>NC_059203.1:53529644-54219644 GCF_020615455.1 Coregonus clupeaformis | reverse complement strand
GTTAGTAGACCGGCGGCGTCGAGCACCGGAACGGGGGAGCGGGAGTAGGCGTGACAGTAACCCACACCCTGATGCACGGCTCCAGCAGCAGGATGACGCCGGCCAGGAGGACGGCCCCGAGGGCGAGGAACAGGCCGATCTGGACGGCAGAGATGGAAATCCCAGATGATATTGGGGTCCAGGATGTCGGCCGCCGGGACCCAACAGAGCTCCTCTGGGCCGTACCCCTCCCAATCCACGACATTGGGAGTCCAGGAGGGACCTGACGGCATAGGCAGGGGTCCCATCGAAGTCCAGGGGAGGTGGAGGGGTGTTCCTGGTCCCCTGGCACAAGCCAGGGGACCAGGAACCACCGGCCTGTGGAGAGAAACATGAAAAGAGGGTGGGATCCGGTAGTTGGTGGGGAGTTGAAAGCGATAAATTACCTCATTGATCCTACAGAGAGCCTTTAAAAGGCCCCACAGCTGGGGGCTCAGCTTCCGACAGGGCAGGCGGAGCGGGAGGTTCCTGGTGGAAAGCCAGACGCGATCACCAGGATGGAACACCGGAGCCTCTCCATGAACGCGACGTGAATTGGGGGCCATGGTCGGAAACGATTTCCTCCGGAAGACCATAGTGCCGTAAGACGTCTGTGCCCAGTGGTTCAGTTGTTTTTCAGCGGCAGGGACTGGGACACTAGTCAGGATCGAGGCAAAGATGAACAGAGCAAAGTACAGAGAGATTCATGATGAAAACCTGCTCCAGAGTGCTCAGGACCTCAGACTTGGGTGAAGGTTCACCTTCCAATAGGACAACGACCCTAAGCACACAGCCAAGACAACGCAGGAGTGGCTCCGGGACAAGTCTCTGAATGTCCTTGAGTGGCCCAAATTTGCAAACATTTCTAAAAACGTGTTTTTGCTTTCTCATTATGTGGTATTGTGTGTAGATTGATGAGGGGAAAAAATTATTGAATCAATTTTAGAATAAGGCTGTAATGTAACAAAATGTGGAAAAAGTCAAGGGGTCTGAATACTTTCCGAAGGCACTGTATGTGGTGAATACTTTTGTAACGCAGCCAGTCACTCATTCAAAACCTTTCATTGTGCATTAATTTTGTTTGTAGACATCTTTCACCACACAACCATTGATCCAAAATATAAGTTTACTGTGAAAATAATGAGTACATTGGTTTAATCACCAAAACACAACATAATGATTTCATCTCAATTTAGTTATTTTAACAACCAGTTAATCCAATAGCAAAACATTTAAGATACATGTTTCAAAATTGCCATTTGAATGTAGTATGCTACAGTACTGTAAATGACTGTACATTACAGTTTTCACATTAGGCAATACACTTTCACTACCCATTAAAATGTACTGAACATCAAATGTCCATAATTTCTATCCCATGTGTGATCAAAGGTGTGATCATTGAAGACATCTTTCACAATGTAATCAAATGAAATAAACAATTTTTAGCAGGCACTAGTTTGCATCAAGCCTGTCTTGAGCATTTGGCCTTAGGTTCTCATCGAAATTGCAGTAAATATCCTCATTGTTCATGCACCTGGTGAAAAACCTTTTGGCATGGCGATTCCAAGCCTGACGTACAGTACTAGTCAAAAGTTTGGACACACCTAGTCATTCAAGGGTTTTTCTTTATTTTTACTATTTTCTACATTGTATATTTATAGTGAAGACATCAAAACTATGAAAAACACATATGGAATCATGTAGTAACCAAAGAAGTGTTAAACAAATGAAAATATATTTTAGATTTTAGATTCTTCAAAGTAGACACCCTTTGCCTTGTTGACAGCGTTGCACACTCTTGCCATTCTCTCAACCAGCGTCACCTGGAATGCTTTTCCAACGGTCTTGAAGGAGTTCCCACATATGATGAGCACTTGTTGGCTGCTTTTCCTTCACTCTGCGGTCCAACTCATCCCAAACCATCTCAATTTGGTTGAGGTCGGGTGATTGTGGAGGTCAGGTCATATGATGCAGCACTCCATCACTCTCCTTCTTGGTCAAATAGCCCTTTCACAGCCTGGAGGTGTGTTTTGGGTCATTGTCCTGTTGAAAAACAAATGATAGTCCCACTAAGCACAAACCAGATGGGATGGCGTATCGCTGCAGAATGCTGTGGTAGCCATGCTGGTTAAGTGTGCCTTGAATTCTAAATAAATCACAGACAGTGTAACCAGCAAAGCACCTCCACACCATCACACCTCCTCCTCCATGCTTCACGGTGGGAACCACACATGCGGAGATCATCCGTTCACCTACTCTGCGTCTCACAAAGACACGGCGGTTGGAACCAAAAATGTCAAATTTGGACTCATCATACCAAAGGACAGATTTCCACAGGTCTAATGTCAATTGCTCATGTTTCTTGTCCCAAGCAAGTCTCTTCTTCTTATTGGTGTCCTTCAGTAGTGTTTTTACATTTACGTCATTTTAGCAGACGGTCTTATCCAGAGCGACTTACAGTTAGTGAGTGCATACATTTTCATACTGGCCCCCCGTGGGAAACGAACCCACAACCCTGCCGTTGCAAGCGCCATGCTCTACCAACTGAGCTACAGGGGACTTTTTGTTTTCTTTGCAGCAATTCGACCATGAAGGCCTGATTCACACAGTCTCCTCTGAACAGTTGATGTTGAGATGTGTCTGTTACTTGAACTCTGTGAAGCATTTATTTGGGGTGCAATCTCAGGTGCAGTTAACTCTAATTAATTTATCCTCTGCAGCAGAGGTAATTCTGGGTCTTCCTTTCCTGTGGCTGTCCTCATGAGAGCCAGTTTCATCATAGCACTTGATGTTTTTTGCGACTTAACTTGAAGAAACTTTCAAAGTTCTTGAACTTTTCCAGATTGAATGACCGGATGGAATGTCGTTTCTCTTTTCTTATTTGAGCTGTTCTTGCCATAATATGGACTTGGTCTTTTACCAAATAGGACTATCTTCTGTATACCACCCCTACCTTATCACAACACAACTGATTGGCTAAAATGCATTAAGAAGGAAAGAAATTCCACATATTAACTTTTAACAAGGCACACCTGTTAATTGAAATGCATTCAAGGTGACTACCTCATGAAACTGGTTGAGAGAATGCCAAGAGTGTGCAAAGCTGTCATCACGGAAAAGGGTGGCTACTTTGAAGAATCTCAAATCTCAAATATATTTTGATTTGAGTAGGTGTGTCCAAACTATTGACAGGTACTGTAGGTTTGGATTGAAATCATTGCATGCCTCATCCATGGCCTGATGGAGGGTGGTACACTCATGGAGATGGCAATCATACATCTTCTACCAGTATTGTAATCGTGTATTGTATTTTACAGTATTGTATTATACTTGTGTTGTAGTGATCCTGTACATGGCTCAGTTCATAAGAGAATGGCACTAGCAACACCAGAGTTGTGGGTTTCAATTACCACTGGGGTCACATACCAAAATGTGTGGACTGTTGTCACTTTGAAAAGTGTCTGCTACATGAATGGCATATATTAAGGTATTAGAGTACTGTATTGGCCAATGCAATTTTAGTAAAGCAGTGAGATTTGATTTGTTACATACAGTATATCTATGATCTTGTCAATATCCGATGTATTTTTTAATTTACTGTAATAGTAATCATAGTCGTACATTTAAGTATATATCATATGTTTTTATGTTTCTACTTTACAGACATACATTTTCATTTTGTAGTTCTCAAAATCTGTAGTAGACAAACCAGTTAACATGTAAAATCTATAGGTTTACCCAGGGGCGCAACTTTCCCCCAGTTCTATCATTGGAATGTGATACAAAACGAAGCAATGGTGTGCTTTAGGAATATGCGGACGCCTCCGAGCGGTCGGGTGGGCAGTTTGGAGTGTTTATCCGATTGGATAAAAAAATATATATACAGTGGGGAGAACAAGTATTTGATACACTGCCGATTTTGCAGGTTTTCCTACTTACAAAGCATGTAGAGGTCTGTAATTTTTATCATAGGTACACTTCAACTGTGAGAGACGGAATCTAAAACAAAAATCCAGAAAATCACATTGTATGATTTTTAAGTAATTCATTTGCATTTTATTGCATGACATAAGTATTTGATCACCTACCAACCAGTAAGAATTCCAGCTCTCACAGACCTGTTAGTTGTCCTTTAAGAAAACCTCCTGTTCTCCACTCATTACCTGTATTAACTGCACCTGTTTGAACTCGTTACCTGTATAAAAGACACCTGTCCACACACTCAATCAAACAGAATCCAACCTCTCCACAATGACTAAGACCAGAGAGCTGTGTAAGGACATCAGGGATAAAATTGTAGACCTGCACAAGGCTGGGATGGGCTACAGGACAATAGGCAAGCAGCTTGGTGAGAAGGCAACAACTGTTGGCGCAATTATTAGAAAATGGAAGAAGTTCAAGATGACGGTCAATCATCCTCGGTCTGGGGCTCCATGCAAGATCTCACCTCGTGGGGCATCAATGATCATGAGGAAGGTGAGGGATCAGCCCAGAACTACACGGCAGGACCTGGTCAATGACCTGAAGAGAGCTGGGACCACAGTCTCAAAGAAAACCATTAGTAACACACTACGGCGTCATGGATTAAAATCCTGCAGCGCATGCAAGGTCCCCCTGCTCAAGCCAGCGCATGCCCAGGCCCGTCTGAAGTTTGCCAATGACCATCTGGATGATCCAGAGGAAGAATGGGAGAAGGTCATGTGGTCTGATGAGACAAAAATAAAGCTTTTTGGTCTAAACTCCACTCGCCTTGTTTGGAGGAAGAAGAAGGATGAGTACAACCCCAAGAACACCATCCCAACCGTGAAGCATGGAGGTGGAAACATCATTCTTTGGGGATGCTTTTCTGCAAAGGTGACAGGACGACTGCACCGTATTGAGGGGAGGATGGATGGGGCCATGTATCGCGAGATCTTGGCCAACAACCTCCTTCCCTCAGTAAGAGCATTGAAGATGGGTCGTGGCTGGGTCTTCCAGCATGACAACGACACGAAACACACAGCCAGGGCAACTAAGGAGTGGCTCCGTAATAAGCATCTCAAGGTCCTGGAGTGGCCTAGCCAGTCTCCAGACCTGAGCCCAATAGAACATCTTTGGAGGGACCTGAAGGATCTGGAAAAGGTCTGTATGGAGGAGTGGGCCAAAATCCCTGCTGTGCAAACCTGGTCAAGACCTACAGGAAACGTATGATCTCTGTAATTGCAAACAAAGGTTTCTGTACCAAATATTAAGTTCTGCTTTTCTGATGTATCAAATACTTATGTCATGCAATAAAATGCAAATTAATTACTTAAAAATCATACAATGTGATTTTCTGGATTTTTGTTTTAGACTCCGTCTCTCACAGTTGAAGTATACCTATGATAAAAATTACAGACCTCTACATGCTTTGTAAGTAGGAAAACCTGAAAAATCGGCAGTGTATCAAATACTTGTTCTCCCCACTGTATGTAGTAATAATAATAATAATTGTGTCCCCCCCCACTTCTAAAACAAAAGTTGCACCCCTGGGTTTACCAAACGTTTAAGTGATCATCAATTGAGAGAAGTCAGATTAAGTGATAGTAAAACTTATTTTAACAAAAGAGAAGAGAATCTTGCCCATGAGCAAGGCAGTTAACCCATTGTTCCCCGGGTTAAATGCGGAAGACATATTTCAGTTGAATACATTCAGTTGTACACAGTGGCGGCTCCTGAAAAAATTCTCAGGGGGGGCAATTTTTCTGATGATTTAGGTGACCTACACACATTTTAAAAAAGATATGTCCAGCAACAACATGAAGACAGGGGCAGCATATAAGTCAATACCAGAAGCATTTATTGACTGATCTCAAAAGTGTTGGCTTACCAGGGTTGGTGGAGCCCTCAGTTTCATCTTTGCCTCGCAAAGCTAACTCAAACACTCCGCAAAACTTCACACACTGGATTAGCCGGCTGAGGATGTGGCGGTTCTTGCTAATGTCGTAGTAAATATATTTGTTATAGTGAATATGGAATATGATATGTTGAGTAACATGTTGTGCTAAGATCTATTTAGGTCAGGAGCTGGTTATAAGTTCTGTTCCTATCCAATAACAATGGACAAAAGGGTCCTATCTTGTCAGCCTTGTCAGCAGGTGGCCAAGGACAACACCCACGCCATAGGCCTCTCAGTTCTTCCAACTCACAAGTTCTTGCTCTGAGGACACACACACACACACACAAACACACACACACACACATCATCACTGTTAAACACACACACACACACACACACACACACACACACATCATCACTGTTAAACACACACACACACACACACACACAAAAATCCCCTCTCTTAGGCTGAACATTTGAAGACAGAGAACCCGACTCAGAGCCAATGCAACAGTGACACTAGCCTGGAGGGGACCTCGCCCAACTCATCAGGACCAATCAGAAGATCAGAACTACTAGATTCAACCTACTTCATTTATTGCATAAAATGTCTGCACACAATGTTTCGGGGCTCTCTTCAGATAATAATAATAATAATAATAATAATAATATGCCATTTAGCAGACGCTTTTATCCAAAGCGACTTACAGTCATGCGTGCATACATTTTTGTGTATGGGTGGTCCCGGGGATCGAACCCACTACCTTGGCGTTACAAGCGCCGTGCTCTACCAGCTGAGCTACAGAAAGTGGATACTCATGGATGCGCATCGCAATTGTAAAATGTCAACACAATTGGAGACACCACGTCATTTTTGGAGACATGTTATTGACAGTAAACTATTGTAGATGCGACTGCTAACTAAATAAAACATTTTAGCTGGCTAGCTAATCATCTTAGCTAAATGTGGGGCAAACAATTCAGTTATTTACTGTTAATTTGAGGGATTGGGGTGAAAGAAATCGAGTTACATAGTGATACTTTACGATATACTGTATTGACAATATCGCAATATTTTAGCGCTAGTTGGCTGTACCTGCACCAAAACACCATTATTGTTCCTTCATAGCTTGTTCTCAATCTTTTCACATTGGGAGCCAATTTGTTTTCAGCACTTATTTCCATGACTGATCAAAACTCGTTCTCATGGCTTTCTGATCCCTCTGCAACAGACATATGGTGCGCAATAAAATCACAGTATCGAATCGCAATACGTATAGAATCATGAGACTCGCAATGCATATATCTTATCGTGAGGTTCCTGGCAATTCCCAGCCCAAGTTCATTTGCCACAACAAATCTCTTCGCTAGCAAACGCGATGTCTTCTCCAAAACGGCAATGTGTCTCCAGCAATGTTTACTTTTTTGACGTTCTATGGCATCTCCACTTTCCAAGCATATATGACCACATGTAATATTTTGGTAAGTGATGCAAATAGTGAACTATGTAGGGCCAGGATGTAAAATATATGTAGCTGCAGCAATTTCTCTTATCTGATATGGTAAGTAATGGGGCTTAATGTATAGCTCCCTAAGAGTTTGACGAACGGGTCCGTGCACGCGATTCCAGATATCTTTACCTCTGAATAAACTGCCTTTATTATACCATATCCACCCTGTCCAAAGTCTCTACTTGGTCTCAGTTCTCCAGTAAACTTGTGATTATCAACACTAACCTCATCGTTGTGGCGGCGGACAGCTAGCCTGTATCCCTCATCCAGTTGAGTGGCAATGTTCTTTTTTCGTTCGTACCAATTTTTGGAAAATCCTCGGGTGTAGGACTTTCCGCCTTTAGTAGAAACCTGTTGAATTATTAAATTTGGTCTGGGAGGTCCTAATTGTTTCGTTGCCAATTTATCTTGATTTGTTCGCCGACAAAAAGGAACTTCTTTCAAAGAGACAATCGAGTTGCACTGCCATTTTGACAGTAATAGTGAATTGATTGATGAGGCTACCCGCTCTTTTCTTAGTTACGTTCATGGTTATGTTACGTATGACGAAAGCGCGTAAGTGCAAGCCCTCAGAAACCCATAGAGATTGTATTGAAAGCTCTGATATTTGAAAAAAATAGATTTTACATGGGAGTCTATGAGAGACTTCTGGGCGATTTTCAACCTGACTGAAATCGCCCCAAAAGGGGGGGCATTTGAAGCACGACTTTAGCCTGATTGGACATTTAGTGGCAGATCAGACCAGACGTCTAGATTACAACACTGATAACTACTGTTGCCGTGACATAATTGATTAGAAAAAAAATCCCTTCCTTTTCCCGTTTGGCAGTGCGTCGCCCATATCGCCCTATTGAACACACCGCCCCTGGTTGTACAATTGACTAGGTATCCCCCTTCCATTTTCCCTTTCATATCAAAAGTAATGTGAGCATTGCATTGTGAAAGACAATTAATTTATATTAACATGTATTGCAATGTGAAACATGTATTTCTAGAGGAAACACTGATCACGTTTGGTGAAAAGGTGACTTTACGATTTTGTGTGTTGCGCTTAGTCAATTGAAAATGTGCTTAGAGTTTTGTAACGTCTGTCTTTTTGATGATCTGTATTGAGTTTTGTACTAAGAGTTGTGAAAATGTACCACATACTTGTGAAAATGCACCAAAGCGAGAGAAAAAAAATCTGTAAGGTAGATTCCATTTAGTATTGCAGCAAAGGCAGTAACTCATGTATCAAGCATTAATGAAGATCAAATAGAGATCAAACTACTGCAGTTAAACAGGGATTTCAGGGCTTAGGAAAATACACCTTAAGGTCAGACAGTAGTTGATCAAATCTGCACAGAACAACTGACCCTCTGTGCACAGACTTCAGTTCAACGTCTAGTTTTGACTTACATTTGGTTGAGTTGTCAACTAACGTGAATTCAACAAAAAATCTACAAAAAAATGCACCTTGTCATTGAATTTAGGTTAAAAGTTGGGTGAAAAAAAGACAACATTCCCTCATGTTGATTACTTTTTGCAAATCCAATCAGTTTTCCACGTTAATTTAACGTCATCACATATCATGTTTTGGTTGAAATTAGGTGGAAACAACATTGATCAACGTTGATTCACCCAGATTTTGCCCAGTGGGGAGTATTAAACCACCAAATTGAAACATTTAAAATATACTGTATATATTATCATGTGGTTGATAAGATGATGATGAGGATGAATCTCTGAATACACCCTTATCTTCAATAGAGAAAACCTGACAACCATTCAAACTCCTTTCATACACTCCCCTCCATATTTATCTGGACAGTAAGCAAATATTTTTACATTTGGCTCTATACTCCAGCATTTTGGAATTGAGATCAAATGTTTTATATGAGGCGACAGTACAGAATGTCACGTTTTATTTGAGGGTATTTTCATACATATTTGTTTTACCGTTTAGAAATGAAAGCACTTTATCTATCTAGTCCCCCCATTTGAAGTTAATTTGTTTTCTGAAGTATTTTGACACATACTTATAGTGTTTTAAAGTAGCCAAAGTTTAGTATTTTATCCCATATTCCTAGCACACAATGACTACACCAAGCTTTTGACTCTACAGATGAACAAAGATCATACCCCCCAAAAAATGCTAACCTCTCTTCATTACCAATAACATGGGAGGTTAGCATTTTTGGGGGGGTATGATCTTTGTTACTCTGCAACTTTCTCACTCATCATTATTCACGATATACATAATCATGGTAGCATCGACATTAATGTAGAAGTGTTCAGAAACATCTTCTATTCTTATTTACAATAAAGGTGATTACAAAATTACACAATACATTATTCACCACCATTCAGTTCCTATTGAGCAAAACATAATCTGAAACACAACCAAAACAAACTGCAAATGCATCCATCAAGTTTGTAGAGTCACAAACTTGATGTTGTCATTGTGTGCTAGGAACATGGGACCAAATACTAAACGTTTGACTACTTTAATACACTATAAGTGAATTTGTCATTCTTCAAATGGGGGGACTATATACACTACCAGTCAAAGGTTTGGACACACCTACTCATTCAAGGGTTTTTACTTTATTTTTACTATTTTTTACATTGTAGAATAATAGTGAAGACATCAATACTATGAAATAACACATATCATGGAATCATGTAATAACCAAAAAAGTGTTAAACAAATCAAAATATATTTTATATTTGAGATTCTTCAAATAGCCACCCTTTGCCTTGATGACAGCTTTGCACACTCTTGGCATTCTCTCAACCAGCTTCATGAGGTAGTCACCTGGAATGCATTTCAATTAACAGGTGTGCCTTCTTAAAAGTTAATTTGTGGATTTCTTTCCTTCTTACTGCGTTTGAGCCAATCAGTTGTGTTGTGACAAGGTAGGGGGATATACAGAAGATAGCCCTATTTGGTAAAAGACCAAGTCCATATTATGGCAAGAACAGCTCAAATTAAGCAAAGAGAAATGACAGTTCATCATTACTTCAAGACATGAAGGTCAGTCAATACGGAACATTTCAAGAACTTTGAAAGTTTCTTAAAGTGCAGTCACAAAACTCATCAAGCGCTATGATGAAACTGGCTCTCATGAGGACCACCACAGGAATGGAAGACCCAGAGTTACCTCTGCTGCAGAGGATAAGTTAATTAGAGTTACCAGCCTCAGAAATTGCAGCCCAAATAAATGCTTCACAGAGTTCAAGTCACAGACACATTTCAACATCAATTGCTCAGAAGGGACTATGTGAATCAGGCTTTCGTGGTCGAATTGCTGCAAAGAAACCACTACTAAAGGACACCAATAAGAAGAAGAGACCTGTGTGGGCCAAGAAACACGAACAATAGACATTAGACCGGTGCAAATCTGTCCTTCGGTCTGGAGTCCAAATTGGAGATATTTGGTTCCAACTGTTGTGTCTTTGTGAGACGGGGTGTGGGTGAACGGATGATCTCTGCATGTGTAGTTCACACCGTAAAGGATGGAGGAGGAGGTGTGAGGGTGTGGGGGTGCTTTGCTGGTGACACTGTCTGTGATTTATTTAGAATTCAAGGCACACTTAACCAGCATGGCTACCACAGCATTCTGCAGCGATACACCATCCCATCTGGTTTGGGCTTATTGGGACTATCATTTGTTTTTCAACAGGACAATGACCCAACACACCTCCAGGCTGTGTAAGGCCTATTTTACCAAGAGGGAGAGTGATGGAGTGCTGCATCAGATGACCTGTCCTCCACAATCCCCCGACCTCAACCAAATTGAGATGGTTTGGGATGAGTCGGACGGCAGAGTGAAGGAAAACCAGCCAACAAGTGCTAAGCAGATGTGGGAATTCAAGACTGTTGGAAAAGCATTCCAGGTGACGCTGGTTGAGAGAATGCCAAGAGTGTGCAAAGCTGTCATCAAGGCAAAGGGTGGCTATTTGAAGAATCTCAAATTTAAAATATATTTTGATTTGTTTAACACTTTGTTGGTTACTACATGATTCCATGATATGTGTTATTTCATAGTTCTGATGTCTTCACTATTATTCTACAATGTAGAAAATAGTAAAAATAAAGAGAAACCCTTGAATGAGTAGGTCTGTCCAAAATTTTGACTGGTACTGTATATAAAGTGCTTTAGTTTCTAAATGGTAAAACAGATATGTATGAAAATACCCTCAACTAAAAGGTGACCTTTTGTACTGTTGCCTCATATGAAACATTTTATCTAAAATATAAAATGCTGGAGTATAGAACCAAATAAAAAAATTTAGCTAACACTGTCCAAATAAATACTGAAAGGAGCGTACACATCCTCATACTGGAGTCAAACTCACACGGTCATTCATTAGAATAGAAGTCATTTGAATGTTTAACAAAGGACATCACATGCTATACTGAACAAAAATATAAACGCAATATATAACAATCTCAAAGATTTTACTGAGTTACAGTTCATATAAGTAAATCAGTCAATTGAAATACATTATTTGTCCCTAATCTATGGCTTTCACATGACTGAGAGTACAGATATGCATCTGTTGGTCACAGATAACTTTTTTAAAAGGTAGGGGTGTGGATCAGAAAACCAGTCAATATATTGCCTGTTGCAGCGCGACACATCTCCTTCGCATAGAGTTGATCAGGCTGTTGATTGTGGCCTGTGGAATGTTGTCCCACTCCTCTTCAATGGCTGTGCAAAGTTGCTGGATATTGGCGGGAACTGGAACACACTGTCGTACACATCGATCCAGAGCATCCCAAACATGCTCAATGGGTGACATGTCTGGTGAGTATGCAGGCCATGGAAGAACTGGGAAATGTTCAGCTTCCAGATCCTTGTGACATGGGGCCGTGCAGTATCATGCTGAAACATAAGGTGATGGCGGCGGATGAATGGCACGACAATGGGCCTCAGGATCTCGTCATGGTATCTCTGTACATTCAAATTGCCATCGATAAAATGCAATTGTGTTCGTTGTCCGTAGCTTATGCCTGCCCATATCATAATCCCACTGCCACCATGGGGCACTCTGTTCACAACATTGACATCAGCAAACCGCTCGCCCACACAACGCCATACATGCTGCCATCTGCCTGGTACAGTTGAAACCAGGATTCATCCATGAAGAGTACAGTTCTCCAGCTTGCCAGTGGCCATCAAAGGTGAGCATAACCCCACTGAAGTCGGTTATGACGCCGGACTGCAGTACACATGGTCTGCGGTTGTGAGGCCGGTTGGACATACTGCCAAATTCTCTAAAACCACATTGGATGCGGCTTATGGTAGAGAAATGAACATTCAATTCCCTGGCAACAGCTCTGGTGGACATTCCTGCAATCAGCATGCCAATTGCACACTCCCTCAAAACTTCAGACATCTGTGGCATTGTATTGTGTGACAAAACTGCACATTTTAGAGTGGGCTTTTATTGTCCCCAGCAAAATGTGTGCCTGTGAAAATTTCTGGGATCTTTTATTTCATCTCATGAAACATGGGACCAACACTTTACATGTTGCGTTTATATTTTTGTTCAGTATATTTATTATTGGTACTAGAATTAGAATGGAAGGGTTAAATGGAGAGCTGGTGACATGATGAGAATAGCACTTCTCGGCAGGGGATGCAATCGCTGTCATAATACTGGTTAGCTGAATGCAGAAAACTGCAGAGTTCTCCTTGGGACAGAAACAAACACACATAACTTGATCTCTCTCTCTCTCTCAGTCTCTGTCTCTGTCTCTGTCTCTGTCTCTGTCTCTGTCTCTGTCTCTGTCTCTGTCTCTGTCTCTGTCTCTGTCTCTGTCTCTGTCTCTCTTCATGTCCCTCGCTCCACCTCTCTCTCTCCTGAAGTAGGGTCCACTCGTCCAATAAACCCCCCGGAGCAACTCATTTAGAGGGAGAACAGAGAAAGTAAGGGATGAAACAGAGAATGTAAGGAATAAAAAACGACTTCTCTGCCAGAAGGCATGACGTAAGTCTTTAAATAGGAAATTCATTCATGGAAATTAATTTAGCCCTGAGCATTTTCTTTCTTTCTCTCTCTCTCTCTCTCTCTCTCTCTCTCTCTCTCTCTCTCTCTGTGTGTGTCTTTAAAAGAGCACCAGAGGACACACACATAAGCTGTTGAAAGACAAGTTGAAGCTCATCAACAGATAACCCAGAATCCTCTCAGGTCAGCTATCAGTTGAGTCAGACTTCACAGTAGGCTATGGGATGTAGGAAGAAACTTGATTATGCACATTGCCAATGGCTTTCTTGCACTGCCCCCGTGTGGTTTAATGGTTATGTGCATTCAACTTGAAAAAAGAGTGTTCACGTACAAGATTGGACAGTTTCTATGGATAGTGTGTAATACCATTATCTAACCACTAGATGGCGATACAACTCAGGGAGATGTATTACTGATTCAGCAACTCTTCTGTGACTTTGGCCTGGTTCTACATTTTACATTTTAGTCATTTAGCAGGCGCTCTTATCCAGAGCGACTTACAGTTAGTGAGTGCATACTTTTTTTTTCATACTGTCCCTGTCCCTAGCCACTTTACATAGCTCTTAGTCCAGGGGTAGGAAATTGCCACGGTTCCCAGGCCTAAATCTGTAACTGATTTGAGGGAGAGGGAATGTGAGGATATTAGTGCATCATGAAATGGAGTAGAGGTTCCCGGTAGTTCAAGAACCCATAGAGGCTGAAGTATGAAATGGCTCTGGATGCAAGGCATGGTGGCAGAGAGGATCAATTCAATGTTCTATGTACCTGAGGTTTACTGGAAAGCTAAAACAATGAAAGAGCTCTGCTTTGGCATGTTGGGTGAGTGCCAAACTGTTTATTTTTTAACAACCTTGGATACATTGAACATTGAACATGCATGCATGCCCATGTGGCCTACACCCCAAAATCAATGTTTATTTTCCCCCCTGAGAAATCTGCAGACCTTTAGAAAGATTTGGAAAGATTGGCATCATCTAATTCCATCCATCTTGGGTGAGCTTAATCTCAGATGCTGGAGCATTGTGGAATGGGCAGAACGCATAATAAGGGGTGATGTAGAGGGGATAAACTATCTCACCTGGTTACCATATAAATGTGTCTTCTCCTTATTCCAGTATCATCCCTAAACCCAGAGAGACATAGCTCCATCTGATCTCACACAGAAGACAGACAGCATGCATTTTTAAAGCTGCTTCACCTGATACATTTACAATCCACAGGTATCATGTACACACCTTCCATACACACCACACAATGCTTCTGACAACTCTGAAACACCCCTCAATGTTTGTCATGTATAAGTTAATTCATTGTTTATTCAATACTATGTCCAAATCCCTGTGTTTCAACATTATTTTCTACATACTGTATCTTGATCATGGATCTATTCTTCGCAGTTACTCAGTGCACTACATACAGTAGTTCTAATAATATCCATCACCCCTGCACCAGTGAAGCCCAGTTCTCAGCTCTACACAACTTCAAACTCTTACAGAAAACATTTCACACACACTGCTCTTTGAGAACACTTCCCTTTCCAAACCAGCACTGAACATAGCCTACAATTTGAGCAAAGCCCTACTCTTAGTTACTGCACGTGTGTGGGCAGACTTTAAATTAGACCAGCATCAAAATGGCTGGCCCTCTATTCTTCCGCTGGTTCCTGGGGCTGTTATTGGGAACTTTCGTGCTCAACAATTGAGCTTATTCATTTTACACACAAACAAAATTCAACCAAATCTGGCATGGGACAAATCAAACAGAACAACTAGGTCTGTGTTTAGTGATGTGGAACGTGAAAGATGCAGATAGAAATAGAATGAATAGAGCTGACATGATTCCCTACTCTATGACAAATACCCATATTTGTTCTACATGATACATTTCTATCTGAATGACATTGTGCAACGTTACATCCCCCTGAACAGGCCCCTTGACCCTGAGTTATTTAAACCTCTACTACACAGCCCTTTGGGACATTCCCACTTGGCAGAAACTGATTAAATCAACATTGTTTCTACGCATTTGGTCAATGTCAATGTAATGTGGAATCTACTTGGAAAATACATTGGATTTGCAAAAAGTCCTCAACTGTTGTTTTGAGGGTAAAATTTCAACCACAGGATTATGTCATCATGGTAACCAATTTTCAGCATAGACAACCTTGTATAAAATATGCTGAATTTGTACCTTTGAAACAACGTCAGGTCTTCAACGTAATATCCACTATAAGAAAAAAAACTATTGGCTAGGCAGCACCTCCTACTGGAGAGTTGATCAATCTTCAGCTACCCCTTCAGTCTCCCATCCCTGCTTATCTTTGATATTTGTCACTGACTATTACCAATGTGCTATCGTGAGAATGATTGTTGAGCAAATGCCACTTAATAGATTCACTATTGCTATCGAAGTCATTCAAAAAGGTAGGTTCAACAGAGAAAATTAAATGTAACCATACTTTATCAATCATATATCATCAATGATGCTATTTAAGCCTATACAGCATTTGGGAAGTCATCAACAACTATTGTTAAAATTCAGCCCAGGATTGAACTAAAAATAAACAATACATATAGGCCTAGGGTTTCAAGCTTTGGTTGATTTCAAATAGAATCTACAAATTAATAATATAGTGAGGGAAAAAAGTATTTGATCCCCTGCTGATTTTGTACATTTCCCACTGACAAAGAAATGATCAGTCTATAATTTTAATGGTAGGTTTATTTGAACAGTGAGAGACAGAAAAAAATCCAGAAAAACACATGTCAAAAATGTTATAAATTGATTTGCATTTTAATGAGGGAAATAGGTATTTGACCCCCTCTCAATCAGAAAGATTTCTGGCTCCCAGGTGTCTTTTATACAGGTAACGAGCTGAGATTAGGAGCACACTCTTAAAGGGAGTGCTCCTAATCTCAGCTTGTTACCTGTATAAAAGACACCTTACCACAAAAGCAATCAATCAATCAGATTCCAAACTCTCCACCATGGCCAAGACCAAAGAGCTCTCCAAGGATGTCAGGGACAAGATTGTAGACCTACACAAGGCTGGAATGGGCTACAAGACCATCGCCAAGCAGCTTGGTGAGAAAGTGACAACAGTTGGTGCGATTATTCGCAAATGGAAGAAACACAAAATAACTGTCAATCTCCCTCGGCCTGGGGCTCCATGCAAGATCTCACCTCGTGGAGTTGCAATGATCATGAGAACGGTGAGGAATCAGCCCAGAACTACACGGGAGGATCTTGTCAATGATCTCAAGGCAGCAGGGACCATAGTCACCAAGAAAACAATTGGTAACACACTACGCCGTGAAGGACTGAAATCCTGCAGCGCCCGCAAGGTCCCCCTGCTCAAGAAAGCACATATACAGGACCATCTGAAGTTTGCCAATGAACATCTGAATGATTCAGAGGAGAACTGGGTGAAAGTGTTGTGGTCAGATGAGACCAAAATCGAGCTCTTTGGCATCAACTCAACTCGCCGTGTTTGGAGGAGGAGGAATGCTGCCTATGACCCCAAGTACACCATCCCCACCGTCAAACATGGAGGTGGAAACATTATGCTTTGGGGGTGTTTTTCTGCTAAGGGGACAAGACAACTTCACCGCATCAAAGGGACGATGGACGTGGCCATGTACCGTCAAATCTTGGGTGAGAACCTCCTTCCCTCAGCCAGGGCATTGAAAATGGGTCGTGGATGGGTATTCCAGCATGACAATGACCCAAAACACATGGCCAAGGCAACAAAGGAGTGGCTCAAGAAGAAGCACATTAAGGTCCTGGAGTGGCCTAGCCAGTCTCCAGACCTTAATCCCATAGAAAATCTGTGGAGGGAGCTGAAGGTTCGAGTTGCCAAACGTCAGCCTCGAAACCTTAATGACTTGGAGAAGATCTGCAAAGAGGAGTGGAACAAAATCCCTCCTGAGATGTGTGCAAACCTGGTGATTGCCAACAAGGGTTTTGCCACCAAGTACTAAGTCATGTTTTGCAGAGGGGTCAAATACTTATTTCCCTCATTAAAATGCAAATCAATTTATAACATTTTTGACATGCGTTTTCTGGATTTTTTTTGTTGTTATTCTGTCTCTCACTGTTCAAATAAACCTACCATTAAAATTATAGACTGATCATGTCTTTGTCAGTGGGCAAACGTACAAAATCAGCAGGGGATCAAATACTTTTTTCCCTCACTGTATATATGTTGGATTTACATCTCCATCTTAACCAAAAATTTAATTAATAGATTTAAATCAAATCAAACTGTAAAAGTGTATTTAAAGTTTGATTTGATTTAATCCTATTCTTTAACTTTGATATTTGGTTGAAATGGAGACATGAATTCAACTTATTAATTTGTAGACAAACTGGAATTAAAGCCACACTCAGTGGCACATATGGAGCTATCCAAGCAGAAAATACATCTCCTTCAAAAGTTTATAATTGGTTGTGTTGACAACCAAACACAAGTCAATGTCACTTTTGCAATATGGTAAATAGCCTATTCACTTGTCAACAAGTTAACAAATGATATGTTGGTTTCACGTCTCTATCTCAACCAAAACTAAAAGTAAAAAAAATAGGATTAAGCCAGTGGCTCAGATGTAACTATCCAAGCAGTAGATACATCTCCTTTAAATGTTGTTATTTGGTTGCATTGTCAACCAAACACAATTACATTTTACTTTTGTAAGACAGTAAATAGCCTAATCTTAAAGCGATACTTCAGGATTTTTGCAATGAGGCCCATTATCTACTTTCCCAGAGTCAGATGAACTTGTGGATACCATTTTTATGTCTCTGTGTCCAATACTAACTAGCGTTAGCGCAATGACTGGAAGTGTAACAATTTAGCAATTTCACTAGCACTAGTTAGCAACTTCCTTCAAACTGCACGCAGAGACATAAAAATGGTATCCATGAGTTCATCTGACTCTGGGGAAGTAGATAAAGGGCCTCATTGCCAAAATCCCGAAGTATCCATTTAAGCCTGTCTTACAAACTAATGTAACAGTTTTTATTCAACCTTAAAATGAGTAACACATCCATGGACACATTTTAAGGTTACTGTAACAATAAATGTCTTCTTATGTAATCATAGAAAGTGTGCATGTTCAGGGTCGCAGGGGTGTGGACATCTTCACAATTGCTATAATAATCTGCACAGAATCTCAAACGGCATTGATGTACTTTAAACGGCACCATGTACTTTAATAATCTCAATTGCAATCCAGGTCATTTGGTTGTGCTATTATTTGAAGCACAGTGATAACACATTCAGTTGTTGTATAAATAAACAAAATATCTGACATTGTATTCCCATTTGAACTTTAGTGTGCTTTTAAATGGTTGAAGGCACCGTGGTAACACCTTTAGGTGACAACTAAACCAAAAATCAGACATAGATTTTCCATTGCAATTTGGTTGTGCTGTTAGATGGTTGAAAGCATTGCGATCACATTGGGAATTCAACAACATTTTGGTTGGAATCTCATAGATCAACCTATCTACCAAATATTATGCAATTACGCTCATTGGGTTGTTAGTGATGGACATCAGTTATTTATAATCAACTTTTCCCAGAAAACAACTCTCAGTCCAGTCTACTTGTGCAGCCTCTGTGGAGTACTCTTTATTCAAATTCAAATGTTCTCTATTGAAATGAATGACATTATCATTACTATTGCTCTGTGGCCGTGTAGCGTAGGCTAAATGCAGGTAATAGAGGCCTTGAAGAGATTAATGGATTCATGTCCTTGGAGGTCCACAATCATTCCAGCTCCTCACTTTGCTGTGGAGGGAGAAAAACATATGTGAAAGAAATTCTACACACATTCTAATAATCAAACAGTCTCAGCACAATCCTCTCATTCATCATGAGACAATCTCTTCAAATTTCAAGGATATTTGTAAACAAAGAAAAGCTATGACTAAAGACAGTATCAGAATACCCCCCTCCATGCTGTATTGTGTCATCAGTATAAAATGAAGGCATTTATTGTAGGCACAGCCCATGTCCCTCACTTCAAAATATTGACAGGCAAATGCTATACCATACATGTAGCCTAAAACCTGATGTATATTTGTCTGTTTCAAATTCTTTGCATTTAACATCAGATAGTTGATTGGACATTCTGATATTGGTGAAGAGGCTATTAATGTGCACTATTTTTCAAACAGTAGAACCACATTTATACCTGACTCTGTCTTCTGTGCAATTAATCTTGCAATTTAGATCTCCCGGGTAATCTGGTGCCTGGGGATACAGTGTCAGTACCCCAAGCCTTCCTCAGTGGAAAATAAAACCATTACAAATGCATAGCCTTCTATAGACACTCATGTAACTATATGCTGGTAGGCCGCGCATATTTCCCAGTAGAAAGTTACATTGTGGTCATTTCGGACACAAATTCGGGCAACTTGCATCCACACTGAGGGCCTCTTTTTGTTTTCTTAGCAGTGCCTTCTCAACCTATCCTTGAAAGGGGGGAGGGTAAATGGGTTGAACCACTGGGTTTGATGAGCAACTTAAACATCCAACCAAAAAGTAAATTATCATTCAAACTGCCCAATGGAAGCTTTGGAGTGTTGATGCTCCCCTCTCAGCGGTGACGATGGGCGGTCCTTTATGCCAAGGGCCACTCGGTTAGGTTGCGCATAGAATGCAGTTTCAGTTTGTTTTATTCACCATTTTGAGTAGCTGAAGGTAAAAATTTAAACTAAAATCGCGTTTGGAAGACAAATCGTTCCCGTATATTTAGTTTTACGCAGTAGCCGGGGCATTGGAAGGTCTGGTTGCGCCCTTTGGAGTTGCAGAGCGGGACGATTTTGTTTTTATTTTTCTGGATTTCCTTTCCCCTTTCTTACATTCTTAACCTCTACAGTATTTCTGCAAAATGTCAAGACCAGTGAGGTAGGTTTTTCTCATATGTCCTCCGCTGAGGCTGCACGATGTGCACGTTGCCTTTCGCAGGCAACACGCACGTCGCTACCATGTTGTGAATTTTGGTCACAGTTGTGTTTATTTGATTAAACATTTATGTAAATGTAATTTGTTTTCTTGTCGTGGACACACTTCATAGTATGATTCCTTACAATGTGGACTGTTCGCCATGGTTGGGTTGAAATGTCTTTATAGCGCGTTCATCTGGTGCAAATCATGCCTAAAAAAAACGATCCAACGCGAGCATCATTTGGTGCACTACTCTTATGTTTGTCGGATTTGCCATTGTTTTATATGTACCTGGACTGTGGTATGGCCTGGTATTTTGTGTGAAAGGGTAGGTAGACCAGACTGGGGAATATGGCTACCCATTCATCCACGGGAGCCTCAGAAAAGCTAATAAAAACCAAGGCTGGAGGTAGACATCGGCTCATGGGATTTGATCTTGTTAGCGCGACGTCTGCACTAGCGCCACATATCCACATTTAAAATGCAATTGTCTTATTTTAAATGGTCTTATTACTAGAGGACAATGAAATGTAAAAGGGCCGAAGGCAGCCTGTTGGTTTTCAGTGAAAACGCGGGAGGAGAAAGGGATAGCGGAGGAACTACATTTTCACTGATGGCAGTAAATTAACACTGGAAGTGTGTCAGAGGGGGCGGAGTGGCTTTAGAAGTCACCACACCCCCCAAGCATAGCTCTTCTCTGCCTGAAAAGACCGAAAGGGTCGCATTTGAGCAAATAACATTTATGCTACATATCTCAAGATAACCACTAACAAATGGACGTTACTTGTTGATACAATGTAGCATACTATCGAAAGCGAAGCACGCGCCCGCCGAATGTTGCAACACTGTAACCGCAAAGAGCCGATTAAACTCAACTCCACGGTTTACGATTATTTGAGCGGTGACTAGTGTGGGCGACCGAGGTCATAAGTACGTTTTTTTTATATATAAAAATGACATATTTCGGGCCGCAATTACTCTGAACAATCTCGTGTGTAACTGCGTGCTATTCGTTGGGTGCTGAAATCAGTCGTTTTTATATACATTTTAAAAAGACACTTAAATTGATGTGACATCGGAGCTCCAGGCCGCTCAACTAAATTTTAAATCGTGGAGTTTAGTTGGCTACCACAAACAATGAAACTGATATGCAAAAAAAAATAGTAGCAATGTGGCGTCGCTGTTTACCCTGCCCCGGTTCCTTCCAGGTAATTCGCGGGTCCCGGTCCCTCGATATTTTGGCTCGTTTGAGCTCATTACGGTCACTGTTCTAGTGGTGGTCAGCATTCGGCCTGTCTGTCTAAGGTCTTCACACGGTGGCGACAGGGCCTGCCCTTGTAATCTAACCGCTTGTAAAAGTATTTATTGCCCTGACCACCCTTCCTTGCTCGCGCTAGCTAATTTAACCATGTGGGGTACTGTTAGCCTATACTATTAGGTATAAGATGCCCAACTCTGTATGGTTCTTCTCATCTCCAGTAAGAGGATAATATATGCGTCAAAATGCAGGCAAAGATTTATGGTTCTGATCCATGTGTGTATATTACAGCAAAGCTATGTAGGCGTGTATTACATTGAGAATGGCCTGTGGTCAGCAGTGTGTCACCTGAAGTGCTGGTCTCCTGTGTGTGTGCAGGGGCGCAACTTTGGTTTTACATTACATTTTAGTCATTTAGCAGACACTCTTATCCAGAGCGACTTACAGTTAGTGAATTAGTGAACATGTTTATTTTTTATACACCCCCCGTGGGAATCGAACCCACAACCCTGGCATTGCAAACACCATGCTCTACCAACTGATCCCTGCCGGCCATTCCCTCCCCTACCCTGGACGACGCAGGGCCAATTGTGCGCCGCCCCATGGGTCTCCCGGTCGCGGACGGCTACGACAGAGCCTGGATTCGAACCAGGATCTCTAGTGGCACAGCTAGCACTGCGATGCAGTGCCTTAGACCACTGCGCCACTTGGGAGGCTAAGAAGTGGGGTGGGGAGATAACCTGACAGGAGGTTTGGGGGTCCTCCCTCAGAATTTTCTTGGCCATCTAAAGCTAATTTCGTGCATTTCTACACAGTCTAATATGACCCTTTTGCAGTCACTTTTATTGTAAATAAGAATATAATATGTTTCTAAACACTTCAACATGAATGTGGATGCTACCATGATAATGGATACATCTGAATGAATCCTGAATAATGATGAGTGAGAAAGTTATAGATGCACAAATATCATACCCCCTCAAATGCTAACCTCCCCTGTTATTGTAATGGTGAGAGGTTAGCATGTCATGGGGTATGATATTTGTGCGTCTAACTTTCTCACTGATTATCGTTCAGGATTATCCGTAATCATGGTAGCATTCACATAAATATAGAAGTGTTTCGAAACATTCTTATTTACAATAAACGTGACTCCAAAATGACACTATTGGGCACAAAATAATCTGAAACACAACAAAAACAAACAGCTAATGCATCCAACAAATTTGTAGAGTCATAAGCTTGATGTAATCATTGCGTGCTATGAATGTGGGACCAAATACTTAACTTTTTACTACTTTAAATACACATACAAGTGAATGTCTCAATACTTTTGCTCCTGTAAAATGGGAGGACTATGTACAAAAAGTGTTCTAATTTCTAAAAGGTTCACCCGATATGGATGAAAATACCCCCTCAAATTAAAGCTGTCAGTCTGCACTTTAACTTCATTGTCATTGTTTGATTTCAATTCCAAACTTGGAGTATAGAGCCAAAAGAAGAAAAAATGCTTACCTGTCCCAATAATTAGAGGGCACTGCAATTCATATCATAGGCCTAATAGTACTGTTGAGCTCTTTTTACTTGCACACAATATAGCTGGATTGCCCTGTCCTGCCCCTAGGGGTCCACTGCCCTGCAGAGCCCCAACTCAGCACACCCCACTCAGCTTTAGGATCTTAGTGAGACATTCATTATTAACCAACAGTCCGGCAGACCCCCAGGGCCATGACTGGACAGCCCAGCAGCTAGGGATTGCCTAAATAGGTATCTCCCCTGACGTGGGAATGTTTTCAAAACAGACTCCTTTTGTCGTACAGTATTCCATATAAGGCATCCAGACCTTATGAAAGTTGCACAGTATACCTTTTAATCTTGTAATAAATCAAATCTAGTGATACGTGACATTTCTGCCATCCATTGTGGGAGGATAACCAACCTTCCAATTAATGGTAATGCATTTCTTAGCCACTATAAATGCTAGGTTGCAAGTCTCCAGTATCAACATTTCCAAGCAAACAAAAAATTGCGACGTGCTGTGATAAAAGAGCATACTCTTTGCCAGAATTCAGCCAGCCTTCACAAGTGCATAACATATGCAGATATGTCCCCTTTTTGTGTTTTACACCTCCAGCAGAGGAATTACATTTCTGATTCCATGATATTCAGTTTCACTAACATATGAATGGTCTTCAACTGCAGTAATTTATGTCTGAGATTATATGAACATGACTGGGCATTCAAACATATTTGTATCCATTCATTATCATCAATAGTGTCTTCCTCAGATTTTTGTTAGGCATGTTTTGTGTCATTGGAAAAAGCCTATCAACCCTTGATACAGTTTGGAAATCAACTTTTGTCAGACTGCCTTAAAATAGAATAAAGTGTTGCACCTAAAAAAGTTCACCTCAGCTCCATCACAGACTGGTCTTCCCTGGTTGCCTGACCATGCTGAGACCCCTGTCACCATCTGATCCTTCTCAGATGAGGCATGACAAAGAATTAACCTTGGTGTACATTTATACATTGATTATATTCTTGGATAATATAATGGTTCAATAATTGAAATGACCATTATTCATTTACGTCATTTAGCAGACGCTCTTATCCAGAGTGACTTACAGTTAGTGAATGCATACATGTGTTTATTTTTATTTATTTTATACTGCCCCCCCGTGGGAAACGAACCCTCGTCCCTGCCGGCCAAACCCTCCCCTACCTTGGATGATGCTGGACCAATTATACGCCGCCCATGGGTCTCCCGGTCGCGGCCGGCTGCGACAGAGCCTGGACTCGAACCAGGATCTCTAGTGGCACAGCTAGCACTGCGATGCAGTGCCTTAGACCACTGCGCCACTCTTGTTGGACACCTGTCACCATCTGATCCTGCTTAGACATGATGACCATAGTGTTCTGTACTGACTGTGCACCATGACAGTGAACCCTGTAGATCTGTTTATAGCTACTATGTCAGTGTGAAAAGTAGGGAATTAGCTAGGGAAACTGGCAGATCAATAACGTTACATTGCTATACTGTCTCTAATAAAAACTCACATTGCTCTGTCAAAAAATGTCCGAATCGTTTGGCCGCTGGTTTCACTGTTTGATTCAGGTCTAGTGTGATTGAGGCAAAAATAATAGCTGAAGTTATTGAGCTAGCTAGCTAACGCTAGCCAACTTTTGGCTAGCTCTAATGGTACCTCAGCTGGCGAAAACTAGCTAAGTTTATTTACTTCTGTTGAAACAGGACAAAACCAAGGCTACAAAACATTTCCATACACACAACAGTTGTTAGATACTGCTACCTGACAGATGGCAACAGGCTAGAGCTGAACTGGCTGTGGTAGCTACTAGCCAGCAAGCTAGTTCATTCACTTCAGACAGAACTTCAATTGATAGGGGATGAAACATGTAACACATTAGCTGACATTACATGTCAGTTATACTACTAACTCAGCACTGGGAATAAAACTTGTTTTCTTCTATTATGTCAAACAGCAGTTACCTTGCCAGCTACATCAGTCAAATAAAGAGTAGCCAGTTTTTGCTCTGCTTGCTTTTACAACTCAGAGAAAAAGCACAACACACACAGACAACAGCTGCCGTTCGCACGTTCTGTGGTATCCGCGCGGTCCTAAATCCAGCCAGCTGATACCGCCAAACAGCCTACCGCTCTAAGGCGTCTGCATGGACCTAAATCACACAGATGCAACTTTTTATATCACAGTGCAATGATAGAACTGGGGGGCACAAAAATGTAATTTCAGAATGTGGGGGGGGCGGGGGTCATGTCCGCCAGTCCCCAGTGAAAGTTGCGTGCCTGTGTGTGTGTGTGTGTTCACCCATTCCACTCATCCACTATCCCAAATGAGCCCTTGAAACTGGAGAAGTGGGACACCAGTGTCCAGTTTACTAGAGAAACTCTGTGTCTGTGTGAGGGAGCTTTAATATTAAATCGCATGCAACACATGCTGCTGATACATGGTTGACCACTGAGTGTAGTGGAGTAGAGGGAGCTGAGGTTTAATAAAACCCTGCTGCGCCTGAAATCTTTGCCTGCATTTTGACGCATATATTATCCTCTTACTGGAGATGAGAAGAACCATACAGAGTTGGGCATCTTATATGAACCAGATTCATAGAGTTATGTTTATCTCATCTCTAATCTGAAGACTTCTGTTAGTTCCCAGGACCAATGCCCGATCATCAGTGGGCTAACATGGTCTTGAGTCAACACCATGAGATGTTTTTCAGGCCAATATTCCAGCCAGCACGGTAGTGTTCGGAGTGGCATGATATTGTGAAAAGTGAATTTCTGAATTAGAACTAGGTAGGCCTACATTGCTAACATTCTATAATTGGACTCACATAAAGCATTGGACATTGATCATGATCCTTCATTTATCTTTAATCAACCCTGTGTGTTGAGATTGGTGCAGATGAATAGCCACATTAGACTATGAATTTGTACCCTTTAGCCTTATTGTGTCCTCTGTGAGGAGAGGGCAGAGTAAGATGACTGGGTCACCCTGACCGCATGTAACCTGTACGGTAGTGAAAGGCTGTGATTATTATTATTTATGCATGTTTTGTCCTATGACAACAGTCCTCATCCTACCGACTAGAAACAGGAAAGGGAATTTCTGATTGGCTGTTTTGTTTACTTCACAGGAACAAGAAGGTGGTGAATTACTCACAATTCCAGGAGTCTGATGATGCAGGTGAGAGAGAGCAAGAGTGGGTGTGTGCAACTACAACCCCTCTCCCCTGTAGCTAAGCTGTGAGTGTGTAACCCCCTTTTCCTTCCCCTGTAGATGAGGAGTATGGGAGGAACTCAGACAAGCCTAAGAAGCCTCGTGCGGCTCCTCGCGAGGTGAAGCGCAAGCGGTCAAAGAACTCGCAGGAGGACAGGTGAGCCCAGAGAACAGCAGCACAAGGCTGAATCCTAACTCTCAGGAGGACAGGTGAGCCCAGAGAACAGCAGCACAAGGCTGAATCCTAACTCTCAGGAGGACAGGTGAGCCCAGAGAACAGCAGCACAAGGCTGAATCCTAACTCTCAGGAGGACAGGTGAGCCCAGAGAACAGCAGCACAAGGCTGAATCCTAACTCACACTTCAGTGAACATCTCCCATTGTCATCAAGCATGATTTAGAAATACGAGTTGAGGGCTCTCCACTCAAGATTAGGTGGTTCTATAATAGCCAGCCTTAATGTGTAGAGGAGCTGTATCAGATTCCTGTGGTTCTTGTTGCTCAGTTGTTGTTTTTGGTTTCAGTGAGGATTCTGATGAAAAACTCTCCAAATCCAAAAATGATTCAGCAGGTAAGCCATTCTGATTCATCAACTGGTTGATTAACAATATTATGTTAGTTAAATCTTGATTTGTGATAAATCTATGATACCTTTCAGAAGTGGAGATTTTGTTCAGGCTTAGTCTTGGGGTTAGGGAAAATGTCCTGAAGAGGAGGCAAACTTTATAGGGGTTTGGGTCCAACTAGGTGTAAGAGCTATGGAAAGGGGACTAGGGATAGGAGAAGTTTTGGGACCGTGCTAGTGGTGAATGTTTCTGTTTGGTTGCAGATGACTTTGGTAGTGATGAAGGCAATGACTTTGGAGAGGAGGATGACGAGGATGGAGGGAGTGACTTTGAAGCTAAACGAGGGAAAAAGGGAAAAACAGCCAAGGTGGCAAAGCCCACTAAGAGAACGCCCAAGAGAAAACGACCCGCAGGTAAGACTCATAGACTGAGGTGTGTGTGCCAGTTATAATGACTGTGTGTTATAATAATAATAATATAATATGCCATTTAGCAGACGCTTTTATCCAAAGCGACTTACAGTCATGTGTGCATACATTTTTACGTATGGGTGGTCCCGGGGATCGAACCCACTACCCTGGCATTACAAGCGCCATGCTCTACCAATTGAGCTACAGAGGACCACACTACATAACCTGACTACATCTTTCTGTGTGTAGATGACAGTGATGAGGAGGTGAGTCGTAAGGTGCGTACGGTGCGCCAGGCTGCCACCAAGGCCGTGTCCAAACAGAGAGAGATCCTGCTGGGAGACGGAGGCAGCGAGGACGAGGAACGCAAAGACCAGGAGGAGGCCTTCCCAGACCGTAAGTCAACCACTCAAAATGGGCCTACCTGGACCACTCTACACTATAGGACTACTGACACAACCACAAAAATGTACACTGAAACTAAGTTATCCACACAGCACTGAGCAGGCCTACATGGATCGTAAGTCAACCACTCAATATTACATTGACCGTATATCAACCACAGTGCTTTACAAACTATAGATAAACCACATGAATGGCTTTCATGGACCATAAATTAAACCACTATGGAAACTGACATTTGTCAGGTGAAATGACCAATAATCACTAGCTCGTCCCTCTCCTCTCTAGCTGATGAGTCGGGCAGTGATGAGGACTTCATGGTTGAGGATGATGATGATAGTGACTACGGCCGCTCTAAGAGCAAGAGGAGCAGCAAGAAGGTGATGAGACGGAGCAGGCCGGAGAGGAAGGAGAAGAAATCCCCCAAACCACGACTAAAGGCCACCGGTAGGACCGCTCACTATGAATCAATCACCCACCCATATCCTTCAGAACTAAAAGCATAGGTTGTTGTACAGGCCATTTTTAGATAAAGTTTTAGTATCCTTCCAGCCTCAAAACATAATTGAATTAATGTGTATCCCTAACTGTGTGTGTGTGCCTCTCCTCTCCCAGTGACCCCCAGCCCAATGAAAGGAAAGGGTAAAGGTCGCCCAAGCGCCGCCAAGGCCACAGAGAAGAGCTCGCCTGAAGAGGAGGAGCCAGAGAGCCCTCTGGAGGAGGAAGAAGAGGAGGAGGAGGAGGTGGTGAAGAAAGACTCCTCCCCCGCTCCCAAGAAAACAAAGGAGGCACCTGGGAAGGAGAAGAAGGAAAAAGAAGACGCTGAGGAGGAGGAGGAGGAGGAGGAGGAAGAGGAGGACGGTTCGGAAGAGGACGCGCCCTCTGGGGAAGACTAGCCCCACAGAAGTTCCACCTCTCTCCCCTTCCACATCTTTCTCTCTTAACCTTAAGTTTTTTGTTTTGTTTCTCTTGGTTTAGAGGGTTTTATTTCGGTTTCCGTGGTGGCCTGGCTCAATGTTTTGAACCTCATGTGGTTTTGTTGTTTAGTGTTAGTTTATATCTTCCTTACTGACTGACTGACTGAGGACAGTGTCTGTGTGCATGAGAACATGTATACCACCATATGGCTGTGAAGGATGGAAGGAAAGAACAAGTGAGATTTGACTCTCTGTCCCATCCCCTCATCACTGTCCCCTCTGCTCAGCTACACCTCCACTGGCTCACCTTTCCTCTCATTTCTCATCTCCCTCTCTGAAGTGACTGCATTAGTCTTTCCTACAAAAG
This sequence comes from Coregonus clupeaformis, assembly GCF_020615455.1. Lineage (NCBI taxonomy): Eukaryota > Metazoa > Chordata > Actinopteri > Salmoniformes > Salmonidae > Coregonus > Coregonus clupeaformis. Next base: position 54,190,630 of record NC_059203.1, on the reverse strand, counting down.
TCTGTGTGAATCTCAGAAAACACTTTCTTTAAGCTTCGTTAGTTTGCCTTTCTGAGAGGTCAGTGCTAGTAGGCATCCGTCCACAACAGTCGCTTGGTGTGTAGAGTCGTTAGTTTTCACTCTGCAGGCTGATAGCTGTGTGTGTGCAAGTGAGCCTTCTATAAAAAATAAAACTTTCTACAGCCCTTTTCTTTCTACTCCTGTTCTCTGTCCCCTCTCCTCCTCAAGTAATCTCTGGTCTGAGATGACTGGATAGGTGAAAGCTATGTAGTGTAACCCTTGCTTTTGCCTATCCAGTAGTGTTAGATCAGTGATTACTAACTGAGCCCTGGGTTTGTTCAGCCAGTCTGAGTTATGGTCTCCCTCTCCATTGTCAGTGGACTGCTGGTGTTCAATCAAAGCACTTTATTCACTGTGCGACACCACCCATTGGTTCAGTCGCAACCCACCGCTGACCAATCAGAGAGGGCCACACTGGAGACTCTTGAGGGAGGATATGACGTCTGTGTTTCCTGTCTGTTTATTTCCCTGTATCTAGATTGTCCTCACTGAGGTCCTGGGCCCACTAAACCCATAGCACTGTGCAGACAGACACTGTGCTTTTGAATCTCTCAAACACAACACGTTTTAACAGGAAGGTTTTATGGTTGTTAATTGTAATGTTAATTAGTTAAATTAATGCTCTGTTATATTTCCCCATACTCTTGAGGTTATGCTCTGGCCCTGTGTCAAGGACCTTGAGTTTAACACATACACAAGCTTGTTTTGTTATTGAATATGTAACTGTTCAGTAATGTGCTAGAAGGAACAGAGTTGAAGATCACTGCTTTGGAGTAGCAGTGTGTTATAGTGCTTTAGACAGAGTGAGTGTTCTGAGCTTCTGCTATGAGCTGTAAATGGTTAATGATGTGGTGATTGAGGGGGTCATGGAAGCAGGTGCTAGATCAGCCCGCCGAGAACCTCTTCTTTCTGGGTGTTTACTGTGTGCTGGTATTACCACAGTGTGAGGGTGTGATGGAGCACACCATCAAGGGGTTTGGGTCCTCACCCTAGACCCTCTACCATTGGTTTGTGGTTCAGAGATGTTTGGATGCCTCTTTGCTGGGCGTGATACATACATACATACACACACACAGAGCATCCTCGCTTGTTCAACCCTTTGTGCCAGGCATCCCCAAGCTTTTTTAAATAGAATTTAATTTTGAGTCCCCAAATTGATTTTTTTTTTTTGGTTGGTTTGCTTTACTTCTCTATTCAGATTTTTTTGTAATGTTTGTTTTTTAAGAAAAGAAATAAAATTTATCTTGATTTTAAAGAAAAGTCGACCCTATCCATCTGTTTTTCTGCTGTGTTATGACTGTCTGGGAGAGCAGACCCAGCAATCCCTCCTTTCTGTTCCACTCTCTTCCTTTCTCTCATTCTGCACTCAGCTCATACTCACTCCCTCTCACAGAAGCTTGATGCCAGCTATTGTTTTGCTCCACACCTCCGCTCTCCTCCACAACCAAGAAACACTAGCTGTATTTCCCCTACTCTGCCCTTCACAGATCTGATATGACTGGATAGGTGACAGCAATATAAAGGAATATAGGTCAAACCACTGCTTATGCCTTCCCGGTTGTTTCTGATCTACAAATAGGAGTATACAAGAGCAGAAGTGAGAGAGACTGCATGAAATGAGTGCAAGAGATTGTTTCGGTGTTACTGAAAAACATTTTAGCCAAACCTATGGTATCATAAAGCGTTCTTGGTCTATCTGGATTCATTATTGTTTTAGCTGAGAATGAACTAGTTATTAAAACAAGTTTGGATGATTAAAGATTGAATCTGTTTTTTATTGCCTTATTTTCCCTTGGTCCTGCTGAACGAGAGGAGGCACTGTGTATGGTGTGATACATGTAGACTGGAGGGGATGTTAGTGGGGTTAGGGTGAATACTAAACCAATCCCTAGCCCCCTAATCCTTAGGCAATCATGTAGATCTGAAATGATTCCACCAAAATTCCACCCAGTCTACAGTACTGCCTAGGGCGTTAGGGGTCGCTTTGACTGCTCTGCCTCTTGGATGATGACCAACTGAAGCCATAGTATCTGACATAGAAAAAGAGGAGGGGGTGTCTGACGTGTAATAAAATAGAAGACCTAGCTGACCGAGATCAAAGCTGTCATTATACCAGCGGAGGACTGTATGTATATATTTTGTTGGCCTATCCTTCAGGCCCAATTATGTGTTCTGATCAATACCAAATCACTCAAGACCCCAAGACTGCAAACAAGTGCCCTAGAAGCTGTTTGAGCAGACCCAAACCGAACCTTGGTTCTGGTGCACTTTCACTGGTACCCTCCTGACTGCAGTGGATACGTTTATATGCCTAATTCCAAACAGACCCCTAGACCCTTTACCATAGTGCTTATACCTATTCAATCCTTTTCTACACAAGGGCCTTGGGGTTAGGAATATATTTAGATTGCTCATCTTAGTATAGGGCTTTATCATGTCACTGAATGCTTGTACTGTATGGGGTTTCTGTGCAGGGGCTCCCACAGAGCACTTCCATACAGGAATATGAGATCCAAACTACTGAGCTTCTTTTCTGCTCGATAACCGAATGATTAATGTCACTGGTGTCCCAGGTCTGAATCAGGCCCTTTTTTAGAGGGGAAGGATGAAACCAAGCAGTGCTGGGGACCTCCAGGCTCAGATTTGAATCCCCCTGTTTAACATGAAGACATAACCATGATAAATAATGGATTTGCTTTTTCTTTCCCATGCTTTCTTCAGTATCCCTGCATTTATATTGCTTTTCATTTGTTTTTTCTATGTATCTTGCATTTACATTGCTAGTACAATTTAAGCAAAATTGTGATTCTTACAGGTGATGGTGCCGAGAAGCTTTTGTCAGTGGTGTGGAAAGGGAACGCTGAACTGTTTAATCTTTTGCATGTTGTGGAAAAGTGAGCAGTGATGATGATGATGATGAAGGCAATATTGTGGTCTTACAAAGTAACCACGACAACAATGATGTTGATGACGTTTTGGTTTCCCGGCTTCTAATAAAGGCAACCTACTTTTTATATGGATTCAACTAGTTGTTTTCTGATGTCGACCTCTGTGTTTTATGTGTGAGTGATTTGGGGCTCATAGAGTACCACAGTATTATGAGTCATAATACCCATAAAACCTAGCAGTCAAACAAGGAAATGGTTCCATTCATTTTTCCCATAGGGGATTTTAGAAACACTGTTTTATGTAGGCTTACCCTGGTGTGACATTTTGATAACTGTGTAATCTCTCTAGGACAAGGTGACTTTTATCAATATATTCGCCTGCATTTATCCCCCCCCCCAAAAAAAAAAAATGTGGCTATCATAAAGACTACAAATGCCATGATGATCTGGACGAGACTGCCAAATAGAGCCAAAGGTAAGATTATCTAGATTAACTATCTAATGTTAGCTAAATTTAGTAATGAATACATTTGCTACATTCATTTAAATTGACAATTCTGTGAAATGCCTTGTGCAAGTTTTAAATTGACACAATACCTGTTAGCAAAGGTGTCAGCTAGAGATGACGTGCAGAGATTTGTAATCTTGCATGATGTCTACTTTGATGCTAATTAGAATGTACAAATCTGAGAGTAAATAGTGCAGAATATATTGATAAAAGTCACTTTGTCCAAGAGAGACTTACATGGTTATCAAAACATCACGCCAGGGTAAGCCTACAGGAAACACAGCCCTTATTTAAATTGTTCCCTATGGGAAAAACGATTGGAACCATTTTCCTGTTTGACCGCTAGGTTTTATGGGTATAATTGACACCCCCACTGTGGGGCTCTATTCTAGGAAACTTTTTCTCCAAGGGCCCAACCTCGGCACTACTCACTGTTAGCCACACAGTGGCACTGTTTCCATGTAGTCCACGGGTGCATCACAATAATCTAGTCTTGGGTCCTCATCCCCTTTAACACTCCTTTGTAGTGTGACGACCCTCCCACTCTGTCTGCCGTATTCTCTCTTTGTTCTTGTTTCCTTGTTAGGATGCCGGTGGGCGGAGTTGGGAGGGTCGTCAGCTACATGGGAAACACCTGGGCCGGGTGTGTCCCAGGATAAATGGACCTCTTCCACATTCATTAGGGAGACTCTCTCCAGGCAGATACTTTGATTTTGGTTGTGATATTTTTGTGGCCTTTTTGGGTTGTTTGCTTTGGCACTTATCAACACTTTTCTATATTACATTTATGCAAGCAAACACTCACTTACACTACTGATTACTGATTACACACCCCATTGTTATTTCAGTTAGTTACTTTAATTAATAAATATATACTTTGAGTACTCCTTGTCTCCACGTGTCTCCCTTTTGTTACGAACTTGAGCCGGTTCGTGACAAGTGGGGGCTCGTCCGGGATTTTGAACTGGTTGTGTTTGGGAGAACGTGGAGTTAATGTCCAATTCTGTAGGGTTTTTCTTTGTAAATTTTGTTAGTTTGTTTGAGTTTGATAGGGCAGTATTGGTTGCCTTTGGGTTTTGTACTGCGTTGGAGAGAGTACATTGGTTAGTTTCCAGTCCCTGCCCAGCCTGGAAACTCTTGCTCTACTCGCTGTTGGGACATCGGGCTGAGGTGAGTACAATCGGCTGTGTACCTCAGTGGGAGATTGGGTAGGGTAGTGACATTTGCTACCCGGAGCTATAGCTTTTTCCCCTGATAGGCTTAGTGACGTGTTTTGTTTTGGGATACGTTGGGCATGGTTAAATGTTTGTTATTTTTGTGTGGTGTCAGTGGACTGAGCAGTTGTCTCGGGGCACATCCGTGGCTTGGGGAAATCTACCAGCGTGCTGGGGGTTTAATTCCTTGCCAGCGGGCTACAGTGCGTAATTACCCACCGCAAATCTGCACGAAGACTAGGGTTGAGTTATTGTAGGTTTTGGGGAAGCTCCATATCCCAGCTCTTTTCTGTGGTGCTCGGTGTGATTGTATTTCTCTTGTGTCTGGTGTGCTCAGCAGAGGGGTTGAGAAAGATTATTATGATATATATATATTTAATTTTTTTTCCCCTGATTATGGCGTCTAATGTAGATGAGTTCATTCGCTTTCCATCAGAAGAACTGTTAGAATTATGTACTAAAGAACAGCTGTTGAAGGTTGCTGAACACTACAAGGTTGAAATTAGTGATAAACGCCTAAAAAATTCTATTAGGTTAATATTGAAGGCCAATTTGATGGAGAGTGGTATTCTGGATGTTACCACTGGGGCAGCCTCTGCTGAGGACACGTTGTCTCCCCGATATGTTACAATGACCGCTCCATCGGTTAGTCATAGTAGTCTTCTTTTTGAACAGCAGAAAGAACTGCTTCTGTTACAGCTAGAGCATGGACAAAGATCTAAAATGGAGTATGAACAAGCTAAAATGGAGCATGAACAAGCTAAAATGGAGCATGAACGAAATGGACAAAGAGCTAAAATGGAGCATGAACAAGCTAAAATGGAGCATGATCGTGTAAAATATGAAAGGGAATTGGAATTTAAACAGGATATGGAGCGTGCTAAAATCAAGCTGCAACAAGAGCGACTAGAGTTGGTTAGGGAAGGAAAGCTCTCAGGGGAGAGTTTGCTCTGGGAAGGTGACCCAGAGTTACCTAGGGGTCGTTCCTCTTTTGGTCGTAATCCAGACACATTTGATATTGTTGGGAATTTACAGTTGTTGCCCCAGTTTAATGAAAAGGACCCGGAGACATTCTTTTCGTTGTTTGAGCGTGTTGCTGACGCTAGGAGTTGGCCTGATTCTGATCGCACTTTGATGTTGCAGTGTGTGCTGACTGGTAAAGCGCAAGAAGCATATTCAGCTCTTAGTGTAGCAGACAGTGTTAGTTATGAGAAGGTTAAAACGGCTGTGTTACAGAGTTATGAATTGGTCCCTGAGGCTTACCGCCAACGATTTAGAACTTTAAAAAGGGATGATCAGCAGACTCATGTTGAGTTTGCGCGAATATTATCTTCACAGTTCAATCGCTGGTGTTCCGCCTCTGCAGTTATGACTTTCCAAGGGCTGTGTGATCTGATTATGTTAGAACAATTTAAGGACACAATCCCTGATCGTATAGCGACGTACATTAACGAACGAAAAATAAAGACTGTCGCTGAAGCTGCGGTTTTGGCAGATGAATATGTGTTGACTCACACACATTTTTTTTGCAGAACCCCGTATTCGGAGTGAGTGGGGGTGTTTGCAGAGATTTGGGCCTCGCTCGCCGAGATACTTCGGTTCCCGGGCAGAGTTTCATTCAACTGGGGTTGAGCCTGATACCCGTGGTAAAACTGACTTTGGTCAAGAGTGTCACTACTGTCGAGAATTAGGTCATTGGAAAAATGAATGTCCGATTCTTAGGTCTAGGGGTAAATTCAGTACAGGTGCTTATGGTAAATCGAGGCCTATAGCGTTAGCAGCGCCTGTTCCACATCAGTTCACTCCTGACGCATTGTCTCATGCCCAGAGCCATGTGAAGGGCTATATTGATCCCTAGTATTTACCTTTTGTTACGGAGGGTTTTGTGTCTATGGTAGGAAGTAAGAACCTAGTGCCAGTAAAGATCCTAAGAGATACAGGTGCCTCTGAATCATTTGTGTTGGAATCTGTGTTACCCTTCTCTGCGGAGACTGATTCGGGGAATAGTGTTCTAATTAGGGGAATAGGTTTGAACACTCTGTCAGTTCCATTGCATAAACTGATGTTGGATTGTGGACTGGTGAAAGGTGAGGTTGTTGTGGGGGTGCGTCCTTCATTGCCTATTGAGGGTGTTGACGTGATCCTTGGAAATAACTTGGCTGGGGAGCGTGTGTGGCCTATCGTGTTTCCATCTTTAGCGGTTTCTACTAAGCCTTCAATTGTAGGGATTCCTGATGAGAGTGCGCAGAATTTCCCAGAGGTGTTTTCTGCGTGTGCAGTGACGCGTTCTATGATCCCTGATGACTTGGTCACGGAACTGGCTAACGAGAATACCATAAAGAAGTCTGTTACTGTTTTCCCTGTTATCCCGTTATCCGTATCCCGCTCCGATTTAATCGAGGCGCAACGGGCTGACCCTACATTAGAAGAGTTGCGGGACCAAATTGTGCCTGTAGAACAGTTGGGAGATGTCGCACAGGGCTATTTTCTCCAAGAGGAGGTCCTGATGAGGAAGTGGATGTCTCATGGTAGTTGTTTTCTGGGGGAGGCGATTAGTCAGGTTGTGGTACCAGTTAGGCTTCGTGAGTTGGTGCTGACAACTTCTCACAACGACGTTGCTGGGCATATGGGTGTGAGAAAAACCTACAATCGCATATTACGACATTTTTTTGGCCAAGATTAAAGAGGGATGTTTCTGATTTCATCAAAACTTGTCACACCTGTCAATTAACTGGTAAACCTAATCAAGCTATTAAGCCGGTACCACTGTTCCCTATTCCTGTACTCAGTAAACCTTTTGAGTATTTGATTATTGACTGTGTTGGTCCTCTGCCTCGTTCTAGAAAGGGTAGTAATTATTTGTTGACTGTGATGTGTCAGACCACTAGGTTTCCTGTTGCCTACCCTCTCCGGTCTATCACGACTAAGGCTGTGTTAAAAGCTTTGACTCAGTTTCTCTCACTGTTTGGAATCCCTAAGGTCATTCAAAGTGATCAAGGATCTAATTTCACCTCTAATCTCTTTGGACAGGTTCTCCAACAACTCCATATTAAACACAACTTGTCTAGCGCTTATCATGCCCAAAGTCAAGGAGCACTGGAACGTTTCCATCAAACACTTAAGTCTTTGTTGAGAGCTTATTGTACTGAGATGGATAAGGATTGGGAGGAGGGGTTGCCTTGGTTACTGTTAGCTGCTAGGGAGGTTTCACAGGAGAGCACGGGTTTTAGCCCAAATGACCTAGTGTTTGGACATCGGGTGCGTGGGCTTTTATCTGTTCTCCAGGATGACTGGAAGTCTCCCGAGCCTCCTCAGTCCCTGTTATCATATGTGGGTGATTTTCGGCGACGCTTGTATGCCGCTGGTGAAATGGCTAAAGAGGAGCTATCATCTTCACAGGACAGGATGAAGAGCATATATGATCGCCGAGCTGAGCCTCATCACTTTAGTCCAGGTGATCAGGTTCTGGCTCTGCTGCCAATTGTTGGTTCTCCTTTTCAAGCCAAGTTTCAAGGTTCATATACAGTGGTGCGCCAGTACACTGAGCAAAATTATCTAGTTGCCACTCCAGAACGGAGGAAAGCACACCAACTGTGCCGTGTAAATTTGTTAAAACCCTATTATGCACGTTCCTCTGAGACTGAACAGGGGGAGTCTACAGAGGACGGTAAGGCTGTTCTTTTGGCTGATATTGTTTATTCCCTGAGTTCTGGTCATGCTAGGTCTGTGCAGGAGCAGGAAGATGTTTCTGGTCCTGACGATTGCATACTGCAGGGTAGATTGAAAAATTCAGAGACACTGGAGATTGTAGATAGCCTTCTTACTCATCTACCTGTTGATGAGCGGAAAGAGAGGGTTGGTTTGATTCGGAGATTTCCAGGGTTGTTTTCGGATACACCTTCATTTCCTCTTCCTCGGATGGAGGACTGCGTTGGTCAAGTCGGCGCAGCTACGTTTGTGAGCAAATTTGACCTGTTAAAGGGGTATTGGCAGGTGCCACTGATGAGTAGGGCACGTGAAATCTCTGCCTTTATTACACCTTTTGGTCTGTACTCGTATTCGGTTATGCGTTTCGGACTGCGTAATGCGCCTGCCACTTTTCAGCGATTTATGAACAGGGTTGTCTCTGGTCTGGCCGGTTGCGCTGTTTATCTGGACGATGTAGTGATATATGCAGATGCTTGGGAGGAGCATCTGTCCCGTATTCAGGCCTTGTTCGGACGTCTGGCTGCGGGTCGCCTCACGATGAATTTGGCTGAATGTGAGTTTGCTCAGGCGACTGTTGTATACCTTGGAAAGGTGGTTGGGCAGGGTGACGTGCGCCCTGTTCATGAATATTGATGTGACCGACCATTGTTTGATTTTGTCATGTTCTATCTTTCCTGTTTGTCCCCTCCTAGTCTTGTGTTCTTCTTTCCTCTTAAAGGTTGCTTCCTGTGTAAAGGTTGCTGAGGTCTGGAGAGGAGGATGATGGGTGGGGCAAGTGGAGGTGTGAACATGTACAATTTGTCGGTTTGGGACGCAGGGGCTGGTACGTTGGTCCGGGGTCCTTGTTGGTCCCCGGTCTTATGGGGGGGGGTGTGACGACCCTCCCACTCTGTCTGCCGTATTCTCTCTTTGTTCTTGTTTCCTTGTTAGGATGCCGGTGGGCGGAGTTGGGAGGGTCGTCAGCTACATGGGAAACACCTGGGCCGGGTGTGTCCCAGGATAAATGGACCTCTTCCACATTCATTAGGGAGACTCTCTCCAGGCAGATACTTTGATTTTGGTTGTGATATTTTTGTGGCCTTTTTGGGTTGTTTGCTTTGGCACTTATCAACACTTTTCTATATTACATTTATGCAAGCAAACACTCACTTACATTACTGATTACACACCCCATTGTTATTTCAGTTAGTTACTTTAATTAATAAATATATACTTTGAGTACTCCTTGTCTCCACGTGTCTCCCTTTTGTTACGAACTTGAGCCGGTTCGTGACAGTAGTCACAGAATAGATGAAAACAATATGGTGGATTCCCACTGGAAATGTCACCTGTCTAATCCTTTTCATCAGTGCAGATGAAGGGAAGGAGTGGAGACAAGAAGAGCAAACCACTGTTGAATAGACTATTGAGATGCACCCTATCAATAGACTAGAATCCTCTATGCCCTGCCAATCTGTATCTGAATCATTAAACATGATTGAACAATCATGAAACACAAACATCTGATTGGCAGCTGCAAATACATTGGTGGACATTTCACATCAATAGGCCTGGACATAAAGAGGGCATTCCACTATACAGAAGCTCTGCTTTTGCAGACAATGTACCGGTATGTCAATCATTCTGTTATAATGGCCTATCAATATCAAACGTTTTGTGCATATTGATATGGAAAATATTTTGTTATCTAGCTTACTTTCTTTGTCCAATCCCATTGCAGTAGACAGTCAGGCAGACTGTCTCCACGACCTCCGCAGAATGAAGCTGCAGGTTCAACCACTGGGGTTTAAAAGGTACAGTAACTTTAAACGCATCTCTAATTTTGAAGAGTTTGATGTGGTGTGGATATACTGCACTTCAGTCAGTCAGTTAACCTAGAGCTCAAACAGTCTATTATCAATTTACTGGCAGCGATTTTGTTCTTCATTAGTTTTGATGTATTGTTTGCGATCTTGGTTTATTAGGCGTGTTTCTATAATGCATTAGCCTATACACTGTAGAAAACATTAGGAACACCCCACTTTTGTAGGTCTGCAGACCTTTTTTTTAGGGGGGGGGAACTCAGTTGTGTTCTCAACTTACTGTTGAGAATTAGAATAATAGAATACACAAGGTGCAATTTCAAAATGTGGTTGTTCATCAGCACAGCAGTCACTCAATTAGCCAATGTCAGCAAAACATTTTTTAGATTTATTTTTTATTTTTACTGGATGTGGGTATGCAGACCCATGAGCCACTATGGCCCCTCATGATGAGTTCCAGTTTATTTGTGGCCCCCACCCCCATCAAAGTTGTCCTCCCCTTCATCTACACTGATTGAAGTGGATTTAACAAATGACATAAATCAGGGATCATAGCTTTCACCTGGATTCACCTGGTCAGTCTATGTCATGGAAAGAGCAGTACACTCAGTGTATAATGTCTTGACATCACGATTTACCATTTCCAGAATGAGCTCTTGTCTGTGTGAATGAGGAACTAAAAACAAGTGTTTTATAACAGCTTTGTAAGCACACAAGGTGGCTAGTCTTCAAAATTAATGTGAGTTGTGCTCATTTCACATGTAGGCTACAGAAAGTAGGCTATAACTACAGTCAAGTGGACTATTATAGGCTGTAAATATGTTCCATATGAATGTTGGCAAATATATTGAGATGAGTGAAATGTTTTACTCAGACAGTGGCTGGGCCATCCATCATCTCTGCTTTACCGAACTCTCTCTGCTTTATCAGTCTGTCTTGATTTACTGGCATTTATAGCTAGAGAGTGCCAGACCTCTGTCCTTTCTAGTATAGCCAGAAAGTCACAACTCAGATGATGGCCTTTGGGCTACAGTTGTGTATCTAAACACTTCACTGCACACTGGGGGCTGATATACAGTGGGGGAAGAAAGTATTTAGTCAGCCACCAATTGTGCAAGTTCTCCCACTTAAAAAGATGAGAGAGGCCTGTAATTTTCATCATAGGTACACGTCAACTATGACAGACAAATTGAGAAAAAAAAATCCAGAAAATCACATTGTAGGATTTTTTATGAATTTATTTGCAAATTATGGTGGAAAATAAGTATTTGGTCACCTACAAACAAGCAAGATTTCTGGCTCTCACAGACCTGTAACTTCTTCTTTAAGAGGCTCCTCTGTCCTCCACTTGTTACCTGTATTAATTGCACCTGTTTGAACTTGTTATCAGTATAAAAGACACCTGTCCACAACCACAAACAGTCACACTCCAAACTCCACTATGGCCAAGACCAAAGAGCTGTCAAATGACACCAGAAACAAAATTGTAGACCTGCACCAGGCTGGGAAGACTGAATCTGCAATAGGTAAGCAGCTTGGTTTGAAGAAATCAACTGTGGGAGCAATTATTAGGAAATGGAAGACATACAAGACCACTGATAATCTCCCTCGATCTGGGGCTCCACGCAAGATCTCACCCCGTGGGGTCAAAATGATCATAAGAACGGTGAGCAAAAATCCCAGAACCACACGGGGGGACCTAGTGAATGACCTGCAGAGAGCTGGGACCAAAGTAACAAAGCCTACCATCAGTAACACACTACGCTGCCAGGGACTCAAATCCTGCAGTGCCAGCTGTGTCCCCCTGCTTAAGCCAGTACATGTCCAGGCCCGTCTGAAGTTTGCTAGAGTGCATTTGGATGATCCAGAAGAGGATTGGGAGAATGTCATATGGTCAGATGAAACCAAAATATAACTTTTTGGTAAAAACTAAACTCGTCGTGTTTGGAGGACAAAGAATGCTGAGTTGCATCCAAAGAACACCATACCTACTGTGAAGCATGGGGGTGGAAACCTCATGCTTTGGGGCTGTTTTTCTGCAAAGGGACCAGGACGACTGATCCGTGTAAAGGAAAGAATGAATGGGGCCATGTATCGTGAGATTTTGAGTGAAAACCTCCTTCCATCAGCAAGGGCATTGAAGATGAAACGTGGCTGGGTCTTTCAGCATGACAATGATCCCAAACACACCGCCCGGGCAACGAAGGAGTGGCTTCGTAAGAATCATTTCAAGGTCCTGGAGTGGCCTAGCCATTCTCCAGATCTCAACCCCATAGAAAATCTTTGGAGGGAGTTGAAAGTCCGTGTTGCCCAGCGACAGCCCCAAAACATCACTGCTCTAGAGGAGATCTGCATGGAGGAATGGGCCAAAATACCAGCAACAGTGTGTGAAAACCTTGTGAAGACTTACAGAAAACGTTTGACCTGTGTCATTGCCAACAAAGGGTATATAACAAAGTATTGAGAAACTTTACTTATTGACCAAATACTTATTTTCCACCATAATTTGCAAATAAATTCATAAAAAATCCTACAATGTGATTTTCTGGATTTATTTTCCTAATTTTGTCTGTCATAGTTGACGTGTACCCATGATGAAAATTACAGGCCTCTCTCATCTTTTTAAGTGGGAGAACTTGCACAATTGGTGGCTGACTAAATACTTTTTTTCCCCACTGTATGTCCTGAGGAGTGTGTTTTCTACTATCAGTGATGGCCGCTGTTCTGCTATTGGCTGACACTGTGTTGTGGTTGTAAGCCCCGCCCCTACAAGTCATTTCTCCCGTAATGGAAATGCTGATATTCAAGTTCCCAGCCTGACCCTGGCACTCCTGACAGCTCCCACCTCAGCTGAAGACAGGCTTGTTACAGGTGTGTTACCTCACCACAGGTGCGACACACATCACAACAGGTGTGTTACCTGGGAATATGGGTCAATTTCTGATTACGCCTAGCATTGTGTGGCTTATCAGAAACGACACACACACACACACACACACACACACATAGGACTTAATTCCTCCTGAGAGTTGACGGACATAGGCACATGAGGAGTGTACAGAAACAGCTCTACGTGAGACCCAGAGGAAAGATCTAAGGTTAGACTGTGAGTTTTGTATTTGTATTGACTTTACAGTGTAAATATTCAGTGATGGATTAGGCCATACTTAACAGAATTGAAGAAGTGTAGGCTATAAAATGTCTTTATTCATTTAATCATTTAAGTGTGGTAATTAGAAATGTCAAGATGTTTTGTAATAAATAATTGATTTACCTGTATATAATAATGAAATGATAGACACAGAGAGCTTACTGTGAAATCTTATTATATATATATATTACATCTTCATTTCAAGCAGAGAGCTGCTTTCTGAGATCTGCTAAGATGTTCCTGACTCTTTCTCAATGTCACTAACAAGAACATATTATAGTTGACAGGACTATGTATATTCCTCATCTAATTTGTCAAGTTGCCTTAATTGTGACGTGAGGTCTTTAGAAGTCTGTTTCTTGTTCCACATACAAGTCAGACAGCTTTATCTAGGCACAGTACACATATTTAGGAATACTACATTTACATTACATTTTAGTCATTTAGCAGACGCTCTTATCCAGAGCGACTTACAGTTAGTGAATACATATTTTTTTATACTGGCCCCCCGTGGGAAACGAACCCACAACCCTGGCGTTGCAAACGCCATGCTCTATCAACTGAGCTACATCCCTGCCGGCCATTCCCTCCCCTACCCTGGACGACGCTGGGCCAATTGTGCGCCGCCCATAGGTATCAAAGTATTGTGTCAGGGTTTGATCGTTGTGTGTGAGGTGAGCTGGCAGCCAGACTGAAAGAGGAGGACACACCTCAGTGTACACAATGCAGGATTTCTCACAAAAACAAGCTTATCTCTGTGAAATGTCAACGGACCACTGAGCATACCGCAAGCTTTTTATTTTCAAAGCCTTTTACATTTAATTCAGCTCGTGTCATGCTGATTTAGCTTTTTTGCGACCCTCTGAAACAACTTTGCAGACGACCACCACAACATGTAAAACCCTCAAACGTTACTGCGAAAAAGCAGCACCTCACTGTCAACAGAGCTCGGTGCTTATTATCGAAATCCGACTTTTGGGATATAATGTTAATGATATGTTAGAGAAAGGCCACACTGAATGATTCAGAACATAAAGAATCATATTTCTCTTGGTAAAATGTATTTTCTAACATAAGGAAGTGAAATGTAATTGTCAGGGTTGAGTGTAGAGGTAACGTGGAATCACACGCAGGACACACAGAGATTCGAAACAGATGTTGTCACACCCTGGCTCTGGGACTCTATATGTTGAGCCAGGGTGTGTTCATTTCTGTTGTGTTTATTTCTATGTTGGCTAGAGTGACTCCCAATCAGAGGCAACGAGTGTCAGCTGTCGTTGGTTGTCTCTGATTGGGAGACATATTTAAACTGTCTGTTTTCCCTTTGTGTTTGTGGGTTTTTGTTCCGTTTTGGTCATTGTTACCGTGGACTTCACGAGTCGTTTCTTGTTTTGGTTATTGTGGTCTATTATCACTAACGATAATAAAGTTTAACCATGTTCGTTCATCACGCTGCGCCTTGGTCTATTCCTTACGACGATCGTGACAGAAAAACCCACCAAGTAAGGACCAAGCAGCGTGTCCCGGGGCAGAACTTGGACTGGACATGGGAGGAAGCGCCGGGAGAGGCCCAGGCGAAAGAGGAGCAGCGGCGTCAGCAGTGTCAACGTCGGACAGGCGAGAGGCAACCCCAGAAATTTTTTAGGGGGGGGCACACGGCATGGACGACGGGGCTGACGGAGGCAGAAAAGGGGCGGATTCAGAAGGCCACCAGGTTACGGGTACACCGCCCTGTACGTCCTGTGCGGATGCCTCACACAGAGTGTGTGAGGGTAGGCATTCAGCCAGGACGGGTTGTGGCCGCTCTTCACTCCAGGTCTCCTATCCGTCTCCACAGCCCGGTTCGGCCTGTCCCTGCTCCACGCACCAAGCCTACGGGGTGCGTCGCCAGCCCAGTCCGGCCTGTCCCTGCTCCACGCACCAAGTCTACGGTGCGCGTCACCAGCCCGTCCGGCCTGTCCCTGCTCCACGCACCAAGTCTACGGTGCGCTGGCCGCCAGCCCGGCCCGGCCTGTTCCTGCCACTCGCACCAAGTCTACGGTGCGCGTCGCCAGCCCGGCCCGGCCCGGCTGTTCCTGCCACTCGCACCAAGTATACGGTGCGCGTCGCCAGCCCGGCCCGGCCTGTTCCTGCCACTCGCACCAAGTCTACGGTGCGCGCCGCCAGCCCGGCCCGGCCTGTCCCTGCTCCACGCACCAAGTCTACGGTGCGCGTCGCCAGCCCGGCCCGGCCTGTTCCTGCTACTCGCACCAAGTCTACGGTGCGCGTCGCCAGCCCGGCCCGGCCTGTTCCTGCCACTCGCACCAAGTATACGGTGCGCGTCGCCAGCCCGGCCCGGCCTGTTCCTGCCACTCGCACCAAGTCTACGGTGCGCGTCGCCAGCCCGGCCCGGCCTGTCCCTGCTCCACGCACCAAGTCTACGGTGCGCGTCGCCAGCCCGGCCCGGCCTGTTCCTGCCACTCGCACCAAGTCTACGGTGCGCGTCGCCAGCCCGGCCCGGCCTGTTCCTGCCACTCGCACCAAGTATACGGTGCGCGTCGCCAGCCCGGCCCGGCCTGTTCCTGCCACTCGCACAAAGTCTACGGTGCGCGTCGCCAGCCCGGCCCGGCCTGTTCCTGCCACTCGCACTAAGCCAGGGGTGCGAGACGTCAGCCTGGTAAGGCCCGTTCCTCCTCCTCGCACCAAGCCAGGGGTGCGAGACGTCAGCCTGGTAAGGCCCGTTCCTCCTCCTCGCACCAAGCCAGGGGTGCGAGTCGTCAGCCTGGTAAGGCCCGTTCCTCCTCCACGCACTAAGCCCGGGGTGCGCGTCGTCAGTCCAGCACAACCCGTGCCTGGGCCACCGGTGCCTGGGAAGGTACCGGTCAACTGCTCCACTATGGAGCTGAAGCTAACCGCTCCTGCTAAGTCCAGTTCAGCTCCAGCCAGCGGGGCCAGACTGGACCAGGGGCGCTATGGGGGGTTTATTGGAGGGTGGGTGGCAAGGCCGGAGCCAGAACCGCCGCCGAGGAGGTATGCCCACCCAGCCCTCCCCTGTTTTGTTCAAGTTGAGGCGCGGTCGCAGTCCGCGCCTTTAGGGGGGGGTACTGTCACACCCTGGCTCTGGGACTCTATATGTTGAGCCAGGGTGTGTTCATTTCTGTTGTGTTTATTTCTATGTTGGCTAGAGTGACTCCCAATCAGAGGCAACGAGTGTCAGCTGTCGTTGGTTGTCTCTGATTGGGAGCCATATTTAAACTGTCTGTTTTCCCTTTGTGTTTGTGGGTTTTTGTTCCGTTTTGGTCATTGTTACCGTGGACTTCACGAGTCGTTTCTTGTTTTGGTTATTGTGGTCTATTATCACTAACGATAATAAAGTTTAACCATGTTCGTTCATCACGCTGCGCCTTGGTCTATTCCTTACGACGATCGTGACAGATGTCTTTAGTGAAGTCCGAAAATACAAGCCAAACACGGCAACAGGCCACAAGCGAAATATACGCACACTGGTGAGAACCAAAGTAAATGCGCACAACGTGCAGGACTCTCTCAAACAAAACGAAATACAGAGAGCACAGAACAGCGAACCAACTACTACACGTGACATCGAACAATTACACACAACACCTGACCAAACACAAGAGAACTAAATAGGACGCATAATGAACACTTAACAATGAACAGGTGTAACAATCAGACAAAACTAATCAAACATAGAAACATAGAACGGTGGCAGCTAGTACTCCGGGGACGACGACCGCCGAAGCCTGCCCGAACAAGGAGAAGGAGCAGCCTCGGCCGAAACCGTGACAGTAATCTACTGATTACAGAGACAAATGACTGATAGCTGATCCACAGAAGTATCACACACACACTGACACACACACACACACACACAACACTCCCACTTTGGATCAACTGTAAATCCTGTCCCTCAGTTCTGTAAAGCAGACATTTCTGTCTGGACAATGTGTTGTAAGTTAAATGTCGGATGACTGAAGGTATACAAAACTCGCAGGGTGTATGTACACAGTGATTTCATCGATTCCCTTCCTGGGAAGGTACAGTATATTCCAGCTCACCTGAAGTGTCTTATTATACCACATCTTGGAATCTTAATCAACCGGTTTTCCATCCTGTTTTCCCTGCGAGTTACAGGATGAGGCAGCTAGGAAAATGGAACCCTGCTCTCCCCCCTCTTCTCTGTCATAAGTGTTAAGCTGTAGCTTAAGTCCACACCTGTTTATAACCAGTTTATTCCAGTGGTTACTAAAGTTTCAGCATTGTGACCCATCTAAAGCCCACCAATGAGTCCCGAGTCTAGACCCACCAGTAGGGAAACACATTTATAAATGACTGTTTGACTTATTTGATCCTTTATCATGTTGTGGCTCTATTCATGTTAGTCTGTTCTCCCTCACTTCTCTCAGGGCCCATGTTTCCATGTGTGGATTTCTCTGTTGATGGGCAGAGTTGAGTTAATTACACCCACCCTCACCAGGCATGACTCAAGACTGGAACCTTTTATCTCCACTGATCCCTTCTCTACTACCTCCATAGGACAGAGAGAAATAGACGGAGCTAGAAATAAAACTCTCCCACTACCTCTGTCTGACAGAAGAGCAATGTGAGCACAGACAACACTATACATGGGGAAGCTGTCCAGTCAGCTATCTTTTCTGTTATCCACTATCTTGAGTAAAGCGACACTGGAACCTCCGGACAGCAGCATGGGACACAAACACCAGCCAGAACCCTGCCTCCTTTCACTCTGCCCCACCTACTCATTTACATATGCAGGTCACCCAAGGACTACCCCCTGTAAGCCTAGACCCTTAGATCACATGGATAGAGAAGAGCATTCTGTCCTGTCCACACAGTCACTATAAACCCCTGTATCACAGTTGTCTCAGAAACTGTGTGGGAGATAGATAGACAGAAAGTAGCGGAGAGACCAGAGCGAGATAGATCGATAAAGAGGCATAGACAGAGTCATGCAGGGCCGTGTGTATCAGCTGTTGCTGTTGAATGCTTTGACCAGTGGTCTGGAGGTGTGTATGGCTGCAGGGACCTTCTACATCCCCCCTCTACTGCTGCAGGCCGGCATGGAGGAACGCTACATGACCATGGTGCTGGGTGAGTCAACACTCTATGACCATATTGTCATTCTTGAATGACCGTAGTGTGAACACTGTATGACCATGGTTGGAATAAATCATTTGTTCTCCAGCTCTGAAGTAGATCTCCTTCTCTCCCTTCCCCTTCTCTCTCTCTCTCTCTCTCTCTCTCTCTCTCTCTCTCTCTCTCTCTCTCTCTCTCTCTCTCTCCTCTCTCTCTCTCTGCTCTCTCTCTCTCTCTCTCTCTCTCTCTCTCTCTCTCTCTCTCTCTCTCTCTCTCTCTCTCTCTCTCTCTCTCTCTCTCTCTCTCTCTCTCTCTCTCTCTCTCTCTCTCTCTCTCTCTCTCTCTCTCAGTCTATTCCTTAAAGATCAGCCTCAGGTGCTTACTGGGGCAGGGTACCTCTCTCCATCTCTCTGAGATAGTGGATTGGACAGAGATCATATCATACAAGAGACCAGAGTCCACCTATGTGATCCCTCTCTGTCTCATCCTAGGTACCTGCTCCCAGCCCTGGACTGGAGCCATGCCCCCACAGCAGCCTACGTGGGCGGCCAGGAGGCCTTCATCTATGCCCTGCTCACACTCATCTTCCTCACCTGCCTCCTCAGCACAGTCTTCATCTCAGAGGAAAGATGCACCGGCTGGGGAGAGACAACCAGGAAGGATGCTAGCATTAGCTCCGCCCTGAGCCGATACTGTGCACACCCCTTGCCGCCGCGGCCCAAGTGTGTGCGGCTGGCGGTGGGGCGGAGTTTGTCGCTGTGTGTGTCGGCACTGCCGCGCATGTACAGTGTGTGTATGCACGTGCCGGCAGTCATACGCAGGCTGTTTGTAGCGGAACTGTTCAGCTGGATGGCTCTGATGAGCTTCATGCTATTCTACACAGACTTTATGGGAGTGGGGCTGTACCAGGGAATACCCAACGCTACACCTGGAACATAGGAGAGACTACAATACGATGAAGGTAGGATGGACAGACATTTACTTGATTCTTATCTTTTCATTTACTGCAATGTTTTGCAGCGAATTTGTCCACTCCTTTTTTCCTTTCCACTCCTTATCTTAAACCCCTGTAACATTTTCATAAAAGATTGTCAATGCACCCATACACCTACTTTCCCCCATATCTCCCCAGGTGTGCACATGGCGAGTGTGATTCTATTCCTGCAGTGCCTGACCTCAGTGGTCTGCTCCATCCTGATGGAGCACTGGATAGTGTTGCTAGGCACCCGGGCTGTGTACATTAGCACTGTGGTCCTGCTAGCGTTAGCTAAAGCTGTGATGATGTCACGATCGTCGATAGATGAAGCAGACCAAGGCGCAGCGTGATATGCATACATTTTATTCAGTACTCACAACACGAACAAAACAACAAACGATACGTGAAGTCCTAGGTTAACAGAAACCTTCCGGAACAAGATCCCACAACGTAACATGTCAACAGGCTGCGTAAGTATGGTCCCCAATCAGAGACAACGAGCTACAGCTGTCTCTGATTGGGAACCACCCTGGCCAACATAGAAATACACGATCTAGAACAAAAAACCTAGAAAACTAAACAAGGAAAAATCCACACCCTGGCTCAACATTTAAGAGTCCCCAGAGCCAGGGCGTGACAGATGAGCTTCTCAAAGAGTGTAGTGATGGTCACTGTCATGGCCGCAGCTACTGGATATACCTTCTGTGTGCTGCAGGTCCTGCCCTACACCCTGCTGTGTCTGTACCACTCTGACAGACAGGTGAGACACTACATGTTCTGACAGAGAAGTGATCACAATAGATAAACCCAATCCCTCCCTCTTCTCGCTATCTCTCTCTCTCTCTTCCATCTCTCTGTCTTTTACTCCCATCCCTCTCTCTCTCTCTCTCTCTCTGTCTCTCTCTCTCTTTCAGGTCTTCTTCTCCAGTTCCAAATCCAGACCTTCTCACCCAGGAGAAAGTGACGACCACATCCACTCCAAGCCCCTCCTTCCACCTGACCCTGTTCATATCCATGGCAACAGCTATCCAGAAGGGGTCACTCTCCCCGGGGCCCCCCTTTTCTTCTCCTCCTCCACTTCCCTCCACGTGTCCCTTCCCCTGGAGAGAGAAGGAGAGCCCATACCACTGCCTCAGAGAAGGATGTGTCTAGACATGGCTATACTGGACAGTGCCTACCTGCTGTCACAGGTAAGCACAAAAGCTCTACAGGTTTGACCAGTGACCAGACTGGTGTGTGTTATTTGCCTCAACAATAATGGTTATTCTATTGTGTTCTGTTCTCTGGCCAGGTGCTGCCTGCTCTGCATCTGGGCTCCATAGTGCAGCAATCTCACAGTGTCAGTGCCTATATGGCCCTGCTCTGCTCCACCGGTGTCGTCTTCACACGCATTGACCTCCACAAGCTCACAGGGTCAAAGGGCAACGCTCCAACGCTGACTGGACTAAAGAGTTAACCCATTGTGGATGTATCTGTGTTGTGGAATTGCACATTTCTATTGGATTTTGGCTGTCCGTTGACACTACAATGGGCAGTAAAATAGTTTTCCTTCCTAGACTGGTCACCATATATGCTGGGACATATCAGGGGGAATACTGAGACAGGCTACTGTTCCTCTGATACGATAAAGGAGGATAAAGTGATACTGCTTATTGCTATGTCAGAAATGTAGTACGTTTGCTATTGGTTACTGTAATCTAACATGTTTCAAAGTACACTTTGTTTACTTCTATAACTAAAATGTAGCATGATTGCTATGTGAGGCCATAAGAGGACTCTGAAGTCTGTTAAGCCTTTGTGTACAGTAAGTTTACTGGATGTATTTATGGATGTATTTATTTATGTGAGCCCCAGGGCCAGAGGGAGAGTTGGGGTATGACTCCCACTCTACTATTTGCATTGGGGTTGAGGGCTAAGGAGGAGAGGTGATTGGTTTTTGTGTGTGTTTTTCCTCCATGTTTCCATGGTAATTATAATTCCTGGTGTGTGGGGGGGCGTTGGGGGACTCCTCTCAGTGTGTGTCTGATCCAATGATGGACATAAACCCTGGATTGATGATGCTATGATGCTGTATTGGCTATTGAGAGGTTTTGATAATATTTAATTGAAATAATGTAGAACTCCATCGGTAGGCCATATTGGCATTCCCTAGTAGGAGCAGTATACTTAGGATGGAATGGAGTTCTACATTATTTCAATTAAATATTTCAAGGACAAAATTACATTACATTTAAGTACAGTAATATTAGTAGAAAATGTTTTTATATATTTTGTAAAAACAAATTGCATTAAGGTGTCTGTAATAGAATAAACGTGTCAAAAAAGAAAGTAGACATTAATAAATGCATTTCTATAGCTTCCAAAATATTTTTTACAATTGAGTAGTGCCAAGATGGCTGCCCGGTGGCTTCAATACAACGCCCCCTGTTAGTCATCCAGGGTTTATACACATCATTGGTCTGATCTGATCCTGCTGTGCTCTGTTGCTAGGGAACCACTCTGGTTCCACTCTCATAAGGGGTGCCACATGTAACATAGTACAGTTAAATACAGTACAATATGAAGATAGGCTAAAACTGCTTCTCTAATAGAAATCCCGAATCACAGGCGATGTCATGGCGACTTTGGCTAGCATAGAAACACGGCTGCACATGAAAACGTGTCAGCTTGTCACTTTCACGAGGTTGGAGTAATGACATGTGTAACTATTTAAGACATTATGTGGCTATAGATTTCAAGAAAATGAGCAACTAAGAAATACTTTTTCATTTCTCTCATCTGTTTTGTCTGTTTTGCAAGCGTTGCCGGAAGTCTCGTGATGTTGCGCCTCTAGGTTTAAAAACTCTGTGGTACAGTACTCGCAGAGACTCCTCTTCAATCACACTTGTCTGTCATGCATGTCCATTCTGCTGATTGTAATTATATGGTAAGCAAGGGTTGGAACTGAACCAGAAATAACGAAATTATTTGAGGAACAGAACCCGAACCAAAAACGAAAGTGATCTATAATGTTCTGGAACAGCACTGTTAATTTACAAGCATGGGAACTAGTTAATAAAGTTATTTTAAGTTCCGGCCATTTTTTTCCAGTCCCACAAAAATTGCAACAAAGTGCCTATGCAATGCCCTAACACTGTCACCAAAGATTATGGATATACTGACAAGATACAGTGGGGGAAAAAAGTATTTAGTCAGCCACCAATTGTGCAAGTTCTCCCACTTAAAAAGATGAGAGAGGCCTGAAATTTTCATCATAGGTACACGTCAACTATGACAGACAAAATGAGGAAAAAAAATCCAGAAAATCACATTGTAGGATTTTTTATGAATTTATTTGCAAATTATGGTGGAAAATAAGTATTTGGTCAATAACAAAAGTTTCTCAATACTTTGTTATATACCCTTTGTTGGCAATGACACAGGTCAAACGTTTTCTGTAAGTCTTCACAAGGTTTTCACACACTGTTGCTGGTATTTTGGCCCATTCCTCCATGCAGATCTCCTCTAGAGCAGTGATGTTTTGGGGCTGTCGCTGGGCAACACGGACTTTCAACTCCCCTCCAAAGATTTTCTATGGGGTTGAGATCTGGAGACTGGCTAGGCCACTCCAGGACCTTGAAATGCTTCTTACGAAGCCACTCCTTCGTTGCCCGGGCGGTGTGTTTGGGATCATTGTCATGCTGAAAGACCCAGCCACGTTTCATCTTCAATGCCCTTGCTGATGGAAGGAGGTTTTCACTCAAAATCTCACGATACATGGCCCCATTCATTCTTTCCTTTACACGGATCAGTCGTCCTGGTCCCTTTGCAGAAAAACAGCCCCAAAGTATGATGTTTTCACTCCAATGCTTCACAGTAGGTATGGTGTTCTTTGGATGCAACTCAGCATTCTTTGTCCTCCAAACACGACGAGTTGAGTTTTTACCAAAAAGTTATATTTTGGTTTCATCTGACCATATGACATTCTCCCAATCCTCTTCTGGATGCACTCTAGCAAACTTCAGACGGGCTGTCACGATCGTCTTGACGAGAAGGAGTGGACCAAGGCGCAGCGTGTGAAATGAACATGACTTTAATTGATAAAGCACAAAATACAAAACAAAAGACGACTCGTGAAGTCCACAGTAACAAAGACTGAACACGGAACAAAAACCCACAACCCCAAGGTGAAAACACACAGTTTAAATATGGCTCCCAATCAGAGATAACGAGCCGACAGCTGACACTCGTTACCACTGATTGGGAGTCACACGAACAACCAAGACAACACACCCAAAGACAACCAACCAAAACACAACAAAACGAACACACCCTGGCTCAACATACAAAGTCCCGGAGCCAGAGCGTGACAGTACCCCCCCCTAAAGGCGCGGACTCCGACCGCGCCTACACCCCAAAATAGGGGAGGGCTGGGTGGGTGTTGCTCCTCGGAGGCGGCCCGGCTCCGGGCTTGACCACCACCCCACTTCACTCCCCCGTAGTGCCCCGGTCCGATCTGACCCCGCTTGCTGGATCAGGACCTCCGACGCGCACCCCTGGCTTGGCGCGTGAGGTAGGAATGGACCGGACCTGGCAGACGATACGCACCCTTTGCCTGGTGCGAGTAGCAGGAACGGGCTGGACCAGCCTGACGGCTCGCACCCTTGGCTTGGTGCGAGTAGCAGGGACGAGCTGGACCAGGCTGACGACTCGCACCCTTGGCTTGGTGCGAGTAGCAGGAACGGGCTGGATCAGGCCGACGACTCGTACCCCTGGCTTGGTGCGAGTAGCAGGAACGGGCTGGACCAGGCCGACGACGCACACCGTAGGCTTTGTGCGTAGAGCAGGGACAGGCCGGGCTGGGCTGGCGACGCACCCCGTAGGCTTGGTGCGTGGAGCAGGAACAGGCCGGGCTGGGCTGGCGACGCACCCCGTAGGCTTTGTGCGTGGAGCAGGAACAGGCCGGACCGGGCTGGCGACGCACACCGTAGACTTGGTGCGTAGAGCAGGAACAGGCCGGGCAGGGCTGTCGACGCACACCGTAGGCTTGGTGCGTAGAGCAGGAACAGGCCGGGCAGGGCTGGCGATGCACACCGTAGGTTTAGTGCGTGGAGCAGGAACAGGCCGGGCTGGGCTGGCGACGCACACCGTAGGTTTAGTGCGTGGAGCAGGAACAGGCCGGGCAGGGCTGTCGACGCACACCGTAGGCTTGGTGCGTAGAGCAGGAACAGGCCGGGCAGGGCTGGCGACGCACACCGTAGACTTGGTGCGTAGAGCAGGAACAGGCCGGGCAGGGCTGTCGACGCACACCGTAGACTTAGTGCGTGGAGCAGGAACAGGCCGGACCGGGCTGGCGACGCACACCGTAGACTTAGTGCGTGGAGCAGGAACAGACCGGACCGGGCTGGCGACGCACACCGTAGACTTAGTGCGTGGAGCAGGAACAGGCCGGGCAGGGCTGTCGACGCACACCGTGGGCTTGGTGCGTGGAGTAGGAACAGGCCGGGCTGGACTGGCGACGCACACCGTGGGCTTGGTGCGTGGAGTAGGAACAGGCCGGGCTGGACTGGCGACGCACACCGTGGGCTTGGTGCGTGGAGTAGGAACAGGCCGGTCCGTACCGGGAACACACACCACTGGCCTTAACCGGGGATCAGGAACGGGCCGGACCGGACTGGTAACACACATCAGTCTCTCACGCCGTGCCACAACAACTTCCCTCCCTCTACTCGCCAATGGCTCCCGTAATCCGATAGCCTTCTCTCCACATCTCCCTGTGGCAGCCTCCTGCTGCCCAGCCGCCCAAGCCATGTGCCCCCCCCCAAAAACTTTTTGGGGTTGCCTCTCGTCCCTCCGACGATGGCCCTGCTGACGCCGTTGCTCCTCTCTCGCCAGGGCCTTGATCCTCCCCCAAGGTCCCTTGCCCCCGAGCATGTCCTCCCAGGACCACGATTTGCCCACCTGGGCCATCGCCAGCCTCTCGATCTCCTTACCCGGCGCTTCCTCCCACGTCCAGTCTCCTTGCTCCTGGACACGCTGCTTGGTCCTTTTTTGGTGGTTTTTTTTGTCACGATCGTCTTGACGAGAAGGAGTGGACCAAGGCGCAGCGTGTGAAATGAACATGACTTTAATTGATAAAGCAAAAAAATACAAAACAAAAGACGACTCGTGAAGTCCACAGTAACAAAGACTGAACACGGAACAAAAACCCACAACCCCAAGGTGAAAACACACACTGTTTAAATATGGCTCCCAATCAGAGATAACGAGCCGACAGCTGACACTCGTTACCACTGATTGGGAGTCACACGAACAACCAAGACAACACACCCAAAGACAACCAACCAAAACACAACAAAACGAACACACCCTGGCTCAACATACAAAGTCCCGGAGCCAGAGCGTGACACGGGCCTGGACATGTACTGGCTTAAGCAGGGGGACACGTCTAGCACTGCAGGATTTGAGTCCCTGGCGGCGTAGTGTGTTACTGATGGTAGGCTTTGTTACTTTGGTCCCAGCTCTCTGCAGGTCATTCACTAGGTCCCCCCGTGTGGTTCTGGGATTTTTGCTCACCGTTCTTGTGATCATTTTGACCCCACGGGGTGAGATCTTGCGTGGAGCCCCAGATCGAGGGACATTATCAGTGGTCTTGTATGTCTTCCATTTCCTAATAATTGCTCCCACAGTTGATTTCTTCAAACCAAGCTGCTTACCTATTGCAGATTCAGTCTTCCCAGCCTGGTGCAGGTCTACAATTTTGTTTCTGGTGTCCTTTGACAGCTCTTTGGTCTTGGCCATAGTGGAGTTTGGAGTGTGACTGTTTGAGGTTGTGGACAGGTGTCTTTTATACTGATAACAAGTTCAAACAGGTGCCATTAATACAGGTAACGAGTGGAGGACAGAGGAGCCTCTTAAAGAAGAAGTTACAGGTCTGTGAGAGCCAGAAATCTTGCTTGTTTGTAGGTGACCAAATACTTATTTTCCACCATAATTTGCAAATAAATTCATTAAAAATCCTACAATGTGATTTTCTGGATTTTCTTTTCTCAATTTGTCTGTCATAGTTGACGTGTACCTATGATGAAAATTACAGGCCTCTCTCATCTTTTTAAGTGGGAGAACTTGCACAATTGGTGGCTGACTAAATACTTTTTTTCCCCACTGTACATGTCTCTCCGCCATAACAATGGGAGTCGTTGTCCACAAAGCGGCATGGAGGGCTGTCTAGCTCCCGCCTATCCTTTCTTTGGATTGGTGGATACATCTAATTATTGGGCTCCCGAGTGGCGCAGCGGTCTAAGGCACTGCATCTCAGTGCTTGAGGTGTCACTACAAACCCCCTGGTTCGATTCCAGGCTGTATCACAACCGGCCGTGATTGGGAGTCCCATAGGGCGGCGCACAATTGGCCCAGCGTCGTCCGGGTTTGGCCGGTGTAGGCTGTCATTGTAATTAAGAGAACTGTAAAACTGCTTAAAGCTAAAAGTGAATAACTATGTTATGTTTATTCAGGTGCTGCTGCTCCATCCTCATCCACTGTCGCTTCTTTGACCCGCTCCTGGAAGTCACAATAACACAAATTGGTCATTATTTTTCGTAAACAAATTATCAAAATGCTGGTTTAACGTCGACTCCCTACTACATTCCTTTTGTACTAGCACAATAATTTACCTATACTGACCGACTGGATTAAAGTGAAGTAAAAAAAATCATAAAGTGTTATTTTTAAATCATACCTTTCTCTTACTCTTGAGCCGAGCTGGTGCATGTTTGAGAGCGTCTGCTATTTTGTCATCTACCTCTTGGTAGGTAGCCTTGGGGTGTGCTTTCAGGGACGCTCCTATGTTGTGAAAAAGAATTGAAATGGTACATCCCATGTCATATCACTACTTTTCCACCTATGCTGGCTGAGACAGAGGTTGGGTATTGTCCCTCTCGTCCCTCATAGGCAGTTTTGGCCATGAGACCTCTCTCCTTCACCTTTCCTTTGTCCTCTCTCTCAGATCTTAACAGGTGGTAGGATATCATATTTAGTTTGTAACTGCCTTGTTACTGATTTAATTCATTTGAAATGTTAATAAATACACATTTCACTTAGCATCACTTGACCAATAATACTATCTACTAAATAATAATAAATAACGATCTAAACTTGTGCATTTACTTACTTGTGACAGCATCATAGATTGATAGCTCATTAAAGGCCCTCTTCCCCTTCCTGCCCTTCAAGGAGTAGCCTGTCCACAGCTCCTCTGTTCCAAATGTTCTCATCATTCGTCTGATTCCTGAGCCCAGGTCCAGGCCACTGCAGAGGGTCGGGTATCGGATCTGATAAAAAAAACAAAAAACAAAAAAACATTACCACTCATTTGTGTGTTCCTCAGCTAAAACAGCTGGCCATACAGTTCTGATTGATAGTAATGAGAAATCATTTTTGTAGTGTATCATGTAATCATGGGCTAAAACTTGTGTAAACAGGCAGAGGGCTGATCGTTTCTCCTTAAGATAAGTTAAGTGTTAATTGGGAAATCAATCCAAACACTAAATAGGTATATGGCATTTATGACAACTGCATTTCGTTGACATTAAGATATTTGGAATCAATAATATTGCAGGTTGCAATCTTCTCTCAAATCTGGACGCATTCAAGGGGCTCTTGATAAACAGCTAACTTATTTTTGTCAATTGCTGTTAAATTACTTTATGTAGATTTCACATTTTTTACAAACAGATACATTTTAAATGGCCATCCCTACCAATATCTTTCGATAGTGGGAGTCTAAGTGTTTCACAGATATCCTTCAGTTCCAGTGGCGGCTCCTGAAAAAATTCTCAGGAGGGGCAATTTTTCTGATGATTTAGGTGACCTACACACATTTAAAAAAAGATATGTCCAGCAACAACATGAAGACAGGGGCAGCATATAAGTCAATACCAGAAGCATTTATTGACTGATCTCAAAAGTGTTGGCTTACCAGGGTTGGTGGAGCCCTCAGTTTCATCTTTGCCTCGCAAAGCTAACTCAAACACTCCGCAAAACTTCACACACTGGATTAGCCGGCTGAGGATGTGGCGGTTCTTGCTAATGTCGTAGTAAATATATTTGTTATAGTGAATATGGAATATGATATGTTGAGTAAAATGTTGTGCTAAGATCTATTTAGGTCAGGAGCTGGTTATAAGTTATGTTCCTATCCAATAACAATGGACAAAAGGGTCCTATCTTGTCAGCCTTGTCAGCAGGTGGCCAAGGACAACACCCACGCCATAGGCCTCTCAGTTCTTCCAACTCACGAGTTCTTGCTCTGAGGACACACACACACACAAACACACACACACACACACACATCATCACTGTTAAACACACACACACACACACATCATCACTGTTAAACACACACACACACACACACACACACAAAAATCCCCTCTCTTAGGCTGAACATTTGAAGACAGAGAACCCGACTCAGAGCCAATGCAACAGTGACAGTAGCCTGGAGGGGACCTCGCCCAACTCATCAGGACCAATCAGAAGATCAGAACTACTAGATTGAACCTACTTCATTTATTGCATAAAATGTCTGCACACAATGTTTCGGGGCTCTCTTCAGATAATAATAATAATAATAATAATAATATGCCATTTAGCAGACGCTTTTATCCAAAGCGACTTACAGTCATGCGTGCATACATTTTTGTGTATGGGTGGTCCCGGGGATCGAACCCACTACCTTGGCGTTACAAGCACCATGCTCTACCAGCTGAGCTACAGAAAGTGGATACTCATGGATGCGCATTGCAATTGTAAAATGTCAACACAATTGGAGACACCACGTCATTTTTGGAGACATGTTATTGACAGTAAACTATTGTAGATGCGACTGCTAACTAAATAAAACATTTTAGCTGGCTAGCTAATCATCTTAGCTAAATGTGGGGCAAACAATTCAGTTATTTACCGAAATTTGAGGGATTGGGGTGAAAGAAATCGAGTTACATAGTGATACTTTACGATATACTGTATTGACAATATCGCAATATTTTAGCGCTAGTTGGCTGTACCTGCACCAAAACACCATTATTGTTCCTTCATAGCTTGTTCTCAATCTTTTCACATTGGGAGCCAATTTGTTTTCAGCACTTTTATTTCCATGACTGATCAAAACTCGTTCTCATGGCTTTCTGATCCCTCTGCAACAGACATATGGTGCGCAATAAAATCACAGTATCGAATCGCAATACGTATAGAATCATGAGACTCGCAATGCTGATGCATATATCTTATCGTGAGGTTCCTGGCAATTCCCAGCCCAAGTTCATTTGCCACAACAAATCTCTTCGCTAGCAAACGCAATGTGTCTCCAGCAATGTTTACTTTTTTGACGTTCTATGGCATCTCCACTTTCCAAGCATATATGACCACATGTAATATTTTGGTAAGTGATGCAAATAGTGAACTATGTAGGGCCAGGATGTAAAATATATGTAGCTGCAGCAATTTCTCTTATCTGATATGGTAAGTAATGGGGCTTGATTTATAGCTCCCTAAGAGTTTGACGAACGGGTCCGTGAACGCGATTGCAGATATCTTTACCTCTGAATAAACTGCCTTATATTATACAATTATCCACCTTGTCCAAAAGTCTCTACTTTTTCTCCGTTCTCCAGTAAACTTGTTTTATCAACAATAGTAAGGTTCAATGACACAGAAAGCAGTTCAATGTCGGGGTACAGTCGCTCTCTTACCAGGATCGCGGTCCGCTCTGACCAGGGTGAAGGTGGCCGGCTCCACCTCTCTGCCAGCAGCGTTTTCATTATTTAGTCCGTTCGTAGCGGGTATGTACACGATCAACAAGATCAGTCCAAAACCGAAGATCAGTCCAAAGCAGAATGTTTGCAGAATGTTTGTAAACTAAGTCTACAAATTAAAAACATAAAATAACGCCACACTGCAGGTCGCAACATAGACGCTGATAGCTGCCATTGTCTTAGTTACGTTCAACGTTACGTCACGTATGACGAAAGCGCGTAAGTGCATGCACACAGACACCCATAGAGAATGTATTGAAAGCTTTGAAATGTGAAAAAAATAGATTTTACATGACAGGCTATGAGAGACTTCTGGGCGATTTTCAACCTGACTGAAATCGCCCAAAAAACGGGCGGGGCCATTTGAAGCACGACTTTAGCCTGATTTGACATTTAGTGGCTGGCAGATCAGACGTGAACACTGATAACTGCTGTTGCCGTGATATAATTTTTTATAAATTTATTTAAAAAAATTATATATTTTTTTTTTTTTTTTTTTTATAATTGATTAGAAAAAAAATCCCTTCCTTTTCCCGTTTGGCAGTGCGTCGCCCATATCGCCCTATTGAACAAGCCGTCCCTGTTCAGTTCCTCATTTGTTTCTGCAGGGCTTTGCAGCATTTCAAGATGCCCCAAGGATTCCGACTCCTTTGGCTGCCGGGCCTCTATGGCCAACTTGGTTGAGAGCAGTCTTGAACTCTGTACGGATCATCTCCAGTTTCACCATTATCCTCATCTCCACTGCTTGAAGATCTGCAAAATAATAAAGACTCAACAGTTTAGCTTCAAGCAGCGTGACGATACATGCCATGAGTACCAGGCAGGACATGTATCAAGGCCATGTGAAATACCTCGATCAAAATATCCACCCTTCATATACACTGCTCAAAAAAATAAAGGGAACACTTAAACAACACAATGTAACTCCAAGTCAATCACACTTCTGTGAAATCAAACTGTCCACTTAGGAAGCAACACTGATTGACAATAAATGTCACATGCTGTTGTGCAAATGGAATAGACAACAGGTGGAAATTATAGGCAATTAGCAAGACACCCCCAATAAAGGACTGGTTTTGCAGGTGGTGACCACAGACCACTTCTCAGTTCCTATGCTTCCTGGCTGATGTTTTGGTCACTTTTGAATGCTGGCGGTGCTTTCACTCTAGTGGTAGCATGAGACGGAGTCTACAACCCACACAAGTGGCTCAGGTAGTGCAGCTCATCCAGGATGGCACATCAATGCGAGCTGTGGCAAGAAGGTTTGCTGTGTCTGTCAGCGTAGTGTCCAGAGCATGGAGGCGCTACCAGGAGACAGGCCAGTACATCAGGAGACGTGGAGGAGGCCGTAGGAGGGCAACAACCCAGCAGCAGGACTGCTACCTCCGCTTTTGTACAAGGAGGGGCAGGAGGAGCACTGCCAGAGCCCTGCAAAATGACCTCCAGCAGGCCACAAATGTGCATGTGTCTGCTCAAACGGTCAGAAACAGACTCCATGAGGGTGGTATGAGGGCCCGACGTCCACAGGTGGGGGTTGTGCTTACAGCCCAACACCGTGCAGGACGTTTGGCATTTGCCAGAGAACACCAAGATTGGCAAATTCGCCACTGGCGCCCTGTGCTCTTCACAGATGAAAGCAGGTTCACACTGAGCACATGTGACAGACGTGACAGAGTCTGGAGGTGCCGTGGAGAATGTTCTGCTGCCTGCAACATCCTCCAGCATGACCGGTTTGGCGGTGGGTCAGTCATGGTGTGGGGTGCCATTTCTCTGGGGGGCCGCACAGCCCTCCATGTGCTCGCCAGAGGTAGCCTGACTGCCATTAGGTACCGAGATGAGATCCTCAGACCCCTTGTGAGACCATATGCTGGTGCGGTTGGCCCTAGGTTCCTTCTAATGCAAGACAATGCTAGACCTCATGTGGCTGGAGTGTGTCAGCAGTTCCTGCAAGAGGAAGGCATTGATGCTATGGACTGGATGCTATGGATTGATGCTATGGACAATTGAGCACATCTGGGACATCATGTCTCGCTCCATCCACCAACGCCACGTTGCACCACAGACTGTCCAGGAGTTGGCGGATGCTTTAGTCCAGGTCTGGGAGGAGATCCTTCAGGAGACCATCCGCCACCTCATCAGGAGCATGCCCAGGCGTTGTAGGGAGGTCATACAGGCACGTGGAGGCCACACACACTACTGAGCCTCATTTTGACTTGTTTTAAGGACATTACATCAAAGTTGGATCAGTTTTAGTGTGGTTTTCCACTTAAATTTTGAGGGTGACTCCAAATCCAGACTTCCATGGGTTGATAAATTTGATTTCCATTGATAATTTTTGTGTGATTTTGTTGTCAGCACATTCAACTATGTAAAGAAAAAAGTATTTAATAAGATTATTTCATTCATTCAGATCTAGGATGTTATTTTAGTGTTCCCTTTATTTTTTTGAGCAGTGTATATTAGTAGTATTGATAACCATATATCTGCTGACAGCCATACAATTTGGAATTGATGTTGATAATACAAGAGAAGCAACATTTTGTAACATATAGGCTAGCATAATATACCTTTAATGTATCCAGCGGGCATCTCAGAAGCCACAGGCTCATCAAGCAAGGATGGCAGCTCTTGGTCTAAAATATAAGTAAAAAATAAACTTTCTACATTTACGATTTCGAGATCAATATCTTGATGGCTAAAGAAACCTGATTCTGATGCTCTGTCTTGTCCAGCTTCTTCCTGGCTGCCACTTGGACTAACTGAGAAAACAGAAGGGAAAAAATGAAGACATACTTTGCATGCTTTTGAAACTGGCACAGAACCAAAAGTGAAGGGATGTCAGTCAGGAGCTCAGTGGGAAGGTTAATGAATCCCAACAAAAATAAATGCTAAGCATAATTTTTTGTTTTAAATAATGCTTTTAGTTTGATGGCAAATACATACAGATATTTACAAACATGGCATTACACTTGTGTTTTACCCCAGAATAATAGGGTGATTTCACTACTGTTGTAAATACAAGTTTCACCCATACACAGCACCACAAGTATTTGTAAAGTTTTAACAGTATGCACAAAGTAGTAATAAGCCTTTAAATAACCTAATATGCAAAAATGTGATGGTAATTGTATTCTATTGAGTGGCTTTGAAAGCTATAATACTTCATACAATTCAATTGTTTACCCTAACAAACTACTACCAGACACTTACTGTCGCTCTGGCTTGAGGTGGCACATGGCCTCAAGTCCTCTGCATCTGCAACTTCAGAGAATATCACAGATGTCAAACCGTTACCACATTTATTATTTACAGTACATACTTAACAGATTGTCATTTTCATCCCATACAGTTGGTGGGAACAGAACTTTATCGTTTATCAGACTTGAAACATTATGTACCTTGTAGGGTCTTTTCAAAGACACTGGCTCTTGAAGTTAAAAAAAATAAAAAGTAAAGAACTGTTACACTTTGGTAATGTGACTAATAATCAAGTATGTCAAGATCAGATGGGTGTGGTAATTTCTTGTCATATCAACTGTCATTAGGTTATGATTTCATGCCGTCTCAATTTAAGACTAGTACTTGCATTAACTGTAAGCTTTTCTTCACCCACATACTTGAATGTGTGTCAAACTTACCATCAACTTGCTGATAATACATTTAATGACCTAGTAGCCTAATGCAGGATCATACCACTAGGGGCTGGTGGAAGCTGGGGAACTGTAAGCTGGGCTTGTCTGGGTTCATTTGTCTTTTTCTGGAGTGCTTCAGTTCCATCATCATCATCTTACAAAGCACAATACAAAAAAAAAGTAATTTATTTAATCTACTTCCTGATGCATGTAATACACACAATGGAATAAGAGTAGTTAAGAAATCCTCACCAGGTGGCTCTACACGGAATCTGATTGGTTTGGTCACCGCCCTCTTCGCTGGTTCCTCGTCAGATTCAACTTTGGAGGTGTCAACCCCCTGTTTTGCTCGTTGCTCTGCCATAGAGTAATTGTCTGTACGTGCAATAAACATAGTCATAAATACTTTCCTATTAACACTGGCAAAACAGGGTATTGAGTATTTGTAATTCACATAGTAATACTTTCAGCAAATACATATAGTACTTAAGAGGGGGAAGTTACTGACTCTACTGACCAGGAGTGGGTTGCACCAGTTAGACGCTAATAAGGTATAAGAGAAGTTGGGCCTACCTACGCCCAACATAATGATTTAGAAAATTGAACAAGATGCGCCATTACTAGTCATGAAACACTTACCTTGGAAACTAGTTATAGATGTATACTATACGTCTACCCCACATTACACTTAGTTTTTACACCCTGGTGTAGCAAAAGCTATTACTTACAACCAGGTGGTGACAGATTTACGCCTGGCTTAGAACATATTCTACGTTGGAACTAGCTTTACGTATAGGAGTATGTTCAACTGATGCAACCTGCTCCAGAGCCACACAACCAAGCATACATTGCAATATCAACGGGAGTGGATGGATACAGTAAAATATTATTTTACCAGTGGATGAAAAGATGGAAATTCTGTACTTCTCCCATAATATTTTGTCAGGCCGGTCTCCTCTCTTAATCATTGTTGCGCTGGCATTTATTGGCCAGTAGCAACACAGGACCTGCAAGATATGAGACACTGTTTAAAGTTAACTATTTATCCATCTCTTTGCCTGAAAAGAGCAAACCATTTAACTGATCAACTCATCTCATCTCTCTTCTCCACCCACTGCTCTGGTACAACTTCAACAGTGTTCTCTTTTACAAAATGTACAACATAATAACGCTGTGTGCCCTGTGCAGAAAAACTAAACACCAATTCCACACTGCTCAGTCTCTTGATTTACCAGCCAAGATAGTTTGCAAAACTTGGCTGTAGCTAAATGGGGCTTGCTACAGGCTGTGCAAGATGGTAAGCACAACACGAGTGCCATGGTCCTCCTCAAGTATAATAGCTTGCTTAACAAGACTGCTCTTTGCAATGAGATGCATTTGTGTGCTCCTCGTAGTGTTGCGGAAAGTCCAATTCAGTCTTGAGTCACAAGGACTCAGCGTGTAAGATTCCAAATGCTGAAACACCCTGCAGAGGTAAGTATCAGAGGCATCTTCTTGGCTCACTACCTCACAGCATGACCTATCATTAAGTATGTAGGCATTGTTTGGCCGTCTCATTTTGATGACCTGTTGGCGGGGAGAAGCTCCAACTGTGCGTTCTTGCACTCTTTTACAAATTTGCACAAGTGGCCGCCTCCCTGAACAGACCATCTTCTTTAGTTGTTGCAAGTAGTTCTCAAATGTGAAAGTATTACAGTTGTCAAGGCAGCCATGTTCTTCAGCATCAGCAGTGAGGTGTAGGAGGGAGTGAACATTATACACGAGAAATGTGTCTCCATACAAAACCCTTCCCTGCTCCACAAAGACGTACAGTAAAGCATGAGCATAGGCACTGTGGATTGAAGAAAGTTGAGGAGAAACCAAAATGCACATGGCCACACTGAAGGCCATGAAGTGTGTGTACTGTTCTTTAGACAAGATTCTTCTCAGCACTACTTTCCCAGTATAGATTAGAAACTGTCTGAATTCTGTGGCCTTCCAATGGTCAAGGTCATCCAATCCCCGTGATTTCCGAGCGAAGCAGTCTGGAATTGAATCCTTTAGTCGGTTTAGTTGTTGAGTGACCTCCTTGACTTGCACCAACGACAACCTGGCCCCAGTCTTTCCCCTAGTCCACATCATCAAGAGCTTCCGGGTTACTCCGAGGCAACAAAGGTGCATATAGTCAATTGGGAATGACTTCACCATATCAATGAGGAGGATGAAAAACTGAGAGGTTTTCCCTTCATGGTGATGTTCTGGCTGTACCAATTCCCTGAAGGATTTGTCAGTTCTGAGACACAGGTTTTTTACCTGCGGGTACGTCATCCTCCCATCATACCTGCCTTTTTGTGTGCACCGGTCACAGCAATAGTAGCCAGAATACATCTTTATGCATTTTACCATGGCTTTTGCAGGTGCATCACGTTACAGAACACATTTTCACTTGCAGTGTTGTGTCTCCCCACTTCAAGCCAATCTGCATCAACTCTTTAAGCTCCAGCAAAGTGTCATTGAGGAATTCCAGGGAGCTTGGTTTCGATGATGCCATTGCAAGTGACAGAGGAAACACTGTGGGTGGTGATAATTTGATGGAGCACAAGCGTGGCCATAAAGACTTATTGGTACTTTTGAACAAAGGGAGACCATCCAGATTAAGGGATATTTCTAAAACATTCAAATCTCCAACAACAGATTGAGGATAGACACTTAGATGTTTCACTAACTCCACCTTCACTTTAAATCTGAAAAACTCCACATTAGACTTGACTTCAACAAAAACATTGGTCTTTTCTAGGAGAGTTCTAGCAGTGGAAGGCAAATCTGGGTGACCTTTAGACTGCAGCATCTTCAGAAGTGCATCAACAGCATTGTGTTTCACTTGGAAATCACTTATCCAGGTTGCCAGGTCCTCTCTGAAGGTATAATCTTTTTCAACATCATCATTGTAAGAGTCAGTTGTCTCCTGAATTGCACAACCAGCATTGGCTTCAGTCTCTGAATCTATGTCACTGTGTGATGGCAGTCTTGGCTTAGTACCACCTATTGCCTCATGTTCACCATCTGACTCTTCCTCAGTGTGTGTTGGCAGTCTTGGAGGAGTACCTTCCACTGCCTCAACTTCACTATCTGACTCAATTTTGCTCTCAGATTCAGTAGAACTGGTATCTTCACTCTTGGTGTCAGACTGGCTGATGAGACTAGATCCACTTTCATTGTCTTCCTTCTCTACCCTTTTTTTCTTAAGGTTGGTTTTCTCCCTTGACAATTTAGTCCAGATTCTATTGTATTCTCTCTTTCTTGAAGTACTCGACATCCGTGTTACACCAGCGGATTTAACAGTCTGAAAATGATTAAACAATGATGACAATGGCTCTACACATACAGTACAAAATGAAATTGGACTGCCTGACTTGTCAATTTAAAATGAATAACCAGTTAGACAACACATAGGTTTACCTTTTTTGAAGACATTTTCAATCTTCAGAACACTAAGTAAATAAACGGAAAGAACATTAATCTCTACTACCCAAGACTTTATCCATAATATCCATCTTGAATCAGAACTTAAATGAGGAAAGAGGTGACTACAGCTTCTCAGGCTATCGTGACACTGCAAGGTATTTGAATAATGTTGGTGTTATAGAACAGATAAATTGCACTTTTCATTATCTGGATTGTTTAAATTTAGTCAGCCCTTTAGTAAAAATGTACAGTGGGGGAAAAAAGTATTTAGTCAGCCACCAATTGTGCAAGTTCTCCCACTTAAAAAGATGAGAGAGGCCTGTAATTTTCATCATAGGTACACGTCAACTATGACAGACAAAATGAGAAAAAAAATTCTCCAGAAAATCGCATTGTAGGATTTTAAATGAATTTATTTGCAGATTATGGTGGAAAATAAGTATTTGGTCAATAACAAAAGTTTCTCAATACTTTGTTATATACCCTTTGTTGGCAATGACACAGGTCAAACGTTTTCTGTAAGTCTTCACAAGGTTTTCACACACTGTTGCTGGTATTTTGGCCCATTCCTCCATGCAGATCTCCTCTAGAGCAGTGATGTTTTGGGGCTGTCGCTGGGCAACACGGACTTTCAACTCCCTCCAAAGATTTTCTATGGGGTTGAGATCTGGAGACTGGCTAGGCCACTCCAGGACCTTGAAATGCTTCTTACGAAGCCATTCCTTCGTTGCCCGGGCGGTGTGTTTGGGATCATTGTCATGCTGAAAGACCCAGCCACGTTTCATCTTCAATGCCCTTGCTGATGGAAGGAGGTTTTCACTCAAAATCTCACGATACATGGCCCCATTCATTCTTTCCTTTACACGGATCAGTCGTCCTGGTCCCTTTGCAGAAAAACAGCCCCAAAGCATGATGTTTCCACCCCCATGCTTCACAGTAGGTATGGTGTTCTTTGGATGCAACTCAGCATTCTTTGTCCTCCAAACACGACGAGTTGAGTTTTTACCAAAAAGTTCTATTTTGGTTTCATCTGACCATATGACATTCTCCCAATCCTCTTCTGGATCATCCAAATGCACTCTAGCAAACTTCAGACGGGCCTGGACATGTACTGGCTTAAGCAGGGGGACACGTCTTGCACTGCAGGATTTGAGTCCCTGGCGGCGTAGTGTGTTACTGATGGTAGGCTTTGTTACTTTGGTCCCAGCTCTCTGCAGGTCATTCACTAGGTCCCCCGTGTGGTTCTGGGATTTTTGCTCACCGTTCTTGTGATCATTTTGACCCCACGGGGTGAGATCTTGCGTGGAGCCCCAGATCGAGGGACATTATCAGTGGTCTTGTATGTCTTCCATTTCCTAATAATTGCTCCCACAGTTGATTTCTTCAAACCAAGCTGCTTACCTATTGCAGATTCAGTCTTCTCAGCCTGGTGCAGGTCTACAATTTTGTTTCTGGTGTCCTTTGACAGCTCTTTGGTCTTGGCCATAGTGGAGTTTGGAGTGTGACTGTTTGAGGTTGTGGACAGGTGTCTTTTATACTGATAACAAGTTCAAACAGGTGCAATTAATACAGGTAACGAGTGGAGGACAGAGGAGCCTCTTAAAGAAGAAGTTACAGGTCTGTGAGAGCCAGAAATCTTGCTTGTTTGTAGGTGACCAAATACTTATTTTCCACCATAATTTGCAAATAAATTCATTAAAAATCCTACAATGTGATTTTCTGGAGAGAAAAAATTCTCTATTTGTCTGTCATAGTTGACGTGTACCTATGATAAAAATTACAGGCCTCTCTCATCTTTTTAAGTGGGAGAACTTGCACAATTGGTGGCTGACTAAATACATTTTTTCCCCACTGTATCAAGCCATATCCTGCATTATATTTTTTTACGTGCTTATGCTAGTAATAGACCAAGAACACTTGTCAATATTATTCTTCATCAGGACCTAAGAACACGATTACTGAACCCTGTAACACAGGCTGTGGTTACACGCGGCACTATCCAAGTAACGTAGCTAGGCTAAACTATCTATTAGCCAACTGGCTACTTAGCTAACTGGCAAGCTTCCTCACTAGTTAGATAGCCTGACATCATCAAAATGTCTTTATCTGGGGAGCTGGGAGTACACTAACTTACTTGGTTTAAATAGTACACGCTGGATAACTTACCTTTCGTAAAAACTTCCAAGAGGTGAACTGTGTTCGGTCAGTCGGAGTCGATGGCGTCTTCGCTGTTCAGCTTTGTTGTTTCACTTTGACCAATTAGTACCGTAGGTGTTTCTTTCTGGCTCCAGCCTCAGTATTGTTAGTTGCCACACCCACTTTTATATTTGCAATTACAGATAATGGAGTCAAAAGGAAATTTTCAGGAAATTGTTATTATTGTTATAGGCTACATTCATAAATTAATATAATAAAACATATTATTTGTAGGTATCGTTCCCTCTTCCATAGGCCTATACTGAGGTCAAAATTACATTATGGATTTCCATACATTTATTACATCGGTAGAATTATGGAAAAAATAAATTGCGGAGGGGAAGAGCTGGATCCACTTCCTTTACTCCAAGCACAAGTATGCTGGCCCCAATATCTTGGGATCTAAAGTACTTATTTAGAACGTAACAAATGTTCCTACACACTTAGAAAGACAACGTTATAAGTGTACCACCACTGGACTTACAGACGACGTTCCAAAATGTATTTCTATCATTCCGATTGTAACGTTATATGAAGACAAAAACCCTAGCTCTAAATGTAACGTTATGAAATGTTCCTAGGATATCTCCAAAATAACATGATATTCAGAACCTTTCTGTCACACCCTGGCTCTGGGACTCTGTTATGTTGAGCCAGGGTGTGTTGTTTCTATGTGTGCTAGGGTTATTATCTAGTTCTTTTGTTTCTATGTTGGCCGGTGTGGTTCTCAATCAGAGGCAACGTGTATCAGCTGTTGCTTGTTGTCTCTGATTGGGAACCATACTTAGGCAGCCTGTTTTCCACAGTGTGTTGTGGGATCTTGTTCCGTATGGTTTGTATTGTAACCAAGGACTTCAAGTTTCGTATCGTTTGTTGTTTTGTTCGTGTGGTGAATTAATAAATAAGTATGTTCACATTCCACGCTGCGCATTGGTCCACTTCTCAAGACGATCGTGACACTTTCATGGACTACCAAGGAACTTTTTAAAAGTTCCCATGATGTCTGTATAGCAACCAGATATGTATAACCTCTATAATACTTATTAGAAACATTATGAATGTGCCTATAATGTCCCAAACGGGCTTTGACATTCAGTACCTCTGGAAGATTTAAGGGGAATGTTACAAATGTCTCTTTGTAAAGTCTCCTGACATTCAGAACCTCTAAAGTACTTATTTCCAACGTAACAAATGTTCCTACACACTTAGAAAGACAACGTTACAAGTGTACCCCCACTTGACATACAGACCATGTTCCAAAATGTATTCTATCATTCCAATTGAAACGTTATATGAAGACAAACCATAGCTCTAAATGTAACGTTATTAAATATTCCTATGATATCTCCAAAATAACATGATATTCAGAACCTTTCATGGACTAACAAGGAACGTTTTTAATGTTCCCATGATGTCTGTATAGCGACCGGATATTTATAACCTCTATAATACTTATTAGAAACGTTATGAATGTGCCTATAATGTCCCAAACGCGCTATTACATTCAGTACCTCTGGAAGACTTAAGGGGAATGTTACAAATGTCTCAGTTACGTTCCTTGTTACCTGGGATGTTAGGGGGTAACAAAGGTATT
Source organism: Coregonus clupeaformis (assembly GCF_020615455.1). Classification (NCBI taxonomy): domain Eukaryota; kingdom Metazoa; phylum Chordata; class Actinopteri; order Salmoniformes; family Salmonidae; genus Coregonus; species Coregonus clupeaformis. Next base: position 54,149,570 of record NC_059203.1, on the reverse strand, counting down.
TAGGATTTTTTGGTTGTTGCCTAAATTAGCTAACTATTTTAAAAACGTGTTTCCATGGAGAGTGACAAATGAGGTCTGATAAACCTCTTGCTATGTCATAAATTGGGTTATAATTTGAGTATTTTGAAACGGATGACGATAGATTTGATTTGTTGAATGACTAGGCTACTTGGCTAGTACCTGACAATGGTAACCAAGTCACATGACCCGTCATGTAAATACAGTGCATTTGGAAAGCATTCAGACCCCTTGATTTTTTCCACATTTTGTTACGTTACAGCCTTATTCCAGAGAGACATCAAGGACTGTAAGAATTTTTGGATATCAGAGCGGCGGTAACTCACCAGCATTATGACCAGAAATACAACTTTCCTGAATTGGATCCTTTGTTCGTACCCCCCAGGGCAATTGAACTTATCCCAGAGGCTGCTCCAAGACGCCACCAGCGGAGAAGAGGTATTCGGAGTGGACTTCTAGTCCGACTCAGGAGGCGTGCACACCATCCACTGCTTCCGAGTATTTTACTCGCTAATGTTCAGTCCTTGGACAATAAAGTAGATGAGCTCAGGGCGAGGATATCCTTCCAGAAAGACATCAAGGACTGTAACATACTCTGTTTCACGGAATCATGGCTCTCTCCGGATATACTGTCCCTGTCCATACAGCCAGCTGGGTTCTCAGTACATCGCGCAGACAGGAATAAAGAACCGCCTGGTACGGCAACTGCACCGCACACAACCGCAGGGCTCTCCAGAGGGTGGAGAGCTTTTTATTTGTTGTAATTTTACCCCCTTTTTCATGATCTTGTATCATCGCTGCAACTCCCCAACGGGCTCGGGAGAGGTCCTGCATAGACCTTGTAGGACCAAGTAGTAGGAGTTAGAGGACCTCTGCAAAAGTCTGGAGGAGGCCACCACAAGACATAAAGAGATGGTAAGTATCTTAATCTTTGAAAATGTTCCCAGAACTTCCCACAACGATCTGTTGTAAATCACAGTATTCAGGATGATGGGATAACTGCCACTCAATTTTGTCTGTCATTTTAGATCCATTACTTCCTTTCCCTGGGGGGAAGGGACCTCAACACCATCGTACGCAAGCCTTGAGTCTTCTTGGGTATGACGCTACAAGCTTGGCACACCTGTATTTGGGGAGTTTCTCCCATTCTTCTCTGCAGATCCTCTCAAGCTCTGTCAGGTTGGATGGGGAACGTTGCTGCACAGCTATATTCAGGTCTCTCCATAGATGTTCGATCGGGTTCAAGTCCGGGCTCTAGCTGGGCCACTCAAGGACATTCAGAGACTTGTCCCAAAGCCACTCCTGCGTTGTCTTGGCTGTGTGCTTATGGTCGTTGTCCTGTTGGAAGGTGAACCTTCGCCCCCAGTCTGAGGTCCTGAGCGCTCTGGAGTAGGTTTTCATCAAGGATCCCTCTGTACTTTGCTCTGTTCATCGTTCCCTCGATCCTGACTAGTCTCCCAGTCCCTTTCGCTGAAAAACATCCCCACAGCATGATGCTGCCACCACCATGCTTCACTGTAGGGATGGTGCCAGGTTTCCTCCAGATGTGACGCTTGGCATTCAGGCCAAAGAGTTCAATCTTGGTTTCATCAGACCAGAGAATCTTGTTTCTAATGATCTGAGAGTCTTTAGGTGCCTTTTGGCAAACTCCAAGTGGGCTGTCATGTGCCTTTCACTGAGGAGTGGCTTCCGTCTGGCCACTCTACCATAAAGACCTGATTGGTGGAGTGCTGCAGAGATGGTTGTCCTTCTGGAAGGTTCTCCCATCTCCACAGAGGAACTCTAGAGCTCTGTCAGAGTGACCATCGGGTTCTCGGTCACCTCCCTGACTAAGGCCCTTCTCCCACGATTGCTCAGTTTGGCCGGGCGGCCAGATCTAGAAAGAGTCTTGGTGGTCCAAACTTCTTCCATTTAAGAATGATGGAGGCCACTGTGCTCTTGGGGACCTTCAATGCTGCATAAATGTTTTGGTACCCATTCGGACACAATCCTGTCTCTGAGCTCTACGGACAATTCCTTCGACCTCATGGCATGGTTTTTGCTCTGACATGCATTGTCAAATGTAGGACCTTATATAGACAGGTGTGTGCCTTTCCAAATCATGTCCAATCAATTGAATTTACCACAGGTGGACTCCAATCAAGTTGTAGAAACATCTCAAGGATGATCAATGGAAACAAGATGCACCTGAGCTAAATTTCGAGTCTCATATTAAAGGGTCTGAATACTTATGTAAATAAGGTATTTCTGTTTTTTATTTTTAATACATTTGCTAAATTTCTAAAAACCTGTTTATGCTTGTCACGTCTCCTCCCGTTGCTCCCCTCCGGTGCTCTGATTCGCCGGTCTACTGAGCCACCGGTCTGAGCGCACCACCTCGGCAACACCGGAATGGAAACCCAATCACCTCCAGCGCACCTGCACCTCATCATCTCATCACCACCCCAATTTAGCCCTGGACTGTTCCTTATGATGTTGTGTGTGGTTGTTTAGCTTCGTGTCGTGTACTCTATCTTTGTTATTTCCCTCTGTCATTGTTTTAGTAAACCTTGACCTTGTTAATTCCTGCGTTATACCAGTTTCATTTAAGGACCAAAGGATTGACAGCCGTCCCATATTGATTGCAAAATAGTTGGGAAGAGATTTTTGACGTACCGATTCCATGGCATAGTGTTTATGAATTGATACGCAAAATACGCCGGATTCAAAACTTAGAATCTTTCAATTTAAATGATTATATAAAATTCTTGCTACCAATAGAATGTTATTTATATGGTGGATACAATCTTCCCAGCTCTGCAGATTTTGCTGCGAAGAGACAGAATCATTAGATCATTTGTTTTGGTACTGTCCATTTGTAACTTGTTTTTGGACACAGGTCCAGGAATGGCTAAAGGATTGCAATATTTACCTGGACCTAACCCTGCAGATAGCACTACTGGGTGATCTGAAAAGTCATAGTCAATCGATCAATAATATAATAATACTTTTAGCAAAAATGTTTATTTTCAATTTACGATCTGTAGAAACAATGACAATAGAAAGGTTCAGAACTTTTGTAAAACATCACAGTACAGTTGAAAAATATATGGCAAATAGAAATCGAATATGGATGGTGTTAAGAGATAGATGGGAGGTATTGAATGGAGCTGAAGGATGGGACTAATAACAACAACTAATAACAAGATAACTAATGTAAAGCATACTGCGTCCATAATAAGTATATAGGTTATAGGTTGAGAGCTTTTGTGAAAGAGCACAGTTAGAAAAATATGGCATATAGAAGCAAACCAGATGGACATCATGAAAATGATCGGAGGAAGTTCAGGAGTAAAAACAAACAAAATATAATTATTGTAAAATATATGGGCTGGAAGTAGAGGCCTAAGCGTTGTTATTCACTAGTTTACTCCAATTGGGGAAGGGGTGGTGGGGTTGGAAAGTAATGAAGGGAAATATAATTTAAAAAAGGATATGTGTGTGTGTCTGGATGTATATGTGTGTGTGTACGTGTGTGTATATGTGTGTGTGTGTATGTATATATATATATATATATATATATATATATATATATATTTATGCGAGAGAAAAAAACATATGGGGGATTGGAAGTGATGCAGACAATTACATTGATGGAAGTTACAATCTATCTGAAATATTAAAGCTGATCTACCCCCTGAAAAAATTTAAGATAATAAAAAAATCCTGCCTCTTCGTATACTCAGTACTCGACACAATGCTTTGTCATTATGGGGTATTGTGTGTAAATTGCTGAGGATTTTTATTTATTTAATCCATTTTAGAATAAGGCTGTATCATAACAAAATGTGGAAAAAGTCAAGGGATCTGAAAACTTTCCGAAGGTAGTGTATTTTTTTTACAGAACGTAATAGAAAGATCATTTTTTCTGTAGTTTTTTTCTCATTTGTTCCTACAATCCTGTCTCTATAACTCCCCTTCTGTATGTTGTTACTATAGGAATGTGGCAACTTAACTTTTAAAAAGTTCCGAACGCTGAAGGGGAGGAGGTCATTGGAGCCCTACTGAAGATGGTGCCCTGCCGAAATGGAGGGAAGAAACAGAAAGGTTCGTTTTCACACTACAGAACAAAAACTGAGCCAAGCTAAGCTGTACTGGGCTGGTGTGTCAATCGACTCTAGGGTGTTATCCTGCTGGTCTAGCAAATGGTTTAACCTGCTCAGATAAAAATTAGGAAAGGACCAGCACTCACTTGATATGATTTGAAGTTAAAGCTTTGTTTATTTTCTTAAATTCATAGTAGCAGAATGTCTTAATACACTACACAGATATGTTTCAGCTTGCGCCTTCCTCAGTGCGTGTCCAATTCTTACACTTGCTTCCTGTCCCCAACATGACCAGATGTTTGTTGGTTAGCAAGGGCTATTGGCTATTAGTTTGGTTGAAAGGCAGGCAGCAAGATTCCTATGAGCAGCCAGAATAGATCCCCCTTCCTATAGAAAGGTGATATTCTCCTTGTGCATTTCATTTCTTTTGTACACTGCTCCACTGAGTGACCATCTTCACAAATTAAACTAGATACATGGGGTGTATTTTCAGTTAGCGTTAGGAGAGTTTGACTTATGTGGTCTAAGAGAGGCCTAAGTCTACTGGTGGAATCAAGGGCTCTGGCTGATACATGGTTGAGCCCAAACATTTCTGGGGGTCTGATTGAGACATGGGCCAGAGGCCTAAGAGAGTCAGGGGGTCTGGAGGAGGATTAATATTGTCCTTGGTCCTCCTGTGTGTATATCCAATCCTTAGGCTGCACATTCTGAGTGTGTGACACAGATTGTTTTTTTTTTCTTCTCAGTGTTAGCCATTGAGCAATGAGTTTTTTTGTTGTGAGTCCATCCTAGTGGGAGCTTTCATGTCGCCCCTCATGTCGCTCCTCTCCTCACTGCTTTTAAACATTGGGGGCATTGGGGGCACTACTATTCCTAGATACTGTATTTGATGTCCAGTTCAAGCTGCCTACTTTTCCTTCTGTTTGTTTTCTCTCTTATTCCTTCAACACAAGTTTATCTTCAAGAGCAGGAGCATGTACAGCAAGAGTTGCCATCCCTGCCTTAGTCATTGTGAGTGCAGAGACTTTTGATGATGCAGGATAAAGGCTTCCCCTCCTTGATCCTTTGATTGCAGAATTTGACACCCTGCCATCACAACCAATGTCACTGCTGCACAGAAAGTCATCATCCTCACTGCGCTGTGCAGTTTTCTTGAATCACGACTGGCAAAATGACTCTTACAAAGTACACCAACATTCAGTGACAATAATTTGGCCCAGGTGGTGACCGTCTTTCCCGGTCAGGGTTCTGCTCCCAGTCTGCTTTCTGATCAGTACAGCATTTTCTCTCTCATCACCTTTGTGTGTATGTGGATGTGACATGATTTGTGTTATGTCCCAATTATCTACCTCAGGGGTTCAGTTTGAGACCCAAATTTGGAATTAACTGTCCTCCAACTACCCAAATTAAGAAGAAATAGTATTATATGTGATTATAAATGTATTAACTTGAGATCCACCTCTTACATACCCAGGGCCCACTTAGTTTAAGAAACACTGCTCTACCTCCTTAAGTGTGCACCAATGGCACCCCTCATTAAAGCATTGGATTGAGTCATGTTTTATTTTTCTATTCTGGTTAGGATTTAAAACGCAGCAAATGCATATGATTTCAGATTTTTCTGATCAAAGCACTGAATTTTTTTAAAGCAAAAGCTAAATACCAATGAACTACCAATATACAATGCAAAACTTTTGGGAAGGATACAATACCCTTAAGAACCCTGATAATAGTATTGAACTAATTACAAACTCTTTGTTTTACAGGTTGCAGAGAGGGTTGCAGAGGAGGTTGTGGAGGAGTGAGCTCTTGACTCCCCTGTACCATAGACGGTGTTCAGACAGGACAATTGTGTAATCCTGTATGTGTTATGTGTGTGTGTGTCAATCAGATTGCAGATTTCTGAATTGTTAACTAAAAATATGAATGTGTTAACTGTTAACATTTCATTTTTTTTGTAAGACTGTATTAATTTTTTTCAAACAATACAAAACATGAACATACAAACGACAGCATACAAACGCACACAAACATCAACGACATCACACCTGGCCAGACCCACCTGTTCACACCTCCATCCATCTCCACGGCTGGCATCACTCTCCGCCACATGGTCTCAAGCGGCACCATTTTGTGTCCCTCTGTCGCCCACGCACTTTCAACATTTAGATAAAGTATTTGACCTTTTCATTGTGTTAGTGATGGAGGATTGGTTGATTTCCAGTTAAGTGTGCATTTTTTCAAGATGATTGATGAGAAAAGTATCGTCTAACCCGTTGGGTATCTCACTGCTCACTCATATGCCATGTCTTGAAATATGCAGACAGACGGATTAAAAGTACATTTATAGTACATTGTGATAGTTATGACATTCACAGAAGGCATGGATTATTGAATTATTGTTAGTTTTACACTTAAGACATGACTCTGCCGTTGTGCTGTACAATTTGTGATTTTTCTCTTGTATAATAAATTCTATACATTAGTTAATACTGGATTAAGTGTACATTTTTGTTAAGTGTAATTTCGTTAGTGATGTTCCAACATTCCTTCCATCTTGTGCCAACATCAGTTATTTTTAAGTCTTGGAAGACTTAAAACTTTCCTTTTTATTCTATGAGTTTAATTTGCACATGCAAAGTCAGCTATGACCGAGTATACTTATTTTTTTTCATGTCTTCCGAGAATAAATATAAGAACTAACGTTTAATATTTAATTGTGCCAGCTTGTGTGTGTGTGTGTGTGTGTGTGCCAATCAGATTGCAGATTTCTACGAACCCGTTTTGTAAAACAAATGGATAACTTACATTATATTTGTGTTAATTGCTCATATTTAATTGTGTAATCCTGGGCGTGTGTGTTCCCAATTTTGTAACCTTCAGAGAACGTTCGCAGAACTTTACCCGCTACCTTCAGAGAACATTCAAAGAACGTTAAGAAAACCATCCTTTGGAACCTTTAGGGAACATTGGTAACCGTCAGAGAACATTTAGAGAACATTCCCAGAACGTTCCCCACTACCTTCATACAACCAAAAGAGAACGTTCAAAGAACATTAAGAAAACGATCTGTTTGAACCTTTAGGTAACATTGGTGCAACGTTCAGGGAACGGTCTCACAACTTTCAGGGTACGTTCCCAGAACCAAAATGTGTTAAAGGATAAACCAACTCAGAAGTTCAAAGACATTAAAAGTTCCTCCATAGAAGCCGCTCCTCCGTAGGTATACCCTTACGAAAAAAGGTTGCAGTTAGAGTGCAGTATAACTGCAGTATGCTGCAAATACTACTTCCAAAATAACTGTTTTTTTACTGCAGTAATTTTGCAGTGTAACTGCAGTTAGAGTGCAGTATAACTGCAGTACACTGCTGTTATTCTGCAATTACTGCATCCAAAATACCACAGTCGATTGCACTTTTACTGCAGTTTCAAAACGGCAATATTTTTTTGTAAGGGTAATTCTGTGGGCCTAATTCAGATAATGCATGTCATAACAAGATTCCCAGGGCTTTTAGGCAAGCTTCCTCCATCCTCTCTCGCTATCTACACCCTCAAAATGTCAGATGCATCTCGCACCCTAAACTGTGACTGGCAGCAGTGTGTATGTTTGTCTTTCATTATGATTAAACCATGCTGTTACGGCAAAATACAATTAGCTCTTAACGACTTTCCTATAGGCTACAGATTAAATACAAACCCGCTCCACAGCAAGCTGCTCTATCCGCTCTGATGGGGGAAGTAATTTAATGTCGAGCCAAATGTTAAAATAAAAAAGTATATTTCCATAGGTTATAAAAGGAACAGAAAGGAACAATATAAACCAATATTTTTGGGGGTTCGAACCAGTTCAGAACTTTATTTTGCTGGTCGGAGTAGGAAAAAAATATTGTTCTGTTCAGAACGAAACGATTGGAAAATAATTTTGATTCCAACCCCTGATGTTAAGGCATTTTCATCCTGACGGGATGTAGCTGCAGGAGTCAGAGCCAGGTTCACCACATTCCAGCTATGAGATACACAACACGTCCACTCATACCATTCTAAATACCACATAAAAACGTTGGGAACCACTGTGTTAGTAAGTCATTGGTAACTTATAGCAAAGGGAATGTTCACTGTTTGTGACTTGCTGGTTCCTACTGCCAGAGGCGTTACTATGGGTGGGTAGTAATAAGATAGTCAGTCATACAATAGTGTCCCATTCTTAATTTTGATATCTGAGGAAATCAAAGTACGTCCTCAACCACATCAGATAGGTACTGTATATCAGTGAAAAAAACAGAAATTTCAGACCGTTTTTTCTTCACATACTTTTCTCTTCCAGCAATAGAATCATATTGTTATAGTTACATACAGTGCCTTCGGAAAGTATTCAGACCCCTTTACTTTTCCCACATTTTGTTATGTTACAGCCTTATTCTAAAATTGATAAAATTGTTTTTCTTTCCTCATCAATCTACACACAATACCCCATTATGAAAAAGCAAAAACAGGTTTTTAGAAATGTTTGCTAATTTATAAATAAATAGAAATTGCTTTGAGTCTTCTTGGGTATGACGCTACAAGCTTGGCACATCTGTATTTGAGGAGTTTCTCCCATTCTTCTCTGCAGATCCTCTCAAGCTCTGTCAGGTTGGATGGGGAGTGTTGCTGTACAGCTATTTTCAGGTCTTTCCAGAGATGTTTGATCGGGTTCAAGTCCGGGCTCTGGCTGGGCCACTCAAGGACATCCAGAGACTTGTCCCAAAGCCACTCCTGCGTTGTCTTGGCTGTGGGCTTAGGGTCGTTGTCCTATTGGAAGGTGAACATTTGTCCCAGTCTGAGGTCCGGAGTGCTCTGGAGCAGGTTTTCATCAAGGATCTCACTGTACTGCTCCGTTCATCTTTCCCTCGATCCTGACTAGTCTCCCTGTTCCTGCCGCTGAAAAACATCACCACAGCATGATGCTGCCACCACTATGCTTCACCGTAGGGATGGTGCCAGGTTTACTCCAGACGTGGCGCTTGGCATTCAGGCCAAAGAGTTCAATCTTGGTTTCATCAGACCAGAGAATCTTATTTCTCATGGTCTGAGAGTCTTTAGGTACCTTTTGGCAAACTCCAAGTGGGCTGTCATGTGCCTTTCACTGAGGAGTGGATTTCGTCTGGCCACTCTACCATGAAGGCCTGATTGGTGGAGTGCTGCAGAGATGGTTGTCCTTCTGGAAGGTTCTCCCATCTCCACAGAGGAACTCTAGAGCTCTGTCAGAGTGACCATCAGGTTCTTGGTCACCTCCCTGACCAAGGCCCTTCTCCCCCGATTGCTCAGTTTGGCCAGCTCTTTGTGGTTCCAAACTTCAATCAAGTTGTAGAAACATCTCAAGGATGATCAATAGAAACAGGATGCACCTGAGCTCAATTTTGAGTCTCAGCTGGTAGAGCACAGCGCTTGTAACGCCAAGGTAGTGGGTTCGATCCCCGGGACCACCCATACACAAAAATGTATGCACGCATGACTGTAAGTCGCTTTGGATAAAAGCGTCTGCTAAATGGCATATTATTATTTATTATTATAGCAAAGGTTCTGAATACTTATGTAAATAAGGTATTTCTGTTTTTTATTTGTAATATATTAGCAAACATTTCTAAAAACCTGTTTTCACTTTGTCATTATGGGGTATTGTGTGTAGATTGCTGAGGAGTTGTATTTCTTTAATCGACTTTAGAATAAGGCTGTAACGTAACAAAATGTGGAAAAAGTCAAGGGGTCTGAATACTTTCCGACATAAATAACTAGGTAGTCATATGAACAGTGCCAATTGTGCTTTGGATAATACGATACTAGAGAATGTCTTTGTCCCTCTATGTCTTAACACAACGTGTGAAAATCTTCTGTTTTTATACACTATGATAAGATATCATAATTACTTGAAATGAGTGAAATTGTGTGTTTGTATTGGGCATGAAGTATAACATTGTTTTCCTCAGGGAAGTCAGTGCAGGTAAATCAGTTTCCGTTGTAGGCTGCTGCATGCCTTACTTTTAAACCATGTACTTGAATGTAATACAATACATTGTCATCATGTTGAACATGTAGTTATTCAATGTTTTCTTGTCTTGGACGTGTTTTTACCTAATGCGCAAACGTAAAAAAAAAAAAAAGAGGAATATATATTTTTTAATAATATATTGGTTTGTTTTATAGCTTTTTATGATTTTAAATCGTTTGTAATTGTATCAAGGGAAAGGTTCAGTTGTTACACAAGGTGATAGTAGGTAGTAGTGCCTTACATTATTTCATTTTTATATGCAAGCATTATTTCTCCTTCCTGAATACAATATTTTAAACATCAAACATTATTTTTCATATGTAAACTAAATTATATGAGTTTGACTGTCCTTTATGTTTGATACAGAAGTTGTTCATAAGGACTTGTCTGGAATCAGATTACACCACCCAAATCCACACCAACACAATGAAGGGATTAAAAACCCAGCTGACTCTGGATCATTGTGGCCAATATCCTGAATCCCCAGCAGAGGTCCCCGTTGTATCGCTACCACACTCCCAAACACGATAATGGAGGTAGGCTCTCTAGTCTTGGAATGTGGTCTCAAAGCATTTCGTAATATTCTGTACGTAAATCAGTGACAATCCATTTAATATGATATTTATGTTTCCTATGGTATGTATTCATTTGTTGATGTCCATCATCCACTTCGTATGATATGTTATGATTTACAATTCGTATCATATTTATGAATTGCAATTCGTACAATATGTTAGTGATTTGAAAACATACAATATGTCACGAATTTTCTAAATGTATGATATGTTATGAATTCCAATTTGTTGTGGCTAACGTTAGCTAGGTGGCTAACGCTAACGTTAGCTAGCTCTAGGAGTTAGGGTAAGGTTAGGGTTAGAGGACGGGTTAGATAAAATGGTTAAGGTTAGGGTTAGGTGAAGGGTTAGCTAACAGCTAATTAAGTTGCAAAGTAGCGAAAAAGTAGTAAGTAGTTGCAAAGTTGCTAATTAGCTAAAATTGTCCGTGATGAAATTCGAACATGCAACCTTTGGCTTGCTTGTCAATCGCTTTATTACGCCCCAACCCAACCCGAGGGTTGCTAGATGTTTGCGTCATACGCCCACCCACCCCGACCAACCACTCTCCTTTCGTTTTTGCCTTAAGTAACCTTCTATCTTATGTAACCATACCAAACCTAACATATCATAATAATTTGAGTATCCCGGATTTACATTAACTATGCTACGTCTAGTCTATGAGACCAGTCTGAGTCTAGTGTTTATACATGTGCTCTCCAAAGGGCTGACAGACACCCCAACATTTTGTTAACCATGAAAAAGGCTATCATTCTTAATCCTAATTAAGCAATGCATAGGCTTTAATTAAACAAAATGTCCATTGTACCACCTGCTGCAGTTCAATGCTCTGCCATCTTGTTCAGTTCATGACTGACATGGTTTCTAAATGAGCTACGTTGTATGTGTGATATCATTTTGAGAACACTGGATACATAACTGTGGTGGCTTTAATTGTAATTTTCCCGGTGGCATAGGGACAGTAGGCCTAGATCAATGACGTTTCCAAAATATTGGGGGAAAAACAGCGTCCATCAAGCGGAAACCAATTAAATCCCTTGTTTTAGGGCGAGCCTCCGTAACTTTAGCCAACCAGACCGCCGGAATTGGATCCTTGCCTCTGAGCGTACAGAAATGCAGTCATGTGATGGGCGCATAAAAAATGCCAACATGGAACCTTGGCAGTGACGGGATCTCTCTCTGCAACAATAACACGACGGAGAAAAACTTCGAGGACGGTGCATTTCGAAAGCGCTTAATATATTTCATGATTATAGACGGTAAGTTCGCCATTACTAGTGGTAGTTGCTCTTTTCTTTTGCGCTGGATGCTTAGATTTGTATTTATAGAACGCTTCGAGTTTGAGACTCGTGAATTCCTGTCTGGCTGTTGTAGTCAGGTGGCTTGCCATGCGCCTCGCCTGCCCATGCGCTGAGTTTAAAAGCAGTTGAAGTTTTAAATAATAGTGTTTGCTGACTTCGAAGAACGTATCGATTGTATAACATTATTCACTTTGGTGTAATTACGCACTTGTTACAGTTCTGCACCATGTTGTTTTGCGCCCGAGACACATACGGGCGTCATGTGGGCAGTGTTTACGCTGGACGCGTCATTATGCACAATGTATCCATTTAATTATCCCGCTTGTTGCTGCATTGTGATGATGGTCGAATTAATTATATTAAATAACACTGATAGGTTTATTTTTCATTTGATGACAGATATATTTGCTCTGTTTCAGTACATGCGTTTAGGCCTTGATCCCATTCGGATGAGATGTTTGGCCTAATAATTTGTTGATTGTCAGCTTTCAGTTAGCCTATTATTACCTAGCTCTGTTACAGTGCACAGTTTCGCAAAGTTGCACCCTGCTGTTTTCACACACCACCTTGGCTATGACACATCCTCTCACCTTGCACTCGCATTTCCATTGGACCATTCCACATTTCCATTGTTCCTACAAATACGGCTAGGTGCAACCTTCCTAAACTGCGTTTCAGTATTAAATATTACGTTCTTATTCATGTTTAACTATTCACATTTTTAACTGTGGTATCCCTCACATTTTCTGTGCAGGTGTAGTGAGAAGTGTGGTTCCCTGCTCATCTCCTGTTTATTTGGACTGTATATGGACTGTTTCAATGGTGTCGTTAAGCAGCAGAGCGCTGGTCCCTGATAATGACCTCTTTAGGGACAGTGCTAGCCTGGTCTCCTTGGAGCTTGAGGAGGGAGAGGGCAGTGAGGGGAGGAGCGAGGGGGGTAGCTTTGCCTCCGGTTACAGCCCAGATGCCGGGGACATGGGTGCTCGGCTCAGCTTCAGCCCTGGAGAGGAGGAGGAGGAGGATGATGAAGGGGGCCTGCTCCGACTCTATTTGACCCCCACAGAGCGGGATAGAGAGAAGCGAGAAGAAGACATGCTGCAGGACCCCAGGCTGCCTAACTTCAGCCCCCGCCTGCCTTCGCCCTTCTCTCCCACCCTTGAGGACATTGAGGAATTCCTCAGGGAGAAGATGGAGCTGGTGAGAGAGGGGGTTCTCTTCTCTAGTGAACCCATTGAGGAGCCCGCTCCCTCCCCTTCCAGCTCCATGGAACATCCTCTCTCCTCCCCAGGGGGACAAAGTGACCCAGGGACCAGCGCTGCCCTGTCACCCCCCACCCCACAAACCCCCAACATCCCTCACAGCCCAGCAGCCCCATGCCCCTCCCCGTCCCCCTCCACCCCCTCAGTGCTCCTGGGAGCACCCTTGTTACTCCAGGTCCAGTCGCTGCCGCTGGCACAGCCTCTCCCCCAGACAGGCTCTCCTCCTGGGGCGTCCAGCGGGCTGAGATTGGCCCACCTGGTCTTGGGGCTCCACGGAGGGCAGAACTTTACCCTGCTTGCCTCACAGGTGCCCTCCGCCCCAGCCACCCTTCTCAACGTAGCCAGCATGGACGCCGGAGCTCCAGACCAGAAGTACGTGAAGATTGCCCCTCTACCGATCACTGTGAGGCTTGTTGGGGCAACGGTGGTTGGGGGTCACAGTGGAGGGGCTGTGGTGAAAGCTGTGGCCCCCCATAGGGTGAACAGACACCCTCCTATAGAGACGCTGAGGGTGCACAAGTGTTCTCATCCAGGCTGTGAGAAGATGTACACCAAGAGCAGCCATCTGAAGGCCCACTTCCGCAGACACACAGGAGAGAAGCCCTACACCTGCAGCTGGCCTGACTGTGGCTGGAGGTGGGTTATATCATAACAATGCTAGTCAACATGCAGAAAACACAGGAAGCTTAGGTTTGTTTAGTTCATTATCATATAGCCTAGTCATTAACGTGATAGGATAATACAACTGAGAGAAGAAAGAAAAGCCTGTAATGACTGGTTCAAAATGAAGTGGGTATAATGATGACAGTAGAAAATATGCTCTATACCCCTTGTTAGGATATTGACACAGTATTCCACTGTAAATTTAACATAAAGAAGAAAAAAAAATCTGTCTGCGGAGGTAGGGAATAGAGCTGGTATAAGACAGTAACAATATAGAGGCTCCGCAAATATGAGATATTACAACACTCACAGTTTCTAATATCCCAATAAGCAACTGCAGTGAGCTCCCTAAGGAAAGGATTGGGGTTCGGGTTATTGAGGTAGTTAGAGGATATGTTGTTTGTACACTGAGTGTACAAAACATTAGGAACACCTGGTCTTACCATTACATAGACTGACCAGGTTAATCCAGGTGAAAGCTATGATCCCTTATTGATGTAAACTGTTATATCCACTTCAATCAGTGTAGATGAAGGGGAGGAGACGGGTTAAAGAAGGATTTTTAAGCCTTGAGACATGGATTGTGTATGTGTGCCATTGAGGGTGAATGGGCAATACAAAAGATTTATGTGGCTTTTGAACGGGGTATTTTAGTAGGTGCCAGGTGCACCAGTTTGAGTGTGTCAAGAACTGCAACAATGCTGGATTTTTCATGCTCAACAGTTTCCTGTGTGTATCAAGAATGGTCCACCACCCAAAGGACATCCAGCCAACTTGACACAACTGTGGGAAGCATTGGAGTCAACATGGGCCAGCAACCCTGTGGAATGCTTTCGACACCTTGTGGAGTCCATGCCCCGATGAATTGAGGCTGTTCTCAGGACATAAGGGCTGCAACTCAATATTAGGAATGTGTTCCTAATGTTTTGTACACTGTGTATATTGTAAATACTGTTTGACCCACCATTTAGTGTTCCTATTTACCTCCAGAGTTGAGTCTGAGCGCTAGTCTGCGGGCTATCAAACAGTGGGAATAACCGGCCTCCTGACACACTTGGCTGTTTAACTTAGAAACAATTAGAATTAAAAGAAATGATCAAAACACCAATGTGTTTTATCTCAGGACTTTTCTCAGGGTGTTTGGGTGTTGACCTGTGCTCCTCTATCTCTGTAGGTTCTCTCGTTCTGATGAGCTGTCTCGTCACCGGCGCTCCCACTCTGGGGTCAAGCCCTACGAGTGCTCTCTGTGTGAGAAGAAGTTTGCCCGCAGCGACCACCTCTCCAAACACACCAAGGTGCACCGCAGCCCCCGGCCTGGCAAAAACATCAGAACTACCGTCTGACCCAGCCAGCCCAGTCGGGATCCTGATTCCACTCTCACTCACCCTTAAACCTGTTGCAGCCCTTGACCAGGATGGCAGAATTATAAGAACCTGCATCCAGAATTCAGAGCAGCCTGGTCCCCTACCTTTACCCTGGCTGTGCCTGCCCAGCCCAACCTAGCTCAGTCCAATCTCAACCTGACCTCGGGCTGACAGACTCATCAGACTCATCCACCCAGCCCTGCCCCAGGGAGGCCACGCCAGGGAGTCTTGAGTCCTCATCAGGACTCTGGTGCTACAGAAGCAGACCTGGGCCAGAACGTAGAGTAGGGCATGGTTTCCCAAACTTGGTCCTGGGGCCCCCCATTGGTGCACGTTTTGGTTTTTGCCCTAGCACTACACAGCTGATTCAAATAATCAAAGCTTGATGATGAGTTGGTTATTTGAATCAGCTGTGTAGTGCTAGGGTAAAAACCAAAACGTGCACCCAGAGGGGGCCCCAGGACCGAGTTTGGGAAACCCTGGAGTAGGGCTCTGAATCTGATTCAGCCGGAGCAGATGAGGGCTTGTCCTGGTGCTACACAGTGAACTAACAGGTAACGGCCATCTCAGGGATGCGATTGTTCAGCTTAAAGAAGAAGTTCACTTTATTTGAACCAAATCTGTATTTTGAATGTAAATGGCATGTTGTAAAAGTGCCCAGACACATGAAATTGTGTCATTCCAAACTTTATCCGCAACGTTATATTCAATTTTGTGTGACTCAAGCGGTTTCCCTGATCCAGCTGTGCTGCTTCTCCGTGTAGCACGCACATGCGTACATGGAAAAGTATTGTGGGTTACACAGAGAATTATCGCACGAGTCGCACAAAATGGAATATAACGTTGTGGATAAAGTTCGCAATTACACAATTTCATGTCTAAAACATCTAAAAGACCTGCATCACTATACTGAGAGCGTTGCAGTTTCTAAAATGACGGATTTGAGTGTTTTTGGAGCTTTTGTTCATGTTTAATTTGCAACCCTGCAACTGCTGAACGAGCATGAGGAAGTATATCGCTGGTGGTGTAAGTTTCTCAAAAACAACTGAGATTGCACAAAACTGTCTGGGCACTTCTATAACATGCTATTTACATACAGATTTGGTTCAAATAAAGTGAACTTCTCCTTTAAAGCGGATTTCAGGCCTTTAGGCTAAATTGCATCTTGCTCCCCCCCCCCCCCCCCCCCGCCATACACATACATATACACACACCTCGTTACCCTGAGCAGATGACAAATATGTGACAGGCAGTTGCTCACTGTATAACAGTGTTTTAAATGTAATTTGAGTTTAAAACCCTACACGGTCACTCACACATTCTATTCTACATATTCTATTGTTCTGTGAATCTGCTTCATGAGTTACTCCCTTTTCAAGACGGTTTTAGAGGTCAATGCACCGTAAATAACCCAGCTCATTCTAGCCTATAATCTGTGCTATTAGCCCAGTTGGAAGTACTGTGTTGATATGTGAGTTTAGAGATTCTCTCAGAGAACAGGTGATGAGTCTAAATCTCTTACATATCCCCTCCTGCTCCCCACAGTACTAAACCTCTGTCCCAATCACATCCCTACCTGACCCTACAAGGGCCAATCCAGTGCTTTTACCACTGCTTCCCTGACCTCGTGCCTCCTCCCACTCCACAAAAGACCTCGGGGCTGCAGACTAGTCTGTTGGTTTTCACCATGGTGCTGCTCTGTTCCATTATGTAATAACTGGTTAGTTAAGAGTCCACTCACACCCACCTGGTTTCCCAGGTTTGCATCAGATGCTGATTGAAGGGTAAGAGTGACTGAGTGAAAACCAGCAGACACCGCAGCCGTCCTGGTCCATGCTCTTAAACGACTGGTATGAGTAAAAAAGAAGAAGCCAAACCAAAAGTCCTATTTGACTTTTCAGTCACCTTTTTGTGCGAACTGCTCACACATTGTATGATGTAGAACCTATCAGCTATTTTACTTTCTTTCTATGTCTTTGAAATCAGTGTTGAAATGACAAAAGTGACTTGGCTAAAGCTAGTTGTGTATACTGTGTTTTATACATTGGCTTTACAATGCAAAGTAACCGATTTTGTAAGGAACTGCTTAGTAATTTACAGTAGTATAGGTTAGTAGGTTAGGCCAGCAAGCAAAGCTAATCATTTACAGTATAGTAGCCAACTGTACCTGAAAAGAGCAGCTGATCTTTATCCGTCAAATATCACATTTACAGAACATGTAGAAGCTCCTATCCAGAGACAACCCCCGTCAGTATATTAAGCTATCCAGTGGTGTCTGTGCTTGATTCTCTCATGTAGCGTAGCTTGGTGAACCTGTAGAATGTTATTGAGGGGTTATCAGGTCAGCCAGACAGGAATTAATTATGAGACCCACTAACATTGAGTTAACATCAAGATGAGCCCTCTGTTCTCAAGTGCACTTACTGTATGTTAGCAGGTATTTCAGCAGGAGGGGGTTTAGCATGGATAAATGCTATACCAAGGACTGGAGGGCTCTGTTATGGTATGTAAGCTGTATCTATGGGTTTGGGTTTAAGATGGTAAAAGGTAATTTTTCAACAGGCTACTGCACTTAGTAAATCATATAGAGAACTATGGACTTTTCAGGGTAGCAGAGTCTTGGCCAACATCCCTTGAGAGAACTGTACTCACATTTGCCACCCATCACAGTGGTTCAGAACTTTTGGTTAAAACGCGTTGCCCTTGGATGGGTAAACTCAGAATTGAGCACTCCAACATACCACCGCCCTTCATCAACAGCATCGCTGGCAATTATCATCACCATCACATGGCCTCTTAAACAGTTTGTTGTTCTTTGAGCATGACTAGTTCGAATAGATCACGACCACACAATCCCACTCAGAAGTCTGACCCAGCTGTGTGTCCATGGCTGGTCTAGTCCCTCTGATTCAGTCCTGTTGTGTGTTCCCCTTCCTGCCTTACCTTTAACTATGGGTTTCTCTCTCCCAATAACTATATCATCCGAAGTATACACACACACTCAACTGTACTGTATGTCTGCTGAAATACAGGTTCTATTTTTTCAAATATCAGAAAAGCTATTTTCCTATGTATGAGAATAAAGGATAAGAAAATTGAAGCATCCTCGTCGTTATTTGAGTCATCATGGCTTATGTTTTGTGGATTTCAAGACACAAAATGATCCATGCGTTCATGGGAAAGATCCAAAGATTGTAAAATTGTTTCTTTTTCTTTTTGCCAAACAACGGTGAGGATTGTGGTAGTGGGTAAGTGGTGGCACCGCAACCACAGCGGTAGGCCGTTCCTACAAGTCTCTGCCTGGGAAGAGAATGCCGTAGGCTCCATTACTGCGAATGATGGCATATTTCTAACATTGATTTCGCTGTTACAGGGTGAAGGAATGCTAGAGAGAGGAATTCTCCCTGTGCTCCTCAGAAGCCAGCCTGCCTGTAAGACTGGAATGTCTGGCTCTGTGTGGAGCTGAGTTGTTCTGGGACTGAGGGAATGTCTTAAAGTCTGGGTTGCATTTAATTTTTTTATTTTATAGCATCCCCTGCCCTTTTTCACTCCCCTTTACAAACCTGAGACGACTGGGTAGCTGTAAACCTCCATCCCTCACCCTAGGGCTTTTCTCAATTGGATTTGCTCAACTCCTGCGTCCTCTCTCCATCCTCTCTGGCCTTTTTGGGAATAGGTCAAAGAAAGTTGAGAGTTGATGAGGAGATGGAAAGTGGGCGAAAATGTGCTTGTATGAAATGAGAGACTCCTCCAACCGCATGTCATTAGCTAAATTATGTTTAGAGGGTGGAATCCCAAAATAAATGTACAGCATAAAGATATCAAAACAAATGTAGCTAGTTGTGCAATATTCTTTTGGGATATAAGGACAAGTAGCATATCATTTTTAAATGTTAGCATGCTTTTCTACTTCAAGAAAACAATAGCTGATTCAAAGGGGGTCAGAGAGGAAGAGGCAAAGCGAGAGTCCCAACTTGGCCAAAAGTCTGTCTTCTCTAGCAGGTGCCGTTGTTTCGTTTCTTTTGCTAACCAAGCGAGGAGTTTTTGTATGGTGGTCAATAAGAGTGTCGAATTTGGTCAACAAGAAATTGAATGGCTTATTTGCTCAAATAGAAGTTTCGTAATGCTTAGGTTGTTACAAGTGTACTGATATAAGTAGGACACGTGACCAGAGGCGCAACTTTGGTTTTAAAAGTGGGGGGGGGGGACATAACCTGGCGGGGGGTTTGGTGGTCCTCCCTCAGACTTTTCTTGGGCATCTAAAGTTAATTTCCTGCATTTCTACACAATCTAATATGACCTTTTTGGGGTCATTTCTATTGTAAAGAATATAATATGTTTCGAAACACTTCTACATGAATGTGGATGCTACCATGATTACAGTGCCTTTGGAAAGTATTCAGACCCCTTGACCTTTTCCACATTTTGTTACAGCCTTATTCTAAAATGGATTTTAAAAAACAATCCTCAGCAATCTACACACAATACCCCATAATGACAAAGCGAAAAGGTTTAGACATTTTTCCTGATTTATAAAAAATAAAAAACAGAAATACCCTATTTACATAAGTATTCAGACCCTTTGCTATCGAAATTGAGCTCAGGTGCATCCTGTTTCCATTGATCATCCTTGAGATGTTTCTACAACTTGGAGTCCACCTGTGGTAAATTCAATTGATTGGACTTGATTTGGAAAGGCACACACACCACTCTATATAAGGTCCCACAATTGACAGTGCATGTCAGAGCAAAAACCAAGCCATGAGGTCGAAATAATTGTCTGTAGCTCTCCGAGACAGGATTATGTCGAGGCATCGAATGGAAGAAGTTTGGAACCACCAAGACTCTTCCTAGAGCTGGCCGCCCGGTCAAACTGAGTAATCGGGGGAAAAGGGCCTTGGTCAGGGAGGTGACCAAGAACCCAATGGTCACTCTGACAGAGCTCTAGAGTTCCTCTGTGGAGATGGGAGAACCTCCCAGAAGGACAACCATCTCTGCAGCACTCCACCAATCAGGCCTTTATGGTAAAGGGGCCAGACGGAAGCCACTCCTCAGTAAAAGGCACATGACAGCTCTCTTTGGCCTGAATGCCAAGCGTCACATCTGGAGGAAACCTGGCACCATCCCTATGGTGAAGCATGGTGGTGGCAGCATCTTAATGTGGGGATGTTTTTGAGCGGCAGGGTCTGGGAGACTAGTCAGCATCGAGGAAAAGATGAACGGAGAAAAGTACTGAGAGATCCTTGATGAAAACCTGCTCCTGAGCGCTCAGGACCTCAGACTGGGGCAAAGGTTCACCTTCCAACAGGACAACAACCCTAAGCACACAGCTAAGACAACACAGGAGTGGCTTTGGGACAAGTCTCTGGATGTCCTTGAGTGGCCCAGCCAGAGCCCGGACTTGAATCCGATCGAACATCTCTGGAGAGACCTGAAAATAGCTGTGCAGCAACGCTCCCCATCCATCCTGACAGTGCTTGAGAGGATCTGCAGAGAAGAATGGGAGAAACTCCCCAAATACAGATGTTCCAAGCTTGTAGCGTCATAGCCAAGAAGACTCGATGCTGTAATCGCTGCCAAAGGCGCTTCAACAAAGTACTGAGTAAAGGGTCTGAATACTTATGTAAATGTGATATATATATTTTTGTTTTTATAAATTTGCAAAATTTTCTACAAACCTGTTTTTGCGTTGTCATTATGGTGTATTGTGTGTAGATTGATGAGGGGGAAAAAACAATTTAATCCATTTTAGAGTCTGAATACTTTCTAAAGGCACTGTATAGACAATCCTGAATTAATCATGAATAATGTTGAGTGAGAAAGTTATAGACGCACAAATATCATACCCCATAAAAAATGCTAACCTCCCCTGTTATTGTAATGGTTAGAGGTTAACATGTCTTGGGGGTATGATATTTGTGTGTCTAACTTTCTCACTGATTATCATTCACGATTCAGTCAGGATTATCCGTAATCATGGTAGCATCCACATTTATGTAGAAGTGTTTAGAAACATTTTTATTTACAATAAACGTGACTACAAAATGACACAATACATTATTTACCATTATTTTCTATTGGGCACAAAATAATCTGAAACACAACCAAAACAAACAGCAAATGCATCCAACAAATTTGTAGAGTCTCAAACTAGATGTAATCATTGCGTGCTATGAATGTGGGACCAAATATTTAACTTTTTACTACTTTAAATACACATACAAGTGAATTTGTCCCAAAACGTTTAATCTCCTAAAATGGGGGAACTATGTACAAAAAGTGTTCTAATCTCTAAAACGGTTCACCCGATATTGATAAACATACCCCCTCAAATTAAAGCTGACAGTCTGCACTTCAACTTCATTGTCATTGTTTGATTTCAAATCCAAACTTGGAGTATAGAGCCAAAATAATAAAAAATGCTTCACTGTCCCAATAATTACAGAGGGCACTGTAAATCATATAGGCCTAATAGTACTGTTGAGCTCTTTTTACTTGCACACAAAATAGCTGGATTGCCCCATCCTGCCCCTAGGGGTCCACCGCACTGCAGCGCCCCAACTCAGCACACCCCACTCAGCTTTAGGATCTTAGTGAAACATTCATTATTGGATTCAGGTGTATTAGGCCAAGGCCAGAGTGACAACAAATGGCAGACCCCCAAGGCCATGACCGAGCAGCCCAGCAGCTAGGGATTGCCTAAATAGGCATCTCCCCTGGCGTGGGCGTGTTTTCAAAACAGACTCTTTTTGTTGTACAGTATTCTATATAAGGCATCCAGACCAGTGGAGGCTGCTGAGGGGAGGACGGCTCATAATGGCTGTAATGGAGTAAATGGAATGGCATCAAACACATGGAAACCATGTATTTGATACCATTCCACCTATTCCACTCCAGCCATTACCATGAGCCCGTCCTCCCCAATTAAGGTGTCACCAACCGCCTGTGATCCAGACCTTATGAAAGTTGCACAGTATACCTTTAATCTTGTAATAAATCAAATCTAGTGATACATAACTTGACATTTCTGCTATCCATTGTGACATTGGAGGATAACCAACCTTCCAATTAATGGCAATGCATTTCTTAGCCGCTATAAATGCTAGGTTACACAGTTTCTTCTGATAAGTCTCCAGTATCAACATTTCCAAGCAAACACAAATAGGGAGAAGGGAAAACCTGTAGGCATGCTGCGATAAAAGAACATACTCTTCGCCAGAATTCAGCCAGCCTTCACAAGAGCATACATAACATATGCAAATATGTCCCCTGTTGTGTTTTACGCATTCAGCAGAGGAATTACATTTCTGAGTCCATGATATTCAGTTTCACAGGCAAATAGTACGCTCTATGGATGGTCTTAAACTGCACTAATTTATGTCGGAGATTTTATGAACATGATTGGGCATTCAAACATATCTGTATCCATTCAGAGGGTAGTGCGTACGGCCCAGTACATCACTGGAGCCAAGCTTCCTGCCATCCAGGACCTCTATACCAGGCGGTGTCAGAGCAAGGACCTAAAAATTGTCAAAGACTCCAGCCAACCTAGTCATAGACTGTTCTCTCTGCTACCGCATGGCAAGCGGTACTGGAGCGCCAAATCTAGGTCCAAGAGGCTTCTAAACAGCTCCTACCACCAAGCCATAAGACTCCTGAACATCTAATCAAATGGCTACCCAGACCCGACCCGACCCCCCAATAACATTTGATTTGATCATCAATAGTCTCCCAGGTCTTCCTCACATTTTTGTTTTACATGTTTTGTGTCATTGGGAAAAGCCTATCAACCCTTGATACAGTTTGGAAATCAACTTTTGTCAGACTGCCTTAAAATAGTTTCAATCTTTGAAGCTTCTGGCTTATCCAGTGTTTGCTGCACAGAGAGAATAGTGTTGCACCTGCAAAAGTTCACCTCAGCTCCATCACAGACTGGTCTTCCCTGGTTGCCTGACCCTGCTGAGACCCCTGTCACCATCTGATCCTGCTCAGATGAGGCATGACAAAGAATTACCTTGGTGTACATTTATACATTGATTATATTATTGGATAATATTGTAACGACCCTGTATTGTGTTCTGTGTTCATGGGTGTGTTATCGTTCTCATGGGTGCTAGCAGGGGTTAAATATGCCAGGACAGATGGAAAGGTTGGGGGGGTATGATGGGTAATCCCGCTGGGTTTTGGAATGCTTAAATAGGGGTTACGGTCTCATCTCTCTCTCTTCTGTTCGGGACCCTTGATTTGACATGTTATATTTGTGTATGTTCGAGGTTTAGCGGCGTGGGCTGTGGCCTGAACAATAGCCCATTCAGGAATAAACCTGTGTTCTGCCTGTACACCTGGTGCCCGTCTCTCTTTTACTTTATGACCCAGCTGGGTCATTACAATATAATGCTTCAATAATTGAAATGAAATTATTCCCAGATCCCAGACTGTAGCCTACCCATCAACTCAAGATGGAACTTTGTATCCATTCACTGGTTGTTATAATACACTGCAAAATTCACCTGAGCTGCGTAGACTGGTCTTCCCTGGCTGTCTGACCCTGGTTGGGCACCTGTCACCATCTGATCCTGCTTAGACATGATGAGCATAGTGTTCTGTACTGACTGTGCACCATGACAGTGAAGCCTGTACAGCTGTTTATACCTACCGTGTCAGTGTGAAAAGTAGAGAATTAGCTAGGGAAACTGGCAGATCAATAACGTTACATTGCTTTACTGACTCTAATAAAAACTCACATTTCTCTGTCAAAAAACATCAGACTATCGGTCTTCAATCGTTTGGCCGCTGGTTTCATCGTTTGATTCTGGTCTAGTGTGATTGAGGCAAAAATAATAGCTAAAGTTAGTGAGCTAGCTAGCTAGCTAACGTTAGCCAACTTTTGGCTAGCTCTAATGGTACATCAACTGGCTAAAACTAGCTAAGTTGATTTACTTCTGTTGAAACAGGACAAAACCAAGGCTACAAAACATTTCCATACACACTAGATACTGCTACCTGACAGATAGCTAGAGGCTAGAGCTGAACTGGCTGTGGTAGCTACTAGCTAGCAAGCTAGTTCATTCACTTCAGACAGAACTTCAGTCGAGAGGGAATGAAACATGTAACACATTAGATAAACAGCAGTTATCTTGCCAGCTACATCAGTCAAATAAAGAGTAGCTAGTTTTTGCTCTGCTTGCTTTTACAACTCTGAGAAAAAGCACAACACATACAGACAATAGCTGCCTCAGTTCGCACGCTCTGTGGTGTCCGCGCTGTCCTAAATCCAGCCGGCTGATACCGACAAACAGCCTACCCGAGCTCTCTGAGGCGTCTGCGTGGTCCTAAAGCACACAGATGCAGTTTTTTGGATCACAGTGCTATGATAAACCTGGGGGTGGGACAAAATGCAATTTCAGAATGTGGTGGGGTCATGTCCCCCTCATCCCCAGTGAAAGTTGTGCCCCTGCACGTGATATCACAGCAACTTTGTGAAAAAGCACTTTATATCAGAGTTGTCTTGAGATGGCTATGCATATTCATGACATGAATATCCAAGATGGCGTAGCAGTGCAGTCGTGTACTCTGTTGTGTGTCCGTGTAAATAGCCAGTTTTTTCTTTTTTGTTGTATATATTTCCCCTATCACACTTTTCATCCTTCTACTAAATATAATTTCCTGCAACCCGCCTCACTCAATGTGGAATGGATTCTATTATTTACTTACCCTTTATCTAGAATCTCCAGTTGAAACTAGCTAGCCAGCTAACTAGCTACTTGCTATTAGCCACCGTTAGCGGTTTTCACCCAGAACATCAGATTTTCTGCCGGAATAACTGAACCTTAACACCGGATCGCAACCAGCTAGCCACAACCGAATGGATGTTGCTGTTGGCTAATCACCACTGCCCCCGAAGCAAGCACCAGTTAGCTTTGAGCTAGCCTCGAGCCAGGCCCATATCCCGGCTATCTACCTCTCTGTCTACCGGACGGGAGTAGCCAGCTAACTAGCTACTTGCTATTAGCCACCGTTAGCTGTTTTTTTCATCATTGTCCGTGGCCTGCACTACCTACCAGCCAGCTCTAGCCTGGACTATTATCGGCCAGTCTGCACAGCTCGTTATCGACCTAGAACATATCAGATTTTCTGCCGGAATCACTGAACCTTTAACACCGGATCATCGCAACTAGCTAGCTGCAACCGAATGGATGTTGTGGTTGGTTAATCAGCCTTGAGCTAGCCTCGAGTCAGGCCCATCTCCCGGCTATCTACCTCTCTGTCAACCAGACGGGACCTCCTAGTGTCGACACGGAGCCCTGCCGATCCATCACGACTGGTCTGCCGACGTAATCGTCTGTGGTTTCAACAGGCTTCCCGTTGCGACGACCACGAAGATCCATCTGCTAGCCCCGGCCCGCTAGCACACGCAATTCAACAGCCGTGCTTCCTGATCGCCTGTGCTGTAGCACCAATTCGAACTGCTCTCGGACTCACATTGCTGTTCACTTATGATCACTCAGCTGCACAGCTGATGCCTGCTGGACTGTGCCTTTACACGGTACCCTGCCATTAACAGTTGTTGTCTTAGCTCTCTCGAATAACACCTGTGATTGCTTTATGCCTCTCTCCCATGTCAATATGCCTTGCCTATTGCTGTTCCAGTTAGTTCTTATTATACAATTTCACTGTAGAGCCCCACGTCCCTCTCAAACTGCCTCAAATAGCTCCTTTGTTCCACCCCCCATACACGTGGAGACCGGCTCAATCGGTGCCTCCAGTGATGCTCTCTCTTTCATTGTTACCCAACGCTTAGGTTTACCTCCACTGTACTCATATCCTTGTCTGTACATAATGCCCTGAATCTATTCTACAATGCCCGGAAATCTGCACCTTTCATTCTCTGTACCCAACGCACTAGAAGACCAGTTCTTAAAGCCTTTAGCCGTATCCTTATTCTAGTCCTCCTCTGTTCCTCTGGTGATGTAGAGGTTAACCCAGGACCTGCAGCCCCCAGTATCACTCCTACTCCCCAGGCGCTATCATTTGTTGACTTCTGTAACCGTAAAAGCCTTGGGTTTTTGCATGTTAACATCAGAAGCTTCCTTCCTAAGTTTTAGTTATTCACTGCGTTAGCACACTCCGTCAACCCTGATGTTCTAGCAGTGTCTGAATCCTGGCTTAGGAAGGCCACCAAAAATTCAGAAATGTCCATCCCCAACTACAATATTTTCCATCTAGATAGAACTGCCAAAGGGGGTGGAGTTGCAATCTACTGTAGAGATAGCCTGCAGAGCTGTATCATACTATCCAGGTCTGTGCCCAAACATGAGCTCCTACTTCTAAAAATCCACCTTTCCAGAAATAAGTCTCTCACTGTTGCCGCTTGCTACAGACCCCCCTCAGCCCCCAGCTGTGCCCTGGACACCATATGTGAATTGATTGCCCCTCATCTATCCTCAGAGTTCGTACTGCTTGGTGACCTAAACTGGGATATGCTTAACACCCCGGCCATCCTACAATCCAAACTAGATGCCCTCAATCTCACACAAATTATCAAGGAACCTACCAGGTACAACCCTAAATCCGTAAACATGGGCACCCTCATAGATATGATCCTGACTAATTTACCCTCTAAATACACCTCCGCTGCCTTATTGCCTGCGTCTGTAACGGGTCCGCGGTCAAACGACCACCCCTCGTCACTGTCAAACGCTCCCTAAAACACTTTAGCGAGCAGGCCTTCCTAATTGACCTGGCCCAGGTATCCTGGACGGATATCGATCTCATTCCGTCAGTAGAGGATACCTGGTTGTTCTTTAAAAGTGCTTTCCTCTCAATCTTAAATAAGCATGCCCCATTCAAAAAATTCAGAACTAAGAACAGATATAGCCCCTGGTTCTCCTCAGACTTGACTGCCCTTGACCAGCACAAAAACATCCTGTGGCGTACTGCATTAGCATCGAATAGCCCCCGCGATATGCAACTTTTCAGGGAAGTTAGGAACCAATATACACAAGCAGTTAGGAAAGCAAAGGCTAGCTTTTTCAAACAGAAATGTGCATCCTGTAGCACTAATTCCAAAAAGGTTTGGGACACTATAAAGTCCATGGAGAATAAGAGCACCTCCTCCCAGCTGTCCACTGCACTGAGGCTAGGAAACACTATCACCACCGATAAATCTACAATAATCGAGAATTTCAACAAGCATGTCGCTACGGCTGGCCATGCTTTCCACCTGGCTACCACTACCCCGGCCACCAGCTCTGCACCCTCCGCTGCAACTTGCCCATGCCCCCACCGCTTCTCCTTCACACAAATTCAGACAGCTGATGTTCTGAAAGAGCTGAAAAATCTGGACCCCTACAAATCATCTGGGCTAGACAATCTGGACCCTTTCTTTCTAAAATTAGCAGCCGAAATTGTCGCAACCCCTATTACTAGCCTGTTCAACCTCTCTTTCGTAACGTCTGAGATCCCCAGAGATTGGAAAGCTGCCGCGGTCATCCCCCTCTTCAAATGGGGTGACACTCTAGATCCAAACTGTTACAGACCTATATCCATCCTGCCCTGCCTTTCGAAAGTTTTTGAAAGCCAAGTTAACAAACAGATCACCGACCATTTCGAATCCCACCGTACCTTCGCCGCTATGCAATCCAGTTTCCGAGCTGGTCATGGGTGCACCTCAGCCACGCTCAAGGTCCTAAACGATATTATAACCGCGATCGATAATAGACAGTACTGTTCAATGTGTCAAATCGGAGGGCCTGTTGTCTGGACCTATGGCAGTCTCTATGGGGGTGCCACAGGGTTAAATTCTCAGGCCGACTCTATTCTCTGTGTATATCAATGATGTCGCTCTTGCTGCTGGTGACTCTCAGATCCACCTCTACGCAGACGACACCATTTTTTATAAATCTGGCCCTTCATTGGACACTGTGTTAACAAACCTCCAAACGAGCTTCAATGCCATACAACACTAAATGCATGCTCTTCAATCGAACGCTGCTGGCACCCGCCCACCCGACTAGAATCACTACTCTCGGCGGGTCTGACCTAGAGTATGTGGACAACTACAAATACCTAGGTGTCTGGTTAGACTGTAAACTATCCTTCCAGACTCACATTAAGCATCTCCAATCCAAAGTTAAATCTAGAATCAGCTTCTTATTTCGCAAACAAAGCCTCCTTCACTCATGCTGCCAAACATGCCCTCGTTAAACTGACTATCCTACCGATCCTTGACTTTGGCGATGTCATTTACAAAATAGCCTCCAACACTCTATTCAGCAAATTGGATGTAGTCTATCACAGTGCCATCCGTTTTGTCACCAAAGCCCCATATACTACCCACCAGTGACCTGTCCGCGAACAGAGGCTGGTCCTCACTACATATTCGTCACCAAACTCACTGGCTTCAGGTCATCTATATATCACTGCTAGGGAAATCCCCGCCTTATCTTAGCTCATTGGTCACCGTAGCAACACCCACCCGTAGTATGCGCTCCAGCAGGTATATCTCACTGGTCATCCCCAAAGCCAACACCTCCTTTGGCCGCCATTCCTTCCAGTTCTCTGCTGCCAATGACTGGAACGAACTGCAAAATTCATGCATTTGTAGCATTGTAGCATTTGTAGCTTGTTTGCAAACATGTCTAACTTCAGCAACTGTAACTAATTTGACTAGCTAGCTAGTGTTGACATTGGTTATGATTATGACCATGGTTGAATTTCAATCTCACAGAATTAGTCATGACACAAGAAAGGATTCCAAACAGATGTAAATAACAAGTATTGCATACCTTTTTTTCTCCATAAAGTCATCCAACAATATGTGTGCCGCCATTGTGTCTATTTCAAGTCTTCTCACTCATTGATCGAGACAGGTCTCTGTCATCATGACATGCAGCACTTTGGGGTGGACACCCACCTGTCTCGATCAATGAGAGAAGACTTAAAATAGACAAGATGTCAGCAAAAATCTTTGGGTAAATCAAATTATCTGGTGTAACAATCAGTAGCTACAGTTCTCTGCACTTGTGTGTCTCTACACCTGAGACAATCGGACACAATTAACTACACTAAACAAAAATATAAACGCAACATGTAAAGTGTTGGTCCCATGTTTCATGAGCTGAAATAAAAGATCCCGGAAATGTTCAATATGCACAAAAAGCTAATTTCTCTCAAATTTGGTGCACAAGTTGGTTTACATTACTGTTAGTGACCATTTCTCCTTTGCCATGATAATCTATCCACCTGACAGGTGTGGCATATCAAGAAGCAGAATAAACAGCATGATCATTACACAGATGCCCCTTTTGCTGGGGACAATAAAAGGCCACTCTAAAATGTACAGTTTTGTCATACAACACAATGCCATAGATGTCTCAAGTTTTGAGGGAGCGTGCAATTGGCATGCTGACTGCAGGAATGTCCACCAGAGCTGTTGCCAGAGAATGTAATGTTCATTTCTCTACCATAAGCCGCCTCCAACATCGTTTTAGAGAATTTGGCAGTATGTCCAACCAGCCTCATAACCGCAGACCACGTGTATGGCGTCGTGTGGGCGAACGGTTTGCTGATGTCAACGTTGTGGAAAGAGTGCCCCATGGTGGCGGTGGCGATATGGTATGGACAGGCATAAGCTACAGACAATGAACACAATTGCATTTTATCGATGGCAATTTGAATGCACATAAATACCGTGATGAGATCCTGAGGCCCATTGTGAAGCCCATTTTTTAAAGGTATCTGTGACCAACAGATGCATCTGTATTCCCAGTCATGTGAAATCCATATATTAGGGCCTAATTGACTGATTTCCTCATATGAACTGTAACTCAGTAAACTCTTTGAAATTGTTGCATGTTACATTTATATTTTTGTTCAGTATACCTTTTTTGCATCCTACTTTTGCCATATAACATTATTGTTGAATAGCCAGTTCTCTTGAGTTAGCATTAAATAATGTACACTTCCCTGTATTTTAGAATTTGATAAACAAACATCTGAATGTCTAGCATCTGTTTGATGCTACAGAACCCTGTACAGCTTAAATAAATATATTCTGTGAATCCATAAGGGCAGACACATTTTAAAGATTGATAGAAAATATCCATATTTATTTTATGGTGTTCTAAAATCTACAACAGGAGGTTGGTGGCACTTTAATTGGGGAGGACGGACTCGTGGTAATGGCTGGAGCGGAATTAGTGAAATGGTATCAAATACATCAAACACATGGTTTCCATGTGTTTGATGCCATTCCATTCGCTCCGTTCCCGTCAGCAGCCTCCTGTGTGTTCTACATGGTCTTATGCTAAGCCACACTGGCTGCATTTACACAGGCAGCCATATTCTGATATTTTTTCCACTAATTGGTCTTAATAGTCCCCAGGACATTTACAGTATTAGGCAAGACTGCCGTCTCCTCTTGTGCACCAGAGGCATGGAATAGTCTACGATCCATGCCTCATCTAGATATGTTAGTGCCACTGAATTAATTACAAATTTTGATGGGAGACTGTTACAGAGGAGTGTAAATGCTTTTTTAGGCTGGATCATGTTGTATTGTATTGTTGTATTTTTTTATTCTAATGTATTGATTGTTGCTGCCTTCTTGACCAGGTCTCTTATGAAAAAGAGACTCTAGGTCTCAATGGGCTTTTCCTGGTTAAATAAAAACTTCCAGAACTGATCGGTCAAAAGTATCAGAATTGGGCTTCCTGTGTAAACGCGGCCTTAGTTCTTTAACCGGTTCCGGTACACTGGCAATTGTGTTCGGCATGGTGGGTTGGGGAAGTTGAGACTCTTTGTGCTTATGGCGATGGGCTTCTGTCTGCAGTGAACGGCCAGCAGGATAAGACTCTGCCGAATGTGGTGTAGGGCTTCTTAAACACCAACTGTTTGGTCCTCTTGCAGAAGATTTGCTGGTACTGCACGTCTCCTGGAAAGGCATTGTTGTGGTGTTAGCATTTTACACTTTTTGTGGAAGGGACATAGGTTAACACACCTTTGTTGGTAAAGGTATCAACCGAATGGGACCGACTAGAGCAGGGGTACTCAAATCTAACCCTACGAGGCCCGGAGCCTGCTGGTTATCTGTTCTACCTGATCATTCATTCCACACACCTGGTGTCCCAGGTCTAAATCAGTGCCTGAATAGAGGGGAACAATGAAAAAATGCAGTGGAACTGGCTTCGAGGTCCAGAGGTTGAGGGGGCTTGAGTATTGTTTAGGGACAATGAGGGGAAATTGGTAGCGGCTTTTGAGACGAAAGATCAGTCAACAAAGTGAATGGGCTGTGTGGGCTAAAGAAGGTGTGAAAAGTCTTATGAAGGCAGTTCTTACACAGTATGAATTGTTGTGTATGAGGGAGATTGAGGAGAAATGGCACCTCAATCGCTCTCATACACAACAATACATTTACTGTCTAAGCACAACCCTGCACAACCAAAAACCCCTTCCTCATCTCAATGTCCTGTCTGTAAACCTCCCCCAGCCCAATGACTTTGACAGATCATTCTTGACAATAGTAGCCATTTGCAGGGGATTTTTGTAGACATGTCTTTGTATTGTGTTTTGAGAATCTGCAGAGAGAAGAATGAGGTCGTTGTGTCATTAGTGTTGTAGTCTTGATTTTATACCTTTCAAATCAAATCAAATCAAATTTTATTGGTCACATGCGCCGAATACAACAGGTGCAGACATTACAGTGAAATGCTTACTTACAGCCCTTAACCAACAGTGCATTTATTTTAAACAAAAAAGTAAGAATAAAACAACAACAAAAAAGTGTTGAGAAAAAAAGAGCAGAAGTAAAATAAAGTGACAGTAGGGAGGCTATATATACAATAAAATAAAGTGACAGTAGGGAGGCTATATATACAGGGGGGTACCGTTGCATAGTCAATGTGCGGGGGCACCGGCTAGTTGAGGTAGTTGAGGTAATATGTACATGTGGGTAGAGTTAAAGTGACTATGCATAAATACTTAACAGAGTAGCAGCAGCGTAAAAGGATGGGGTGGGGGGGCAGTGCAAATAGTCCGGGTAGCCATGATTAGCTGTTCAGGAGTCTTATGGCTTGGGGGTAGAAGCTGTTGAGAAGTCTTTTGGACCTAGACTTGGCACTCCGGTACCGCTTGCCGTGCGGTAGCAGAGAGAACAGTCTATGACTAGGGTGACTGGAGTCTTTGACAATTTTGAGGGCCTTCCTCTGACACCGCCTGGTATAGAGGTCCTGGATGGCAGGGAGCTTTGCCCCAGTGATGTACTGGGCCGTACGCACTACCCTCTGTAGTGCCTTGCGGTCAGAGGCCAAGCAGTTGCCATACCAGGCGGTGATGCAACCAGTCAGGATGCTCTCGATGGTGCAGCTGTAGAATTTTTTGAGGATCTGAGGACCCATGCCAAATCTTTTTAGTCTCCTGAGGGGGAATAGGCTTTGTCGTGCCCTCTTCACGACTGTCTTGGTGTGTTTGGACCATGATAGTTCGTTGGTGATGTGGACACCAAGGAACTTGAAGCTCTCAACCTGTTCCACTACAGCCCCGTCGATGAGAATGGGGGCGTGCTCAGTCCTCTTTTTTTTCCTGTAGTCCACAATCATCTCCTTTGTCTTGGTCACGTTGAGGGAGAGGTTGTTTCAGTGTCCCTTGCTGGTTTCTGTCCCACAGTCTTGTTGTGCTCCATAACCGCAAGGTGTGTCCGCTCCCTCATGCTTGTGTACCCAAAATGTCTACGCTTTGGGGTATTTTTCAGCAAGGCACCGTGGAATGACTACAGATAACCTGAGTTTTACAAAAAGAAAAAGGTAAAAAGAGAAGGGTAGACTACATTGATTACATGGTCTGGAAGGTACTCTGTGGTCCTCAGGCTACTTCTAACCACCTGTAACCCCATAACACGAACCATACAAACACTAACCAATTCATGTTTATACCATGATTAGTGTAAATTGAGCTATCTTAGCCATCAGCTTGTAAATATCTTGTGTATATTTTTCACCTTGTGCAGAGCTAGGGGTTGGAAGTGCATGTTGGTGGAATCAGATGCTGTACCACCTACAACAAAATACAGAACAATACACAACTTAACCACCCCAATAATTGTATTGATCTATATAAGACTGGGTAGCTAAGCATACCTAACATTGCATTTCAATATTGTCAGCTTGCTGTTAGCTAACTAGCGTCACTAAATTGGCAGCAAGATTGCTAGCCAGCTAACACTGGCTGAGAACCAACTATAGACGATTTATACACATCATTGCTACCAACACAGTGTGAGTTAGCTATATCGACAATTCTATTTTTAGTAACGGAGGGTTTTCCAGACAAGGGTGGAATAGATGTCTACCAAATTGAGATAGCAAATATGAGTAACATTAGCTAGATGACCTGTCGACGTCAGTTTAACGTTACTCTGCTGAATGTTGCTATAATACCAGTCTAGCAGTGACTACCATGGCATAAGGGAAATTGATTGACAGTGTGTATACCAAAAGAAAGCTAACTTATGATTTAACTGATGGTTTTCAGAGTTCAATACAGGACTGTAACGTTAGATAGATAACTTACCCAGCTAGTCCAACTAGGCTAGCTATTAGGTTACCTCTAATTGAGAATCTTCCCTTTTGTCGTGAAGGAAAACATTCGATGGTATCGCATAACTTCTCACTATCACTATTGACTCCCGAGTGGCGCAGTGGTATAAGGCACTGCATCGCAGTGCTAGCTGTGCCACTAGAGATCCAGGCTTTGTCGTAGGCGGCCGCCACCGGGAGACCCATGGGGCGGCGCACAATTGGCCCGGCGTTGTCCAGGGTAGGGGAGGGAATGGCCGGCAGGGATGTAGCTCAGTTGGTAGAGCATGGCGTTTGCAACGCCAGGGTTGTGGGTTCATTTCCCACGGGGGGCCAGTATGAAAAAAATAAAATAATGTATGCACTCACTAACTGTAAGTTGCTCTGGATAAAAGCGTCTGCTAAATGACTAAAATGTAAAAATGTATCGCAAACCGGCACTAGCAGAATCGGGGTGAATCTCTGGTAAGTTAAGTTGAACGGTAACACATTTTCGCGCTTGTTTGTAATTAGCACAGCCAGGCACATAACACCACAAGGGCATGATGACAAACATTAGAGAAAAACAAAACGTAAAAAAAACTATTGCCTAGAGAAGATCTGAGATTACTGTGGTGGTCGTTCTTCTTCGATGAGGTTTATCGGCTATTGGCATCCAATAAATGTTGCATTACCGCCACCTACTAGACTGGAATACAACTCCCATATATTTTGCTTGAAAATATATAATACCCTACCATCTAACACTTCACTCACAAAAAATAAAATAATAATAATAAAATAATACCACCCTACTCAACTATTTAAATCTATTTAGTCCTACCTCAGACCAACAACTTGAAAGGATGGGACACCACCACTTAAAGATCAGCAGTAAAATAACAGTAGCGAGGCTATATACAGGGGGTACCGATACAGAGTCAATGTGCGGGGGCACAGGTTAGTCGGGGTAATTGAGGTAATATGTACATGTGGGTAGCGGTAAAGTGACTATATATAGATAATAAACAGAGGGTAGCAGCAGTGTAAAAAGGGGGGGGACAACAATGCAAATAGTCTGGGTAGCCATTTGATTAGCTGTTCAGGAGTCTTAATGCTTGGGGTTGGAAGCTGTTAAGAAGCCTGTTGGACCTAGACTTGGTGCACCGGTACCGCTTGCCGTGCGTTAGCAGAGAGAACAGTCTATGACTAGGGTGGCTGGAGTCTTTGGCAATTTTTAGGGACTTTGACACCGCCTGGTATAGAGGTCCTGGATGGCAGGAAGCTTGGCCCCAGTGATGTACTGGGCCGTACGCACTACCCTCTTGCGGTCGGAGGCCGAGCAGTTGCCATACCAGGTGGTGATGCAACCAGTCAGGATGCTCATGATGGTGCAGCTGTATAACTTTTTGAGGATCTGAGGACCCATGCCAAATCTTTTCAGTCTCCTGAGGGGGAATAGGCTTTGTCGTGCCCTCTTCACGACTGTCTTGGTGTGTTTGGACCATGATAGTTTGTTGGTGATGTGGACACCAAGGAACTTGAAGCTCTCAACCTGCTCTACTACAGCCCCGTTGATGAGAACAATCTACCATTTCCAATGAACCGAGCTAATTTCACTTCACCTACGTCTTTCTCTACGGCATTAGTTAGTCAGATAGGGTGTAAGTGAGGCCCTGTGGTCTCAAACACTATCACCACTTTCCACTCCAACACATCACTACTCTTGCTTCCTACCTTGGCCCTCTTTATGCTTTCTTTACTAGATGCTCCACTGCTTTCTGTATCATGATCTCTCTTCTTCCTATGTCTTTCCACTACCGACCATTCCGGTCCTTGACCGTCATCTTCCCGCTCCATACCATCAGAACTGACACCCATATTGTTTGCATTCCAGCACAGCTTTTGCTTCACCAACTTTTTCTCAATTTCGTCCACACTACTCGCCACCTTTTCCCATCCTCATCCAACCCGCCCCACGCTCTAGTACTGGCAGCCAGTTTTCAATGGAGCCTGTGTTGGTCGTTCAAAGTAAACAATGCTATTATTCCAGTTTGTGGCCACGCCCCCACTACCTAGCAGGCGGTATCAGCATTCACTATGATTGCCGGACTATGAGCAGACAAACACACAGGGAGTCGAAACTTCACGATTCTAGCAGTGAAATTAAAATGTGCGAGTTCTAGCTTGTGGTTTGGATAATTGTGATGTTTATGATAAAAACGTAATGTTGTTAACATAGTTATGACTATATGCCATTGCAGAGCCAGGGTGAAATTCCCATTTAATAGACTAATAAGAAAGAGAGTTCCAAAGCTCTCTGCCAATAACAGCACATGTTCAGTTTTCCCCTTCCCATTCAGACGACTCCCAGACAGCCTTAGCTAAATTCTTGCTTGAGAAAAGGCTCTCTGCTAAGAAGCTATTTGTTTCGTTTTTACAATTTTAATCGAAAACAATCACAGTAAGGTACTTACTTAATTCTTACCCAGAAATGATTTGATATTGAGATAAAAATGGCTGCATGGTCCTTTAAGCCAGCAGCATACCACCCTGCATCCCACAGCTAGCTTGCCTCTGAAGCTAAGTAGGGTTGGTCCTGGATGGGAGACCAGATGCTGCTGGAAGTGGTGTTGGAGGGCCAGCAGGAGGCACTTTTTCCTCTGGTCTAAAAAAATTATACCAATGCCCCAGGGCAGTGATTAGGCATTGCCCTGTGTAGGATGGGACGTTAATTGGTGCCCTGACTCTCTGTGGTCACTAAAGATCCCATGGCACTTATCGTAAGAGTAGGGGTGTTAACCTCGGTGTCCTGGCTAAATTCTCAATCTGGCCCTCATACCATCATGGCCACCTAATCATCCCCAGCTTCCGATTGGCTCATTCCTCTCCTTACCTGGTAAAATAAGGGTTAAAAAACATTATTTTAAATGTTCTGTTCCTCATGAGGGACGATAATGAAAGTTCACAGAATTAACAAGTAAAGGTATACCTACCAATCAGTTAGTGTTTTCAATGAATTATTAAGTGATTAAAACTCGTAATGCTCTTACCAAATCTAATCTACACTATACAGTATATACAAAAGTATGTGGACACCCCTTCAAATTAGTGGATTCGGTTATTTCAGCCAAACCCGTTGCTGACAGGTGTATAAAATCGAGCACACAGTTATGCAATCTCCATAGACAAACATTTGCAGTAGAATGGCCTTACTGAAGAGCTTAGTGACTTTCAACATGGCACCGTCATAGGATGCCACCTTTCCAACAAGTCCGTTTTCAAATGTCTGCCCTGCTAGAGCTGCCCCGGTCAACTGTAAGTGCTGTTATTGTGAAGTGGAAACGTCTAGGAGCAACAACGGCTCAGCAGGGAAGTGGTAGGCCACACAAGCTCACAGAATGGGACCGCCGAGTGCTGAAACGCGTGTCCTTGGTTGCAACATTCACTACCGAACTCCAAACTGCCTCTGGAAGCAATGTCAGCACAAGAACTGTTCGTCTGGAGTTTCATGAAATGGGTTTCCATGGCTGTAGAGCCGCACACAAGCATAAGATCAACATGCGCAATGCCAAGCGTTGGCTGAAGTGGTGTAAAGCTCACCGCCATTGGACTCTGGTGCAGTGGAAACGCGTTCTCTGGAGTGATGAATCACGCTTCACGATCTGGCAGTCCGACGGACGAATCTGGGTTTGGCGGATGCCAGGAGAACACCACCTGCCCCAATGCATAGCGCCAACTGTAAAGTTTGGTGGAGGAGGAATAATGGTCTGGGGTTATTTTTCATGGTTCGGGCTAGGCCCCTTAGTTCCAATGAAGGGAAATCTTAACGCTACAGCATACAATGATATTCTAGATGATTCTGTGCTTCCAACTTTGTGGCAAAAGTTTGGGGAAGGCCCTTTCCTGTTTCAGCATGACAATGCCCCCGTGCACAAAGCGAGGTCCATACAGAAATGGTTTGTTGAGATCGGTGTGGAAAAACTTGACTGGCCTGCATAGATCCCTGACCTCAACCCCATCAAACACCTTTGGGATTAATTGGAACGCTGACTGCGAGCCAGGCCTAATCGCCCAACATCAGTGCCCAACCTCACTAATGCTCTTGTAGCTGAATGGAAGCAAGTCCCTGCAGCAATGTTCCAACATCTAGTGGAAAGCCTTCCCAGAAGAGTGGAGGCTGTTATAGCAGCAAAGGGGGGACCACCTCCATATTGATGCCCATGATTTTGGAATGAGATGTTCGACAAGCAGGTGTCCATGTACTTTTGGTTGTGTATCTGTAACAGAATTACTGCAATTGAATTGGCTACAATGGAAAAGCATAGTAGTTACAAACCACAGTACTGGGTCACCTGTTACTGTCCTCCATTCCACTGGTACACAGTACAGTTATGTTCAGCTCATAACTGTTTTCTTTCTCTTTCTGTGGTCTGGTGGTCAAAGTGTGAAAACAGTCTGGACAACCCCTCCCTCTCTTTCCCTCTCTCTCTTTGCCCCCTTCTCGCTCTCAAGTTAATGTCACCTCTCCCGGCTCTTAATTACACTTCCCCATGATCCCCCTCTCTTCCCATTTACAATAACCAGCATCCTCACCCACTGAGCACCGACCGACACCGGACGTCCATGGACTTCGAAAAGTATTACAACTTTGGTCAGTCCTTGAGTTCAACTTCCACAGATGTTGATTTTGGTCTGGTCCAGACCGGCCTTGATTTGGCCCTAACATAGATGTCCAGGACCAAATCTGAACCAATCATAGATGTCTATGTTTCAAAGTTTGGACAGCACATTAGAGTACAGTACAGTAAAGAAAAGTAGAGGATAGTTCAGTACAGTAAATGTGGTCTTGTTTTTTGGGGCGGAGCTCCCTACATTAATATCCAGTGTGTAGAATAATACCCAAATATGCAGAGGAGGATATTGCATATTTCTACATTTGTGTACTTATTTAGGATACGTCACCATGAAGAGAATGCCATTCATATCCATAATTATGCATTTCTGTGTAGTACTAATCAGGGACCCATGACGTAATTCCGTCACCATAATTATGTTACCGGGTGTAAATCCACTTAACTTACTGTAGTTTAATAACCAAAATAGATTTTTTCAAGCTCAAGGTGTCATGTCATAGCTGACACCCCATTCTTTCTACATCTTTGAATCTTAATTCAGAGCAAATATATAAGAGTTTTTGGAAAATGTTATGTGGTTGGGATAAAAAACTGAGGGAGATTTTACCGTAATTCTGATACCAAACTTTGAATCTGCACAGTTCTTCAAGTAAATGTGTTTTTGTTAAAAATACATATTTTAAATTGTTGTGCATAGAGATGTACGGTTTGTTAAACTTTGAAATCAATGATTTGTTTGGCATACATTTTAAAGTGAAAAGAGTCTCAGCATAATTCCTTACCATGGAATTGCCCTGTAGTTCTAGAACAAAGATTCACAATTATTGGACCTGTGGCTGTGGGTCAGGGTGTTGCACACATTCCATTGAGAGCCATAGATGACATCGGAACAACTTGAAGTGGCTTCCTCTCCTTGTCTCCTTGTCACGTTCGTTGTGTAAAGGATCGGACCAAGGTGCAGCGTTGTATGCGTACATAGTCGTTTATTTTAATAAACACAGACAAAATAACAAAATCCAACACACCGTGACGTTCAAGCGGCTACCCATCAAACAAACCCAACAGAAACAAGATCCCACAACTAAGGTAGGCAACATGGCTGCCTAAGTATGATCCCCAATCAGAGACAACGACCGACAGCTGCCTCTGTTTGGGAACCACACCCGGCCAACATAGAAATATATAAATTAGATTTCACACCCTGACCAACTCAACTAGAGATCTCAATGTCAGGGTGTGACACTCCTCTTCTTCTTCTGCATAAGATAGATAACAAGCAACATGGTGGATGCCCTCTGAAAATGTATATTCTATTGCCCAGTTCTTTCATTTCAGAGCAGATGAAAGAAAGGAGACTAGTAGAATAAGCCTCTTTCAACCATTGAGATGCAATCTTAACCTCTGCATGACTGGTACAGCATCTGACAGCCTGTCACTTTAATAAAGGAGAGTGGAGTAATGGCAAAACACTAAACCATCCCTAGATGGTGCTGAATGATTGCCTGGCTACCCAGACTCATTGCTTCGGCCAAACGCTGCGCCCACAAACCGTTTCTTCTCTGCAATGAGTCTGCATTTGACTCCCTGACCATTTCTAGAATGCAAACACATTCTAACTGTTCTGATTGCTCCCAGAAACCAATGGGTTGGGCCAGAGCCAGAACACACGTGGGTAAAGCAGCATCTTGAAAATGTGTCATTGGCTTTACTCTGATTGGTTAGAGACGATCCAATTGCTGATTACTTTGTTTTGTACAACACCCCTCATTTTGACGTCCCCTCAAACGACTTCAACGATGGCAGTCTCAGAGTGAAGTATGCAGTGAATGATAGAGCACCAAGCAGAAGAATTCAGTTTAAATCGTCAGGCAAGCTGAATGAACGTAGTCTATGGTATCTTTTCATTAATGTTGTGGGGGTGTTCTTCAGATTGTCCTGGATTTCACATGAAGATTGCAGAAGGGTTATCACCAGATACTGGTCTATGAATGGTAAAATACAGTATATGTATATATGTATATATAAAATATAGTCTCATCACACTCTGTTGTTTGCAGCCACAGGTGACTTCATGCTTCAGTTCACAGGTTAGTATTTCCCCCTGTAATGGTTGAGGTTTAGATTGGAGAGAGATGGTAGCCCAACTGATCCTAGATCTGTGCCTAACAGCTATTTCTACTCTGTGTGAGTTCTAGACCCATCTTAGTAAAAATCTACAGTCCATCTATAGCTCTCCACAACCCTCTTAGAATTTGAAAAGGTGAACAATTTGTCCACAGATTTGATATACTCCAAACAGTGATTCAATGGTTTCACCAATCTTTAGCAATTGTTCACTCTAGTGTGTGTTTTCTGTCCAGTGCCTGAACCAGTGTCATGTGTGTAGCCTGCATTTTATCTTTCATTGAAAACCTCTGTCTACTCTCCTAGTGCCCTCAATACGGTGAACTGTACAGGTAAAACACACTTGCAGACGTACACTAACCATAACATTACTACAGTATCACATTACTTACACAGGTTGGTATTATATTACTACTAGCCTGTGTGTCTCATACAAGTTTCCTTTATTTACATTATGCTTGTTATGAGCAGACAATATACTTTGTTTGGGGCATAGATCATTGTAATCATGAAAAATATCCACTGTGTGGAAATAGCTGAATTTCAGTTCACCACTGCCACTGAATCATCTGATCAATAGAGGTATGACTCTCCAATACCACACCCCAGATGCCTCCACTGTACAGAAAAGGAGGGCTGTTCTGTCCCCATATTTCATAAGATCCATAGGTTTCTGAGCATGATCTATAGGGGCAGCATACAATCCATCTCGACAGTAGACACTGGGTACTCTGTCTCTGGACATTCTTTGCCCTTTGAAAACCTGATTAAAATCTCTATTTTGTGCAAGGCTGCCACCGGGTGGTCAGATGGGGTATTTGTTGAGCAGGTTGTCCTGATTTTATTTTGACTTCTCTGATTTGTTAGTACTGCTCTGAACAGTAATGTCAAAAGCAGAATATGTGACATAAATCAAATTTACACCTGGAAAAAACATATTGACAGACAACACATTCTATAAGCTCTAAATATGCTTCTAGTTGTTTTAGGATAGCCGTCAGAGGTGGGTGGTTGCAGCAACATTTCTCACACTCCACGTCTCCCACGCATGAATGCTTCATGCGAGGCGAGCATCAGAGGCATGACAATAGCGAATCGCTAATTTCTTAGCAAACTTGCCTTTTAAATTGTAATTTGCGAAATGACATTATAATGTAGGCCTACACAATATGATTTGGGGTCAACAGCGACAGTGAACTTATTATTTTAGCTTGCAGCATCGTTGAATATATATATATATATATATATATATATATGTGTGTGTTTTTTGTCAAGACAGAAACATAACTAGATGAAAGTAAAATTGGTTGGCGTGACGACACTTCAAACCACAGTAGCCACGGCGGTGACAGAAAACAACGCGCATATGGAACGCAAACAAAAAAGGAAGTGATCTCAACATGGTTTTAATTTCCTGTTGTTAAATATTCGCACTGTAGTTTTATCGCCAAAAACGTATACGGCAATTTATAGTTTTTACTTAAAGGACGTAGTTACCCATTTGCTACTCTGCTTGCTGAAGATAGCAAGCTCGTTTTCTGTCATGTTTTGGAGCTTTTATCCACACTTCTGGGCGGCTCAATTTTTAAACGAGCTATACTAGCAAGGTAAGCTACCGACGTACCGTAACTAACGCTAGATAAGTTAGCTAGTTACTATGCTGTAAACCAGCTAGCTAGGTGACAAAGGGTAGGACAATAAATTCTAGTTAGCTAATTGCAATCTGGGTAAATGCATTGTTACGTCCAAAATCTCAGCGTTAGGCTAGCTAACAAGTGGCTGTTTTCGTGCAACTAGATAGCTAGTTAGCGTTGGTTAACGTTACATAGCTAGCTGTTGGCTACAACATGGCCATTTCACTGAATTTCAAGCTAGTTAATTTAGTTGTTGACATTTTAGCTACTATCACATTTGAACACCATATCTTCGTAGTGCTTTTTGTTATACGATATATTGTTTTGATGGACAAACGACAACTAAAACATCACATTAACCTATATTGCAAGTGACATCTCACTCTTTGTTTTGTGGGTCCTAGCTGTGTGTGTGAGTGCCGTGTCGTCGTTACATAATCTGATAAACTCTGATCATATATATAATCTTGTCTCTTGGCGGCAGCACTTGGAGCCAGTTGGTCCCGTTTTGACCCCTTTTACACAGACAGATTGTGAGTAGGGGGTGTGTCCCTGTCCCAGCTGGGCTGGATGAGTCAAGGCAGATTTACTTTTCATCTAAGCCTCTTACACACGCACAAACACACACGTTAGGTAGGCAGTGTTCAATACACAACCATATGAGACCTGCTTGACTCTTTCAAACCAATTTTTCCTATGCAGAGAGAGAGAGAGTGCAGAGAGCAATCAGTCAGATGTACCACATCAAACTGAGGTAAAATTCGTTTTATATAGTGCATTCGGAAAGTATTCAGACCCCTTGACTTTTTCCACATTTTGCTATGTTACAGCCTTATTCTAAAATGGATTAAATTGTTCCCCCCCCACTCAATCTACACACAATACACCATAATAACAAAGCAAAAACTGTTTTTTAGGAATTCATGCAAATTTATAAAAAATAAAAAACGGAAATATCACATTTACATAAGTATTCAGACCCTTTACTCAGTACTTTGTTGAAGCACCTTTGGCAACGATTACAGCCTCGAGACTTCTTGGGTATGACGCTACAAGCTTGGCACACCTGTATTTGAGGAGTTTCTCCCAATCTTCTCTGCAGATCCTCTCAAGCTCTGTCAAGGTTGGATGGGGAGCATCACTGCACAGCTATTTTCAAGTCTCTACAGAGATGTTTGATCGGGTTCAAGTCCGGGCTCTGGCTGGGCCACTCAAGGACATTCAGAGGCTTGTCCCGAAGCCACTCCTGCATTGTCTTGGCTGTGTGTTTAGGGTCATTGTCCTGTTGGAAGGTGAACCTTCGCCCCAGTCTGAGGTCAGGAGCGCTCTGGAGCAGGTTTTTTTTCAAGAATCTCTCTGTACTTTGCTCCGTTCATCTTTCCCTTGATCCTGACTAGTCTCCCAGTCCCTGCCGCTAAAAAACATCCCCACAGCATGATGCTGCTGCCACCACCATGCTTCACCGTAGGGATGGTGTCAGGTTTCCTCCAGACGTGGCACTTGGCATTCAGGCTAAAGATTTCAATCTTGGTTTCATCAGACCAGAGAATCTTGTTTCTCATGGTCAGAGAGTCTTTCGGTGTCTTTTGGCAAACTCCAAGCAGGCTGTCATGTGCCTTTTACTGAGGAGTGGCTTCCGTCTGGTCACTCTACCATAAGTGGTGGTGGTTCCAAACTTCTTCCATTTAAGAATGATGGAGGCCTCTGTGTTCTTAGGGACCTTCAATGCTGCAAAAAAAAAGTGGTACCCTAGATCTGTGCCTCAACACAATCCTGTCTCGGAGCTCTACGGACAATTCCTTCGACCTCATGGCTTAGTTTTTGCTCTGACATGCACTGTCAAATGTGGGAGCTTATATAAACAGGTGTGTGCCTTTCCAAATCATGTCCAATCAATTGAATTTACCACAGGTGGACTCCAATCAAGTTGTAGAAACATCTCAAGGATGATCAATGGAAACAGGGTGCACCTGAGCTCAATTCTGAGTCTCATAGCAAAGGGTCTGAATACTTATGTAAATAGGGTATTTCTGTTCTTTTATTTTTAATACATTTGCAAACATTTCTTTAAAACCTGTTTTCACTTTGTCATTATGGGGAATTGTTTGTAAATTGATGGGAACATTTTTTTTATATAAATATATTTTTATATATACAGTATATATATATATATATATATATATATATATATATATACTGCTCAAAAAAATAAAGGGAACACTTAAACAACACAATGTAACTCAAAGTCAATCACACTTCTGTGAAATCAAACTGTCCACTTAGGAAGCAACACTGATTGACAATACATTTCACATGCTTTTGTGCAAATGGTATAGACAACAGGTGGAAATTATAGGCAATTAGCAAGACACACCCAATAAAGGACTGGTTTTGCAGGTTGTGACCACAGACCACTTCTCAGTTCCTATGCTTCCTGGCTGATGTTTTGGTCACTTTTGAATGCTGGCGGTGCTTTCACTCTAGTGGTAGCATGAGACGGAGTCTACAACCCACACAAGTGGCTCAAGTAGTGCAGCTCATCCAGGATGGCACATCAATGCGAGCTGTGGCAAGAAGGTTTGCTGTGTCTGTCAGCGTAGTGTCCAGAGCATGGAGGCGCT
Source organism: Coregonus clupeaformis (assembly GCF_020615455.1). Taxonomy (NCBI): domain Eukaryota; kingdom Metazoa; phylum Chordata; class Actinopteri; order Salmoniformes; family Salmonidae; genus Coregonus; species Coregonus clupeaformis. Next base: position 54,104,710 of record NC_059203.1, on the reverse strand, counting down.
ACCAGGAGACAGGCCAGTACATCAGGAGACGTGGAGGAGGCCGTAGGAGGGCAACAACCCAGCAGCTGGACTGCTACCTCCGCCTTTGTGCAAGGAGGAGCAGGAGGAGCACTGCCAGAGCCCTGCAAAATGACCTCCAGCAGGCCACAAATGTGCATGTGTCTGCTCAAACGGTCAGAAACAGACTCCATGAGGGTGGTATGAGGGCCCGACGTCCACAGGTGGGGGTTGGGCTTACAGCCCAACACCGTGCAGGACGTTTGGCATTTGCCAGAGAACACCAAGATTGGCAAATTCGCCACTGGCGCCCTGTGCTCTTCACAGATGAAAGCAGGTTCACGCTGAGCACGTGACAGACGTGACAGAGTCTGGAGACGCCGTGGAGAATGTTCTGCTGCCTGCAACATCCTCCAGCATGACCGGTTTGGCGGTGGGTCAGTCATGGTGTGGGGTGGCATTTCTTTGGGGGGCCGCACAGCCCTCCATGTGCTCGCCAGAGGTAGCCTGACTGCCATTAGGTACCGAGATGAGATCCTCAGACCCCTTGTGAGACCATATGCTGGTGCGGTTGGCCCTGGGTTCCTCCTAATGCAAGACAATGCTAGACCTCATGTGGCTGGAGTGTGTCAGCAGTTCCTGCAAGAGGAAGGCATTGATGCTATGGACTGGGCCGCCCGTTCCCCAGACCTGAATCCAATTGAGCACATCTGGGACATCATGTCTCGCCCATCCACCAACGCCACGTTGCACCACAGACTGTCCAGGAGTTGGCGGATGCTTTAGTCCAGGTCTGGGAGGAGATCCCTCAGGAGACCATCCGCCACCTCATCAGGAGCATGCCCAGGCGTTGTAGGGAGGTCATACAGGCACGTGGAGGCCACACACACTACTGAGCCTCATTTTGACTTGTTTTAAGGACATTACATCAAAGTTGGATCAGCCTGTAGTGTGGTTTACCACTTTAATTTTGAGGGTGACTCCAAATCCAGACCTCCATGGGTTGATAAATTTGATTTCCATTGATAATTTTTGTGTGATTTTGTTGTCAGCACATTCAACTATGTAAAGAAAAAAGTATTTAATAAGATTATTTCATTCATTCAGATCTAGGATGTGTTATTTTAGTGTTCCCTTTATTTTTTTGAGCAGTGTATATATATTTAATCAAGTTTAGAATAAGGCTGTAACGTAACAAAACGGGAAGGGGTCTGAATACTTTCTGAATATACTGTATATTCTGAATCGGGGGAGGATGGACATAAATACACAACTTTTTGTATTTTATTAGAATTGTATTAGTATTTTTTCAGCTTTCAATCTTCAATAGCTCTTACACATCGTGCCATGACTATGAAAATGATATTTTGTGAATCGGGGGAGGATGGACAAATATCCACAGGTTTTTTATTTTATTTATTTTATTTTAGAATTTGTTTGGGGTGCTTTCAATCTTCAATAGCTTTTACACAAAGCGTGCCATGACTACAGAATGAGCCCCAAAACATGCTTTGATTTATTGATTTAGATTAGATAACTGAAATCTTAAAAATACATTTGTCATGCCTACTAAATGGAATTCAAGTAATTGAACCGACGTTGGTCAATTAGTTGTTTAATAATCGAGGGGGGGGGGGGGAAATAATTCTGGGTAATCGCTCAGCACTGACAGCCGCTCATCTCTGTAATGCACCGCCCCTATTACACTCTCCTTTCACGCAAAATTTCAGCAGGTGTAGTTCACTCCACCAAAAAATTATCAATAACAATAAACCTTAAAGGGATGGTCCAGCCTATTTAGGTTTAGGTAAAATATTATTGTCCTCATAGGCCAGTAGTGACACCTCCCATTGTCAGCTTGGAGAGATGCGTGTGCAGGCTGTTTTACGGACGTGACATCACGCATTGATACTGACCCAAATATGTTTGATTTCAGTATGGAGTGTGTTTTAGATATCCATGTAGAATTAATTAATTCATATAAGCTATTGAAGATTAAAAGCCACAAAAAAAAGCAGTGGATTTTTGTCCATCCTCCCCTCATTCCGAATATATTATTTTCATAGTCATGGCATGCTTTGTATAAGAGCTATTCACAATTCCTGACATTTGATCCTAGTAAAAATTCCCTGTCTTAGGTCAGTTAGGATCACCACTTTATTTTAAGAATGTGAAATGTCAGAATAATAGTAGCGAGAATGATGTATTTCAGCTTTTATTTCTTTCATCACATTCCCAGTGGGTCAGAAGTTTACATACACTCAATTTAGTATTTGGTAGCACTGCCTTTAAATTGTTTAACTTGGGTCAAACGTTTCGGGTAGCCTTCCACAATAAGTTGGGTGAATTCTGGCCAATTCCTCCTGACAGAGCTGGTGTAACTGAGTCAGGTTTGTAGGCCTCCTTGCTCGCACACGCTTTTTCAGTTCTGCCCACACATTTTCTATAGGATTGTGGTCAGGGCTTTGTGATGGCCGCTCCAATACCTTGACTTTGTTGTCCTTAAGCCATTTTGCCACAACTTTGGAAGTATGCTTGGGGTCATTGTCCATTTGGAAGATCCATTTGCGACCAAGCTTTAACTTCCTGACTGATGTCTTGAGATGTTGCTTCAATATATCCACATAATTTTCCTTCCTAATGATTCCATCTATTTTGTGAAGTGCACCAGTCCCTCCTGCAGCAAAGCACCCCCACAGCATGGGGCGGCGCACAATTGGCCCAGCGTCGTCCAGGGTAGGGGAGGGAATGGCCGGCAGGGATGTAGCTCAGTTGGTAGAGCATGGCGTTTGCAACGCCAGGGTTGTGGGTTCGATTCCCACGGGGGGCCAGTATGAAAAATTAAAAAATTATGTATGCGCTCACTAACTGTAAGTCGCTCTGGATAAGAGCGTCTACTAAAATGTAAAATGTAATGATGCTGCCACCCCCGGGCTTCACGGTTGGGATGGTGTTCTTCGGCTTGCAAGCCTTCCCCTTTTTCCTCCAAACATAAGGATGGTCATTATGGCCAAACAGTTCTATTTTTGTTTCATCAGACCAGAGGACATTTCTCCAAAAAGTATGATCTTTGTCCCCATATGCATTTGCAAACTGTAAACTGCCTTTTTTTATGGCGATTTTGGAGCTGCGTAGTCCCATGGTGTTTATACTTGCGTACTATTGTTTGTACAGATGACCGTTGTACCTTCAGGCGTTTGGAAATTGCTCCCAAGGATGAACCAGACTTGTGGAGGTCTACAATTTTTTGGCTGATTTCTTTTGATTTTCCCATGATGTCAAGCAAAGAGGCACTGAGTTTGAAGGTAGGCCTTGAAATACATCCACAGGTACACCTCCAATTGACTCAAATGATGTCAATTAGCCTATCAGAAGCTTCTAAAGCCATGACATCATTTTTTGGAATTTTCCAAGCTGTTTAAAGGCACAGTCAACTTTAGTGTATGTAAACTTCTGACCCACTGGAATTGTGATACAGTGAATTATAAGTGAAATAATCTGTCTGTAAACAATTGTTACAAAAATTACTTGTGTCATGCACAAAGTAGATGTCCTAACCGACTTGCCAAAACTATAGTTTGTTAACAAGAAATTTGTGGAGTGGTTGAAAAACTAGTTTTAATGGCTCCAACCTAAGTGTATGTAAACTTCTGAATTCAACTGTATGTAAGGCTTAATAGCTTACTTTGATGTTTAGGGTATTTATTTACATTTTAGTCATTTAGCAGACGCTCTTATCCAGAGCATACATTTTCATACTGGCCCCCCGTGGGAAACGAACCCACAACCCTGGCGTTGTAAGCGCCATGCTCTACCAACTGAGCTACATTTAGTGTAATTTTCTTGTTTAGCATTCATACTCAACCAACTGAAGTCAGTTTTTAGCTTTACTAGCCTATTTACCTTTTGTCATTTTAAAAACGAATGCTGTTCCTCAGTTTGAAAACAACCCAAGTCTTGTTTATGGCCCTATCCTTGTTGTATTTAAAGATCTAAAGGGACAGGATAGGTGTGGGCTCCACCTAGCCATTTAATGGGCCTGGACTGGAGTAAAATCTGCCTTATTTCCTCCATACGCCAGGCTCATACAGCAGAGCTCTCCTCTGAGCCCCTCTGTGTGTGTGTTCTCTCACTGCCGAGTTCACAGCCGAGTTATATAGCACGAAGCTCCCTGCTCCTTTGTTGTTGTCCATGAAGTGTTGCATGATGGGGGTTATTCAGAGTTATATGAAAGGCAGTTTTTTCCCCTGCACCCCCTCTAGTCCAAACAACACCAATGTCCCCTGCAGCTTTACAATTTAGAAATATGTTTCTGTCTCTCTCACGGCCTTATGAATGAATGTACAGCATTTCTACAAACCAGGTGAAAAGGTTTTTAAAACATATTTTCTTCATGACGATATGCCTGACCAAGGAGCTGGGCTGATCATCAAATCATCTTACATTTTAGTCATTTAGCAGACACTCTTATCCAGAGCGACTTACAGTTAGTGAGTGCATACATTATTTTGTTTTTCATACTGGCCCCCCGTGGGAATTGAACCCACAACCCTGGCGTTGCAAACGCCATGCTCTACCAACTGAGCTACATCCCTGCCGGCCATTCCCTCCCCTACCCTGGACGACGCAGGGCCAGTTATGCGCCGCCCCATGGGTCTCCCGAGCCTGGATTCGAGCCAGGATCTCTAGTGGCACAGCTAGCGCTGCGATGCAGTTCCTTAGACCACTGCACCACTCAGGAGGCTTGAATTCCAAACAATAACTCATTATTAGGTAATCAAGATTAGCAAATGCTGCAACTGAAATTGACATCTTATAGTGCCTTAGCATTGTTGAGTGCAGAAAAAGGCAGATACTCTAGGCTTGTTGACTGAGGCTGTAGATTCTGAATGGGGGACTTTACAACGCTATGAGTAGGAGCAGTTCACCAGTTTGATAAGGGCGATTCCAGCATTATGGACATTACAATTGCATGCAAAATCACAACTTTAATGTCTCACAGAATTAAAATATAGGCTAAATTAAACTTTTAATGTGTGTGTCTATGGTACCCCGTGGGGGGAGTGTATACCTCAAAAAGCAGACTGTTAAATAGTGGCATGTTGAAGAAATAAAGAAAATAAGAAGCGTTATGGATGGTACATGACATGAACAAGCTTTTTGGGGAGATTGAACATAAAAGCAAACGTCTGAGGTTGTAAGTCTCGGGTCAAAACAGTCATTTTGAAGGAAATGCTTGGCTGAACACAAAAACATTTATTTTTAATATTGTCATTTCCATTATTACTTTAGAGACCATTATGGATGTTACGGAGTCTGAAATAGACATTCAAATCTGAAAGATTTCTTGATAAAAATCTGCCACAACACATTTGTTAGCATTTGGAATGTTTAAAAAATGTCAGCAAAAGGCATAGTGCCTTAGGATTGCGTAATTACAGGTAACCTGAATAGTATACAAGGCCAGGCACCACACCCTGAAAGGTATTTTTTTTAATCTTTATATATATATATATATATCAAAATTAGCCCCTACCAGGTGAATGTAGACACAAAAATATTTTTCGGTATTGCAATTTTTCTGAAATATTGTAACCAAATATGCAAATGAGACCATATGCATGTGCCTATACTGCCAATCCACTTTTCTGGACACCGGATGAAGTCAGTATATTTTGAAGGGCTTTCATTTTAAACTATTCATAGATTATCTAAAATACAGTACTGTCATGTATGAGAAATGCATTTCAGCATATATTTTCCAAGATAATCTTACCTAGAACACAATTTTCGAGATATCAAAAATTGCTTCAGTAAAAGTCTAAAGGATACATCTTGGAACAAGCACACAAAATCTGGTGAATGCACAAGTCTCTGAAGCTACGATTTGATAAATCAATATTAATCACATTCACAACTGTTATCGACTGTTACGGATATCATCATGCTGAAAAAGGGTTTTGACAATGAAAAGAAAGGACCCATTTATTGACCATATAAAACCTTTATGAAAGTTAGCTTTACAGAGAAAGTTTAAATAATCCAATGTAAGGTGCATGTTTTACAAAACTTTTTCTAAAAAACTTTATGGATTATACATTGCCTGTCCCAGTCAGCCCCCTACATTTACAAGACTGTAGAACATGCAAACAAAACAAGGCACTCAATTTGCTCTGTATTGCTTCATTAACATCTCATATTCCTCACTAACACTGGGGGAAGGTGTGAGTGGAAAAACAAGCAGTTTCTAAAAGCAATGAAATATGATTGACTGAAAGCCTTATTTGAGATTTGGCCTCCTACACTGTAATATAAAAAAATCATGCAATTCCTGCTTTAACTGGTAAAATAATGTCTGAACTCCAACATTTGGAAATTATTAACTTTATTTTTACATGCTCAGGTTGACTTTAGCATTGAATCACTGCCTTTTGGTGACACTGCATGTCTGGTCTGTCATCCCCTTTCTCTCTCTCTCTGTAGCGGGGAGCATGGACAGCTCCGTGACCCTGTGGCAGTTCCTTCTCCAGCTCCTATTGGACCCCACCAATGATCAGCTGATCTGCTGGACCAATGAGGAGGGCGAGTTCAAGCTGCTGCAGGCGGAGGAGGTAGCCAAGCTGTGGGGCACCAGGAAGAACAAACCCAGCATGAACTATGACAAGCTCAGCAGAGCCCTGAGATACTACTACGACAAGGTACACACACATGCATGCATAGACCCCTATAAAACCTGTAGTATTTTTTGCCCAATTCCATTTAGTTTTTTCCCCAAATTCTGTTTTCTCCGTTTTTGTTTTTCAGGGTTTCTGATTTGTCCAAGATTTCTTCAGGTTTTCGCTCTCAAAATCAGTTTTTAGTAGAAAAAAGAAAATAGGATGTTCTAAGTCCACAACAATGCTTAAACAACATCAGCAGACCACTTTTGAGGTCTGGGAAAAATCTAAGACGTTTTCATTTTTTAAATTTGTATAGATACCCTTTAATTCAAGTGCACACCAGCAAATGCACACCGTGTGGCTCAGTTGGTAGAGCATGGTGCTTGCAACGCCAGGGTTGTGGGTTCGATTCCCACAGGGGACCAGTATGAAAATGTATGCACTCATTACTGTAAGTCGCTCTGGATAAGAGCGTCTGCTAAATGACAAAAATGTAAATGTAAGAGACTTGTTTGGCTAGCGCTGTTTATGTAGTGCACATGTGATTGCAGAGTTTGCTAAACAAATACCCACTGGAATGGTGAAAATAATCATGATATAATTCTGCCAGGTAGGCATAGGCTACTTTGTAGTTAACATTTAATTGAGAAGGTTTTTTGGAAAGCCTTCCCATCTATCAGAATACACGAAGTGGGAGACAAACGTGCACCAAGACGGGCATTCCCGCGTTACCTCTTCAGAGAGTTGAAGGAAAGTAACAATCACTGATGAATTTTGTTCATGTCCTATGATAATCTTGGGCAAGTTAATACATTTTGAAATAAGTTCAATACATTTTTTTTACATTGTTGAATTCCATTTTGTCTGGATTCCGTGATCCCATCCAGTTCTCCGCATCACAGATTTTATAGGGCCCTACACACACACACACATACACACACACACACACACACACACAGCATGAATTACAACAAACTCAGCAGAATACTAATACTATGACAAGGTACACACACACACACTCCCACACAACGCATTAACTTTGACAAGGAGCCCCTTGATGAGACTTGTTGAAAATGAGTGCAGGGTTTAGTTTAATGCTGGGCTGGGTAGAGCTATGGCCAGGGAAGTTTCTGTTATGCCCTCCTGTGATGTCACCACACCACCCAGTCTCTCAAGAGTACTGCTGGGTTCATGTGTTGCTGTGTGTCTTGTCCACTCTGCCTGTGGTTTAGCCTAAAGACAGCCTGCCTCTGTCAGTGGGTGGGGTGGTGAGCTGTGTTTAGTTTGGGACAGACAGGAAGAATGGAACAGTCCCACGCAGTGGTTACTCTGTGGGCTGTTTTTGGAAGAGGGAGAGGGGGGAGGAGAGGGGGGAGAGAGTAGAGTGTCTGTCTTGTGTACATCTTTTTCCACATAGCGTAACATTTCTCGCTCTCCCCTACTCTCTTCTAGAACATAATTAAGAAGGTGAACGGGCAGAAGTTTGTGTACCGTTTCGTCTCCTACCCAGACATCCTGAAAGGGGATGCCTCTGCTCGGCTGGAGGGGGAGGGGGGTGCAGGGGGTAGCCTGCCGCTGTCCGAGAGGGGGGACAACACCTCCCAAGATGGTGAATGTGGGGACAGGGGTGAAGGTATGACAGCAACACAGGGGTCCAGTACTAAGCCGTCCAGCCGTAATGACTACATCCACTCTGGCCTGTACACCTCCTTCACCCTCACGTCGCTGCAAAATGGACGCCAGCTCTTCAAGTCCATCAAGATGGAGAACCCTGCAGACAAGATGGCCGACAGGAAGTCCAATACCCAGGCTCAAGACCCGCCCTCCCAGCAGCCAATGCTGTCGCCGTCAGTTATCAAGTTTGGGACCACCCCTCCCAAGAGAAGCCCTCCCCCTCCTCTGGTTACCATAGAAACACCTAATCCGCCATTGTGCTCTCTCCAAGTCCCGCCTCCCATGGGTGATGTCGTGATGACACACTCCGTCCTCCTGCCTCAGGCTGTGTGTGCGTTTGAGCAAGCCAAGCCCATGGAATCCTCGAGTCCTAGAATCCTGAATAGTTTCAGCCTATCAGAGTTGCCCTCTCGGAGCCCCTCCCCCACTATGGTGCCTGATTCCACCCAGGAGCTTGTGATTGACAGCGACATCGAGTCCATCTCCTCCCAGCCCACAGAGACGCAGATACAGGGGGTAAGGAAAACACACACACACACACACAACCTACTGCGACATGGAGACCATCTCCTTACAGTCCACAGAGATGCAGATTACTCAACATGAAGATGGATTTAGCATTCCTGTTTTTGCTTTCTGTGATTCAACTGCTTTCCCCTCCCCATCTCTCAGGTGCAGAGTTCTGGCCAAGTGTCAGGTGGTGAGGCGTGTGTAGAGAACAGGGACAAGGGAGGGAATAGGGAGATGAGTTTGTCTCCGTTGTGTGTAAGTGCCCATATCACAGGGGGCAAGGCCCGCAAGCCTCCTAAAGTCCTGGAGCTGTCCACTCCTACACTGGTGGTCACCACCTCTGACCTCTCACCTATGAACCTCTACAGCCCCTCCCTACCTACCGCCTCTCTCACACCAGCACTGCTACAGGTGAGACACACACACATTCATTTTTACGCAATCTTATACACTCCACACTCACTCAGAATTATTGTTTGAGATGTGTTCTTGATTAGGAGAAGAGACATTTACAATTCGGGACAAGGCTAAGTGAAATGTAAACACAGTTCATTGCTAATTTTCCCCCAGCAGATGGCAGCAGTGTTGTAGTTTTATTGAACACCCATTCTCCCAGTCTGAACAGAGTTACCATGACAATTACTATTTTCATTCATTTGGCCTGTCAATGGGATGTTGACTGTTTGACCACATGACCATGTGTTCCTGTTGTGATTGTAAGATTAGATCGACCTGACAATGGTCTCATTATTCTCTCAGATTCTCCCTCTATAGTTTAACATCTGTGTTACTTTGGTCATGAGACAGCACTGTTTGAGCCAGCCCCAGGCCAGCTTCTCCTCTGGGTTGACTTTGCCTTGGCCTGCTGGGAAACCATCAAAGCCTCCATTATGGATACAGAAGAGCACATATTTTTTCTTCTGGTCTTTATCAAGTCTGCACGAATACTTGCACTTAAAGCTGTAATTCCAGTTTTGAGAACAATTTTGTGCCATAATTTGAGATATTCCCAAATGACTATTTATGTGTCCAAATCTGTTGCTGACTAGCTCCTTGTGTGTTTTGTGTGTGTATTTACAGACACCCACTCTGTTGCTGACCCCCAGTCCCCTTCTATCTAACATCCACTTCTGGAGCACGCTCAGCCCGGTGGCTCCCCTCAGCCCTGCCACCCGGCGCCAGCAGGGAGCACACACCCTGTTCCAGGTCAGAACACACCCCCTCTCTCATCACTCTATCCCACTCATCCATGTCTCAGGGAACCCTTCAATCTCCACTGCACTTCACTGTCTTTCTCTTATTCCTCTTTCTGTCCTTGTCCTCTCTGTCAGTTCCTGCTCTAGCCTGTTCTGTGTTTCAGTGGGTATTTCTCAATATACATACTACTGTGCTCCGAGCATGGAACGGTAATCGGCGTACGAGTCCAAATCAAAGTATACGAAAGGAGCACGGATGGCTGTTCTCATATGCATACTTTGTTTGTACACATTTCTAAGTATTAATCGATTCAAGCTTCAATTGAAATATTCCCAGGATTGTTGGCGTAATAAGACGAGCCAAGTAAAAAACGACTCAATATTTCTTGAAAACAATGGCGGCGGGTTTTGAGCTGAAGTGAGAGAAAATTAACTCCGACTTCGGAATGAAAAGTTGCCCAATCACATCTCATGTTGCCTTGATACATTAAAAATGAATACGTACTGTGTTAATTTTGGCATGTTTAACTGCCTAGAATATCCACTGTAGTGTGCGTAGACCGCAGGCTAACTGACAGAATTGGTAGTTAACGTTGGCTATCTACATTACCTTTCATTACAACATTCGTTTTAGGTCGTTTTTTACATGTAAAACTAGCTGGCTGGCTAGATTAATACGTTTCACAAATAGCTGGCTGATAATTATGAAGTTACATGCTTGCATTTGCTTTATGTAGTTATCTTGTTTCGTCTGTATTGGTGAAAGGTAATGCAGTAGCAGGGGAGTGCGCAGTGCTTCTCAAAATGTTAATTTTTATGCATTCTCCTCACTCGAGAACGTCCTCGGAGAACGAAGGAGGAGCATGAGTGTAGAGCACGGTAGTATGCATATTGAGAAACACCCTGTGTTTCTACTCCATACTGCGTCTTCTGTTTCTGTCCTCTATTCTATGGACCCAAATTCTGCTCTTTATTTGAAGCGGTACTGTGTTCTCATGTGTTCTCTTATGTGTTCTCTTCCAGTTCCCCTCGGTGCTCACCCCTCATTTCCATATACCCACACACAGCCTGGATGGGACCAACACCCCCGGACCCCTCACCCCAGACCCTCATAAGACATAAGAGACCTTACCCTTGGAACCTGTGGAGCCCCCAGACACTCAGATGCCCTACTTCTGCTCCCCCCGCACCCCCCAAACAGACACAATACATGGGGGGGGGGGACAACTCCCCTAAAGAGGGCTTAGCCAGACTTTTTAGAATTGCCATGGTAACGGGTGCTGCAAAGTTCACGGATTGGATGCTGAGCAGTCATAAAATGAGCATCTCTACCTGGAACAGCCAATTGTGTCTCCACTCTGAGACCAATGGGATTACAGATTTTTTTTTAAATTTAATATGTGAACCTTCATCTTATTTCCTTGTTCTATTCTGTTTGATGCTGTGTTGTCAATTCCAACTAAGTTTTTAGATGTTTTTATGGATCATTTTCCTGTTATTTGTTGTATGTTTTAAACCAGGGGTCTCCAACAGGTCGATCACTAGCTACCAGTAGCTCGCAGACCACATATGAGTAGCTCGCCAAACAATTCTGAAAGTACATGCATTGACATTATCCCACCCCTGGTTAGCCACTATTGGCTTAAAAAGCCAAACCCAACACAATATCTGCCAATTAATTTCCAGCAATATTGCTCCTTTTCTGTCTGTGTGGTACGGGCGTTTGTCTATTACTCCGTGTGTAGCCAGTAGTGATGGGTCCTCAGTGCAGGAACAATATAATGAGGAGAGAGCGTCATTAAGTCTTACTTTTTTGGGGGGGCAGGGCATCTAATAATATAGTCAAAAAAAATAAATGGAACTCACATTTCACAATCTGATAAGCAACGTTTTAGGATTTAAATGATGGTTTTAGGTCAATTTCTAAGCATTACTGAGCGAAGAGTCGTTTGGGAGCTAAATTAACGGCTATTTCAGGTGAACGGCGCCAAATGATCCGGCTCACAGAAAAGACTCGGAATGTCCATCACTAGTAGGCAGTTGATGTGATAACCGTCTTGTGGGTTGACAGAAATACTTTCCCCAAAACCTTCTCAGTTAAATGTTAACTGCAAAATAGGCTTATCTGGCAGAAGTATATCATGAGTAAGTATAGCATTTGTATCTATTATTTGTTATTTGCAAAGGTTGCTATGAAATGAGCAGCAGCACTACAGAACCCTCGCTAGACTGGCACATTAGCCGGCACACTAGATGCGCAATTAAAGGGCCAGATGCGCAATTAAAAAAGGGGAATTACACTCAAATCTAAATTCTTCCAGACCTAAAACAAATTGTCTTCTGCTGTGATTTAAGCGTTGCATGGATTCAGAACATCCTATTTCGTTGTTTCTCTATGAACAAGTGTAATTTTGAGTGACAAACAAAATAATCTAAAACCAGGAAAAATGTAACTGAGAAAACTGAATTTGGGAAAATATGAAACCGAATTTGGGGAAAATGTTTTGGTTTTATAGGGGCCCTAGAGTTTTTTATTTAACATTATTTTACCAGGTATATTGACAGAAAACAGTACTCTTGTACACTAAAGATCTGCAGAAGAGTTGCAGGAAAAAAATGATTAGCTCTCATGCAACAAAATAAAGTTGGAGACCCCCTCAGATGGGAAATGCTTCAACTGACCTCTCCGCTTGCCAACACCAACTCTACCCTTACCATAACCCTCATCTGAAAGTTTACCCTCACGTAAACTGACAGAGAAAATGACAGAGAAAATAGTGATCTGAACTTCATGCTAGTATATATGAAGCAGTGTGAGGTCTGTCAGAAACATGTCCCTGCTCTCTGAAGTGTGTAACTGTTTCCATAATAGATTAATTCCTTACTGTAATACCCTCAGACCAGTAGGGAGGCCACATCAGAACAGAACCAAACCACCTCACACCCACCATTTATACTAGAGACAAACAGGCATATGTGACCTATGGGTTTGTAATGCTTGAATTTGTGTGAAAAAGCCCCTATCCCTCTGTGGGTCAATTTATGAGAAGCCATAACCCTTACCTTTACCCCAACCTTAAACCTAGCCTTAACCATATTCCAAACCCTAACCTACAAACTAAATCTAAACAAACCTGTGGCCTCAGGTAGGACAATGGACCGATTTATTATCACCTCCTTTGACAAATAGCCACTAACCTTGTGGAGATTGAGCAAATAAGGATCCTCACCCTAAACTAACCCTAAGGCTGTGCACTTCTGTTGATGTAAAGCCATAAGGAAAACATTAAATGTGTGAAGGAAAATCACATCTTGACTCCGAAGATAGAATTGATAAGTGAGGAGTACTTTCGCTGGCGCTAGTGTTGGATGGCAGGTTGTCCCTCTAACCTGCAGCGTTGCTCCATAAGACTCAGTCATGCTAATGTGGTGCCTTAACCCCAAGCCCAAGCCAAACATGAAGAGGAGGAACAACTATCCCTCCTCTCTCCACCGTATCCTACTCCCCTCTGCCCTGGTCTCCAGTGCCTATACGCTCTCCCTGGGAGGCAACTTCAACAGAGCACTAACCGTATTTGGTTTATAAAGTGAATTGAATACATAATGTAAGTATTATAGATTTCTACCGGTCCTTTACTCGTCTGTCTTATGTCTTTCCTCTCCCAGGTGTGGGTAAAATGACCCTTGCCTTGACATGGCCAGTGAATAGCCTGGGTGGTGCCAGTGTTTCTGCTTTGCAAACATGTCACCTTGCTAATACTGTTTGGGAATGGCAATGATGTGGCACAGTTGAAGGCAGAAGCAGGCTACTGTCAGAATACCCATACAGGGTGTTCACAAAGCCTGTCACAATAATGTTTTGTTACTTATTCTCATGACATTGTAATGTGACTTAACATTTACATTTTGGTTTGTATGATTCATGTTAGTCATTTAGCAGACGCTCTTATCCAGAGCGATTTACAGTTAGTGCATACATTTTTTTTTTTTTTTCATACTGGCCCCCCCGTGGGAATCGAACCCACAACCCTGGCGTTGCAAGCGCCATGCTCTACCAACAGATTTGCTTAGGTATTATGATTTGAATGACAGTCATCCTAAGTATGGAATATCTTCACCCACATTTGCAAGTCCTGTGAATGAGGAACATCATTAAGTTTTAATGTACCACAAATCATTTCTAGGGAGATTCTGCTAATCTCAATTTTTCACAAGAACTAAAACATGTACAGTACACATGTGTATGATTTATCAGTACACCATCAAAACTGTCTTAATCCCTCTCTTTGTGTCTATTTTATATGCTTATGAGGTGTCATACAATCATATGACAGAGAAAATAGTGATGTGAACTTCAGCTGACATGTATTTTCAATTAATTCCATCTACTCCTCCCCTATCACCCATCACCCTAACATTCTGAATTGTAATCTGTGTTTTTGTTACATGGCCAGATGCGAGGCTCCATGCTGTTCTGTAGTCTGTTTTTAATGCTGATGTCTGTGGATTTTACACAGATTTCTATACTCAGTGTTGGAAAGTGATGATGGCATTGACTATTTGAGCATCGAAGCCTTAAGGAGTGAAACTTAAATCCATGTCTTTGTTAAGTATTTTGATATTGTTAATATTGTCTATGTAGTTGTGTGTGTCTTAATGTTGGCACTTAGAACAATGGGGTGCCTGTAGTATCGGATTTTACAGCATCACTTTTCTGTTTTAAATTTGACTTTTTCCCAGTGTTCTTTGAAAAAGCTATATTGACCTAATTATAGCTGTAAATTAATATTCTGTACATTTCTATTTCTCAATCAACAGCAAATCTATGCACAAAGTACTTTATAATGCAAATCTAAGGTTTGAATCTTAAATGTTTATGTTCTAAGGAAGTGTGTCTAAAATGCATGACTTTAAATGAAGCAGAGTCCCTTTGTTTAGTTTGGCCTTATAACAGATGTGTATTTTCTCTTAACTAAAGAGTTAGATTTATTAACTTGATACAGTAGTCAGAAAGAGTTTTTTTTAAATATACAGTGGGGGAAAAAAGTTTTTAGTCAGCCACCAATTGTGCAAGTTCTCCCACTTAAAAGGATGAGAGAGGCCTGTAATTTTCATCATAGGTACACGTCAACTATGACAGACAAATTGAGAATTTTTTTCTCCAGAATATCACATTGTAGGATTTTTAATGAATTTATTTGCAAATTATGGTGGAAAATAAGTATTTGGCCACCTACAAACAAGCAAGATTTCTGGCTCTCACAGACCTGTAACTTCTTCTTTAAGAGGCTCCTCTGTCCTCCACTCGTTACCTGTATTAATGGCACGTGTTTGAACTTGTTATCAGTATAAAAGACACCTGTCCACAACCTCAAACAGTCACACTCCAAACTCCACTATGGCCAAGACCAAAGAGCTGTCAAAGGACACCAGAAACAAAATTGTAGACCTGCACCAGGCTGGGAAGACTGAATCTGCAATAGGTAAGCAGCTTGGTTTGAATAAATCAACTGTGGGAGCAATTATTAGGAAATGGAAGACATACAAGACCACTGATAATCTCCCTCGATCTGGGGCTCCACGCAAGATCTCACCCCGTAGGGTCAAAATGATCACAAGAACGGTGAGCAACAATCCCAGAACCACACGGGGGGACCTAGTGAATGACCTGCAGAGAGCTGGGACCAAAGTAACAAAGCCTACCATCAGTAACACACTACGCCGCTAGGGACTCAAATCCTGCAGTTCCAGACGTGTCCCCCTGCTTAAGCCAGTACATGTCCTGGCCCGTCTGAAGTTTGCTAGAGTGCATTTGGATGATCCAGAAGAGGATTGGGAGAATGTCATATGGTCAGATGAAACCAAAATAGAACTTTTTGGTAAAAACTCAACTCGTCGTGTTTGGAGGACAAAGAATGCTGAGTTGCATCCAAATAAATTATTTTTTTTTTCTCCAGAAAATCACATTGTAGGATTTTTAATGAATTTATTTGCAAATTATGGTGGAAAATAAGTATTTGGTCAATAACAAAAGTTTCTCATTACTTTGTTATATACCCTTTGTTGGCAATGACACAGGTCAAACGTTTTCTGTAAGTCTTCACAAGGTTTTCACACACTGTTGCTGCTATTTTGGCCCATTCCTCCATGCAGATCTCCTCTAGAGCAGTGATGTTTTGGGGCTGTCGCTGGGCAACACGGACTTTCAACTCCCTCCAAAGATTTTCTATGGGGTTGAGATCTGGAGACTGGCTAGGCCACTCCAGGACCTTAAAATGCTTCTTACGAAGCCACTCCTTCGTTGCCCGGGCGGTGTGTTTGGGATCATTGTCATGCTGAAAGACCCAGCCACGTTTCATCTTCAATGCCCTTGCTGATGGAAGGAGGTTTTCACTCAAAATCTCACGATACATGGCCCCATTCATTCTTTCCTTTACACGGATCAGTCGTCCTGGTCCCTTTGCAGAAAAACAGCCCCAAAGCATGACGTTTCCACCCCCATGCTTCACAGTAGGTATGGTGTTCTTTGGATGTAACTCAGAACTCTTTGTCCTCCAAACACGACGAGTTGAGTTTTTACCAAAAAGTTCTATTTTGGTTTCATCTGACCATATGACATTCTCCCAATCCTCTTCTGGATCATCCAAATGCACTCTAGCAAACTTCAGATGGGCCTGGACATGTACTGGCTTAAGCAGGGGGACACGTCTGGAACTGCAGGATTTGAGTCCCTGGCGGCGTAGTGTGTTACTGATGGTAGGCTTTGTTACTTTGGTCCCAGCTCTCTGCAGGTCATTCACTAGGTCCCCCTGTGTGGTTCTGGGATTTTTGCTCACCGTTCTTGTGATCATTTTGACCCTACGGGGTGAGATCTTGCGTGGAGCCCCAGATCGAGGGAGATTATCAGTGGTCTTGTATGTCTTCCATTTCCTAATAATTGCTCCCACAGTTGATTTCTTCAAACCAAGCTGCTTACCTACTGCAGATTCAGTCTTCCCAGCCTGGTGCATGTCTACAATTATGTTTCTGGTGTCCTTTGACAGCTCTTTGGTCTTGGCCATAGTGGAGTTTGGAGTGTGACTGTTTGAGGTTGTGGACAGGTGTCTTTTATACTGATAAGAAGTTCAAACAGGTGCCATTAATACAGGTAACGAGTGGAGGACAGAGGAGCCTCTTAAAGAAGAAGTTACAGGTCTGTGAGAGCCAGAAATCTTGCTTGTCTGTAGGTGACCAAATACTTATTTTCCACCATAATTTGCAAATAAATTCATAAAAAATCCTACAATGTGATTTTCTGGATTTTTTTCCCTCATTTTGTCTGTCATAGTTGACGTGTACCTATGATGAAAATTACAGGCCTCTCTCATCTTTTTAAGTGGGAGAACTTGCACAATTGGTGGCTGACTAAATACTTTTTTCCCCCACTGTACATAAGATATACTTAAACCCAAAATGGTTCTCCAGTAGATTGTTAAGAAAGGCTCATCCTTTGTTCAAAAATGGCATTTTTGCCTTTATACAGATTACAACTTCTCATTTCCGACTAATTGAAAATGAAATTATTTTTAAAGTATCGCCCTTTCTTAAACAAGCAATACAAAGCTGGTTACAATTTCAGTTTTATCCTTCAGAAAAGATAGAACAAATATTACAACAAATGTTATGGTTAAACTCAAATATACTGATTAATAAATAAACATTATTTATGGCAAAAATGTTTAAAATGTGTATTATATTTATTAATGATAGTATGAATAGAAACAGTGGAGTTATGTCACATATGCAGCTATCATGTTGGGCGATTTGGAAAGCCATAGTCAGTCAATCAATAATATAATAATACTTGTAGGAAAGGTTTTTATCTTTAGCTCACAATCTGTGGATACTATATGATTAGAAAGGTAAAAAAAATATATGTAAAACCTTGCATTGAAAAGTAAATGGCACATGGAAACCAAACGAGGGTGGTCTATGGTGATAGGTGGGATGGGCTGAGAGTGGCTGAGGGGTGCGATTAACCTCTTAAGGATATACACTCACTTTCACACATCTATATGCCGGGGCAGGGTGGGTGTGGAGCCAGAGACAGCAGGGGTTCAAACTGTAGAACCCAGTTCCTACATTTGAATATAAAAATTGATTTTATCAAACAACTCCTCCCTGCTGAATCCTCCTCCCCCTCCCTCCTCCCTCTCTGTGGATGACTTCGTCAACCATTTTGAAAAGAAGGTTGACAACATCCGATCCTCATTTACTAAGTCAAATGAGACCGCTGGTCCTGCTCACACTGCCCTACCCTATGCTTTGACTTCTTTCTCCCCTCTCTCTCCAGATGAAATCTTGCGACTTGTGATGGCCGGCCGCCCAACAACCTGCCCGCTTGACCCTATCCCCTCCTCTCTTCTCCAGACCATTTCCGGAGACCTTCTCCCTTACCTCACCTCGCTCATCAACTCATCCTTGACCACTGGCTATGTCCCTTCCGTCTTCAAGAGAGCGAGAGTTGCACCCCTTCTCAAAAAACCTACACTCGATCCCTCCGATGTCAACAACTACAGACCAGTATCCCTTCTTTCTTTTCTCTCCAAACCTCTTGAGTGTGCCGTCTTTAGCCAACTCTCTTGCTATCTCTCTCAGAATTACCTTCTTGATCCAAACCAGTCAGGTTTCAAGACTGGTCATTCAACTGAGACTGCTCTTCTCTGTGTCACGGAGGCTCTCCGCACTGCTAAAGCTAACTCTCTCTCCTCTGCTCACATGGTGGTGTGGCGAGAATCTGTCTCCGCACCACGTGCTCTCACCACTGGTGTCCCCCAGGGCTCAGTTCTAGGCCCTCTCCTATTCTCTCTATACACCAAGTCACTTGGCTCTGTCATATCCTCACATGGTCTCTCCTATCATTGCTACGCAGACGACACACAATTAATCTTCTCCTTTCTCCCTTCTGATAACCAGGTGGCGAATCGCATCTCTGCATGTCTGGCAGACATATCAGTGTGGATGACGGATCACCACCTCAAGCTGAACCTCGGCAAGACGGAGCTGCTCTTCCTCCCGGGGAAGGACTGCCTGCTCCATGATCTCGCCATCACGGTTGACAACTCCGTTGTGTCCTCCTCCCAGAGTGCAAAGAACCTTGGCGTGACCCTGGACAACACCCTGTCGTTCTCCGCTAACATCAAAGTGGTGACCCGATCCTGTAGGTTCATGCTCTACAACATTCGCAGAGTACGACCCTACCTTACACAGGAAGCGCCACAGGTCCTAATCCAGGCACTTGTCATCTCCCATCTGGATTACTGCAACTTGCTGTTGGCTGGGCTCCCTGCCTGTGCCATTAAACCCCTACAACTCATCCAGAACGCTGCAGCCCGTCTGGTGTTCAACCTTCCCAAGTTCTCTCACGTCACCCCGCTCCTCCGCACACTCCACTGGCTTCCAGTTGAAGCCCACATCTGCTACAAGACCATGGTGCTTGCCTACGGAGCTGTGAGGGGAACGGCACCTCTGTACCTTCAGGCTCTGATCAGTCCCTACACCCAAACGAGGGCATTGCATTCATCCACCTCTGGCCTGCTGGCCCCCCTACCTCTGCGGAAGTACAGTTCCCGCTCAGCCCAGTCAAAACTATTCGCTGCTCTGGCACCCCAATGATGGAACAAGCTCCCTCACAATGCCAGGACAGCGGAGTCACTCACCACCTTCCGGAGAGACTTGAAACCCCACCTCTTTAAGGAATACCTGGGATAGGATAAAAGTAATCCTTCTACCCTCCCCCTACCCCCCCCCCCAAAAAAAAAATTATATATATATTTTAGATATATTTTAAAGTGGTTGTCCCACTGGCTATCATAAGGTGAATGCACCAATTTGTAAGTCGCTCTGGATAAGAGCGTCTGCTAAATGACGAAAATGTAAGGTAAATGTAAAACTATGCTACATTTTATCTCTGGGACCCTTAGGATGACAAATCAGAGCAAGATTACTGAATGTAAGTACATTATTTACCTTCAGAGGTAAATGTATCAAACCAGTTGCGTGATAATTTTTGTTGTTGTTGTACAATCTCCTCAAACAATTATAGCTACTGTAAATTGGACAGTGCAGTTAGATTAACAATAATTTAAGCTTTCTGCCCATATAAGACATGTCTATGTCCTGGAAAGTTTGCTGTTACTTACAACAGTCATGCTAATCACATTAGCGCACGTTAGCTCCAAACTGGCACTATCTGGCCAGCAGGCCGACGGGTCCTATCTGGCCAGCAGGTAGACGGGTCCAACCGGTCAAACCTGGCCGGCCGACCGGTCCTATCTTGCTGGCCGACTACTATCTGGCCGGCCGGCTGACTGGTCCAAACTGGCTGGCCGACTGGCACTATTTGACCAGTAGGCCGACGGGCCCTATCTGGCCAGCAGGCCGGCCGGTCCTATCTGGCCAGCAGGCCGACCGGTCCTATCTGGCCGGCTGACTGTTCCTATCTGGCTGACTGATCCTTTCTGGTCAGAGGAGAAAGGGAGAGCGAGAGAGAGAGAAACATAGGAAAAAGAGAGAGACAGGAGAAAGGAAGAGTCAGAGGAGAGGGAGAGACAAATTAACATCAACATGACCTTTCATGATGTGATGGGGAAGATGGCATTGGTATGGCGCAACAACACCCATGTGTACACACGTTCCCCTTCGATGGAAATGTGAATCTCATATCTAATTCAATACATTTGAATTTGTCTGTTCATAGAAAGTTGATTTTTTCCCATTTTGCCGGCTGACTGGACCTATCTGGCCAGCCAACTGGACCCTCTCTGGACCTATCGGTCGACTAATCCTATCTGGCCGTCCGGCCGACTGGTCCAATATGGCCGGCCGACTGGTCACATCTGAAGTCCGACCGGTCCCATCTGGCTGGCCGGCAAACTGGTCCTATTTGGCTGGCCAACTGGTCCCTATCTGGACCTATCGGTCGGCTGGTCCTTTCAGGCCGGTCAACTGGTCCGGCCTACTTGTCCTATCTGGCTGGCCGGCCGACCGGTCCCATCTGTCCGTCCGACCGGACCCATCTGGCCGGCTGACCGGACCCATCTGGCCGGCCGACCGGTACTATCTGGCCGGCTGACTGGTCCGGCCGACTGGTCCTATATGGTCAGCTGACTGGTCCCATCTGGCCGTCCGACCGGTCTCATCTGGCCGGCCGACCGTTCCCATCTTGCCGGCTGACTGGACCTATCTGGCCAGCCAACTGGACCCGCTCTGGACCTATCGGTCAACTAGTCCTATCTGGCCGTCCGGCCGACTGGTCCAATATGGCCGACCGACTGGTCACATCTGGAAGTCCAACCGGCCCTATCTGGCCGGCCGGCAAACTGGTCCTATCTGGCAAGCCGACCGGTCCCATCAAACCGGTCAACTGGTACTATCTGGCCGGCCATCTGGCCCTATATGGCTGGCCAACTGGACCTTATCTGGACCTATCGGTTGGCTGATCCTTTCAGGCCGGGCAACTGGTCCGGCCGACTTTTCCCACCTGACCTAACTGGCCAGCCGACTGGTTCCATCTGGCCGGTCGACTGGTCCTTTCAGGCCGGTGGAATGGTCCGACCGACCGGTCCCATCTGGCAGACTGGGCCGGCCAACTGGTTCTATATGGCCAGCTGACTGGTCCCATCTGTCCGTCCGACCGGTCCCATCTGGCCGGCCGACCCGTCCCATCTGGCAGACTGGCCCGGCCAACTGGTTCTATATGGCCAGCTGACTGGTCCCATTTGGCCATCCGACCGTTCCCATCTGGCCAGCCGACTGGTACTATCTGGCCGACCGGTCCAATCTGGCCGGTCGACTGGACCTATCTAGCCGGCCGTCTGGTTCTATCTGACCGGCCAACTGGCCGGACGACTTTTCAAAATTCTTCAAGCTCTGTCAAATTGTTTGTTGATCATTGCTAGACAACTAGTTTCAAGTCTTGCCATAGATTTTCAAACAGATTTAAGTCAAAACTGTAACCCGGCCACTCAGGAACATTCACTGTCTTCTTGGTAAGCAACTCAAGTGTAGATTTGGACTTTGTTTTTGGATTATTGTCTTGCTGAAAGGTGAATTCATCTCCCAGTGTCTGGTGGAAATCAGACTGAACCAGGTTTTCCTCAAAAATTTTGCCTGTGCTTAGCTCCATTCCGTTTCTTTTTAGCCTGGAAAACTCCACAGTCCTTAACAATTACATGCATACCCATAACATGATGCAGCCACCACTATGCTTGAAAATATGAAGAGTGGTACTCAGTAATGTGTTGTATTGGATTTGCCCTTTCAAGACAGAAAGTTAATTGTTTTGGCACATTTTGTGCAGTGTTACTTTAGTGCAGGGTTCTTCAGTTCCTGTCCTGTAGGGCCGAAACACCTCTGTTTTTCATCCTCTCCTTCTAATCAGGGGCTAATTCAGACCTGGGACACCAGGTGAGTGCAATTAACTACCAGGTAGAAAAAAAAACAGAAGTGTTTCGGCCCTCCAGGACCGGAATTGAAGAACCCTGCTTTAGTGCCTTGTTGCAAACAGGACGCATGTTTTGGAATGTTTTTATTCTGTACAAGCTTCCTTCTTTTCACTCTATCAAACAGGCTAGTATTGTGGAGTAACTAGGTCATTGCCATTGTTATCAACGTTCCACAGACGCCGCAGCCACATTGATGTCCAAAAGTAGAACGGGAGCTAATAACTGTTTCGCCCAGTGATGTAGTCGAGTCACTAAACCTCGAGTTCGAATCGAGTCCCAAGTCCCCTGTGTCCGAGTCCAAATCAGAGTCAACAATTATCGAGTCACGAGTTGAGTTACATGTCCCTATGGCTGAAGTCACAGTGCTCAAATCCTGGTCCGAGTGCTCAAATCTGAGTCACTTGGTCCACATTAACTCAAAATGAAGATATAGTGTAGTGGCAAGAGGGATTTAGTTAATAAATTGTTTGCTATCAATTTTCCTTTCTTTCTGTGCCACAAAATGTTTGCATATAGGCTACTGGTAATGTTACCAGGGCCGCGCTCAGTTGTAAAATGTTCTTGAATGTTGCAGATAGAAATACCATGAATAGAGCCTGCTGAATGCACAACATTGTTGTTAGCTGGAGCTAGCTTATGAGGTGCGGTCTGCAAATAGCCTAGTTTTAGAACGGCCCGCGATATGCTTTGTGAATGTAAAATGCGGCCCACCAATGCACGATAGAAAGAAAAAAAATTCGCGCCGGTATTATGGCTAGAATCTCAGAGGAAAAGAGGGAGAGTTGGCTAGTTCGTTGGCTACAGAACCTGGCTATGACAAGCAGTGGGGAAAGTGCGAGGGTTGATAGAGACTACAAATTCTAAAACGTTTCTACACTCAAGGGACAGAAACATAGCTAGATTAAGTTTAAGAGTAAAACAACAATGCTGCTATTGTTTTTAATTTCTTAAAGCAACTTGTGTTTCTTAACCAGGCTGCTGGTGACTGGTTAGCTACGGGGAAGTACGAGAGTCGCCTAAGCGATGTGTATAATAGGAGGCGGAGGCGGACCCTGTCTGGTCACGCTCATCGCTTGCTTCCCAGCAGCTCACCAGCTGATGTAGGCTGTGTGTGCCAGGTTTGGCGCTTCCTTCCCACTGCTGAACAGAACTGCGTTGCGCATCTGTGCTGCAAATAATAATTGTGCTTATTACTGAAAAGCTCTCAATCGCTCCAAAAACTATTGTCCAGTCCACTCAGTAGTCAGATTTTAGTCACAGATAATTTAGTCTCCTCCAGTTTTAGTGAACAGAAAGGAAAAATAATTTTCGTTTATTTATAGGTTTTTCTGGATCTATTTAGTCAGTTATAGTCTCCTCAATTGCCACTGAAAAATAGATGTTTGACAAATATTTTAGTCACTATTATGTTTAAGAAATTAACACTGCCCATAGACCTGGGCATAGCCATATGACACGCCATCATCCTGGGCATGGGGCTGCCATACAACACTGTGAGAAAGAAGGGAAAATAGCATTGGTTACAAACAAAGGTACAGAACACATTTATGGATAAACACTGGACATTTTACACATGCAACACAGCTGGAAAACTGCAGCTCGCAGTTACCGCTTTGCGCTGGGATAGAAACAAGAGGTGGGGGAGAGGTAGATGGTAAGGTAGGAGAAAGGAGAGAAAGAGGTTGAAGGAGTGGGAGCGAAGTAGCAGGTAGGGTGGGGGAGAGGAGAAAGAGAGGGGATGAACATGGAGTAAGGGAGAGGTAGAGGGTAGGATGGGGGAGAGAGAGAGGTTTAGACGGTGGAGTGGAGGGTCGATGATGGGATGGGGGTACCTACTAAATGTATCAAATCATACTACATGGCTGAAATGCATTTAGAAGTGAAGGCACAGTTTCTGTTAAGTTGGAGTGTCATGACAGCCTTGCCTGTAAGTGGTGGCACATTCCCTAAATGCATCTGACCAAGGCCTGCACAGTGTAAACATAGTTTATTTTACCCAGTGTCCTCTGCAGGCTTGAGACTGAAGCTCAGCTGGTTCTCAACAGGCTGCTTGCCAGTTCACTAAGCTCTCTGTGTCCCCTGAGCTCTGAGAGAGGAAGAGAGAGAGAGACCGATGGACATACAGACAGACAGAGAGATACAGTGGGGAAAAAAAGTATTTAGTCAGCCACCAATTGTGCAAGTTCTCCCACTTAAAAATATGAGAGAGGCCTGTAATTTTCATTTTTTGGTCAATAACAAAAGTTTCTCAATACTTTGTTATATACCCTTTGTTGGCAATGACACAGGTCAAACGTTTTCTGTAAGTCTTCACAAGGTTTTCACACACTGTTGCTGGTATTTTGGCCCATTCCTCCATGCAGATCTCCTCTAGAGCAATGATGTTTTGGGGCTGTCGCTGGGCAACACAGACTTTCAACTCCCTCCAAAGATTTTCTATGGGGTTGAGATCTGGAGACTGGCTAGGCAACTCCAGGACCTTGAAATGCGTCTTACGAAGCCACTCCTTCGTTGCCCGGGCGGTGTGTTTGGGATCATTGTCATGCTGAAAGACCCAGCCACGTTTCATCTTCAATGCCCTTGTTGATGGAAGGAGGTTTTCACTCAAAATCTCACGATACATGGCCCCATTCATTTTTTCCTTTACACGGATCAGTCGTCCTGGTCCCTTTGCAGAAAAACAGCCCCAAAGCATGATGTTTCCACCCCCATGCTTCACAGTAGGTATGGTGTTCTTTGGATGCAACTCAGCATTCTTTGTCCTCCAAACACGACGAGTTGAGTGTTTACCAAAAAGTTCTATTTTGGTTTCATCTGACCATATGACATTCTCCCAATCCTCTTCTGGATCATCCAAATGCACTCTAGCAAACTTCAGACGGGCCTGGACATGTACTGGCTTAAGCAGGGGGACACGTCTGGCACTGCAGGATTTGAGTCCCTGGCGGCGTAGTGTGTTACTGATGGTAGACTTTGGTCCCAGCTCTCTGCAGGTCATTCACTAGGTCCCCCCGTGTGGTTCTGGGATTTTTGCTCACCGTTCTTGTGATCATTTTGACCCCACGGGGTGAGATCTTGCGTGGAGCCCCAGATCGAGGGAGATTATCAGTGTCTTCCATTTCCTAACAATTGCTCCCACAGTTGATTTCTTCAAACCAAGCTGCTTACCTATTGCAGATTCAGTCTTCCCAGCCTGGTGCAGGTCTACAATTTTGTTTCTGGTGTCCTTTGACAGCTCTTTGGTCTTGGCCATAGTGGAGTTTGGAGTGTGACTGTTTGAGGTTGTGGGCAGGTGTCTTTTATACTGATAACAAGTTCAAACAGGTGCCATTAATACAGGTAACGAGTGGAGGACAGAGGAGCCTCTTAAAGAAGAAGTTACAGGTCTGTGAGAGCCAGAAATCTTGCTTGTTTGTAGGTGACCAAATACTTATTTTCCACCATAATTTGGAAAATTGTATACAGTCGTGGTCAAAAGTTTTGAGAATGACACAAGTATTGGTCTTCACAAAGTTCGCTGCTTCAGTGTTATGAGATATTTTTGTCAGATGTTACTATGGTATACTGAAGTGTAATTACAAGCATTCCATAAGTGTCAAAGGCTTTTATTGACAATTACATTAAGTTTATGCAAAGAGTCAATATTTGCAGTGTTAACCCTTCTTTTTCAAGACCTCTGCAATCCACCATGGCATGCTGTCAATTAACTTCTGGGCCACATCCTGACTGATGGCAGCCAATTCTTGCATAATCAATGCTTGGGGTTTGTCAGAATATGTGGGTTTTTGTTTGTCCACCCACCTCTTGATGATCGACCACAAGTTCTCAATGGCATTAAGGTCTGGGGAGTTTCCTGGCCATGGACCCAAAATGTCGATGTTTTGTTCCCCGAGCCACTTAGTTATCACTTTTTCCTTATGGCAAGGTGCTCCATCATGCTGGAAAAGGCATTGTTCGTCACCAAACTGTTCTTGGATGGTTGGGAGAAGTTGCTCTCGGAGGATGTGTTGGTACCATTCTTTATTCATGGCTGTGTTCTTAGGCAAAATTGTGAGTGAGCCCACTCCCTTGGCTGAGAAGCAACCCCACACATGAATGGTCTCAGGTTGCTTTACTGTTGGCATGACACAGGACTGATGGTAGCGCTCACCTTGTCTTCTCCGGACAAGGTGTTTTCGGATGCCCCAAACAATCGGAAAGGGGATTCATCAGAGAAAATGATTTTACCCCAGTCCTCAGCAGTCCAATCCCTGTACCTTTTGCAGAATATCAGTCTGTCCCTGATATTTTTCCTGGAGAGAAGTTGCTTCTTTGCTGCCCTTCTTTACACCAGGACATCCTCCAAATGTCTTCGCCTCACTATGCGTGCAGATGCACTCACACCTGCCTGCTGCCATTCCTGAGCAAGCTCTGCACTGGTGGTGCCCCGATCCCGCAGCTGAATCAACTTTAGGAGACGGTCCTGGTGCTTGCTGGACTTTCTTGGGCGCCCTGACACCTTCTTCACAATTGAACCTCTCTCCTTGAAGTTCTTGATGATCCGATAAATGGTTGATTAAGGTGCAATCTTACTAGCAGCAATATTCTTGCCTTTGAAGCCCTTTTTGTGCAAAGCAATGACGACGGCACATGTTTTCTTGCAGATAACCATGGTTAACAGAGGAAGAACAATGATTTCAAGCACCACCCTCCTTTTAAAGCTTCCAGTCTGTTATTCTAACTCAATCAGCATGACAGAGTGATCTCCAGCCTTGTCCTCGTCAACGCTCTCACCTGTGTTAACGAGAGAATCACTGACATGATGTCAGCTGGTCCTTTTGTGGCAGGGCTGAAATGTAGTGGAAATGTTTTTGGGGGATTAAGTTCATTTTCATGGCACATAGGGACTTTGCAATTAATTCCAATTCATCTGATCACTCTTCATGACATTCTGGAGTATATGCAAATTACCATCATAAAACTGAGGCAGCAGACTTTGTGAAAATTTATATTTGTGTCATTCTCAGAAATGTTGACCACGACTGTAGTCTGAGGGAGAGAAAGAGATAAGAGGAAATACAGGGTTTTGAGAGAAACATGTGGACCGTAACTTAAGAATACCGGTAGTTGTCTTGCAAATACGTTAGGACCTTAACAGTGTCCTTTGGGGCACTCTGCTTAGAACATTGACATGCTGTATGTTAAACAATATTAAAAATGGATGGCGCTGGAGGGGATAGCTGCCGTTTTACGGGTTCCTGATTTAATTGTGCTATTTTGTGTGTTTTTTAGCATTGATTTTAACTTTATTGGTACGTAATGTTTCCACCATTGTTTCCTATGAAATATCTTCTGGACATCAGAACAGCAAGTACTCACCTCGATCTGGACGAGAATGTATTCCTCAATGTGAAGGACATACTGCTCTCCCCGGACCAGGCCCAAATCCCCGTCATTTGTAAGAAGAGGCCGGCGAGTGGGATACCTGACGAGTGGATAATCTGCCTTTGCCCTCTATTCCACTGGCAAACATGCAATCACTGGAGAGTAAACTGGATGAGCTCCATTCGAGAGTATCCTATAAACGGGGCATTAAAAACGGTAATATCCTATGTTTCACAGAGTCGTGGCTGAACAAGAACATGGATAATATATAATTTGCTGGGTTTTCCGTATATCTGCAATACAGAACAGCAGCCTCTGGTAAAATCAGGGGGGTGGGGTGTGTCTCTTTGTCAACAGCAGCTGGTGTGCGAATATTAAGGAAGTCTCAAGGTTTTGCTCGCCTGAGATAGAGTAACTCATCGATAAGCTGTAGACTACACTTTTTTACCAAGAGAGTTTTCATCTATATCTTTCGTAGCTGTCTATTTAACAACACAAACCGATGCTGGCATTAAGACTACACTCAACGAGCTGTATAGGGCCATAAGCAAACAAGAAAATGCTCCTAGTGGCTTGGGATTTTAACGCAGGAAAACTGAAATCTGTTTGACCTCATTTCTACAACTGTGCAACTACAGGGAAAAAAAACTCTAGATCACCTTTACACAGAGACGCATACAAAGCTCCATTTGGCAAATCTGACCATAACGCTATCCTCCTGATTCCTGCATAAAAGCAAAAACTCAAACAGGAAGTATCAGTGACACGCTCAATATGAAAGTGGTCAGATGAAGCGAATGCTAAGCTACAGGACTGTTTTTCTAGCACAGACTGGAACACACACACATGCATATGTTCCGGGATTCATCCGATGGCATTGAGGAGTTTACCACATCCGTCACCAGCTTCATTAATAAGTACATCGACGATGTCGTACCCACAGTAACTGTACGTACATATCCCAACCAGACGTCCAGCCACACAGGCAACATCTGCACTGAGCTAAAGGCTAGAGCTACTGCTTTCAAGGAGTGGTTATAAGAAATCCCACTTCGCCCTCCAACGAACCATCAAACAGGCAAAGCGTCAATACAGGACTAAGATCGAATCCTACTACACCGGCTCTGACGCTCGTCGGATGTGGCAGGGCTTGCAAACTATCAGGGGTTACAAAGGGAAACCCAGTCGTGAGCTGCCCAGAGACGCGAGCCAACCAAACAAGCTAAATGCCTTCTATACTCACTTCGAGGCAATTAACACAGCACCAGCTTTTCTGGACGACTGTGTGATTACGCTCTCCGTAGCCGATGTGAGTAAGACAGGTTAACATTCACAGGGCCAGACGGATTACCAGGACACGTACAGTTGAAGTCGGAAGTTTACATACACTTAGGTTGGAGTCATTAAAACTCGTTTTTCAACCACTCCACACATTTCTTGTTAACAAACTATAGTTTTGGCAAGTCGGTTAGGACATCTACTTTGTGCATGACACAAGTAATTTTTCCAACAATTGTTTACAGACAGATTATTTCACTTATAATTCACTGTATCACAATTCCAGTGGGTCAGAAGTTTACATACACTAAGTTGACTGTGCCTTTAAACAGCTTGGAAAATTACAGAAAATGATGTCATGGCTTTAGGAGCTTCTGATAGGCTAATTGACATCATTTGAGTCAATTGGAGGTGTACCTGTGGATGTATTTCAAGGCCTACCTTCAAACTCAGTGCCTCTTTGCTGGACATCATGGGAAAATGAAAAGAAATCCACAAGTCTGGTTCATCATTGGAAGCAATTTCCAAACGCCTGAAGGTACCACGTTCATCTGTACAAACAATAGTACGCAAGTATAAACACCATGGGGCCACACAGCCATCATACCGCTCAGGAAGGAGACACGTTCTGTCTCCTAGAGATGAACGTACTTTGGTGCAAAAAGTGCAAATCAATCCCAGAACAACAGCAAAGGACCTTGTGAAGATGCTGGAGGAAACAGGTACAAAAGTATCTATATCCACAGTAAAACAAGTCCTATATCGACATAACCTGAAAGGCCGCTCAGCAAGGAAGAAGCCACTGCTCCAAAACCGCCAGAAAAAAAGCCAGACTACGGTTTGCAACTGCACATTGGGACAAAGATCGTACTTTTTGGAGAAATGTCCTCTGGTCTGATGAAACAAAAATAGAACTGTTTGGCCATAATGACCATCGTTATGTTTGGAGGAAAAAGGGGGTTGCTTGCAAGCCAAAGAACACCATCCCAACTGTGAAGCACGGGGGTGGCAGCATCATGCTGTGGGGGTTCTTTGCTGCAGGAGGAACTGGTGCACTTCACAAAATAGATGGCATCATGAGGAAGGAAAATTATGTGGATATATTGAAGCAATATATCAAGACATCAGTCAGGAAGTTAAAGCTTGGTATCAAATGGATCTTCCAAATGGTCAATGACCCCAAGCATACTTCCAAAGTTGTGGCAAAATGGCTTAAGGACAACAAAGTCAAGGTATTGGAGTGGCCATCACAATCCTATAGAAAATGTGTGGGCAGAATTGAAAAAGCGTGTGCGAGCAAGGAGGCCTACAAACCTGACTCCGTTACACCAGCTCTGTCAGGAGGAATGGGCCAAAATTCACCCAACTTGTTGTGAAAAGCTTGTGGAAGGCTACCCGAAAAGTTTGACCCAAGTTAAACAATTTAAAGGCAATGCTACTAAACACTAATTGAGTGTATGTAAACTTCTGACCCACTGGGAATGTGATGAAAGAAATAAAAGCTGAAATAAATCATTCTCTCTACTATTATTCTGACATTTCACATTCTTAAAATAAAGTGGTGATCCTAACTGACCTAAGACATGGAATCTTTACTAGGATTAAATGTCAGGAATTGTGAAAAACTGAGTTTAAATGTATTTGGATAAGGTGTATGTAAACTTCCGACTTCAACTGTACTCAGAGCACACGCAGACCAGCTGCCAAGTATCTCTCCGACCCAGTCTGTAATACCTACGTTTCAAGCAGACCACCATAGTCCCTGTGCCCAAGAAAGCTAAGGTAATCTGCCTACCGTTCCGTAGCACTTGTTGTGTCGAGAAAACGTTGCTAATTATGCTGTGAGACCAAGGAGAACCGCTGACGCTGTATTTTCATCATAAAGGTTTATTCATAACAAAGGGTTACAGCGTCGATTTACAGATACCTGCAGATATCTGGAGAATAATCGCCCCATCTCAAATATGATTATTCTGTCCTCCTTTGTTCAAAACATGGTATTTATATCCTATGCCCTATGTAATATAATATGGGTGGTTTTTCCCTACCAACCAATCCCAGGAGGCCACCTAACAGACTTCCTCAGCTTTATGGTGCCCCTATAGAACTACTCCCCAGATGCTCCCTTTAAGCTGAGTCAACATCCTCTAAAACAATTTGAAACCATTAGCAAAGTCATAAATTCCTCAGATACTACATATTCCCCCATTCGAGACAAATTAAGTCTCGAAAACAAAAAGAATAGGATTATGACAAGTAACAATCTCTCTTATTGAGTATTTTTAACAATAAACCAAAAACACATTTTTCTATGGAGTGTAAATACATTTCTATGAAATATGAACAAATCTTTATGGAGTGTGAATACATTTCTATGAAATATGAACAAATCTCTATGGAGTGTGAGAGCGAAAAACCTGTCTGGCAGCTTTCTTTCCAAATATCCCTCCATCAATCAAGACAGTAAAATTCTATCAAGGCCCCTCTGCCCCAGGCAACCACTTAAGTACTCCAGATCAATTCATAAATCTTTATCAATGCATCTTAACCTATGATGCAATTTGAATACACATGAAAGCCTCAGCAAACAAAATACAATCCAAAACGTCCACACTCAGGCTGGTCGACCCATCGGACCCTCCTGTGGATTCTCTCTATCCCTGCCTAGACCCAATATCCCTAAGCATTCACGAAATAAACAAAAACATCTGAGATGCCCACATGTACCCAATAACAGCAAATATCATTCTACAAAAATTAATACAGAAAGAATATGACACAAATTATGTATTACACATGCAAATATGTCTATATATCATTGCAGACACTGGAATGTAGTCCACTACACTTCATCTCCTCAGCAGTGTCGACTTCCAATGCAACGTCGATGATGGAATCGGAACATTTCCACACCTTCCTTGTTCCACTTCCTCCAGTCCATTCATATTCTCCTTTCATTTTGTCCCTTCATATTGTCCTTGTTTGAGTATTTGAATCCCCTCTACATATTCCCCCATATGCTTCTGGAAGAAAAGAAAATACCAAACAGTATCTTTTGCAAAACAACACATTCAAATTAAAACATCAATATCAACTAAAAATATAAAAATGATATATAAAATGAATCACATTCTATTTCCCCCCTTTGATTCATAACAAAAT
Organism: Coregonus clupeaformis; assembly: GCF_020615455.1. Classification (NCBI taxonomy): domain Eukaryota; kingdom Metazoa; phylum Chordata; class Actinopteri; order Salmoniformes; family Salmonidae; genus Coregonus; species Coregonus clupeaformis. The sequence goes on along the minus strand of NC_059203.1, from coordinate 54,072,385 downwards.
ACTAAAATCACACTAATATTTAAACCTCTGAAAAATTATCAGATATTCAAAATTGATATCTATCTATCAATACTCCTTTGAGTCTTGACAGAAGGTTAAACCCTCTTATCGTTTCATTTGCAAAACCCTTCAAATTATAGGTAATATTATCTATATGATCTTCTCAAAATTTTACACCATACCATGGAAAAATCCCTACTACTCTCCTAGACTTATCCTCCAATGGTAGGCTTCCCAGACTATGAAACTTCTCTCTTTCAGAATCAGATTTATCTCTTTCCCCTTGCTACCCCTCTTTTAATTTTAAAACCTCATATGGAAGCTTCAACATCAACATGTAACAACATCCTATCCATCCATAGGGTAAGAATATATTCTCTCACCACAAACCCCAGATGTTTCTAAAATCCCCCAATAGTCACATTACTATGCAAAAACTTCTCTCCTTACTAAATGAAACCTCAAAAGTTACATTATATTTCTCATTACTAACCTTATGTTCATGCTTACCCCAAATCATCATATAATCATCACAATCTGATATTCCCCTAAACATCCCCTTTCCATCATATGTTTAATTAGAACAAAAACAGCTTTTAGCCCTCACTGGTTTCACCTCCAATGCTTCATGAAGCGCTATTAACTGATTTTCCTTCCTATCTAACAAATTCACATAGGGTAATTCATTTAACCAATAACACTTAAACCTAGGCCTAAACAAATGTTTCGACAACTACATTATTTTCTCTCTTAATGATTGCTGCTGATACAACATCCCTTATAAAACATAAGATTTACACATACTTGATAGAAGTTTAGCTACCTTCTAAGATTCAACCCCATTTTCTTTATGCTGAAATTCTCAACAGACATTTACCCTCAAGATTCCTCACCGATCTTACAGAATGAGGTAACTCCTTGAACTAAAGATTCCTACCTGCCCATCCATCTTTAATTTCCAAACAGAAGAATTAAATCCATATGCCTTCCATTTAGTTTCTCTCTTCCCTAACGAGCGGTACTGATCAAATATATCTTCTTGTCTTTCATTAAAATCAAAGAACTCATCCTGTACCTCCATGATAGTATCCTGCACTATTTCAGATGAATCTGCATAATTCTCTACTACCATCTGCTCTCCTATCTCAACACTATCCTTACTACCATTGACAGCACTCTCCATCCGTATCATAAACTCCTGAGTCACTTGCTACATCCTTTAGTTTCAGAAAAGTTGTTGTTGGTGTCTGTGTCATATTTCCTACATTTGTTATTGCCGTCGTACCATTAACCTCTTTCAAAGTTACTATTAAAATAGTTGCTTTAGTTGATTTATTAACACCCTTAACTATTTCCAGTGGAAAAGTTACAGATATCCTCTGTGTAGTATTTACTGTTGGAGTGGCTACTGTAATATACTTATCTTGAACTCCCTTGGTGACTGTGGAAGCTTCAACAGACTTCAAATCTTCCATCATGAGCGTCACCTTACGAGTTACATAGCCTTTTAACCAATAATTCTTAACCGGAACAAATTTTAATGCTTGCACTAGATAAGTACACATAAATTCTCCCTGATCTTTCCATGTAACATTACTCAAAATAAGTCAGCAATCACTCATAACCCTCTTCCACTTCATATCGTTGTACAAAATATACTCCCTTTGACTATGGGGCACAGCTTCTACTTCTGGTCCTGATAACAACACTTCTTCTCCATAATTATCTCTCCACATGAGAGGAATCTCACCTCTACACATTCCTTCTCTCACATCTACAAGGAAGATGAGCTGTATCACCCATCCTAACCCTAATGACAGTCTTTTCCTCTAAAATTGGTGCTGGAGCGATTGGCTCCCTTGTAATCAAATGTGATATATTTATAGCTTTAATAACTGTCAATGTTGAAAGAGTTAAATTGCTGTTATAATATGCTGAAGTGTTGATGTCATTGTTGTTGATTCATCTATTTTCCCTAAGGCTTTGAACTCTTTACTTGTATTTCCATCTATCACCACTAGTGTCACTACATTAACTCTCAGTCCCACCTCTAATCCCTCACTTTCAAAATGTTGATTATAAAAAATACACTTATAATCACCTTGATCTTCCTGCTGGGAATTGTAAACATAGATACTACAATCACCCTCAATCTTCTCTTATCATTCAGCAACGCATACTTTCTCAATGCAACTGCTCCTAACAGATCTAAACTCCTACCATATCTATCTTCCCACTGAACTCTAAATTTCCCTTCACCACTGTTCTCTCTCTCTCTTACTACTAACATTGAAGCTTAGCTGACTGTCCTAGAGTTCCTTCAACCCTAGTTTTCTTAACTTTTTAAATCTGACTTTTCTCCTAACTTTTTCAAAAACCATTTCACTGATTTATCCACAAATTCCTTTCCCACTAATTTTAGAAAAACCATTTCACTGATTTATTCACAAAATCCTTTCCCACTAATTTTAGGACATGTGATCGGGTAATCCCCACCTGCTTATGACTTCTTTACACACAGACTTGGCAAACAATTGAGCATCTTTTAGCCTAGTTTGACATCTTATTCACCTCTTGGTGTAGGAATGTAACCAAGAATAACAGTCACCCCCTGTAAACATTATTTTTCAGACAGATTGTCCTCCTTCCTATGATATAATCAACCCTTTCAAGCAAATATGATTCCCAAAAACCATACTCCTTTGTAATCTTTCTCCTAACCTTAGCCTTCTTTCAACATTAGCTAACCCCTAGCTTCCTAAATCATCAGACCTAATAGGTCCAGAGGCGCTACTATCAACCCCTCATGGTTTCTCCCCAAAACAACAATTGATTCCTACTCTAACGATTTTTTCTATTGTCTTCAAAACACCTGCTTTTGAAAGTCCTTCCATTTCTGGTTCAATCCCTTGAATTGCTTCATCTTTCAAATGATACTCATTCTTCCAAGGAGGTCTTCCTCCTCAAAATCTTCACTGAGATTTCCCATCCAGAATACTGTAGACAAATCCATCTCTGTCATCATCAACCATTGGTAAACATTTTCCTTTGGCACTTCTACCAGACAGCCGTCTGGTGTACATCTTATTGTACAGTTCAACTTACACAATGCATCTCTTCCCAACAATGCAATAGGTATATGTTCTGATACCAGTATGGGTATTGTAATATTTTTTTTTTTATAGCAGAGATCAATTGGTTCCTTAAGAGTAATCAACTGTTTCACTCCCTCGAATCCCTATCCTAATTAGTTGATTTTACATAGTGAGATGTGTAGCCTCTTCAGGCCGAACACAGATAAAAGCAGTTCCACTATTCACCATCACTTCCCATAGTCCATTGTTTATTTTCACCTCAATTGTTGGATATTTTTCCCCTAACTGGTGCTACCAGCTGACACCCCCCTTTCCGATCTTCTGGGCACCCCTAGAATCCATGCTCCTTGTCCCTATAAGGGTTCACCTGTCCTCCAGATGATCTTCACTTGCTCCTGTATCTTCCTCTGAAATTCTTTCTTTCCAGAAACTATCTATGGATATGAAACAACTTGTACCACTAGTTGTGGCTAGTACAATTGCATTTGACCTTGTTCAGTTGAAGCTGTGGCAGTGATTGTTGATTTGGTGCACACTGATTCTTCATAACCAAAGCTTTTCTTCTCCTTCTTCTTCTCCCCGAGTTGTATTTCATCAAGTTTTCTGAGAGTTTCTTGGTCCTGTTCTTTCTAGTTCTAGGCTCTGTCCTCGAAATATCATCTTCCATCATCTTCTTACTGGTGCCCTTTTTCCTTGGCCTCAATGTATACTTCTCCAATTCTTGGGATCCTTTTCTCAGCAGTTTTTTCCTCTTCTCTTCTGTATCTTCAGCTTCTTGAGTTGTTCTTCCAGTTCTCTTTGTCTCTTCTAAATTATTCCCCTTATCCAGGCATAATACGCATCAGTCTATATCTCTTTCTATTTCTTCTTTGCTAATCATTGTAGAATAAAATCCTCTTGAATATGAAGCACCTTTAATCTCCAAATCTTTATCGCTGTCTTCATCTTCGCTTTCATCAGAACTGGAATAACTTGTATTCTTCTTCTTCAAACATCCATCACCCCTTCTTTCCGCTCTGGCCAACCTCCGTCTGATCACAGGGTCATATCCACCCATGATCTCTTCTCATCATCATCATCTTCTTCTTCTTCATCTTCAAGTTCCATCTTCCTGAACCTTATTCCACCCTTAGTTTCCAGACATCTCGGTTTTCTTCCTACTTTTGGAGTTTTGGATTCATCTTTATGGTCGTTTCTGCTTGTCCTCTCTCTATTATTCAATCACTTTCATCATGTTGATGACGTCAGGGTTAAGATTCCCTTCCACTAGCTATGGTTGTTCAATGTCAGGCCAACGTTTATTCCCTTTTCCAGATAACCTTTAGTTAATGGTATTGCAAGGTTTACTATTTTCAACTATATCAACAGGTGTATTTACTTTCATAGTTCTGATGTCCTTTTTCCCCATTGTAACAACAATTTTTTTATATTCCTTTATTGTGAATTATTTTTATTTTAGACTATATAGCTTATAGTTCCCTTTTTTTTCTTCTCCCCCCCCCCCCCCAATTAATTAATTAATCAATTAATTTATTCATCAATTTATTAATTTTTTCATTTTATTTTATTTTACCAAATTATTGATTAGTGGCAATCTTACCACATCCAATCAAGAAATTAAATGAAAGTAGTCAACTTCAGAGCAATCCAAAAAATAAAGACATATAATCCTGCAACACTACAGTACTCACAAAACAATTGCTTAATAAGCACCCAATTACCTTAATTGTACAGAATAATGTCAGTACTCGATTCCCCCACTCAACTCTAATCAAACCCACTCATGCACAAAAACTCCAATATGCAATTCTTATTTTCATCAATTGATCAGTCTTTTGCCAATTCCTTGTCAAATTGTCATAACATCAATTATGCTAGGCACACAAAATATCCTGTATGGGAAGGTACGTTTTGTAAATAGAACAGTACTGGCCTTGATTTGACTGGATCCTGTTGCAGCAGACTCTGTCGCGTCACACCCTGTCGCGTGATGCACTTCCTCTCTCTCTCTCTCTCTCTCTCTCTCTCTCTCTCTCTCTCTCTCTCTCTCTCTCTCTCTCTCTCTCTCTCTCTCTCTCTCTCTCTCTCTCTCTCTCTCTCTCCCTCTCTCTCTCTCTCTCTCTCTCTCTCTCTCTCTCTCTCTCTCTCTCTCTCTCTCTCTCTCTCTCTCTCTCTCTCTCTTTCCTCTTATCATCTCTCATATGACAGAATAACAAAGAAACAGACAAGACTTTAGTATTTTATGCACACACTGAGTTATTTCAACCATTCAATATTTCTCTAGTCACATTCGCGCTAAGAATTAACTCAGGAATAGTATAAATAGCTCAATAACATTTAAAAAAATATATATTTTATTTTATCCGTCAACATATCTCTAGTTTATCAATTCGATAGGTCTCAAGAAAACAGTTTCATCATTAAACAACAGCCTATTTAACAAACAGAATACACTATTAGTCTCCAAATCTTCTCTCTCTTCGTTCGTCTGCGTCTCCCCGCAGCTCAGTGTAGGCAGGGGAGTGGCACATTTACCCCTAAGTAACTCTAAAGTCATAAAATCACGCGCATGCGTAGTCCATACACCAATACGATTTCACAGTGGATGGAGCTCTCTCCCAGCTCTCTCCAATCCAGACAACAGAAAGTTAACAGTCCCGCTGTACTTCCTCTCTTTTACCCCTCATAGACAAACAATAACACTTAACAGAGCTCACAAACCATAGGACACAAATCCTACACTATTCTACACAGTTTAAGAGGCTTAATCCATTCATATTGACCTCTAAGGTAGCATGCAGCATGTATCATGTATCATGTAGCATGTTACCTCCACTGCGCCGTATAATTCCTTTGTTCTAAATTTGTGCTACCACGAGGTCCGCGGAAATTCAATGAGCGGTCACATCAATCATATAATTCGTCAACCACATGTTGAGCGGTAACTTGCAACCGAATATATATACCACAGCCTCAAGTCTCCTGGACTCACCTAAATACACCTAACGTGTTTTTAGGATTTTCGGCCCATCCTAGTGATCGCCTCATTAAGAGGGCTAACATAGATTCGCAATGGCTCTAATTTGTACACATTTACCGTAGTTCCTGGCCTTATTCCTTCTATTCTTCAATAGTTATAGACACTCCCCCCTTTTTGCGTTGTTTACCAGCGCAAACAAATTTAGAACGGACTCCTATCCCACAGCAAATCAGCAAAGCACACACGCAAGTTCTTAACGGTGCATTCATTCAACGTACACACACAGACACACGAACTAACCAGAGCCCAAAGTGGTGACAAAACTCACCCTTATCTGCCGGACTCCGGAGCGAAAGTCAGCTCGGCGCCCATGAATGAAACGCTGAGAAAAAAACGCAATACCGTCCCAAATTCCTCGTCGCCATTTTGTTGTGTCGAGAAAATGTTGCTAATTATGCTGTGAGACCAAGGAGAACCGCTGACGCTGTATTTTCATCATAAAGGTTTATTCATAACAAAGGGTTACAGCGTCGATTTACAGATACCTGCAGATATCTGGAGAATAATCGCCCCATCTCAAATATGATTATTCTGTCCTCCTTTGTTCAAAACATGGTATTTATATCCTATGCCATATGTAATATAATATGGGTGGTTTTTCCCTACCAACCAATCCCAGGAGGCCACCTAACAGACTTCCTGAGCTTTATGGTGCCCCTATAGAACTACTCCCCAGATGCTCCCTTTAAGCTGAGTCAACATCCTCTAAAACAATTTGAAACCATTTGCAAAGTCATAAATTCCTCAGATACTACACACTCACATCTGTAGCCATGAAATGCTTTGAAAGGCTGGTCATAGCTCACATCAACACCATCATCCCAGAAACCCTGGACCACTCCTATTCACATACTACCCCAACAGATCCACATATGATGCAATATCTTTTGCACTCCACAACTGCCCTTTCCCACCTGGACAAAAGACCTATGTAAGAATGCTGTTCATTCATTACAGCTCAGCGTTTAACACCATAGTGCCCTCCAAGCTCATCACTGAGCTAAAGACCCTGGGACTGAACACCTCCCTCTGCAACTAGATCTTGGACTTCCTGACGGGCTGCCCCCAGGTGGTGAGGGTAGGCAACAATACATCCGCCTCGCTGACCCTCAACACAGGGGCCCCTCCTGTACTCCCTCTTCACCCACAACTGCGTAGCCGCGCCAGCCTCCAACACCATCATTAAGTTTGCAGACGACACGACGGTGGTAGGCTTGATCACCGACAACGATGAGACAGCCTATAGGGAGGAGGTCAGAGACCTGGCAGTGTGATGGCAAGACCACAACCTCTCCCTCAACCTGAGCAAGACAAATTAGCTGATCGTGGACTACAGGAAACAGAGGGCCGAGCACGCCCACATTCACATTGAGGCCCCCCCCCCCTTATAGGTTAAATGACACAAACTGACCGTTTGCTTCTACACTTCTGTTCTTGTTTTGTTCACTTCTGTAAATTGTATTAGTTCAAAATGCTTTTTATATGTTTACAAGCTACTTGTCTTGGAGTGGCACAGCCGTGTGTGTATGTTTGAGAAGTAGGAAGTGTTTATAACACAAGAGACTATAAAATAAAACAAATATCTCTAGTCACCCTGTCTGTGTTTGCTTAGCCCTGGAAGGCTAAGCTTCTCATAAATCAACAAGATATTTGGAAGGATGCAGCCACAAGACTAGTATTTGAGGTAACAGGGCCGGCCCTAGCCTTTTGGGGGCCCTAAGCAAGACTTGGTTGGCTAATTGAGTGACTGACATAAGAGAAACTGCTGATGCACAACCAAATCTCAAAAGTGCACCATTCTACTAATCTAACTCAACAGTACGTTGAGACCCTGATGGAGTTCCCCAAAAAATTCATACACTTTTAGTTTTTGTCTAGGGCCAGCCCTGTGAGGTAACCTAACCCCCACACCTTGCTCACACAGCAACACCATCTGTCCTCATGTCATTGCTCCACCTGAGTCACACGGGTCATTGTCTACATTAAAGCTCTTTATAAGACACTGGGAGCAGTCACGGATCCAGCAGGATACCAGCTGACGTGAGTTTATATAAGCAGCATGACTCCTGAGTGGCGCAGTGGTCTAAGGCACTGCATCGCAGTGCTAACTGTGCCACTAGAGATCCTGGTTCGAATCCAGGCTCTGTCACAGCCGGCCACGACCGGGAGACTCATGGGCGGCGCACAATTGGCCCAGCGTCGTCTAGGGTAGGGGAGGGAATGGCCGGCAGGGATGTAGCTCAGTTGATAGAGCATGGCGTTTGCAACGCCAGGGTTGTGGGTTCGATTCCCACGGGGGGCCAGTATAAAAAAAATATGTAATCACTAACTGTAAGTCACTCTGGATAAGAGCGTCTGCTAAATGACTAAAATGTAATGTAAAATGTAAATGGAGGAGGCTTTAGTCTCAGCCTGTTCATGGCTTTACACTGTCATGGTCAGACAGCATTTAGAAAGACAAAGACATGAACAAGCAATGCTTTATCAAGACACAAACAAGCAAAGTTAACATCTACTCTCCAACTCCTGCTTTATGAATGCCTCAGTCAGTCAGACAGCTACTGCATAACACATAACATTTCCCAGTTCTAACATACAAAAATAAATCTTAAATTCATAATTCCAAACAGACGATTTCTGAGTGGCTAGATTATTGTAAGTATCTATAGCCAGCTAAATCTGAATAATCCGTCTAAGTTTGTGTTTGATCTGAGGGTGGATACTGGGTAACAAGGGATTGTCTTTGGGTTGAACTTGATTGTCTCTGGGTGTTGAGGAGAAAGTCTGGTTGAATTCCAGTAGTTGCTGCCTCTCCTCCAGGCATTTTAAACAGTTGGGTCATCGCTGTGCTTTCCCTTTACTCTGTCTTCATCTCTCTGTCCCTTGTTTCATCCTCATGGCCTCTCTCCATCACTCGCTCAAAGGCTTCTCCGTCATGGCGATTTCCTTACTAGCACGTTTGGCTGTGGATAAATAAATAAGACAGTTTAAGTTTACTAAAATAGTTTCCTCATAACCTGTGTGTGTGTGTCTACCTGCTTGGGAGCTCCTGTGTAGGTGTTGAATGTAGAGTAGGCCGAGGAACACAGTGAATCCGATGCAGGATGAGATCATACCAACCAACAGGAAACTATAACTGCCTTTACTGTGGATCAACTGAAGTGAGAAACACATTACACCTACAGTAAACACAGTCTATTCATATAAAGCAGTCACACACACACACACACCCTCCTGTGTTCCTTACCTGTCCTGTGAGAAGCTGCAGCACCATCTCTCCTGTCCCAGCACTGGTCACCAGGACAGTAGTGACACAACCTGAGGGAGGGAGAGGAGACTATCTATATCAACTCAAATACAAGCATTCTTACTGTGTGTGTTTGTACCTTTATAGTTGACCATATCTTCTGTGAGGGCCACCATGCAGGGGAACACACTGCTGATGAAGAGGCCTAACATACACGTTCCCATGAAGATGAACACATGGCTGGAGTACAGGATCAACAGCAGACACTGCACCACTATCACCCCCACCTGAAACACAGAGAGACCAAGAGAAAGAGAGGGAGAGCAGGAGAGAGGTAAGATTATTTATTTTGGCATAGTTATCATATGTCCATGCCCTTCTCACTAAATAAAGTTGTAAGGAGGACATCAGCATATTTACCACCTGTAATCTACCTGTAAATGCTTGGTTTTGCTGTAACATTCTAATGCATATATTTATAACTTTATTTGAATTATTTATTTGAATTCAAACTGGGTTTCGTGCTCTTCACATTGTATGTGTGTGTGTTGTACAAGTGTGCAAAAGACATCCATGCAGCCACCTGACTGTTTTAAAACACACCAATCTCAAATATCTGATCATCTCCAATAATGTCTGTTTCTCAGACGCGTCATCTTAGGCAGTTTCACTTCTCACTTCAACACTCACACGCTACTAGTATGTAAAAACCAAGTGTGTGTCTGTACCAGGCTGACATTGATTAGTCGTTGTTGTGTGTATCTGTATGACAGATATATAGATGCCAGTCTGCCCGTAGTAACAGATGCCCAGAACACACTGGTCAGATAGCCAGCCATCTTGTGAGGCAGAGAGAGTGGAGGAGACACTGCGTAGGTGTAGATGAATCCTGTGTAGGAACCCTGGGTTAAACAAACAACAGGAATTAGTAGGTTGACAGTGAGCAGTCGTGTCTATGTGGGTGTGTGTGTGGCAAAGTTCAGTCTCACAATGATGCCATCGGTGATGAAGAGCACGGCTCCGCCCAGAATGTAAAGGAGGAAGTAGGAGGCGGGGCGATCCTTCACATCACCATAGTTACAGCAGCCAAGCAAACCCCCGCGACCTGGATTTATAGTACAGAATGACATGTTTAGTTCAGGGTTCTTCAACCCCAGGCCTGGACAGCTACAGAGTGTTCAAGCTTTTATTCAAGCCCCGCACTAGTGATGTTTTAGTTGGTGAGAAGTTTGGAGATTGGGCTGTAGTGTCTATGGGGTTCCACCCTGGCAGCTGTTGTGGATATTTTAGGGGGGTCTTACATTGGGTTGGGTGAATGTGTGAGGTGTCTTACCCTGTGAGGTGTGAGGGGACTATTGTTAGACTTACCCTGGGTTGGGTGAGAGGTGTCTTACCCTGGATGTTGTGGTCCTGTTGGTTCTTCTCTGAGTTTTTCTCCTTGTCCAGCAGACGAGGGCTCTGGTTGGAGCAGGGGAACAGCCGCTCACGGTACATCAACAAATACACTGCTAAAGGCACAGGCAGCTAGAGAAAGAACATACACAATTGAAAAAATAAAATACAAAATCTCTCTGTGACTCCCTGGTTACTGTCTATGCAAAAGGGCCATCTTTCTCAGTGATCTCGAGGAAGCTTGCCCTGTGGTACAATCTCCCTTTTGTTTTGTTATTCAAATCAACCAGCCACTACTGCTAACCTGCAGCTACTGTATCAACCACAGCTACAACACCACAATCTAACTGCTAACAAAGTGCTTATACACTTACATTGATAAAAGACATGATCCAGAATGCGTAGGAGATGTTGGTGGTGATGATGCCCTCTGTGTGGAGGTGGTAGTGGTTGGATACGTTGTGCAGGGGGGTTGTCCCTTTGCCTGCCAGGGAGCTGCGAAGGTGATGGAGGTCAGTGGAGGAGTTGGCTGTCATGTTCCCCCCCAGAACACAACTCTCCTCAGACAGGAACGGGTCTGCTACCAGGGGACTCACCAACGCACCGAGCCCTGTGAATAAATGCAGGACCTGAGGAGGAGATGGGAGGGGAGAATCATTTTTGTGCAATTTGTGATTAAAATACCCCTGACCCCTCTCACTTTCTCCTCCCCTCCATCCCTCCTCCTTCCCCCTCCCTTACTCCCTCCTCCCTCCCTCTCTCTCTGACCTGTAGGAACACTGCTGAATCTTTCTGGTAGAGCTTCACCAGCTGCTGGTTGGCGATGGTGTCAATCACCCCCATTGCCGTGCCAGATATTGCCATGGCAACGGCAAGCATCAGCACATGGTGGCATAGTGGGATTATGGCAAAAACCACAGAGATGACAAGACTAGAGACGAAGAGAGCTGAGAGGGCGCAGCGGAGCCTGGAAAGAGGAGGGAGGGGGACAGATATTAGAGCACTCTTTTGGGTAACAGTGGCTTTGGTAAAGAGAGAAATTAAAACAGTTAACAACAATTTATAGCTCCCTCTGTTTAAGGTAATTGAGCCCCCTTGCTGGCCCTCTCGCTCCACTTCCAGTCACATCTGGCCTGCTTAGCTCTCCCCTCTCTGGTCTTAACCCATGGCTAGAGGCAGCTCCAGGTAGGTAGGGTAGCTGAGGGGCTGTTTCTCCAGCTCTACTAGCATGGGCAGTATTGTAGCAGGAATGTCACCTTGACCCAATCCCCATTGATTAGTGCTACGGTCGTATTTACCCTGTTTGTCAGAGTTTATCAGACCCCCTGAGGCACCTAGTGTACAGCGAGCCCCGCCTTATCTCTACCTCCATTCCGCCAACTTCCCACTCCCTCGCTCTGAGCTGGTTTGAGAACTAACATTCCATTAGACTGGGTCCCTAATAAACACGGCAAGTTGCAGATAACACCAGAATACGTCCATCTCTCTTTTTCTCTCTCTCACTCTCCCTACCTCTCAATCTCTCTCTCTTCCCATCGCTCTCACTCTCTCTCCCTTCCTGTTTCTGCCAAGGAGTATCACAGTTTTAAACAAAAGCAAAGCACTTTAAGCCTTGTCTGGTCTGTCAAGTCTGTGGTATAACTGTATATTCTTGACTTGGGCAATTCCACAGCAGCAGACATTTTTTTGTTATCTCAGATTGCTCTGGCAATTCTCACATAGAAACTTAATTGGGAGGAAAGTTGTTTAACATGCTTTTAACGTGTCACAAACCTGTTTTGAGAAAATCATGATGGAATTGGCAATTTTAGGCCCTTTTTAGACCTATACATGCCTCCTGTAAGACCCTATGATCTGTGAACTGTACATGACACAGATAATATGTTGGTGTCATTATACTCCTTATAGTGTTCTCTCAAATATGCAGTATGTCTAGATTCTGATATACACATTTTCACAGTCATTTATTCAACATAAAAAACATTTATATCTCATTGGACAAGGTATGACAACAACCCATGCTTTGGTTTGTTTACCTGGCTGCTGTTACCTTTTTTGCATTTGTCACACAAATCCAATGCAAGTCAATGGTACCTAGATTTGCATTTTCACGCTTCATATCCAAATCATCTCAAGTAACATAATTGAGTTACAAGATACTTTAGGATGATTTGAACACAAAATGCTAATATAGGTACCACTGACTTGCATTGGACTTGCGCCACAAATGCTAAAAAGTTAGCATTTGAAACAGTGGCCAGGTAAACAAAACCAAAGCACAGGTTGCTGTCATACCTTGTCCACAGACTGGTTACAGGGTAAGGAAACCAAAATGTAATTTAATAATTTGGGTGAACTATCCCTTTAACATTGAGGGGGGGTTCTTAAAAAAAAAAGACGAGCAGGAACAGCACCATCTAGGGGTCAGAACCTGGTAATACCAGGATGTAGGATAAGACATAAACCTAACAACTTCAATGACTAATTTCTCTGAACACGGGAAAGAACCATCACCAAATTCACTGGGAATGCATTACATAGGATGAGGAAACAATAGTCCGAGCCGCAGCTCCATACCACTCGTCAAACATAGAGAACTGATAATGTATACTCGTTGTTGGGATTGGCGTGGGGTGTGGGGGGTCCGTGGGTGACTTTTGTCAATTTCTTTGGAATCCTCATGTCTTACTCATTAGCTAGGTTTCCATCCAATTGGCAACAGATTTTCATGCAAATATTCGAAAATCTGCATAAAGAAAATATGCAAATTTTTCCACCCGTGGTGCATTTCCACCAAACTGACTTGTTGCGGATAAAAATTAGTGCGTGATGATGTAGTGCACACAACATTTTATTTTTCGCTTAAGTTTTCAAGTGTTTCCATCACATTTTCAACTCTACCGATAGTTTTGTCACAAATATGTTGCATTAAATAGCAAATGTGCCTTCTCTGGTCTTGGCACGTGCTAGGTATGCTAGTCTACATGATGAGATTATTGTGGATATTTTTATTTGTCAAATGGCAGTCAGGCATCGATCATCATGTCACCAGAATAAGACCCTTGATATTTATTAGAAAGGAGCATCAAGATCACTGTGCACGTTCACCACCCTGTGAAGTTCATCATAACATATTTCATCTGTAGCCTAATAAACTGCTTGGTTTCCAGAGTTGTAGAGGGAGGACCACACACCATATCATTGCGTGACTCCAAGTCTACTTCGATATGATGGTTATTATGTCAATATTTGTGCATAAATGAGTTTTTTTACAGACCCCAAAAGATCCCAGCACCTTGTATAGCGTATTTTGCTTTGTTGACATTTGGAAAGTTTACAGACAAATTTGCATCAGGCCTGTCATGACATTTTTTATCAGACATGTGGTTGGTTGCACAACCTGGTCTCCGAGCATTTCGTATTATTCTGCACTTCTATCTGAGACAATCCATTAAGTATGATACATTACATTTCGTATGTTTTTTTTTTAAATTTATGGCTGTCCATCACCTATTCCGTATGATATGTTACGAATTTGCAAAATGTATGATATATTAGGAATTCTAGCTAGGTGGCTAATGTTAGCTAGCTCGCTAACGTTAGCTAGGCTAGGGGTTAGGAGTTAAGGTTAGGGGAAAGGTTAGCTAAAAGGGTTGAGGTTAGGGGAATGGTTAGCTAAAAGGGTTAAGGTTAGGTGAAAGGTTAGCTAAAAGGGTTAAGGTTAGGTGAAGAGTTAGCTAAATGGTTAGGAGAAGGGTTATCTAACATGTTAAGTAGTTGCAAAGTAGCTAAAAAGTAGTAAGTAGTTGAAAAGTTGCTAAAATGCTAAAGTTGTCCGTGATGAGATTTAAACTCGCTACCTTTGGGTTGCTGGACCTTCATGTTATACGCCTACCCAACCACCCTACTTTTGATTTTGCCTTAAGTAACCATCTGTCTTATGTAACCATACCAAATGTAAGATACTGTATCATACTTAATGCAGTGTCTCGGATTTAGGTACAGAATAATATGAAACCAGGTTGGTACTTTACACACATAAAAATGTTGGATGGAAACCTGGTTATTGAAACGTGCATGTCGTTTTAGTGACGCTGTCAGCTAACCCGACTATGGTCATTGTCATTTCAATTCATGATATACCCATTAGTTCTTGAATAATATTGCTAATATACAGGGGCGCAACTTTGGCTTTAGAAGTGGGGGGACAATCATTATTTTTATTTTTTCTCAGTCAGATAAACACTCCAAACAGCCTATCCGACCGCTCGGAGGCGTCCGCATGGTTCTAAAGCACACCATCGCCTCGTTTTGTATCCCATTCCAATGACAAAACTGGTGGGGACAAAAATGCAATTTCAGAATGTGGGGGGGACATGTGAAATTTGCACCCCTGCTAAAATATGCCTCAAGAGCTTAGCACAACTGTCTTACCCCATATCATAAACCACAATATAAAGCGTTATTACTCCATCCTTTGTTCACAAATAACAGGAACTTAAAGGACACAAATATATAGTTTCAAAACTATAAATGATGTTTAAAACTAGTCTACCATGTGGATGTTATGACTGTCAGTCCTTTGCATCTAGGGCACTGTCAATGAATTAGAAAGGTTACATCTCCTCAATCCCTCAGCTGCACACCAAAACAAGTGGAGGGGCTGCTGTTAATTGCTGTTGCTGAAAAACAAATCCCAGGTTGTAGTTTCAAAATCACTTGAAACTAAATTTACCCCAACCCTGACACACATTGGCCACACCAGTAGCCAGACATCTGACACTCACGTCTTCTTGAAGAGTCCCCCTAGGGCGCTCCCCAGCATGAGGAAGAATTGTTGGGCGAAGAAGACCCAGGTGATCTCCTGCAGAGTGGACTGGGTCTGACACCTCAGGTCCAGGATGGTCGGCCCCAGGAACGCGATACAGAGCCCGAAACTGAAGAACACGCTCCAGTAGGTCAGTGTGTGCCGCCAGTGGCGCTTGAACAAAGCCCAGACCAGATCATCTACAAACATCATCTCGTAGTCGCCGTGACAAGCCCTGGAGCTGTTTAAGAGAGGGAAACCATCTAATTTAATTGAGACGAAGGTTATAAGGAGACCTCGACGTGCACCGACAACAAAACCCCTGAAGTTATTTATAGTTGGCTGGCGAAGTTGGGATGCCTGCATATGGTTGGTAGGTTGAGTTAATAAACTGTTGTTTGCCTCCCAGTCACGTCACACTGATAGACCTGTCAAACTCGCAGTGCCCTCCTCTTTCCCCTGGAGACTGATGTCCATCATTGAACTCAACAGTGCTGCTCGGTAGGAGAGAAGGGCATCTTCCAAGGCTAGATTTTCCTGTTTAGCTATAATCTATGTTATGTGAAGTGCCATTGTCGTTATTTTCCGTGTAATGCATTTTAATGGAGGGTTTTCCATTTTCTGGATCTGTCCATTGAATAGGTCTATTTGGTCTGTGTTGCGCCTCCTGTCGGTCTTCCTCAATCTCATTATGAGCACGAGATTCATGATATTAATAAATAGGTTATGGTCAATATCATACAGCGGATCATGAGTGACAAAATATGGATGATTAGATGTCCAAGGTAGTATGAAAGGCCAGATTTGGAAGTGTGACACCTATTGAACACTTTACATTTTCTTGCTTTCTATTTAATTTCAGTATAAGTACTGAATGAGAGCCGGTCATTGTGCTACAGAGTGATGTAATTTATTCATTTATCAGTTATTTATTATTTGATCACTTTTGGCTTCTTGGCAGTCACAATACATTCAGTTTCTAGTTTTAATAATAGCGCAGTAGACAAATCACACAAAATATTGAATATCACATTTTATACAAAATCTAAATATACTTTATATCTTTTATAAAACATTTAGACATCATCTACAGTCATTTAATACAGTCATGTCTTGTATCATCTGGCATAAAATTCACTGAGAAAGAAGAAAAACATCTCTTAAAGGTCCAATGCAGCAGTTTCTATCTCAATATCAAATCATTTCTGGGTTACAATTAAGTACTTTACTGTGATTGTTGTCAATTAAAATGGTAAAAAAGAAACAAATATCTAAATAACCAGATAGCTTCTTAGCAAAGAGCAATTTCTCAAGCAAGAATTTTGCTAAGACTGTATGGGAGTGGTCTGAGTGAGGGGAAAACTGAAAACTAGCTGTTATTGGCAGAGAGGATTGGAACGCTCTTTCTAATTGGTCTATTAACTTATTTACCGCCGGACAGTAAACAGGTAGTATTTTCAAACAGCTCTTATACTAAAAGGGCATTATCATTTTTTTTTTTTTTTTATGTGACTGCACTGGGCCTTTAAAGTACATATATATTATTTATTTTCATTACAGTACAGTATTTAAAATATCTTAATTTACCACAGCAAAACATATACAGTAGGCTAATACTTCTGCCCCAGAGGTTGCTAAAATAAACAGAGGGGAAGTTTAAATGTGTAACACACAGATCGCCATCTCTCCCAGTGGGTCCCAATGCTTTTGGCTTCCCTTCCTTACCTTATTTCCGTCATGGCCACTGATAGGACTGGATAAGTGTCCACCATATTGCTTTTACCTGTCCGTTTTTTCAGTTTGGTGGTGAGGAAGTAAAGGAGACAAGGAAAGTTAGCTCTATAAGATTATTGGCTTTGTCTCCAGTGTGGGGTAGAGAGAACAGCATCTGAGTAGTCTATAGTGGCTCCCTCTCCTTGTTCCCTTTCCTTCATCAGATGTGAATGTGCTGGACACACAGAGGTGTAAGCAGCTTGATTCCCAGTAGGCTTACCCAAAATTGCTTTTCAGTGACCCTGTCTTTTTATAACAGTTTATATGAATGAGAGGAGAAGAGGAAGCCCCTCAAGACTAGATGCACCCTAGGTTAGGAGAGAGGTAGGTGAGAGGAGGTTAGGTGAGAGGTAGGGGAGAGGACATGAGATGAGGACAGATTAGACAGTGATGTCGTACATGTCCAGATTATTCAGGAAGTAGCCTATATCTGCTCTGGGAGCCAAATGGAATTCCCAAGCCCATTTCCCAGGGGGAGGGAACAAGTGCACACTTCAGAGAGAAGTGGGGGAAATCAGAATTTGTGTTCCAGTGAATGGAAGTGAATAAACCAATTGGAATAGTCGGTTCCAATATGCAATTCCAGGTTCATTATGTAATGGTCTTTGTCTAATCATTCTTCATCTTAATCTAGAGCCAGTCCAGGAACACTCTTCAGATGTGACTTCAGGTTTGTGCAAATAGGAGACTCAGAGATACGATCACTAAACTTGTGTTATTCACTAATGCAAAGTAAATGCCCACAACACATACTGTAGGTTTCTATATATCATATTTTGAAGAAAGAAATCTCTAGCACATTTTACTAAGGCAATTTCAAAAACGTGAGAAATGTACTGTAATACTGATTTTAATGAAATCCCCACTAGGTGAAATCATGGGGTGGTTATGTAGAGGCAGGTTTGTCGGAAATGGACTCTTCCCCAACTGTTCAGATTTAGTTTGGATTTAGAGTTTTGGTCTCAGATGGTGGTTGTGTTGCAAGGTGCTAACTCTGTGTTATTTTATTACAAGGGGACATGAACAGAAGGAGAGGAGGAAGGGAAAGCGAGAAGTGGAGATCAGTGAAACATGCAGAGTGATTGGTTAGCTTGAGTGTCTGCAGGGGACTGAGTGTGAAGGGGATTGGGTAAGAGAATGGGAGATAGTTCCTAGTCAGTCCCCAGAATCATGAGAGTAGAATGCTCATATAGAAGGACCTCGGCTCTAAGCCGTTTGAGGTGCAGTGCTAGTTCATTCTCAGAAACCCTGTCTGTATCCATCCTCTGTTGTGTGGAGGGAGAGGGTTAGATGTGTGTTTGTGTAAATTTAACTTTAACCTTTATTTAACCAGGAAAGACCTTTGAGGTTAGACTGATGTAACCTGGATGTTTGTGTTTGCATTTGTATTTCTGTTTGTATGAGGGATTGGAGTGCGTTTGTCTTCAAAGCCGATTCCTCCTTGAGGCTTTCTCTCCCTGTCTGCACTCCTTCGGCTGGTCTTCCTTTAGAATATGCTCTGCCTTCTGTTCTTCCCCCGACCTGGATTTGGTAAAGAGAACAGGAGGATTACATTTACATTTTAGTCATTTAGCAGACGCTCTTATCCAGAGCGACTTACAGTTAGTGAGTGCATACATTTTTATTTTTTTATTTTTTTGTTTTTTTTCATACTGGCCCCCCGTGGGAATCGAACCCACAACCCTGGCGTTGCAAACGCCATGCTCTACCAACTGAGCTACATCCCTGCTGGCCATTCCCTCCCCTACCCTGGACGACGCTGGGCCAATTGTGCGCCGCCCCATGGGTCTCCCGGTCACGGCCAGCTACGACAGAGCCTGGATCACATGAATGAACTGAACATGTTTCATGGTTTATTTGCAGTAGTTGTTTTTTGTGTTATTTGATGGTTTATGGGATTAGTAAATAAAGGTAAAAATATATATGTATATATATATATATATATATATATATATATATATATATATACTGTATTTGTTGTATTGTACCTGGAGGCTGGAACACTGAGCTGCGGTGGCCTGGGTCTTTCTGCAGTTTAATTTCTCTGAGGGAAAACACTGATGAGGCTAGAGAGGGGGGTGGTGGTGAGAGAGAGAGAGAGAGAGAAAGAAAGTGAGAAGGAGTGAGAGAGAACAATGAGAGAGAGAGAGGGAGTGAGAGAGAACAGAGAGAGACGAGAGAGAGAGAGAGAGAGAGAGAGAGAGAGAGAGAGAGAGAGAGAGAGAGAGAGAGAGAGAGAGCATAAAGCACAACACATAAATTGCCACTTAATACATCATCCTCACCACATGATTGAAGTCAAATACATTTCATGTGTGTGTCTTACTGTCTGCGAGGCTGTGGATGTTCTCTCCCAGACTGAGGAAGTAGGGGTGTCTAAGAGATGCTTCAGCTGAGACTCTGGTCCTAGTGTCATACTGAAATAACACAGGGAAATACACACAACACCAGAATAAAGGTTTGGTATTTAACCTCTACGGGATCGGTGTCTCGTATATACGAGACGGTTGAGCTAACGTGCGCTAATGTAATTAGCATGACTGTTGTAAGTAACAGCAATCCTTCCAGGACATAAACATGTCTTATATGGGCAGAAAGCTTAAATTCTTGTTAATCTAACTGCACTGTCCAATTTACAGTAGCTATTACAGTGGAAACATACCATGCTATTGTTTGAGGAGAGTGCACAACAACAAAAAACTTATCACGGCAACTGGTTTGATACATTCACCTCTGAAGGTAAATAATGTACTTATATTCAGTAATCGTGCTCTGAGTTGTCATCCTAAGGTCCCAGAGATAAAATGTAGCATAGTTTTGTTTGATAAAATCAATTTTTATATTTAAATGTAGGAACTGGGTTCTACAGTTTGAACCCCTGCTGTCTCTGGCTCCACACCCACCCCGCCCGGCCATCTAGATGTGTGAAAGTTAGTGTATAAGCTAATGATCCATCATGTATGACATTCCTGGGAGTGTGTAAACTTACATTTGGTATTACCATATAATTTTTGTATGTTCTCTATAGTTATGTACTTGAAAATGTATCAATTGATGAATTCGGCACATTTGGCCAGACTTGATACATAATAGTCCAGTATTGCAACGCTTCACTGGATCAATCTGAAACTTTGCACACACACTAATACCATCTAGTGGCCAAAATCTAAATTGCACCTAAACTGTTATATTATATTGTGGCCTTTCGCTTGCATTTCAAAGATGATGGAACAAAAAAACAAAACATTTATATATTTTTTACAAGATCTAATGTGTTATATTCTCCTACATTAATTTCACATTTCCACAAACTTCAAAGTGTTTCCTTTAAAATGGTATCAAGAATATGCATATCCTTGCTTCAGGTCCTGAGCTACAGGCAGTTAGATTTGGGTATGTCATTTTAGGCTAAAATGGAAAAAAAAGGGTCAGATCCTTAAGAGGTTAACACTAGTGGTTACAGGTTGGTGTGGATGTGTTTCTTACCAGGAGTAGAGCAGTTAGCATGTCAATCCCCTCAGTATCCAGCCTGGAGAGGACAGTAGACTGTGGTTATGTTACTGGGTTGTGGTTTGTGTTACCTGAGCTAGTGGTTGGTGAGTGGTCTTATTGCAGTAATGCTGTGGTTGTGTTACCTAGGCACGTGGTTGATGAGTGGCTGAGGTCTGTACTCAGGGAACATGTAGGATCTGAACTCATCATTATTGGAGATACCTGGCCAGCTGTCCTCTTTTGGGGTACCTGAGAAAGAGAGAGAGAGAGAGAGAGAGAGGGGAGAGGTTAATGTAAATGCTTCATATTCTATGTCTGTATGGGGGGTTGTATCTGGTTACCCCAGCAAGATTGCCCCCTGTGCTATAAATGAAAGAGTAGAATTACCAATGAGTCTGAAGACTAAGTGCAGCTCCTCCTTCACTGAGGAGCCGGGGAACATGGGACGACCCGTCGCCATCTCAAATAGAATACAGCCCACGCCCCTTTACCACACACACAGGAAGCACAGACACACAGGATTGCAATGAAAAGTGAAAGGGCGTGTTCGACATAGCAGATTATTTGTAGATCAGTCAGTCACAATTGACCCATGATACATCACAGTATTGATGCTCTGGAACACGTCCAACGTGATCTTTGGAGACTAATGCCTGAAAGGAGGTGGTAATGCCTCACAGTGTGTATGGAAATAACAAACCCCTGGAGCCGCACACACACTCACACTCTTATGGACTCACATCACATTGTCCAGACCATCATGCACACACACACACACACACACACACACACACACACACACACACACGGGTAAACATTTCACTTTTAGTCTACACAGCATGTGACAAATAACATTTGATTTGATTTGACATATAGCGGGAGGTTTGTCAGTAGAACAGAGACACACACACAAATCAAAGAGCAGGCCTGTGTACGAGCCAGGGTGTAATAGAGTACAATGATTTCCTTTGTTTATCACTAGGGGTCTCTGCTCCGATGGAGCATTTTTCCGATTTTGTTGCCTTACAACCTGGAATTAAAATTGATTTTTGGGGGTTTGTATCATTTAATTTACACAACATGCCTACCACTTTGAAGATGCAAAATACTTTTTATTGTGAAACAAACAAGAAAGAAGACAAAAAATGGAAAACTTGAGCATGCATAACTATTCACCCCCCCCAAAGTCAATACTTTGTACAGCCACCTTTTGCAGCAATTACAGCTGCAAGTCTCTTGGGGGTATGTCTCTATAAGCCTGGCACATCTAGCCACTGGGATTTTTGCCCATTCTTCAAGGCAAAACTGCTCCAGCTCCTTCAAGTTGGATGGGTTCCGCTGGTGTACAGCAGTTTTTAAGTCATACCACAGATTCTCAATTGGATTGAGGTCTGGGCTTTGACTAGGCCATTCCAAGACATTTAAATGTTTCCCCTTAAACCACTCGAGTGTTGCTTTAGCAGTATGCTTAGGGTCATTGTCCTGCTGGAAGGTGAACCTCCATCCCAGTCTCAAATATCTGGAAGACTGAAACAGGTTTCCCTCAAGAATGTCCCTGTATTTAGCGCCATCCATCATTCCTTCAATTCTGACCAGTTTCCCAGTCCCTGCCGATGAAAAACATCTCGTTTGGTGTTCTCGGGGTGATGAGAGGTGTTGGGTTTGCGCCAGACATAGCGTTTTCCTTGATGGCCAAAAAGCTCAATTTTAGTCTCATCTGACCAGAGTACCTTCCTCCATATGTTTGGGGAGTCTCCCACATGCCTTTTGGCGAACACCAAACGTGTTTGCTTATTTTTTTCTTTAAGCAATGGCTTTTTTTCTGGCCACTCTTCCGTAAAGCCCAGCTCTGTGGAGTGTACGGCTTAAAGTGGTCCTATGGACAGATACTCCAATCTCCGCTGTGGAGCTTTGCAGCTCCTTCAGGGTTATCTTTGGTCTCTTTGTTGCCTCTCTGATTAATGCCCTCCTTGCCTGGTCCGTGAGTTTTGGTGGGCGGCCCTCTCTTGGCAGCTTTGTTGTGGTGCCATATTCTTTCAATTTTTTAATAATGGATTTAGTGGTGTTCCGTGGGATGTTCAAAGTTTCAGATATTTTTTTATAACCCAACCCCTACAACTTTGTCCCTGATCTGTTTGGAGAGCTCCTTGGTCTTCATGGTGCCGCTTGCTTGGTGGTGCCCCTTGCTTAGTGGTGTTGCAGACTCTGGGGCCTTTCAGAACAGGTGTATATATACTGAGATCATGTGACAGATCATGTGACACTTAGATTGCACACAGGTGGACACAACTAATTATGTGACTTCTGAAGGTAATTGGTTGCACCAGATCTTATTTAGGGGCTTCATAGCAAAGGGGGTGAATACATATGCACGCACCACTTTTCCGTTAAGTAATCTTTTTCATTTCACTTCACCAATTTGGACTGTTTTGTGTATGTACATTATCCAAATAAAAATAAATTTAAATTACAGGTTGTAATGCAACAAAATAGGAAAAATGCCAACTGGGAAGAATACTTTTGCAAGGCACTGTATGTTGCTGTGATGATGTATAGTGTGGACAACACATCTAATCAAAACATGGTTTCCCTCATTTAGGTTTCCACTGTTGTTAATGAAGGTTAATCAATGTGACAGACACGTAGAGGAGGTTTGCTAAAATGCCTCTGTCTCTGTGAGTCAGAATGGAGGTGTGTGCGTGTGTGTCTGTGTGTGTGTGTGTGTAGTGTACTACTCACCACATGTCGATGGGTGTAGAGTACTCTGTGGTACCCAGAAGTACTTCAGGGGGGCGGTACCATAGAGTCACCACCTCGTTGGAGTAGGTCTTAGTGGGCACAGACTTGGCCCGTGCCAGACCTGACCAATCAAACAAACAGTCATGAGCTGGATCTCCGAGAGGGAATATTATCTACTGATCTGGTCTACTATCTACATGCAGGATGGGTGTTGAAAAGGTTAGGGATAATATAGAGGGAGACCTGTTGCTAAGTTACCAATGTCTGTGTATCCATCTTTATGGGGAGACTATCTGATGTATGTGCGTGTGTGCATGTCATACCAAAGTCAGCTAGTTTGAGCTCTCCCTTGTCGTTGATGAGCAGGTTCTGAGGTTTGAGGTCTCTGTGAAGGATCTTCCTCTTATGGCAGTAGGACAGACCACGTAACAACTGGAACATAAAGATCTACAGAGACAGAGAGAGAGAGAAGAAGAGAAGATGATGATGATGAACTGTGTTCAGTAGGGGTGACCAGAGCCATATATTTCGAGAGTTAGGACATTGAGGGTTCTGCATTATGATGCATTTACATGACACAGTACAATCAAATAATTCCATACGGCAACCATGTTAGCTCCCCATGGGCAGTATTGACCAATAGCAATTCATGGATTTTTTCTTAATTTTAAACAATGCTATGTTACTGAACTTCTAAAATTAGAATCCAAATACTTGTCATGAATGGATAAATGGAATGCTCAATGGCAGCAACATGGCGTCCATTCTAAAAGGTGGCCGAACTCTATATATATACAGTGGGGAGAACAAGTATTTGATACACTGCCGATTTTGCAGGTTTTCCTACTTACAAAGCATGTAGAGGTCTGTAATTGTTATCATAGGTACACTTCAACTGTGAGAGACGGAATCTAAAACAAAAATCCAGAAAATCACATTGTATGATTTTTAAGTAATTAATTTGCATTTTATTGCATGACATAAGTATTTGATACATCAGAAAAGCAGAACTTCATATTTGGTACAGAAACCTTTGTTTGCAATTACAGAGATCATACGTTTCCTGTAGGTCTTGACCAGGTTTGCACACACTGCAGCAGGGATTTTGGCCCACTCCTCCATACAGACCTTCTTCAGATCCTTCAGGTTTCGGGGCTGTCGCTGGGCAAAACGGACTTTCAGCTCCCTCCAAAGATTTTCTATTGGGTTCAGGTCTGGAGACTGGCTAGGCCACTCCAGGACCTTGAGATGCTTCTTACGGAGCCACTCCTTAGTTGCCCTGGCTGTGTGTTTCGGGTCGTTGTCATGCTGGAAGACCCAGCCACGACCCATCTTCAATGCTCTTACTGAGGGAAGGAGGTTGTTGGCCAAGATCTCGCAATACATGGACCCATCCATCCTCCCCTCAATACGGTGCAGTCGTCCTGTCCTCTTTGCAGAAAAGCATCCCCAAAGAATGATGTTTCCACTTCCATGCTTCACGGTTGAGATGGTGTTCTTGGGGTTGTACTCATCCTTCTTCTTCCTCCAAACACGGCGAGTGGAGTTTAGACCAAAAAGCTCAATTTTTGTCTCATCAGACCACATGACCTTCTCCCATTCCTTCTCTGGATCATCCAGATGGTCATTGGCAAACTTCAGACGGGCCTGGACATGCGCTGGCTTGAGCAGGGGGACCTTGCGTGCGCTGCAGGATTTTAATCCATGACGGCATAGTGTGTTACTAATGGTTTTCTTTGAGACTGTGGTCCCAGGTCTCTTCAGGTCATTGACCAGGTCCTGCCGTGTAGTTCTGGGCTGATCCCTCACCTTCCTCATGATCATTGATGCCCCACGAGGTGAGATCTTGCATGGAGCCCCAGACCGAGGGTGGTTGACCGTCATCTTGAACTTCTTCCATTTTCTAATAATTGCACCAACAATTGTTGCCTTCTCACCAAGCTGCTTGCCTATTGTCCTGTAGCTCATCCCAGCCTTGTGCAGGTCTACAATTTTATCCCTGATGTCCTTACACAGCTCTCTGGTCTTGGCCATTGTGGAGAGGTTGGAGTCTGTTTGATTGAGTGTGTGGACAGATGTCTTTTATACAGGTAACGAGTTCAAACAGGTGCAGTTAATACAGGTAATGAGTGGAGAACAGGAGGGCTTCTTAAAGAAAAACTAACAGGTCTGTGAGAGCCGGAATTCTTACTGGTTGGTAGGTGATCAAATACTTATGTCATGCAATAAAATGCTAATTAATTACTTAAAAATCATACAATGTGATTTTCTGGATTTTTGTTTTAGATTCTGTCTCTCACAGTTGAAGTGTACCTATGATAAAAATTACAGACCTCTACATGCTTTGTAAGTAGGAAAACCTGCAAAATCACTTGTTCTCCCCACTGTATGGCTCTGGGGGACTAACCTTGACATTGTTCATGCTCATCAGGTTTCCACAGTTGTCCAGGTACTGTTTCAGATCACTGTCCTGAGAGACACACAGACAAACACAAACACACACACTATTTCAGAACTTTAACATGAACATGAAGCTATATAAAAAAGCAGATATAACACTGGTTATTAAACTGCTCATAAAGTATTTGAAAGATGTTTGAACTACTCACCAGGTACTCAAAGACCAGAGTGAGGGAGCGTTCTGTGTGTATGATGTCATGCAGTGTGACAATGTTGCTGTGTTTTAGGTTCTTCAGTAGAGACACTGCAGAGACACAGAGAAAATGGTTGGATGCAGCTCTGGCTGCATGGAGGACATGGTAATGACATTTTAGCTCCACTGGGTGGCGTCACGCCCATTTCTATGGGCATAAGCACTGTTCCTGACACAAACTGTTCACACCCCTCTTGTTGGCAGAGCGAAAATGTTGCATGTTTAAAGCTATTTTCTGCAATTCTACACATTTTGCCATGTCTTATGTGTGTTCATGTGATATTTGAGTAACTCAAACATTATATCAAATTCTATGGGCTAAAAAACCTAGCTAAAAAACATTAGCTGACATGGGCTAGTTGAGCTGGACATTTCTGACAAGTTATAAATAGCTCTCTAAAGTATGCAGTGACTGACATGATGATGCACTACCCAATTAAAAAATTGCACCTTGTGCATTCTACTATTCCAACTTTCTAGAGTAAGTAGAAAGCCGGACTGAGTTTCTTACATTTGTATTTATTTATTTGGGGGGACCACTGAGCTACTGTAGTAAATCTCAGCCCTGTTGGAACACTTTTTTGGGTATGTGTGGTGTGAGGAGGGGTGAGCAGAGGTTAGGAGAGAGGTTTGATGGTTCTATAGGGTGCTGTGTGTTACCTTCTCTGATAGCTGTACAGGGTGCTCCCTCCTCATGTTCTAGCCTAATCTCTTTCAGCGCCACCAGGTTCTCTGTCAGTTTGCTCCGACCCTTAAAAACGGTGGCATACGTACCCTACACAGGAACAGGAAGTAATTGAAACAGGAAATAGGAAACAGGAAGGAATAGTCAATCACATCAGTCAGTTTTCTTTCTCACATATAATGATCGTCACTTTCTGGCTATGCCAAATGTCTAACCCTGACCCTTTTAACTACTGAGCCTAACCCTTCCCCATAACCTTACCCCTAACCATAACCCAAACCCTAACCTATTAAGAATAAGGTTAATTTGCTTTATGTCATTGCTGTCTCTCTCTTGAAACACTGGCTTGTTTCATTGCAGGATGTAAGGTATTTAAAGAGGACCACCTTGTTATGTGGAGGAGCAGTCATGGTTGACCATTCATTGGTTCTGTTAGTTTACTGTAAACACATGTCTTAACTCCCCCCTCTGGTTTGAGATGACCTAGACTGCAAAACATTCCAGAACACTGCTCCCACCCTGATGCTGCCCATGTTCACTCCCCTTCACAGATCTGGCAGGACTGAATAGGTGTAAGAAATATGAAGGAAACTAAGTAGGGGGATTGCTTACACCTATCCAGCTATTGTAGATTGGTGAAACCCAGTAGGTCCCCAGAGACTGTGTTGACTCACTTGTCTCCTGTTAGACTTTCTTAAGGGAGCTAGATGAGGTAAAAGGGAAGGTGAATACCCACACACTGGGAATACCCACACACCTTTACTTTCAAGTTTCTCCTTTCTTTTCACATGCTATTCTCTGTATCCTGCACCTATTAAATCAGCTGGATGTGTGCCTTGAACTGCATCTGAAAGAGCATAACCATAGCGACACACACTTACCTCTCCCAGTTTGCCAAGTTTCACGTACGTCTCCAGCTTTCCAAAGCCAATGTCAGACTGCATGGAAAAACACATAAGGTAGCCTACTATAGTTAGGTCAATAGGGTATTATTACAGTATTGGGATATTGGTTAGTTATGTGTAGGGTAACTGTGCTGTAGGGTTATGACTGGTAAATTGATATATGTATGGTTATGACCATATGGTTTAGGGATCATGGTATTGGGATACTGTGATATTGGGTATAGGGGGTAGTCTACTGGGTATTGGGGTATGGGTATATTAGGCTATTGGGGTATGGGGGGTACAGGGTACTGACCAGTGATGCCCGTCAGGACATGCGTCTGAGGAGTTTGCAGGGAGGAGAGTTGTTCTCACTCGCCATCTCCCTCTCCATCTGCAGCTTCTTGAGGAACTCTGGAGGCAGGCGGATGTCCATGGGTATTGACGTATGGGTGTATTACGGTATATAGGGGTACGGGTATGTGATACTGACCAGTGAAGCCCGTAGGGACATGCGTCTGAGGGGTTTGATTTAGGGTATGGGTGTATTAGGGTATAGGGGTATGAGGTATAGGGGTACGAGGTATGGGGTACTAACCAGTGAAGCCCGTCGGGACATGCGGCTGAGGGGTTTGCAGGGAGGAGAGTTGTTCTCACTCTCCATCTCCCTCTCCATCTGCAGCTTCTTGAGGAACTCTGGAGGCAGGCGGATGTCCATGGGCAGAGACATACGCTTACTCACGTCCTGCAGATAATCAATAATCAGTCATCAATATGCAATACTCACACATAATCAATCATTATTTGTCAATATACACACATCATAAATGGGCAATATTCTCACATGATTAATGACACATTGCACCAGAACGTTCATCGCCAGACAAAGGTTATCACAGTGTACAGGTGAGGAGAGATTGTGGCTATTTAAAGCTAGGGATGATTAGACAAGCATTGGTTTGAGAATGTAATCTTCTCTCTGTGGGTCTATTCTGTATGAATGGAGACCTGTTTGAATGTAGGGCGAGATTTATCAAACCTCTTTTAAATTAATCTCTTCTCCCAGTCTCTCACCCTCTGACACAGTTTCTCCTGTGAGTGACTTTCTATCTCACACTTCCCCCTGTAATACATGTCTGGAACTATCTAAAATAAAGTTTTTGTGTGTATGTGAATTTCCCCAGGGTGTGTGTGTGTGTGCTCATTTCTGCGTGCACAAACATATGTGTTTGCAGTTATTTTTGTTGAAAAGTAAGACAGCTGAATTCTCTCACTAAAGGTATCTGGCATGGCTGGGTTTAGTGGAACCAAAAAAGAAGAAGAAGAAGAAAGAAAGCGAGAGACGGTAAAGAAAGAAAATTCAGACGATGGCTTGTAATTCCCTGTGGGCTGTGTAGCAGCTACTGCTGCTCTGAGGCTGAGAGGATGTTAAGGCCACTCAGCTTGGAGAGGGAGGAGAGGAACCCAGTCAGTAGCTCTTATGATGTCATAATGGTGTTATGACTGGTTTCATAATGGTTTTATGAATGCCTTATGTATACCCCCTTCAAGTAAAGTGTTATCTAATTTGTACAGGAGGCTATATTTACTTAGTGTCTCTCTCAGTATAGCAGTTCCTTTCAGATTGGTGTTTTGAGCTATACTATACTAATTGGCCTGTCAATATGAAAATCTTAACTCTCCCTCCCTGTTTCACCTCCATAGAGAAGCGTCGGTGTGGTGCTTTGCTGCGGTACTGGAGCTGGGAGGGGGACTGTGCTCCGGGCGTGGCTGGCTCAGGGCTCACTGGACTGGGACTGGCCTCAGGGTGTAGCGACGGCAGGGTCAGGCTGTCTGGAGTCAGTGCTGCAGGTTAGACAGAGAGATAGACAACATACACTTTAGTGTTATAGAAAACGTAACACAGATACTGATAAATACTTATTGTAGCCTCACACACACACACACACACACACACACACACACACACACACACACATACACACACAGACAGGCTTGCTTTAACAATCTATCCTCTTCAGTGTTGTACACAGCAGATTGAGTGGACAATTACTCTTTACGAATCAACAATACAGCACTCTTTCAGTCTGGACACTACACAAGGCTGCATCAGCTATACAGTGCGGAAGTGTGTGCATGTGTAACTGTGTCAGATCTTTGAACAGCTCATGGTGGAGTGTTTCAGCCCTGGTTTGATCCTGTGTGTGAATGGATTGTTGGTCTCGCTGCTGTTGGGTGTGTTTGGAGTGGATATGTGTCTCTTCCACCACATACCGACTGACACCTATGTGTATATGTGTGAATGTGGATACGTGTGTGCGCCTATGTGTGTATAGTGATTTGATGTGTGTGTGTGTGTGTGTAGCAACGCGCATGCCCCGCCCACTTGAGGATCTGTCTTTTTCAGCCATTTATTTCCTGTGTTTGAGGGGTGCAAAATCCACTTGTCACTTAAATCTCGCTGGATTGATTGCTTTCATTTTACTCCTGCGACTCTGTATTTTTTCCCCGTTAACGTTACGACCGCAGAAATGTTTGTAATGACCTGTCAAACACAGCCCCCGGTAATGGCTGAAATGGGCTCAATGGAATACATTGGCTTTCCATTGAATCTATAAGAATGCTCATGCTTTGTATGGGACTTAACGCACCGTCTCGACACTTACATCACAAGAAAGAGAAGATAGATACCTTTGTTTTGATGGGTGTTCATTTTTTGTGGAATTGAAAAAAGTAATGATTTAATACAGTTGAAATGTTTACAAATTAGATGCGCTGAAATGAAAGCAAGTTCCGAAAATCAACACTCGGATTATAGTGATATTATGTCTGATCTCGCAAACAATGTAAAGTTTGTATAGACAGGTGTAATCTAGAGCCAAGCGTATTGATGTTTAATCCGAGGGTATCCTGCTATTGACACACTTGTTGAATTATGCAAGAGAACATGACAACAACAGTAATTAATGAGGCAACCTAGATAGAGCAAGTGTTTGGTGGTTGTAGCTCTGTTCCTCCCCTTTATGTTAATGTTTTCATATATGCCAATACAAATGAGGCACATATAATTTTCCTTATTTTAACACAAAACATCAAAAAATACCTTGTACAAAAAAACTATAAATATATAAGTGCATAACTTTTTTATTGTGCAATTTGACAATAAATTGAATACCTGAATTCTCACTAAAATCCCTGAACTCCATTCATTATTTGTCTGTGCCAGTAAAATGTCTTATGTGCTATATTTCAGTCAATAGCTGATGGATTATAAACATAAACAAATGTAGTCCCATGTGGCTCAGTCGGTAGAGCATGGCGTTTGCAATGCCAGGGTTGTGGGTTCAATTCCCATGGGGGACCAGTACGAAAACGGTATGAAAATGTATGCACTCACTACTGTAAGTCGCCTGGAAAAGAGTGTCTGCTAAATGACTAAAAATAAAAATGTACAAATGAGTATCATTGTCCAACTGTTGCATTTATTAGGATTGTTTTAAAAATCTTTTAACAATTTCGATGACCGTTGCTAGTGTGTGTGTGTGTGCCTCGGCACGTTCGTGTGTATGTGTTCAGACGTTTGCCTCCTGGGCTGTTTGATGTAGTCTGCAGTGAGCTCTTTAACTCTTTGTTTCCATGGGGACACTGATTGCTAACAAAAGCATGTGAGGATAGGGCTAAACAGAGAGAAATATCCTCTCTCTCCGCCCCCCTCTCCTCTCTCTCTGTCTCCTCTGTCTCCTTCTCTCTCTCCCCCCCCCCTCTCTTTCTCTGTTTCCTTCTCTTGTCTCCTTCTCGCTCTGACAGATAGCTCAGCCATTAATATTTATTCCTGCACCCACAGCCTTCCTTTTATTAGTAGATATTCAACAGTCCTGGCTACTCCTACACACAGACACACACACACACACTTGTGTCTGCAAACACAGATACCATTTCTGGTGTACATACACACAAATGATGATGATGGAGATTTAGATGGTAGATTTGAGTTTAACTAAAAGGTAATTATTCATAGGCAGGAGGCAAGTACCTAACCAGCTCACTTAACAGTGTTAGAAAAATAAGGTGACAAAAATAAATAGGGCAAAAGAGCGATAGAGAGATGGAATAGAGATAGAGAGATCAATGAAGGCGAGAGAGAGGGAATTGGATGGAATTAAGCAGTGATAGATGAATGGTGAGAATGATAGCTATCATGACATCTTAGTTTGATTAATATTCCTGCTATGAGTGGGCACAGAACGATAGAAAGAACGGGAGCTGGCTCGTCATTTAAATATCACAGTTACAGCAACCCTTTGATCTGTCTGCTTGTAACTGGGGTCAGGGCATGCGAGACACGTGCACACACACACACACACACACACACACACACACACACACACACACACACACACACACACACACACACACACACACACACACACACACACACACACACACAAACACAAACACACAAACAAACAAACAAACACAAAGATATAAGACAGCTTGTTTGGAAAAGGACAATCCAATAAGTGGACCACAAGATGTCAATACCTGTCTTTATGTAAGGCCATGTCCCCAAAGAAGGAGAGAGATTGAGTGTGAGCCAGTTTGTTTGTAGTTGTGTTTTTGTTTGTGTGCAGGTTCAGGAGGAGGAAAGCAGTGTTCACAATAAAATTGTTCTTTATGATGAGAGGGTACAGAGACATCAACCTATGTGTATCTTTAAAATAATGTGTGTTCTAGTCCTATCCTATCTAAAATGGGAGATTATATAGGACATATGATGAAGTGAATAATGTATTAAAGGGCAGACTGAAAGGCTCTTACATGGCCAGGTAGGAAACTCTAACTCAAGACAGGAGCTGTCTGCTGACTGTTGTCCTCTCAGAGTGGCATTTCTAATGAAGCTTATGGTTGTAGGCTACTACGATGTTTTCTACCGATGGGGCATGCATTCTTCTCTCACTGGCCCTGGTCAAATTTAGTATGACAGTGTTTGATGTGATGATCAAAATTATTTAATTACATTCATCTTTCCATCAGTACACTTGTTAGCGTATCAAAATGATGATTTCATATAGTGAAGCTGCGCTGGATATAAACTAGGTTGCTGTATTAGATTGACTTAAAGATTAGACTGGCAGGCGGACGGGTGGCCTCCCTGATACACACGCGTGTATGTGTTAGCCTGTAAGGTATGATAATGAATTCATCAGCCTCACTCAAGCGTGACTTATTGACTTTTTCGTTTTTTAAAGTATGACACAGCTGCTTACCTACTGAGACAGGCGACTGAAGGGGATATTATGTTGATAAAGCTGCCTTAAGGATATACACCTTGTCACGTTGTATAATGAATAGAAGACAGGCGCAGGAATTCGTATTAGGGGTTTTATTTACTCCACCCAACACAAACACGTACAGTATATATATATCACACCGGGATGTAACCCAAACAAAGAGCGAGGTGTAACCTCTACACAATACACGGGACGAGACCCGTAAACAACGAGCACTATCACCGGTACTTACGAGACCAACGGACATGGGACAATAATCGACAAGAACAACGGGGAACAGAGGGCACATATATACACATACTAATCAGGGGGAATGGGAACCAAGTGTGCGTAATGAGACAACACAGTCCGGGGTTGGTGGTAATAATCCATGTCAGTGACGCCTAGAAAGCCGGTGACGTAGACCTCCGGAGCTGGTGAACGGAATGAGCAGCAGTACCGGGGGGATCTGTGACACACCTATATATAGTCATTCTGATCTGTGAGCTGATTGTGTTTCTCTTTTTGTTTGCAATAAAGATCTATTAGAAACAATAAATACATGACCACTGTAAAGACAGCTGCTCTGATGCATGTGACAAGCTTGTTGTGTGTTCTGGTATTTCAGTGTCAGGGAATTTGATTGTTTTTTTCACATCAAGATACAATTCATTCTTTGAGAGTCTAGGAAAGGTTGTGTTGCTGATGTTGTATCCCAACCTCATTAGGAGTTGAAAGGAATGTTAGGTAATGTCCAGGGAATGTGGTTAATCCTGGGAAAAATGTCAGCCAAGTCCGTCACTCTCCAAACATGGACAGAAAGTTGGACAGCATCGCCCTGATTCACTGTGGCGGAAATCAATGATTATTTCATGAAATCTTTGTTCAGTTATTGTCTGAAAGAGGCCGTGGTGGAAGAAGGGGTTGTGAAGGGTAGAATGTCTGGATTGACAGAGAGCCTAAAGAACCCCATGAACACCAGAACACAATGGTTAAAAGGTTTTCTTTCACCGTTGCAGGGCAGACTAGTGCCAGATGAAAGGATGGTTGTTACTCTGACACAGTGGCCCACAGCGAGGGAGATGGGCTTGTATAAATGTGTCTTGAACACTGCTAATCCCCATCAGCCTCAGCTCCCAGCACCCCCTCTCACTCTTCCGCCCCTCTCTCTCTTTGTCTCTCTCTCTCTCTCCCTCTCTTTCTCTCTCTCTCACTCTCCTGTCCTCTCTCACACACCTCTCTTTCTCCTCCTCCTCTCCTCTATCTCTCCACTCAGAGCTTGTGTAAATGTGTGTCATAACCTCATCAAACTGCAGCCTTCCCTTAGCTGGAAATTTGTGCTGTACAGGCTGTAGGGACAGAGTGGGGCTGGTACAGAGATGACTGGGCTGGTGGTTTGTTTGATTACAAACTGATTTAAGAATGGCCTGATCAATTAATAAAGGGATGAATAAATAAATGCAGGGAGGGATGGAGGAGGAAGTAGTATAATGTAATGTAAGATCTGGGATCAGGACTTTGAGCTTCCTGTTTCTAAATATAGTCCCAATATGCTGTCATTCATTAGCAACGCTCATAACAGCAAGACCCACTGGAGACAAGGAGGATAGAGGAGAGGATTTGCTGTGCATCATTGGACAGTGTTGGACAGGCAGTGTTGGGCAGTGCAAGGCAGTATTGGGCAGTGCAAGGCAGTGTTAGAGGTCTTACCCTGAGTGTGTTGGATGTTCAGCTGGTTGATTTGCTCAGTGAACTCGTTCTCCTCGATGGTCTCGGTGCGAGGGATGGACAGAGAGAAACGTCGCTTAAAGTTCTTCATCTTGTTCATGGCGCTGAGGACCAGTACCTGAGAGAGCAAGAGAGAGAGAGAGAGAGAGAGAGAGAGAGAGAGAGAGAGAGAGAGAGAGAGAGAGAGAGAGAGAGAGAGAGAGAGAGAGAGAGAGAGAGAGAGAGAGAGAGAAGAGAGAGAGAGAGAGAGAGAGAGAGAGAGAGAGAGAGAGAGAGAGAGAGAGAGAGAGAGAGAGAGAGAGAGAGAGAGAGAGAGAGAGAGAGAGACGGTCAGACAAGGCATACATGTATGTAAATGACTGGGTATCGAACCCTGTTTTTTGCTGTGTATCACTCCAGACCATGCAAGCCCACTGAGGTAAAAGTCAAAGCCCTGGGAGCTAACACAAGTTTTCAGATCCAAGGCAAAGTTACTCAAACAACACCATGTCCCACTCTACAGGCTACAACCACATTATACGATTTGAACCACTAACCATAACACCTGGGGTGAAAGAGCATAACGATCAGACTGTCTGAACAGAGGAAAGTGAATATGTAACTACCCTCTGCTGAACCAATGTTCTCTAACCTAACGGCATGCCCTCCCATGGCACACCAAACAGAACAGCTCCAGTTAGTGATTGGGTTGTGGTCTTTGGTTGAGGTCAGGAACAGAGAGACAGAGAGGCAGTCTCTGTGTGTGGTGCTCCCTGGCTGTTAATGATGCTAACCTCGGATCACTGATGGATGGAATAATGAAGCAGAGAAACAGCAGGAGAGCATTTAATCAATACAGTCACCTCTCTGGCACGGCCCAGACACTGCAGTGTCAATACATCACATAACCATATAACCCTCTCCCCCCACTCATTACATCGTTCTCTCTCTCTCACTCTCTCTCACCGAGCAGCAGTGCAGGTTGGTTGCTATGGTCTCCTACTCTCTAATTAGTCTCCTGTCAGACTGTGTGTGTGATGTAATTATTGTAAGACCTGAGAGTAGGCAGAACTATGTTCCGCAGTCGTACACATGTCCATGCATGCTTGTGTGTGCCTGTGTGTGTGTAACGGACATCACGCTGCTTGCTTAGGGAGTACCGTGTCCTCCTAATTTGGCTCACACTGAGGCTTGAACCCAGGACCTCTGCATCTTACCAGTTGGCGCCACTGAAAAATGTACAATTCGTCTGAGTCATTGCTTATTCAATTTTTCTGTTATTGGAACCTGAAGACGCACACTTCCCTTTAAAGTGACAATCAGCAGTAGAAACAATATAGTATCCTCCCTGCCCCTGTTTTGGTAAAAAGCTGAGGGATGGGCCTGGAGAAATGTAACCACTCTCATACAGAGCAATGGATGCAAGGACTGACCATCCATGATATCGACATTATAGTTTTGACCATGTTTTGAGGCTATATAGTATTTGTTTACATTTACTTTGTTTACAAACATTGGATTAAAACAAGCTTATATTTTGGGTTCTGATGGGGTACAACAGTTTAACTAAGCTCATGAGGCATTTATAAGTTATATTCTTTAAGAATCAATGGGTACATGCCATTAATTTATAAAAATTGATGTAGCAACTGGTGATTTCCCCTTTAAAAGCAACATCTGTTAGGCAGATGACCAGTGTTATGATGAGTTTCTGGTACTGAGAAGTTCAGGATGCAAGAGAGCAGTCGACACTCAGCTGGAGATTTGATTCATATTTATTTCAGTACTGGATTCAATGACAGGTGGTACGGACGTAGCCTCTTGTCATATGAATGACTTCCATACAAAATCTCTCAATTTATATAATGCCCTTCCGATCTACTTCTGTCCCACACAGTTGCCAACCATTATTGAGTGTCACTCATCCACTACAATAGCATCCACATACTTGGTATCATGTGTCACCCTATCCAGGCCAGTCCCTCACGTACCCCTCCTAAGATTAGCAACAGTGGCCCCCAATCTATCTTGGCACACCGACTCTCTGACACTAACCCGCAACATCAATAACACATGGCGTGTCCTTGTCCTCTGTCCCACCTGCAGCTTATGAGTTTTACATACATTAATTAATCTTGTATCACAAGTCGTTATATCAATTCCTCATTTTCTTTCTATTTGTTGTTGCAAGGAGAATTCCATTAATATAACATTAATTGAACCAAACAAACAAAACATACAAATTAATTCCTAACCTCTTGACATCATTCCAGAAAATACCTTGATTCATGACAATTTGTAAGTTACAATAGAATGGAATGGAAATGGAAATTATAATATATTCAAATGAATATATCCCAATAAAAATAACTTCAGTCTTGCCATCCATGTTCCTATTGAAATATCACTAAAAACCTTGAAAAGACTTCAACAACGTTCAAATTACCATATTCCCCCACAATCTTTGCATCTCTATTCATACTCTTAATACCTTCCTGTATGTATCTAATATTTCCCATAGCTTTAGTTCAATTCCTACGACCTTGTCACGCCCTGGCTCTGGGGACACTGTTATGTTGAGCCAGGGTGTGTAGATCTATGTATTCCATTTCTATGTTGGCCAGTGTGGTTCTCAATCAGAGGCAACGAGTGTCAGCTGTGGCTGGTTGTCTCTGATTGGGAACCACATTTAAACAGGCTGTTTGCCCACAGTGGTTGTGGGATCTTGTTTCTAGTTGGTTTGTGTTAGACCGTGAACTGTCACGTTATCGTTTTGTTTAGTTTGTCGTTTTATCGCTAATAAAGAGTATGTTCGTCTGCAACGCTGCGCCTTGGTCCTCATCTCTTACCGACGATCGTGACAGAAGATCCCACCAAGACTGGACCAAGCAGCGTGTCCAGGAGCCATCGCCAGGGAGATCTCTAGCAGATCTCCTTCGCCTCCTCGACTGGGTCAAGCCGGGTGAGGAAGAGAAGGGCCGGACTTGGAAGCAGAAGGGCGAAAGTCTGGCGAAGGACATGGAGACCTGGTCCACGGGTAGGAGAGACGCCCAGAAATTTTTTAGGGGGGGGCTAACGGCGTGGACGACGGGCCAGCAGGAGACCGCGACAGAGCGGCCCAGCGGGTTGGCAGAGGAGGCCGCCAGGTTACGGGGGCCACTGGTCGAAGAGGGGATGGAAGGTGTAGAGGCACGGCGAGAGGTACTGGGGTGTGTTACCAGTCCGGTCCGGCCCATTCCAGATCCCTGCGTAGGGCCAGTGGTGTGTGTCCCCAGTACGGTCCGGCCTGTTCCTGCTCCCCGCACCAGGCCAATGGTGCGAGTCTCCAGCCCGGTCCGGCCCGCTCCTGCTCCCCGCACCAAGCCTATGGTGTGCGTCGCCAGCCCGGTCCGGCCTGTTCCTGCCACTCGCACCAAGCCAGGGGTGCGAGTCGTCAGCCCGGTCCAGCCTGTTCCTGCTCCCCGCACCAAGCCTATGGTGCGCGTCGCCAGCCCGGTCCGGCCTGTTCCTGCCACTCGCACCAAGCCAGGGGTGCGAGTCGTCAGCCCGGTCCAGCCCGTTCCTGCTCCACGCACCAAGCCAGGGGTGCGTATCGTTAGCCCGGTCCGGCCCGTTGCTGCTCCACGCACTAAGCCAGGGGTGCGCATCGTCAGCCCGGTCCGGTCTGTTCCTGCTCCACGCACCAAGCCAGGGGTGCGCATCGTCAGCCCGGTCCGGCCCGCTCCTGCTTCCCGCACCAAGCCAATGGTGCGCGTCGCCAGCCCGGTTCGGCCCGCTCCTGCTCCTCACACCAAGCCAGTGGTGTGCGTCGTCAGTCCAGCACGGCCCGTGCCTGTTCTCCACACCAAGCCAGTGGTGGGCGTCGTCAGTCCGGCACGGCCCGTGCCTGTTCCACTGGTGCCTGGTCCGGCACCGGTCAGATGCGTTACGCCGGAGCTAGAGCAATCCGCTCCATCAGTGTGCAGTCCAGCTCCGGCCAGCGGGGCCAGACCGGACCAGGGGTACTTTGGGGGGTTGGAGAGGGAGTGGGGATCAGGCCCGGAGCCGGATCCGCCGCCAAGGCGGAGTGCCCACCCGGTCCCTCCCCTGTGGTATTTAGTTGGCGCGGTCAGAGCCCGCACCTTTAGGGGGGGGTACTGTCACGCCCTGGCTCTGGGGACACTGTTATGTTGAGCCAGGGTGTGTAGATCTATGTATTCCATTTCTATGTTGGCCAGTGTGGTTCTCAATCAGAGGCAACGAGTGTCAGCTGTGGCTGGTTGTCTCTGATTGGGAACCACATTTAAACAGGCTGTTTGCCCACAGTGGTTGTGGGATCTTGTTTCTAGTTGGTTTGTGTTAGACCGTGAACTGTCACGTTATCGTTTTGTTTAGTTTGTCGTTTTATCGCTAATAAAGAGTATGTTCGTCTGCAACGCTGCGCCTTGGTCCTCATCTCTTACCGACGATCGTGACAGACCTTCCTCATTCTGATGGCAATTATGTACAACATGCATCTCCCCCTATAATCGCATACATTCCACCTTTATCTACTATAATAGCATCCAATGCTATGCAATTCTCAATTGCATATTGTCCAATGAGTGACATCTCAGACCCAATTGCTTGAAAATCCAAGACTGTTAATAGGTACCATCTTCAACTCTGTTCAACCCTGACTCTGTTCTGATAATATGTCTGAGGAGAGATACCCAGGATAACACTCTGGTTTCAGTCCCTGTTAAATCAGTACAGTCTTGGACTAGTTAAGATTGAGGAATTCAACCAAAGGTCAGATCAGATGAACATAGCATAAACATTCCTATGTCACAAATACCAAACCCCATGATAGGAACCAATTGAGTTCTTTCCTAGCATCAGAGATATGTACCACTCTAAACATCCCTATCACTACCACTCAATACTTCAAATGTATATAGTGACTAATATGTGAATACGGTAACTTAATAATCAACATATTCCTGATTTCAGTCACAATCCTCACATTAACATTTCAAACAGTAAGATTCAAAAATGTCTACTCGAAATAAATCATATAAGTGTATCCTAAGACATTACCATAATGTATCGCTGTTTTAACCATAATATCTATAGAAGACAGTTATCTCAATTGTACAAGGAATACTCTTCATGCTGAAAATAGTTAGTTACTAATATATACTAATGATTTACTTAAATCACTCAGTCATCTTATCACTTATAACCAAAACCAAATTACTTAACCAAATTTAGAATGACAATTCTTATTGATTCACTTGCCCTTATCAATCAAAGTTAAAACCCTCAACTTTATCACCCATTACCATGTCCCAACTTCAATGTCTCATCGAGTCACCACCATCTCTACACCCCATTATTTTAATTTTTAATTTGATTTATTTCACCTTTATTTAACCAGGCAAACCAGTTGAGAACAAGTTCTCATTTACAACTGCGACCTGGCCAAGATAAAGCAAAGCAGTGCGATATAAAAAAAAACCCACTGAGTTACATATGGGGTAAAACAAAACATAAAGTCAAAAATTCAACAGAAAATATATATATACAGTGTGTGCAAATGTAGCAAGTTATGGAGGTAAGGTAAAAAATTCTAGTCGGGTTTGCGGGTACCAGCAGCGTTCGATTGAAGAGCATGTATTTAGTTTTACTAGTGTTTAAGAGCAGAACTGGTCTTCTAGTGCGTTGGGTACAGAGAAGAAAAGGTGCAGATTTCCGGGCATTGTAGAATAGATTCAGGGCATTATGTACAGACAAGGATATGGAAGGATATGAGTACAGTGGAGGTAAACCTAAGCGTTGGGTAACAATGAGCACCGATTGAGCCAGTCTCCACGTGTATGGAGGTGGAACAAAGGAGCTATTTGAGGCAGTTTGAGAGGGACTTGGGGCTCTACAGTGAAATTGTATAATAAGAACTAACTGGAACAGCAATAGGCAAGGCATATTGACATGGGAGAGAGGCATAAAGCAATCACAGGTGTTATTCGAGAGAGCTAAGACAACAACTGGCAATGGCGATGAAAGTTTGGGCTGAGGCTAAACAGATAAAACAGGACAGGGTACTGTGTAAAGGCACAGTCCAGCAGGCATCAGCTGTGCAGCTGAGTGATCATAAGGTCCAGTGAACAGCAATGTTCGAATTGGTGCTACAGCACAGGCGATCAGGAAGCACGGCTGTTGAATTGCGTGTGCTAGCGGGCCGGGGCTAGCAGATGGATCTTCGTGATCGTCGCAACGGGAAGCCACAACATGAGAAATGTTGTATTTGAACCGATCTTTCTCCATTCTCACTCAATGGTGGACTCTTGTCCCACTCTCTCGATATAAAAACATGAGAAAATCAATTGATAACTTAGATTGGCTGTTGTACGCCGGTACAACAGTTTGGCCTAGAATGGTGTGAACCTTAAAATTTTGTTTGCCTATTTTGTCTTTGGTGCTATGATTCAACAGGCTCACTTGTATCTGCTCTGAGTCTTTATGCAGTATGATTTATTGTTCTCTCTCTCTTTCCTGACCATTTGGAGTAATTCACACAGGACTAATTCTCTCTTCACCACAGTACTCTACCTCTCAGAGGATTAACCCTCCTTAATTTGTACACATCAAGGGCCTTTAATCCAATAATTTATAATGCTTTTAAACATTAAGGGCCTCAAACCCAATCATTTATAATGCTTTCAAACATTATGGGCCTCAAACCCAATCATTTATAATGCTGTTAAACGTTAAGGGCCTCAAACCCAATCATTTATAATGCTGTTAAACATTAAGGGCCTCAAACCCAATTATTCATAATGCTGTTAAACATTAAGGGCCTCAAACCCAATCATGTTAAACCCACTCTCCTTCTCCTCTGTTGTTTTTGGTCTTTACTCTGAACAAACCCTGCTTAGAATAATAGCACCCTATTATTGTCTAATTTTATCCTTCTCCTTACATCCCTTGCATATCTCAACACCACTCATCGTCCCCCTTAAAAATATTGATTTTTTAAACGTTCGTTACAGCTTAGCTTTACCAAAGATAAGCAGAATTTGACATAATCCCAAAAATGAAAGTCTGCTTACCTGTTAGTTCGGCTATAAACTGCATCCTGTTCGTTTAGACGCCAATCTGTTATGATGAGTTTCTGGTATTGAGAAGTTCAGGATGCAAGAGAGCAGTCGACACTCAGCTGGAGATTTGATTCATATTTATTTCAGTACTGGATTCAATGACAGGTGGTATGGACGTAGCCTCTTGTCATATGAATGATTTCCATACAAAATCTCTCAGTTTATATAATGCCCTTCTGATCTACTTCTGTCCCACACAGTTGCCAACCATTATTGAGTGTCACTCATCCACTACAATAGCATCCACATACTTGGTATCATGTGTCACCCTATCCAGGCCAGTCCCTCACGTACCCCTCCTAAGATTAGCAACAGTGGCCCCCAATCTATCTTGGCACACCGACCCTCTGTCACTAACCCGTGACACCAATAACACATGGCGTGTCCTTGTTCTCTGTCCCACATGCAGCTTATGAGTTTTACATACATTAATGAATCTTGTATCACAAGTTGTTATATCAACCAGGAAACTTGGTGTTGCATTAAATATTTCCCCTCAAAGGATGGGAGAGACAATAGATTGATAGTTCCATGTCCTTTCTATTCATTGCTCTCCTCAGAGATCTATATATAATGACGAGATGCTCATGTCTCCGCCCTAACAATGGAAGTCGTTGTACCAAAGGCGGCAAGACAGGCGACAAGCTTAGATCCAAAATAAGCCCATAGAAACGCATTTGGCTTTTTCTGGAAAGATTTGGGCGAGAGTGAAACCTCTCGCTTTGCCTTTTCCTCTCTGCTCTCCTCCTTTTTTTCTCTTTTCAACTCTCAAAAGCAGCTTAATTGTGTGTGTCGTAAAGGAAGTATTTTGTATTTTTTACGGATCCCCATTAGTTCCTGCCAAGGCAGCAGCTACTCTTCCTGGGGTCCAAAAAAGATTAAGGCAATTACATACAAAATCACACAACACATTATTACACACTACTCTACCACAACATATCTACAATTCAAAATCCATAATACAGCAATATAACAATATTACAATGTATGTGTGTGTAGAGTGCGTGTGTTCGCATGTGTGTGCGTATACGTGTGTGTGTGTGTGTGCCTGTGTGTGTGTGTGTGTGTGTCTCTTCACAGTCTATGCTGTTCCATAAAGTGTAGTTTAATATTTATGTTTTAAAATCTGATTTTACTGCTTGCATGAGTTACTTGATGTGGCATAGAGTTCTATGTAGTCATGGCTCTATGTAGTACTGTGAGTTTCCTATAGTCTGTTTTGGACTTGGGGACTGTGAAGAGACCCCTGGTGGCATGTCTTGTGGGGTATGCATGGGTGTCTGAGCTGTAGTCGTTTAAACAGACAGCTTGGTTTTTCAACACGTCAATACCTCTCAGAAAGACAAGTAGCGATGCAGTCATTCTCTCCTCTACTTTGACCCAGGAGAGATTGACATGCATGTTATTGATGTTAGCTCTCCGTGTACATTTAAGGGCCAGCCATGCTTCTCTGTTCTGGGCCAACTGTAGTTTGCTTATGTCTCTTTTTGTGGCACTTGACCATATGACTGGGCAGTAATCCAGGTGTGACAAATCTGTCAACTTGTTTGTTGATAGTGATGTCAGGAAAGCTGAGCAGCGCTTTATTACGGAGAGACCTCTCCCCATCTTAGCTACCGTTGCATCAATATGTTTTGACTATGACAGTTTGCAATCCAGGGTTACACCAAGCAGTTTAGTCTCCTCAACTTGCTCAATTTCCACATTAGTCATTACACGATTTAGTTGAGGTTTAGGGTTTAGTGAATGATATGT
This sequence comes from Coregonus clupeaformis, assembly GCF_020615455.1. Classification (NCBI taxonomy): domain Eukaryota; kingdom Metazoa; phylum Chordata; class Actinopteri; order Salmoniformes; family Salmonidae; genus Coregonus; species Coregonus clupeaformis. The sequence continues at coordinate 54,028,728 of NC_059203.1, read as the reverse complement.
CCCAAATACAATGCTTTTGGTTTTTGAAATATTTAGGACTAGCTTATTTCTTGCCAGCCATTCTAAAACTGACTGCAGCTCTTTGTTATCTTTGTTAAATGATGCAGTAATTTCACTTGCTGTGGTAGCTGACGTGTATAGTGTTGAGTCATCAGCATACGAAGTGTTCCTGAGCACAGAGTAAGTGTGTGTGTGTTTTGTCAGGGAAGTGTTACCGATGGTGGTGTGCTCCATGTATCTTGTTTACAGACAACAGATCCCTCTGTTTGGAGCAGGGTGCATTCTGGGAGCTCTATGCTCTCAGCCAATAGGATGGCGTTAACACTGTCAAAGAACATGCCGTCAGGCTCAGTATATGTACAGAATGACTGTATGTGTGTGTATGGGGGGCAATGCAGGTTACACAACTACAGAAGACCAGAAGATACAGAGAGCAGAGAAGATAAGAAAAATAAGGTATGAGTGTGTTCTATGTTTGATTGGGAACACAACCCCCCCCCACACACACACACACACACACAGCGAGAGATAATGAGACGATTAACACACACACTATCAAAGGGCATCTGGTCATGTAGGGGTGCCAGCAAGGCTCAGTCCTGCCTTAATGGTGCTACCCTGATCTCTCTCTCTCTCTCTCACTCACTCACTCACTCACTCACTCTCACTCACTCACTCACTCACTCACTCACTCACTCACTCACTCACTCACTCACTCACTCACTCACTCACACACTCACACACTCACACACACACACACACACACACACACACACACACACACACACACACACACACACACACACACACACACACACACACACAAGAGAGCACTAATAGTTGTTAACTGTCTCAATAATGTCTCTGATCCATTCCAGCAGTACTCTCTCCTGTAAAGTTCTTAGGAGGCATTAGAAGAGTTAGAAAGGGAAAGTCGAGGCTATTAGCTGCTTGTTGTGTTTTTTATCACTTCTGTCTTAAATTGATTGAATTAATCATAATGATCCATCTTACTATTGTTCAAATAGTATTTCTAGCAAAAAGGACTTCCATAATAACTCCTGTCACATACTGTAAATCCACAACCCAAATGTCTGTATAAATCAACCAATGTCCTGGACTAAGCTTCTCTCTAGAATACGGCCTACTGAGGTAGATGATGTGTTGGTTGTTCACTTTGGCTTCATGGGTTTATGCAGGTCAGTGCACATCAGGAACATGACACACACACACACTCTCCAGCCCACAGAAATATCCCGAAGCCACCTGAAATAGCCTGGAATAGGCTGAAATGTGTGTCTGGGCTCAGTGGTAGGAAAAGCCATTACAGTGGGAAGCAGTCTAATCTGACCAGTGTGATTTTCCAATCAGACCTCTGAACCTGGCAGGTCACCAGAGAGGAGACAGCAGTCACAAACAGACAGATACACAGAGATTTCAATGGAAAAAGAAAGGATGAGAACATTGAAATAGACGTTCAAAGTACCATGGCAAATATGCATCACAATCCTGAATACATTTTGGGTTGCCATTCACATGGTTTGATGGATTTTGTCCATTCTAGGAATTTAACGATGAGAAAGAGGACTTTAAAAAGAAGATGTGGAAAGCAGATGAGCATGCAGTAAGAATGTAACTTGATGTGAGGAGAGGGGGATGTGAGAGGAAGAGAAAGAAAGATTGAGCACTGGTTTATTTTTTATAAATGGATTTAAGGAAGAACAATGAATGAGTGTGTGTCTTTGTACTGTGCAGACTTTGTTACTGCTCAGTAGTGAGGCCAACTCTGGGCCTGTGGTCACATTACCTCTCGCCCCAACAGTTCACATGCACCGAAAGACTGCTCATTCAAGCGCTGCCTGTGTAACCGGCGGTAGCTCTCCAAAACACACACAAATAAACATACACACACACACACACATTGCAAACTCGTTGTCTACAAATACACACTTAACAACACATACACTCTCTGTCTCTACACACATACTTAACATTCTCCTACAGAGAATGTCCCCACAGGACTGCAGACAGACGGCACACACAGAAACATTGAACATCTGTCCCCCTTGTACCAGAGAACAGAAGCACATATGCACCAATGCACACAAGCACGTACACGCACGAGCAAACTCACATCCAAACACACATACAGCTGTTGACCGGTCCAGTGCAAAGTTTGTTATTTCCAGGTGCAAGAGAATAAAAGACAACCTACTCTCAAGACACAAAACAATCCATTATGCACAAAGAAAACAGATAGAATTGGAAGCACTGATTTTCTTCAGTGACATTTTTTGTGGTAATTGTGTGTGAGTGACTGCAGATAATATCAGTACAGTACAGTGGTGAAGGACTTCTCCTCCGGTCATGTTCCATAGGGACTGTTGTCATGTGTTCAACATTACAATCACACGTCTCATGGACTCAAGAGACGCACCATGCATGGTGGGAATTTCCCCCCGCTCTCTTCCTCCTCCCCTCCTCCATCCATCCCTCTCTCCTCATCTGTGGTGAGACAATAATAAAGATAACCTTTTGTATTTTTCTCGCCAGCAGCAGAGAGATGCTTCGTAAGACAACAAATGCTCCTTTCTTTGGTCTCTCTCTTGTCCCCCCTCTCTGTCTCCCCCTCTCTCTCTCTGGTGTGTGTGTGTGTGTCTGGTGTGTGTGTGTGTGTGTGTCTGGTGTGTGTGTGTGTGTGTCTGGTGTGTGTGTGTGTGTGTGTCTGGTGTGTGTGTGTGTCTGGTGTGTGTGTGTGTGTGTGTCTGGTGTGTGTGTGTGTGTGTATGGTGTGTGCATCTGTCTCGCCGTCGCTCTCTCTGAACAGAAGGCTGACTGTACACCATGGGCCTAAGTGAAAAACAAATATTTCACTCTGCTGGGTCAACATTAGAGTGCTCCATTGTGTTCCAGGCTTGGCCATGCAGCTTTATGTAATAGGACATTTATGTTACACATTCTTATCTTGTTTGTCATTTTCTTTTTGGTTATAGTCATATTGTGCTTGTAATTACAAAGTCTTTGTGTGCACTCAGTGTTTGCAAGTGTATATTGTAGAAGTGTGTGTTAGCATGAGTGTGTGTGTGTATGCTTGTTAATGTGCTTATGCAGGTGCATGTGATGTGATTGTACCTGGAACATCAGATGTCGACCTTGGCTGTGTTGAACTAAGTGTGCTGCAGAGTGTATGACTGCAGTGGCAATTACTATGTACTGTACTCACTCACGCAGGTGTTTTTGGGATATATACAGAAAGCAGAGCAGGCTGGCCATTTCACTCTGTCTGTACTTACAGTAAACACACCTACCCAGAAGACGAGTTGACTGAAACTATAACAGTTATTGAAGGATAATGTCTGTTTTGTCTCTACACATAACCTTTGGAAGGTGTCTCAGTGAGTTAGATATCTAAAGGAAGAGTGGAGAATCAGGACATATTTAATCCACTGCTGAGGTCATGTTATGGTTAAGATAAATGTTATTTACATCATGTACTGTCATAGCCGCAGGAAGTAGGGGGAAAGAATCACTGGGCCTTTAATAGTCATGTATTAGCGGATCCCCCCGTCGACAAAACAATAAATGATTCATTTAATTGAATGTGCTGCGCATAGCCTATATATTGTTGTGTGTGCTCCGTGGAGTTGACCAGCCGTCTCCTGTTGCTTTACCACAGTTGTTGGCTAATGGTAGCTAGCTACTGTACTGTAGTTCGATCAATGATCCTGGACCCCTGTCAACTCCTTGTTGCTTGGAGGCGTGGAAAGAAGGCCACAACAACCTTCTCTCTTTGGGCGTTTTATTACCAACTTGTAAATAATACAATGCACTAGACCGACTAGCTCCAACACGAGAACTAGCTTGGTTCCGTGCTGGGGTAATACGTCAAGTCAAATTCCGACGCTTAAACCAGCGCGCAACAAATATAACTGAATAACTCTCACGTGATTCGCTGGTAATCACTCATACAGTAACTATGTAGGCGGGATCTCCACTTACAACACCACCCCCCTCCAACAGTGCCGAGTCCCTTGGGCAACCACAATAAAAAACAATTTTCTCCACTCTGAACAAACATACTGGTAAAAGTTAAATGCAAAGTTAAATGCATTTAAAACATTTGAGTGTCATCAGTAGTAACAGCAAACAAGGTAAGTATATATTTTCTCTTTATTTTTTTATTTTTTTTTAACTGAACAAGTAAGTACCTTAACTGAAGGTGAGTGTTAATGTCCTTTTCACAACTTCACTTTTAAGAATGACAGTAACAGTTCCCTTTCACTGGAAAACGTGAGCAACTACAGTCCTACCTTTGACAACGATGAGACAGCCTATAGGGAGGAGGTCAGAGACCTGGCAGTGTGGTGCCAGGACAACAACCTCTCCCTCAATGTGAACAAGACAAAGGAGCTGATCGTAGACTACAGGAAAAGGCGTGCCGAACAATCCCCCATTAGCATCGACGGGGCTGTAGTGGAGCGGGTCGAGAGTTTCAAGTTCCTTGGTGTCCACATCACCAACGAACTATCATGGTCCAAACACACCAAGACAGTCGTGAAGAGGGCATGGCAACACCTTTTCCCCCTCAGGAGACTGAAAAGATTTGGCATGGGTCCCCAGATCCTCAAAAAGTTATACAGCTGCACCATTGAGAGCATTCTGACCGGTTGCATCAACGCCTTGTCTGGCAAATGCTTGGCATCTGACCGTAAGGCACTAGAGAGGGTAGCGCGTACGGCCCAGTACATCACTGGGGCCAAGCTTCCTGCCATCCAGGACCTACAGTGGGGAGAACAAGTATTTGATACACTGCCGATTTTGCAGGTTTTCTTACTTACAAAGCATGTAGAGGTCTGTAATTTGTATCATAGGTACACTTCAACTGTAAGAGACGGAATCTAAAACAAAAATCCAGAAAATCACATTGTATGATTTTTACGTAATTAATTTGCATTTTATTGCATGACTTAAGTATTTGATACATCAGAAAAGCAGAACTGAATATTTGGTACAGAAAACTTTGTTTGCAATTACAGAGATCATACATTTCCTGTAGGTCTTGACCAGGTTTGCACACACTGCAGCAGGGATTTTGGCCCACTCCTCCATACAGACCTTCTCCAGATCCTTCAGTTTTCGGGGCTGTCGCTGGGCAATACAGACTTTCAGCTCCCTCCAAAGCTTTTCTATTGGGTTCAGGTCTGGAGACTGGCTAGGCCACTCCAGGACCTTGAGATGCTTCTTACGGAGCCACTCCTTAGTTGCCCTGGCTGTGTGTTTCGGGTCGTTGTCATGCTGGAAGACCCAGCCACGACCCATCTTCAATGCTCTTACTGAGGGAAGGAGGTTGTTGGCCAAGATCTCGCGATACATGGCCCCATCCATCCTCCCCTCAATACGGTGCAGTCATCCTGTCCCCTTTGCAGAAAAGCATCCCCAAAGAATGATGTTTCCACCTCCATGCTTCACAGTTGGGATGGTGTTCTTGGGGTTGTACTCATCCTTCTTCTTCCTCCAAACACGGCGAGTGGAGTTTAGACCAAAAAGCTATATTTTTGTCTCATCAGACCACATGACCTTCTCCCATTCCTCCTCTGGATCATCCAGATGGTCATTGGCAAACTTCAGACAGGCCTGGACATGCGCTGGCTTGAGCAGGGGGACCTTGCGTGCGCTGCAGGATTTTAATCCATGACGGCGTAGTGTGTTACTAATGGTTTTCTTTGAGACTGTGATCCCAGCTCTCTTCAGGTCATTGACCAGGTCCTGTCGTGTAGTTCTGGGCTGATCCCTCACCTTCCTCATGATCATTGATGCCCCACGACGTGAGATCTTGCATGGAGCCCCAGACCGAGGGTGATTGACCGTCATCTTGAACTTCTTCCATTTTCTAATAATTGTGCCAACAGTTGTTGCCTTCTCACCAAGCTGCTTGCCTATTGTCCTGTAGCCCATCCCAGCCTTGTGCAGGTCTACAATTTTATCCTTGATGTCCTTACACAGCTCTCTGGTCTTGGCCATTGTGGAGAGGTTGGAGTCTGTTTGATTGAGTGTGTGGACAGGTGTCTTTTATACAGGTAACGAGTTCAAACAGGTGCAGTTAATACAGGTAATGAGTGGAGAACAGGAGGGCTTCTTAAAGAAAAACTAACAGGTCTGTGAGAGCCGGAATTCTTACTGGTTGGTAGGTGATCAAATACTTATGTCATGCAATAAAATGCAAATTAATTACTTAAAAATTATACAATGTGATTTTCTGGATTTTTGTTTTAGATTCCGTCTCTCACAGTTGAAGTGTACCTATGATAACAATTACAGACCTCTACATGCTTTGTAAGTAGGAAAACCTGCAAAATCGGCAGTGTATCAAATACTTGTTCTCCCCACTGTTTATACTAGGCAGTGTCAGAGGAAAGCCCAAAAAATTGTGAAAGACTCCAGTCACCCAAGTCATAGACTGTTCTCTCTGCTACTGCACGGCAAGGGGTACCAGAGCGCCAAGTCTAGGACCAGAAGGCTCCTTAACAGCTTCTATCCCCAAGCCATAAGACTGCTGAACAATTAATAAAATGTTCACCCGGACTATTTATATTGACCCCCCCATTTGTTTTTACACTGCTGCTACCCGCTGTCTATTATCTATGTATACTCACTTTACCCCTACCTACATGTAGAAATTACCTAGACTAACCTGTACCCCCGCACATTGACTCGGTATCGGTACCCCCTGTATATAGCCTTGTTATTGTTATTTTATTGTGTTACTTTTTATTATTTTTTACTTTAGTTTATTTGGTAAATATTTTCTTAACTCTTTCTTGAAATGCATTGTTGGTTAAGGGCTTGTAAGTAAGCATTTCACAGAAAGTTCTACACCTGTTGTATTCGGCGCATGTGACAAATAAAGTTTGATTTGATTTGATTTTATGTCTCTTTGCTTGTTTTGCAGTTCTGCTGTGTGAAGCCAGATGTCCTGCAGTTGATACACCTCTCTGCCCAGCATCATTTTGTTGGGTGTGAACCCCATTGTAGAGCGTGGGACGCTGCGGTAGACAGCAGTGAGTAGGGGTAAGTGCTGGTCCCAGTTCTTTTGAGTCTCATCGACATAGCAGCGGATCATCTGCAAGAGCGTGGAATTAAAGCGCTCTACCATTTGAGGATGGATGGTAAGGTGTGGTTCTTGTTTTTGTTATCTGCAGTAGGCAGCACACTTTCTGGAACAGAAAGCTTTGGAAGTTTCTTCCTTGATCTGTGTGGAGTTCGAGGGGACTTCCGAAGCGAGCAATGAACTCCATGACCAGGGCTTTTGCTGTGCTCTCTCTACTGTTGTCTGGGAGTTGGTAGGCCACGACACTTTTTATTTATTTTTATTTCACCTTTATTTAACCAGGTAAGCCAGTTGAGAACAAGTTCTCATTTACAACTGCGACCTGGCCAAGTGTGTGAAGTGATCAATGATTACCATGATGTACTTGTTTCCATCTTGAGATACAGGAAGGGGGCCAAGGACGTCCAGCTGTAAGCGCTCCATGGTTGATCCTGCCTGTTAGTTCTGTAGTTTTGCCTTTGTTGAATTACTAGTTGTTTTCTTTGCTTGACAGGTGGAGCATTTCTGGATGAAGAGGCGGCATCTCCACCCATTCCATGCCAGTGATATCGTTGCCTGAGCCGCTGGAGAGTTTTTCTTTCTCCTAGGTGGCCACTTTGAGGAGGGTCATGACATGCCTGTATTGTCTGTTTTTGTAGCGATACAGGGACCAGCAGCACTAAGAAGGGTTCTGACCCATCCTTCCCATCTGTAGTAGGACTCCATTGCATCACTCTATTTGTGTCCAGCATAGCTAGTACTTTTCAATGCTGGGCTCTCAAGGATGACTTGTTCTTTGGTAGGTAGGATGTCTGTCTTTTTCCAGCGATGCAACACTGCAAGATCTGGGTCTGCCCTTTGCTCCCTCGCTAGCTGCTCGAAGTCCATGGGCTGCATCCAGTTTGCAGATAGCATGTTGTGGCCCAAGATGACGATGTCGTCGAGGTAGATCAGGAGTGTCTACCACTGCAGTCCATGTAGCACCAGATCCATTGCCTTCTGGAAAGTGCTTGGAGCATTGCACAATCTGAAAGGCATTCTAGAGTACTCGAAACAGTCCACACTTGGTGACGAATAAAATTTTGGGGTGATCCTTTTCATCAACCTCGATCTGCCAGTATCCACACTGAAGGTCTAACGTTGTGAAGACCTTGGTGCCTCCGAGAATGTCCAAGCACTCCTCAATTTTAGGTAGGGGGTAGGCATCCTTTACTGTCAGACTGTTCATCTGCCTATAGTCCATGCACCACCTCATCCCTACATATTTTTTGCACACCAACACCACAGGTTGAACGTGAGATCACCCTAGATTGCAGCTTGAAGGTGTTTCTCCTCTTCTCCTTGGAACCCCAACGGTGTCCGGTGGGCAGGTTGACATACAGGTCAGCTGGTGCCTGTGTCAATGGCGTGGGTGACTGCAGAGAATGGCCCAGATCTGTGTCACTGGAGGCAAATAGGCTTTTAAACTGCATCAACAAAGTAGTAAGCCATTCCTGTTGCTCTGTGCTCAGGCCCTCATTGGAGGAGGCGTAGAGGGATTGAAGATGCTCTGGAAGGTCCAGTACACTGAGGGTTTGCACTCTCCCGATGCTGGCCTGGGGGATGGGCTCTGTTTCTGTTTGTGAGGGGGAGTTCTTTCCTCCTTACTCCATGTATGTTTCGCGGCATGTTAAGCTGGTCTGAGGCTGGAGTTTGGGGGGTTCAGGATAGACCTCAATCAGAATTCCAAGACACACGCCTTTAGGAAGTGCAGTTTTTGTTGCTGAGGTTGCAAACTCTCATAGGAACTTGTGGTTCCAGATGAGACATCCTCTGCAATGTTCACTGGCTCTCAAATGGCGGGAACACCAGGCTTGGGAGAGTCAACCGTTCCCCAGATTAAGCACTCATACTCAGAACGGATGATGGTGTCTGTCTCCAGTGTGACTCTAGCGACAGAGTACAGTCGTGGTCAAAAGTTTTGAGAATGACGCAAATATTAATTTTCACAAAGTCTGCTGCCTCAGTTTTTATGATGGCAATTTGCATATACTCCAGAATGTTATGAAGAGTGATCAGATGAATTGCCATTAATTGCAAGTCCCTCTTTGCCATGAAAATGAACTTAATCCCCAAAAAACATTTCCACTGCATTTCAGCCCTGCCACAAAAGGACCAGCTGACATCATGTCAGTGATTCTCTCGTTAACACAGGTGAGAGTGTTGACGAGGACAAGGCTGGAGATCACTCTGTCATGCTGATTGAGTTAGAATAACAGACTGGAAGCTTTAAAAGGAGGGTGGTGCTTGAAATCATTGTTATTCCTCTATTAACCATGGTTACCTGCAAGGAAACACGTGCCGTCATCATTGCTTTGCACAAAAAGGGATTCACAAGGCAAGGATATTGCTGCTACTAAGATTGCACCTAAATCAACCATTTATCGGATCAACAAGAACTTCAAGGAGAGAGGTTCAATTGTTGTGAAGAAGGCTTCAGGGCGCCCAAGAAAGTCCAACAAGCACCAGGACCGTCTCCTAAAGTTGATTCAGCTGCGGGATCGGGGCACCACCAGTGCAGAGCTTGCTCAGGAATGGCAGCAGGCAGGTGTGAGTGCATCTGCACGCCCAGTGAGGCAAATACTGGATGGCCTGGTGTCAAGAAGGGCAGCAAGGAAGCCACTTCTCTCCAGGAAAAACATCAGGGACAGACTGATATTCTGCAAAAGGTACAGGGATTGGACTGCTGAGGACTGGGGTAAAGCCATTTTCTCTGATGAATCCCCTTTACGATTGTTTGGGGCATCTGGAAAAAAGCTTGTCCAGAGAAGACAAGGTGAGCGCTACCATCAGTCCTGTGTCATGCCAACAGTAAAGCATCCTGAGACCATTCATGTGTGGGGTTGCTTCTCAGCCAAGGGAGTGGGCTCACTCACAATTTTGCCTAAGAACACAGCCATGAATAAAGAATGGTACCAACACATCCTCCGAGAGCAACTTCTCCCAACCATCCAAGAACAGTTTGGTGACGAACAATGCCTTTTCCTGCATGATGGAGCACCTTGCCATAAGGCAAAAGTGATAACTAAGTGGCTCGGGGAACAAAACATCGACATTTTGGGTCCATGACCAGGAAACTCCCCAGACCTTAATCCCATTGAGAACTTGTGGTCAATCCTCAAGAGGCGGGTGGACAAACAAAAACCCAAAAATTCTGACAAACTCCAAGCATTGATTATGCAAGAATGGGCTGCCATCAGTCAGGATGTGGGCCAGAAGTTAATTGACAGCATGCCAGGGCGGATTGCAGAGGTCTTGAAAAAGAAGGGTCAACACTGCAAATATTGACTCTTTGCATAAACTTAATGTAATTGTCAATAAAAGCCTTTGACACTTATGGAATGCTTGTAATTGTAGTTCAGTATACCATAATAACATCTGACAAAAATATCTAAAAACACTGAAGCAGCAAACTTTGTGAAGACCAATACTTGTGTCATTCTCAAAACTTTTGACCACGACTGTAGTCTGGGCCTGCTCCCCCCACGATCTGCACCGGGACTGCCTCTCCATCAATGAAGACAAGTCAGGCTTCGTTGATTGGGGCCACGTACACATCCCAGTCCATTTCTTTGAGCCCAATATTGAACCTCACCTTGAGCCCACTGATGGCTGACATCTCTTTTCCTGACTCTGCATTGCAAAGGCTGGCTTTGGAGAGACATGCATTGCTTTGGATGGGGAGCAGCTTGCAGGTTTTCTTCGAGATGAAGGTGGCTACTGCACCAATGTCCACGATGGCGTTTATAGTGACCCAATTTACAGTTGAAGTTGGAAGTTTACATACACTTAGGTTGGAGTCATTAAAACTCGTTTTTAAACCACTCCACACATTTCTTGTTAACAAACTATAGTTTTGGCAAGTCGGTTAGGACATCTACTTTGTGCAATTTCCAACAATTGTTTACAGACAGATTATTTCACTTATAATTCGCTGTATCACAATTCCAGTGGGTCAGAAGTTTACATACACTAAATTGACTGTGCCTTTAAACAGCTTGGAAAATTCCAGAAAATGATGTCATGGCTTTAGAAGCTTCTGATAGGCTAATTGACATCATTTGAGTCCATTTGAGGTGTACCTGTGGATGTATTTCAAGGCCTACCATCAAACTCAGTGCCTCTTTGCTTGACATCATGGGAAAATCAAAAGAAATCAGCCAAGACCTCAGAAAAAAAATGGTAGACCTCCACAAGTCTGGTTCATCCTTGGGAGCAATTTCCAAATGCATGAAGGTAACATGTTCATCTGTACAAACAATATTACGCAAGTATAAACACCCTGGGACCACGCGGCCGTCATACCGCTCAGGAAGGAGATGCGTTCTGTCTCCTAGAGATGAACGTACTTTGGTGCGAAAAGTGCAAATCAATCTCAGAACAACAGCAAAGGACCTTGTGAAGATGCTGGAGGAAACAGGTACAAAAGTATCTATATCCACAGTAAAACAAGTCCTATATCGACATAACCTGAAAGGCCGCTCAGCAAGGAAGAAGCCACTGCTCCAAAACCGCCATAAAAAAGCCAGACTACGGTTTGCAACTGCACATGTGGACAAAGATCGTACTTTTTGGAGAAATGTCCTCTGGTCTGATGAAACAAAAATAGAACTGTTTGGCCGTAATGACCATCTTTATGTTTGGAGGAAAAAGGGGGTGCTTGCAAGCCGAAGAACACCATCACAACCGTGAAGCACGGGGTTGGCAGCATCATGCTGTGGGGGTGCTTTGCTGCAGGAGGGACTGGTGCACTTCACAAAATAGATGGCATTATGAGGAAGGAAAATTATGTGGATATATTGAAGCAACATCTCAAGACATCAGTCAGGAAGTTAAAGCTTGGTCGCAAATGGGTCTTCCAAATGGACAACGACCCCAAGCATACTTCCAAAGTTGTGGCAAAATGGCTTAAGGACAACAAAGTAAAGGTATTGGAGTGGCCATCACAATGCCCTGACCTCAATCCTATAGAAAATGTGTGGGCAGAACTGAAAAAGCGTGTGCGAGCAAGGAGGCCTATAGACCTGACTCAGTTACACCAGCTCTGTCAGGAGGAATGGGCCAAAATTCACCCAACTTCACCCAGCTTGTGGAAGGCTACCCGAAGCGTTTGACCCAAGTTAAACAATTTAAAGGCAATGCTACCAAATACTAACTGAGTGTATGTAAACTTCTGACCCGCTGGGAATGTGATGAAAGAAATAAAAGCTTAAATAAATCATTCTCTCTATTATTATTCTGACATTTCACATTCTTAAAATAAAGTGGTGATCCTAACTGACCAAAGACGGGAATTTTTACCAGGATTAAATGTCAGGAATTGTGAAAAACTGAGTTTAAATGTATTTGGCTAAGGTGTATGTAAACTTCCGACTTCAACTGTACTTAGACTGGGATCTGAAGGCTTGGGCCATGGCTAGCAGCTCACCCTAGACTTGGGACTTGTTCATGGTGGTGAGGTCTGGAGTTGGGTGGCTGTCTGGAGTTCTGGATGGATTGGGGCTAGGAGACCTTGAGCATTGTCTTCTGAAATGCCCCTCCTCCCCACACTGGAAGCAGGTGGCATTGGCATCTTTTTTGGGGCTTGGGGACCGGACATGTAGACAGCTCTGGGTAGCTGTTGGGGCCGGACATGACAAACTTAGGGGGTGCAGGTTGTTGTTTGAGGCTTCTCAGGTCCACCCGCAGCTGTTTCATTTATTCCAGTAGAGACTCAAACTTAGGATCAAACTGTTCCTGTGTGACATATGTGTGCCCTTGAACCCTGTATGTCACTGGTTGTTCTTCTGAGTTGGACCACGATAGGCATTAAGCCCTGTGCCTTGAGTCGCTGTCACGGCCAACAGTTGCCTTGAAGTTGTGCTCATGCACCTCCACAAGTTGCTGCGCTTGAGCCAGGGTCCCAGGGTCACGGTTTATCACCTCGTATGCCACCTTTTGGTTTTTAAGTCCTTTAAGGAAAGCGTCAGTGGCAAGCTGAACCTGAAGCACCAAGCCAACCTCAGGATAGGCAAGAGAAACCAGGCGGTTGACCTCCTCCGCAAACTCAGCAGATGTTTCCATCCCCTGCCTAAACTCCCCCAGCTTCCTCCTCAGAGTCGTTGGTGGTTCCTTCTGACCAAACCTGGTCAGCAGGTGTGCGACCAGCTGGTCGTAGTCCTCCCTAACGTACTCTGGGAGGGAGCACACAAAACGGATGGCATGACCACTCAGCCTGTCATGTTTCTCTTCTGAGTTCCAGTAGTATTTCCGTGCTAGACGTTCAAAATGAATTATGAACGACCCCCAATCCTCCTTCCCCTCGAACGTAGCCAGCTTGGTCTTCGAACCATCACCTTCATAGAAGCGGCCCTCCCTATTGAAGTCAGTACTCATGGGGTGCACGGGCCTGCGCCTCTCCTCTGTGTTTCCTTCCCCTACCTGCTGACTGGCCACGGAAGATCTGGATGTGGGCCTATGGGCACTTTCAGGGACGTGTCCAGCTATGTTGTGTTTGAAGGCCATGGGAGGATTCTGTACAAGCCTATAACCGGGATGAGGGGACTTGTGCTGTGGGCATACTGGTCAATGACATGAAGTTCTGCTGCAAAGGGTGATGTGTTTGATGGGGCCCCACTGAGAAAGGGACCAGCTGCAGCACCTTGATAAGTGAGGTTAGGCAGAGCAGACTCACATGAACTTAGGCTCCCCAGCCTCATCTCCATCTTCAGACTCATCCCTCATTCTTAGTTAGAAAATGGACTGAGTTTATGGGTATAAAAATATTGAAAAAGTAGTTGGAGAGGAAAAAAAGTATATATTTCTGATATATTCATGAAAGACTTGGGCTCAATGTCTTAAAAATTAAACAGCACATGCCTTTAAATTGCACAGTGATTATGAAACTGAAAAAATACTGTATATACTGAGCTGGAAAAGGAAAAACAATATCTCACTCTGTATCCTGATGCACTGATTTTTAAGCATTGAGACAATTGAGGCATGGATTGTGTATGTGTGCCATTCAAAAGAATGGGCAAGACAAAATATTTAAGTGCCTTTGAACGGGCTATGGTAGTAGGTGCCAGGCACACCGGTTTGTGTCAAGAACTGCAACTCTGCTGGGTTTTTCACACTCAACAGTTTCCCGTTTGTATCAAGAATGGTCCACCACCCAAAGGACATACAGCCAACTTGACACAACTGTATTTGTATTTGTATTTATTATGGATCCCCATTAGCTGCTGCCAAGGCTGCCAAGGCAGCAGCTACTCTTCCTGGGGTCCAGCAAAATTAAGGTAGTTATACATTTTAAAAACATTACAATACATCCATAACAGATTTCACAACAGATTAAGTGTGTGCCCTCAGGCCTCTACTCTACTACCGCATATCTATAACACAAAATCCATGTGTACATGTGTGTATAGTGCGTATGTTATCGTGTGTTTGTATGCATGTGTCTATGTAGGAAGCATTGGAGTCAACATGGGCCAGGTTCCCTGTGGAACACTTTCGACACCTTGTAGAGTCCATGCCCTGATGAATTGAGGCTGTTCTGATGGCAAAAGGGGGGGATGCAACTCAATATTAGGAAGGTGTTCTTAATGTTTTGTACACTCAGTGTATACTGTTTAAAAATTACACTTAACCCTACAGCCCTACCATCATACACCCTAAGTCACTACACTAACTCACTAACATAGAGTAAGTACACACACTAATGCAATAACAGGATAACACAGGTAAATCCAATCACTCAACACATGATAGCATGAAATAATTTCATGCTATTCTACACATTTTGCCATGAGGCTGAGAGAAAGGTTTGCAGTTTTAAAGCTAATTTCCTATCATTCTAAACATTTTGCCATGCGTCCTACGCCACTGCACACACACACACACACACACACACACACACACACACACACACACACACACACACACAGAAAGGCTAGATTAGGCCTAGCTGAAGGCTGTTTGTGTAGATGGAATGAATTAAATTACTCTACCAGGTCTTAAAGGGTACTGCCTAGTTAAACCTTGGGTACGATGTTGTGGTGTGTGTGTTTGTACGTGTGTGTGTACGTATGTGCGTGTGTTCAGCAGTGTGCTTGAATTCCAACTACAGCAATCACTGCTATTACTCTAAGTCAGTTTCCTCCTAGGTCTGAGGTCTCCATCATATTCCGCATAATATCATTTTTCTCTTCGTTCTCCTGAACTGCACAAAACTGGGTGCTACACATCAGCAAGTTCCCCCATACAATACAAATCACTATTAGTTCAAGTGAAAGGAGCTTCACAATCGAGATTAGTTGCTTAGCCCGTCAAATACAGAACGTTTTAATTCAAGGCAGGATTTCAGTTATAACAAGTCAGAGCCTTGTAAATGGGTAATTCTTGAAATGTGGTGGCAAATAGTTACACATAATACATGTTTTGTTTATATTGAACTGTTTATCAATGATAAAACATAATAGAAGTCATTTACAGTATACTACAAAACTGTATGTCTATGCATTGTTTAAAGTAATTAGGGCAAGCAAATTGGCTTGTCCCAGGAGTGATGATTAGAGTTCTCGTGACATGTTTTTGTAATTTAGATATATCTATCTATTCTTTTCAATGCAAGAAAGTAAACAAAATTATTTAATATATTATATAGATCCATTTAAACAAAGAGGGCTATTAAAATACCTTGTTTTAATAAATATATGTTTTATCAGCCAGTATTAAAATCAGCCAGTATAAATATTTGTCAGCCAGTATTAAATATTTGTCCAGGTCCCCAGTATGTCGGGAGATGCCTTCAATACTGTCCACTAGGGGCAACATGAGCGCTTATTGCCATGTAGTAGACTCGCCGCTTGCTAGGATGTTGTGGATGGGAACAGAGGAGTGGCTTAAACCGCGAGCTACAGCTCCGAGGATCGCGGGTTCAATCCCAGTGCTAGGCGCTCATTTACATTTTTTCTGTTTGAACCCTATCCCAAACCTTAAAGACATGCTCTGGAACTTTGGTGAATACAAAGTATTTTTGAAACCTCCCGCTTTGGGCTGGATGTGTCAATGTGTAGTTCATACATGATCAGAATTACTATCTTACCTCAATTAGCCACGAAATCCCTCGTTTTTTGTTTTGTTTTGCCATTATCCCTAAATATTCCCCCATGTGGGCCTGCCCCCTAGCAATTCGATTTCTAGCCAAGAGCTTCAGACCCTCGCCATTTGAGTGATAGCTAGCAAGATGCACACACAGCAGAGCAAGAGAGAGAACAATGACATGATGCACATATATACACATATATGACATATTACGCAATTTTGAAAAATGAACTATGCCCACATGCCACTGCAATTCAAGAATGACCAAAATATAACAATGGGCTGGGAATGCCTTAAGCAAGCTGAATTATTATCTTTCATAAAGTATTCATGAGCCAGGCCCTCTAAATAGTACTGATGATGTCATTGATGATGTCACCAGCCTGACTTGTTGAGTGGTTGCAGTGATATCATGATGTCCCGGACATCTGAGTGGTGATGTATTGGCTCTATTGATGGCTTCATCTGGCCCTGATTTCAGAGTACTCTCAAATTACTCATTGCTGTCTGTCCCCCAGCTCTATCACAATCAATACCCTCACACTGTGTGTGTGTGTGTGTGTGTGTGTGTGTGTGTGTGTGTGTGTGTGTGTGTGTGTGTGTGTGTGTGTGTGTGTGTGTGTGTGTGTGTGTGTGTGTGTGTGTGTGTGTGGGTGTGTGTGGGTGTGTGTGGGTGTGTGCCTGCGTGTATAGAGGCCAGAGAAGGTTGACGCTGACTGCTGACCTTTCGCCCATACGTCCGTGCCTCAGAGAGCAGAAAATCACCACTACTCATATCATGGTTGAGGAGTGACCGCCACTACAGGTCTCAGGGCTAAGGCTAAGACGACTAATAGTAAGCTGTCAGCAACAAGCAGACCCCTTCGACATGAGGCACAGAGGAATGTGTCTTATCGTCTCTGTGAGACAGTGTATCTTTACCAAGGAACAAGGGCTTTTACATTGTGTCAACTAAAGACACAAACAGAAGCTACTGCCAAACTATCAAAGACTCTCAAAGTCTCCTCAGCCTAAAACAAAAGTATTTTCTCAAGAACAGATGTCTTCTCGCTCTCCCTTCCACAGTGTTGTATCTCTCTCCTACCTCATGAAAAAGTACTACTGAATTACTACACAAAACATATTTGTGCAGTAGTGACTATGTAGAGACTTGTAGGGATTGTGTAGTGCACTACTCAGGATACACAAATATAGTTTTGTGCTCAGTAGGAAAACAGTAGTGTTTCCAGTAGTAATCAGGTAGAGATTTTAACTACTTGATGTTGGTTGTAAATAAGTAGTAAAAACACTACAGCTTTACTACACACAGGCTTGTCAATAGTAATCAGGTATTGATTTTAATACTTGATGTTGGTAGTAAATAAGTAGTCACTACAGCAGAAGAAGACAAAACAGGAAGTAGATAGTTGTTGTTAGCTAGCTACTGTTTTTGACAATACCGAATGAAATCATCTTCCGTCGTTTGTCATCCTCTCTTCCATAGCCCTTTTGCTGGCACCATCTGTAAGCTTAACTTTCCTTTATGTTTTCCGAATACTATCATGTCGTTGTTAACCTGTTTAAATAACTTTTTATCAGATCAAAAAGATTGCTAACCAAAACAGTCTAGTGTTTAGCCTAGCTGTTTGCTATCCCCATTGAAATGTAGCTATGTAGCCTATGTTTTTGTCATGCTAGCTAATAAGTATGTGTGTTTGTATGCAAATGTACAGTATGTTCATATTGGTATACTTATCTATTCTACTTACCTATTTTGACCTGTTACCAAGGAGGCCCTCGACATAAGACTGGAGGCCATTTTTGGTAAGATTAACATTGTTTATCAAATGTTTTTCTGTGTATGTGACCTCTGTTAGCAGATGATTGATAATGGCTTATAATTGGTTGTCTCTTGTGCTTGTCTTTGTTTTCTAAAAAGTTATGTGGTGGAGAAATGTGGCTGCAACAAAAAAGAGGATCTGAATATTTACTGAACAAAATATAAACGCAACATGTAAAGTGTTGGTCCAATGTTTCATGAGCTGAAATAAAAGATCCCATGGGTGCTGAGTAGTATTTTTGTCTGTAATAAAGCCCTTTTTGGGGGAAGAACTCATTCTGATTGGCTGGGCCTGGCTCCCCAGTGGGTGGGCCTCGCTGCCAAGTGGGTGGGCCTATGCCCTCCAAGGCACCCCTGCCCAGTCATGTGAAATCCATAGATTAGGGCCTAATTTATTTATTTAAATTGACTGATTTCCTTATAAGAACTGGAACTACAGTAAGTAATATCTTTGAAATTGTTGCATGTTGCGTTTATATTTTTGTTCAGTATAGTTAAGTCAAAGCTGAATGAAGACAAGGCCACAAAGGGATTAACACAAGTGTAAATATGTAATTTAATATGTAATTAATTTCATTTAAAAAATGCATTTACATTTGTATAAGCTTACTATTTATTTTTTGATGATATAACTACAATTCGAAACTTGAGGAAATAACATGTGCACTAGTCTAGTCCTTCAGACGTCATGGCAGTGTAATTTATATTATTTTATTTAACCTTTATTTTATGGTAATGTAACGACATGATACATACATAGTCCTGATAAAGGCAGTTCTCTTTATAGAGTTATTAATAGTTGTCTGTCTGTCTCCCTCTGCCCTGCTGACAGTCTGCTGCCACAGAGCTTCCACACAACACACTGATGAAGGTCTGAAAAAAAAGGGAGGTTCTATGTTGATTAGGTGATGCATAATTGCGATAGTCCCAGTCGGTATTTGATAGAACATCGCGGCCACACCCACCTGTGGGGAAAACAACCTGTGGTTACCTAGGTTACCCCATTGGCTCACAACAAATACTTGACGTTTTTCAAATGCAATTTTCTTGTTGTCTGCTTGTTTTAGTCAATTACAAAACTACATTTAAGAAAAGTACAACATGTCTAATCCTTAAGAGTCTATTAACGCACCCGTGCGTCAATCTAAGGGTGTGTTCGTAAATTCACTCTGGCTATCTACTCCGATTTCAGAGCACTCTAGTCTGAGTGTGCCAGAGCGCAGAATAACTGGCAACACTTTCCATGACATAAACTGACCAGGTGAATCAAGGTGAAAGCTATTATCCCTTATTGATGTCACTTGTTAAATCCACTTCAATCAGTGTACATGAAGGGGAGGAGACAGGTTAAATAATCATTGTTAAGCCTTGAGACAATTGAGACATGGATTGTGTATGTGTGCCATTCAGAGGGAGAATGGGCAAGACAAAATATTTAAGTGCCTTTGAACGGGGTATGGTAGTAGCTGCCAGTCTCACCGGTTTGAGTGTCAAGAACTGCAACGCTGCTGGGTTTTTCATGCTCAATAGTTTCCCATGTGTATCAAGAATGGTCCCCCACCCAAAGGACATCCAGCCAACTTGACACGTCAAGGAAGTGTTCTTAATATTTTGTACACTCAGTGTAGATGGATATTTTTTTAGGGGTTGATACATTTTTCGTAAGGGAAAATCAAGTCTGAAATGTCAAACTTCAGAAGCCTTTTTAAAGCTCAAATACACTACATGTTTAACATTTCCTGTATTGCATGAAAGTTCTGCAACAGGGTGATCAAATTAAGATTCTACATCTGTACACACTCACACACACACCTTTTTCGTAAGGGAAAATCAAGTCTGAAATGTCAAACTTCAGAAGCCTTTTTAAAGCTCAAATACACTACATGTTTAACATTTCCTGTATTGCATGAAAGTTCTGCAACAGGGTGATCAAATTAAGATTCTACATCTGTACACACTCACACACACACCTTTACGCTCTCTGTTTCTTTCTCAGTGATTCCATCTTCACTCTCAGAGTGAGACAGTGTCTTTAATTAGCTATTAAACAGCTAGCTTTAGCCTAGTGTCTCTGGAGAAACAAGCTGGCAATTATCTAAAATCACCTCATCAGACTGCCTCAGAACAGCCAGACAGATCAGAATACAGAGTCTACCAGACCAGCAGGCAGAGGTCTCAAACTCAGAGGAAAAACACCAGAACAAGACAAAGAGACAATTAGCGGAAATAAATCCTTATTTTCAAACATTGTTATTGTACAAGAGTGCCAGAGATGAAGATGTGTCACTGCAAAGATCATTGTCGACAATTTGTCGCCTCAGAATTCATTAGAAGTCGCTGAACAAGACTAGAAAGATAGAAGGCTAGAAGCTCTGACTATCAACAACTATGTGTCTGGATTTAGAGGAAAAACACCTCAGCGGAATAAGACATTTTTCTCATGGTAGAAGACATTAGGCGGATGGTTTCTGTGAAAACACTGTAGCTTTCAGGAATAAATGACTGAGTGATTGTCCTACTGGAGTAAAGTGGACCCCATGTGAGGGTTTTGTGAATTTAGATGCCTGATGTTATCAGCAGCACATCTGATCTGCTGTCTCTTCCAGGGCCTCAGAGGAGCACATGACACACAGCAGCAGTAGGGGGGAGGGGGGTTAGCACACCATGATCTTTGTGCCTGTGTCATTTTCTCACTCATCAATATTCACGATTCATTCATGATTATCCATAATCATGGTAGCATCCACATTAACGCAGAGGTGTTCAGAAACATATTATTTTCTTATTAACAATCAAAGTTACTCCAAAATGAAACAATTTACCATTCACTTCTGTTGGGCACAACATAATCTGAAACACAGCCAAAACAAACTGAAAATGCATCCAACAACTTTGTAGAGTCACAAGCTTGATGTAGTCATTGCGTGCTAGGAATATGGGAACTAATACAACAAAACCTTTGACTACTTTAATACATAAGTGAATCTGTCCAAATACCTATGACACCTTCAAATGTGGGGACTAGATACAAAGTGCTTTCATTTGCAAACGGTAAAACAGATATGTATGAAAGATACAGAGAGAAAGAGATACAGAGAACGTGAGAGATACATAATGAGAGATGCAGAGTGAGAGATGGAAAAAAAGAGAGACAGCAGCTGCAGTTGTACTTACAGGAGAGAAGAGGTCGTCCGCGAAGGGAAACAGAAGCCTCTCTCCTTCTGTTTACGGTGTCCAGAGATTTCCCAGGTGTGTGTGTGTGTGTGTGTGAAAGTGTAATTCTGTGTTTTAGACAGATAATCCAGAGCTGCAGGACTGTTATTCTGATGGAAGCAGGCAGAACACAGGCAAGAGAGAGAAATAGAGAGAGCGTAGTAGCGAGAGACAACCACTCCAGTCTTCCCCTCTGACAGCGCAGGACTCAGCCACTCCGTCTGCCTGCATGCGATGCTCTGCTGCCTGAAAAGTAATAAACTGCCTGAAAAGTAATAAACGGAAGAAAAAAAAACGAAATCCGAGATTAGGAGAAGAGAGGGAACGCTACAGAAGGTTGTTATATTCAACCTCTCTCTCCGCCCCCCTACCGCTTTCACCCCGCCCTCATTGTTATAGCAACGGCCAATCATAGCTCAGCATCGCACAAGCGTTCCTCAGCCAGCAGTGTTGACATGATTCTCACTTTAACCAGCTAATGCAGTATGCCTGCTAGTCTTTGTGTTTGAGCAGTGTTGACATGATTCTCACTTTAACCAGCTAATGCAGTATGCCTGCTAGTCTTTGTGTGTGTGTGTGTGTGTGTGTGTGTGTGTGTGTGTGTGTGTGTGTTTGTGTGTTTGTGTGTGTGTGTGTGTGTGTGTGTGTGTGTGTGTGTGTGTGTGTGTGTGTGTGTGTGTGTGTGTGTGTGTGTGTGTGTGTGTGTGTGTGTGTGTGTGTGTGTGTGACAGAAGATAACTGTTTGAACTAGTGACTGGTGATGTTTGAAATGGTGATAGTGGTAATGATATAACATATATTAGTGACGTGTTATGTCATTGTTATTACAGTGATTATGTGTTAGCCTTACAGGGGAGGATTCAAGTAAATGATACAGTTAAAAAACAGTTTGTCCAGAGGAGGACAGACATTTTTTGGAAACAGGTTGTAGCAACTGAACAGCAGTTATGAGAGCAACCCATGCACCTATTAGTCTTCTAAACCCAACCCTAGGCAAAATCAGTGACTACCCAGCAAACCGGGAACATTTCCAGAACATTAGCTAAGATTCCCATTAAGTTCTAGTTGGGGTATTATCTTGAGAGAATGTTTTTGACAAAGTTTATTTATTTATCAAACATGTTTTAGATGAAATATCCTTGGAATGTTCTCCTAACATTCACTAAAATGTTGTGCACAACATCTGTAACAACCACCAAAGAACATTCCCTAAAGGTTTGTATGTTTGTATAAAACATGTGCCTGATGTTGCAAGAACGTTCCTGTAACACATTTAATCTGTTCTTTTATGGTTCCCATAATGTTTCATTAGGTTGTGGGAACAGTCTGGTGGGAACATTGTGGGGACATCACAAAATATATGTTCCCAAAACACAAAAACTGTCCAGTTGTGCAGATGATTCTGCAATGTTTCTTTTAGAGTGCAGAAAAACATTCACCTGATGTTACAAAAACGTCCCCAAAACACATTTTGTCTGTTCTTTAAAGGTTCCCAGAATGTTTTATTAGGTTGTGGTAACATTGTGGGGACATGACAAGAGATACAAGAGATACATTCCCAAAATGCTAAAACTGTCCAGTTGTGCTGACATTCAGATAATTTCACGGTAAGATCTACACCTGTTGTATTCGGCGCATTTGACAAAATATTTTTGATTTGATTTGATTCCTTTGATGTTGCAAGAATGTTGACAAAACAGCCTTTTTCAGTCCTTTAAAGGTTCCCAAAACATGTAAGTACAGTGCATTCGGAAAGTATTCAGAACCCTTGACTTTTTCCACATTTTGTTACGTTACAGCCTTATTCTAAAATGGATTAAATTGTTTTTTTCCCCCCCTCATCAATCTACACACAATACCCCATAATGACAAAGCAAAAACAGGTTTTTAGAAATTTGTGCAAATGTATAAAAATAAAACCCGGAAATATCACATTTATGTAAGTATTCAGATCATTTAATCAGAAGCACCTTTGCCAGCGATTACAGCCTCATGTCTTCTTGGGTATGATGCTACAATTGCTGTGGGGATGTTTTTCAGCGGCAGGGACTGGGAGACTAGTCAGGATCGACTGGGAAAGATGAACGGAGCAAAGTACAGCGAGATCCTTGATGAAAACCTGCTCCAGAGCACTCAGGACCTCAGACTGGGGCGAAGGTTCACCTTCCAATAGGACAACGACCCTAAGCACACAGCCAAGACAACGCAGGAGTGGCTTCGGCACAAGTCTCTGAATGTCCTTGACTGGCCTAGCCAGAGCCCAGACTTGAACCCGATCGAACATCTTTGGAGAGACCTGAAAATAGCTGTGCAGCGACGCTTCCCATCCAACCTGACAGAGCTTGAGAGGATCTGCAGAGAAGAATGGGAGAAACTCCCCAAATACAGGTGTACTTAACTTGTAGCGTCATACGCAAGAAGAATCGAGACTATAATCTGTCACGGTTTTCTAAGCCAGAACCCAGAAGCAGACCAGGACGAGGTGAGTTGAACGAAGGTGAGTATTTATTAACAGATTCAGAAAACGATGCAGAATAATCCAGGGGACAGAGCGGGCGGCGGAGATGAGTTGGTGGAGGTGAAGTGGCAGATCCAATGATGGCTCGGCAGCCGCCGACAACCAGGCAGGAGTTGGGTGAAGGTTCCGGGAGAATGACTGTAGATAGAAACAAACGGAGGTAAGTACACGGCAAGCCAACAAGGTGCAAAACAACAAAACTAACGCTAGTAACTCAGAGGCTGATACGCTGACAAACATACTGTTCATGGCTAACGATCCGGCAGGGAATGGATGTCAGGTCAGAGCTTATGAAGGGTGATGATCAGGACCAGGTGTGCAAATAGCTGATGAGATGCAGGTAATCGGGAGATCTCCCGCCTAGCAACGTTGCCCGGCAACCAGGCAGGGAGCGTTCAAGAACCTTCAGGAAACAGGAGATTCAGAGCAGAAAAACGGCAACACAGGCAGGAACCGACTCAGGACGCAGGGTTCATGACAATAATCACTGCCAAAGGTGCTTCAACAAAGCACTGAGTAAAGGCTCTGAATATTTATGTAAATGTGATATTTCAGTTTTGTATTTTTTATAAAGTAGCAACTTTTTCTAAAAACCTGTTTTTTGCTTTCTCATTATGGGGTATTGTGTTTAGATTGACGAGGGGGAAAAACAATTGAATCCATTTTAGAAAAAGACTGTAACGTAACAAAATGTGAAAAAAGTCAAGGGGTCTAAATAATTTCTGAATGCACTGTATATAATTTTCAAACATTCAGTCACTTGTTGATATTTTGCTAACATTATAAAATAAATCTGAACTAGAGGAGACAATTGCCTGTGCTTAAACGTTTTTTTTTTTAAATTCCAGGTCATCAGTTAACATTGTGTTACTTTCGTCCCACCTGTCTCTCCTATAACTTCTCCCAGGCTAACACCCAAGACTAGGTAGCATGATACTTCAAACCTATGCTGTCATTTAGTCACTAGATGGGTTAAGAAAATTACGTTTGGAAACATAAACAACTAAACACAACTCTACAACCGAACACGTCCGGGTCCATTTCTTTTTTTACTGATAGTGCCTTCAGAGTATTCACACCCCTTTACTTTTCCGACATTGTTGTTCTACAGATATTTTGTCTCTGGCCTATACACAATACCCCATAATGTTAAAGTGGAATTATGTTTTTCAGATTTTTTACAAATTAATTTTTACAAAAAAGCTGAAATGTCTTGAGTCAATAAGTATTCAACCCCTTTGTTATGGCAAGCCTAAATAAGTTCAGGAATAAAAATGTGCTTGACAAGTCACATAATGTATGTTGCATGAATTCACTCTGTGTGCAATAATAGTGTTTAACATGATATTTTTATGACTATTTCATCTCTGTACCCCACATATACAATTACTGTATATGTTAGGTCCCTCAGTAGAGCAATGCATTTCAAACACAGATTCAACCACAAAGACCAGGGAGGTTTTCCAATGCCTCACAAAGAAGGGCACCTATTGGTAAATGGGTAAAATACAGACATTGACTATCCCTTTGAGCATGGTGAAGTTATTAATTACACTTTGGATGGTGTATCAATACACCCAGTCACTACAAAGATACAGGCCTCCTTCCTAAGTCAGTGGCCGGAGAGGATGGAAACCACATGGATTTCACCATGAGGCCAATGGTGACTTTAAAACAGTTAGAGTTTAATGGCTGTGATAGGAGAAAACTGAGAATGGATCAACAACATTGTGGTTACTCCACAATACTAAGCTCATTGACAGAGTGAAAAGAAGGAAGCCTGTACAGAATACAAACATTCCAAAACATGCATCCTGTTTGCAACAAGGAACTAAAGCAGTAATGCAAAACAATTCACTTTTTATTTTACCCCTTTTTCATGGTAACCAATTGGTAGTTACAGTCTTGTCCCATCGCTGCAACTCCTGTACGGACTCGGGAGAGAGCTGTGCATCCTCCGAATCACAACCCAGCCGAGCCGCTTCTTGACACAATGTCTGCTCGGAGGAAACTGGCGACTGTGTCAATGTGCACTGCACCTGGCCTGCCACATGAGTCACTAGTGCGCCGGCCAAACCCTCCCCTAAGATGAAAGATGCTGGGCCAATTGTTCTTTGCCAGCTGCGACAGAGCCTGGACTCAAACCAGGATCTCTAGTGGCACAGCTATCACTGTGATGCAGTGCCTTAGACCACTGTGCCACTCAGGAGGCCCTGCAATTCATTTTTTGTCCTGAATACAAAGTGTTATGTTTGGGGCAAATTCAATACAACACATTACTGAGTACCACTCTCCATATTTTCAAGCATAGGGGTGGCTGCATTATGTAATGGGTATGCTTGTAATCGTTAAGGACTGGGGATTTTTTCTGGATAAAAAAAAAAGAAACTAAGCACAAAATCCTAGCTTTCCACCAGACACTGGGAGATGAATTCACCTTTCAGCAGGACAACAACCTAAAACACAAGGCCAAATCTAAACTGGAGTTGCTTACCAAGAAGATAGTGAATGTTCCTGAATGGCCGAGTTACAGTTATGACTTAAATCTACTTTAAAATCTATGGCAAGACCTGAAAATGGTTGTCTAGCAATGATCAACAACCATTTTGACAGAGCTTGAAGAATACTGAGAAGAATAATGGACAAATGTTGCACAATCCAGTTGTGGAAAGAGACATAAACAGAAAGACTCACAGGTGTAATCGCTGCCAAAGGTTATTCCACAAAGTATTGACTCAGGGGTGTGAATACCTATGTAAATGAGATATTTCTGAATTTCATTTTCAATAAATTTGCTAAAATGTCTAAAAACATGTTTTCACTTTGTCATTATGGGGTATTGTGTGTAGATGGGTGAGAAAACAAATGTCATTAATCCAGGCTGTAACACAACAAAATGTGGAATAAGTAAAGTGGTATGAATAATTTCTGAAAGCAATGTACATCACTTAAAACCACTTTTTGTTGATAACTCCGCAAAACATGGTCGGAGTGGGCTGTTTTTTTTTGCAGGGAGCTTGTCCTCTGCATTAGGAACATGCTGACTTCACTACGTCATTTTAGCTTCTGTGTCATTTGAGAAAATGTCTGTGTTACTTTTGTCCCGGTTCTCCCTACTTGTAACACTGTATTTTATCATTTTCTTCCTTCATCACGAGTTGAAACTCTTATGAAATGTGATTTTAGTTTGATAGAGCTTCCTTTAATTAACTTGTAATCTTGTGTATTCAAATGCTTCTTAAATACAGACTCAGAACATTCAAACTAAATACAATATTTTTTTACCTTTTCTTAATTTCAAAATCACATTTCATAAGACTTTCAGCATGTGAGGAAGAAATAAAATCATAAAACACAGTGTTACAAGTACACCGTATTCTGGGAACATTTAAAGTACTGAGAAAGGCTTTTCTGTCAACCTTCTTGAAACATCAAATGAATGTTTTGTGCACCCTGATACAAACATTATCTGAATGTCAGCACAACTGGACAGTTTTATTGTTTTGGGAACCTATCTCTTGTCATATCCCCACAATGTCCCCACAACCTAAAGAAAGGTTTTAGGAACTTTTAAAGAACATAAAACATTTGTTCTGGGAATGGTCTTGCAACATCAGGCAAATGTTTTTTGCAACCTAATAGAAACAGTGTAATAATCAGCATTCTGATTGGCTGGGCCTGGCTCCCAAGTGAGTGGACCTATGCCCTCCCAGGCCCACCGATGGCTGTGCCACTGCCCATTCATGAGAAATCTATAGATTAGGGCCTAAATCATTTATTTCAATTGACTGATTTCCTTATATGAACTGTAACTCAGTAACATCATTGAATGTTGCATTTATATTTTTGTTCAGTATAGTAGCTAGCAAGATGGAGATCACAGATATTATTTTGAATGAGTGCATTTCGCAAATGGCTAGTTTGTACCAAACTCAAACCACTGCTCACAAACTTTGGTTTTGAATCGGGACATTCTGGCATGTCTGCCTCGTGATTTGTTGGGAGGCTCCCTGGAATTTTATCGACGGAGGCAGTGGCAAAAAAGTCCATAATTGAAACCAGACCGTAGTCACTGCTTTTGCCTAGGGTTGGGTTTACGAGGATGCACCTATCACCTGAATAGGCAGTGTAAAAGCTATTTTTTCCAAGGCAAACGTGTTGAACCACTTTGCCCCGAGATCTCTCTCTCTCTCTCTCTCTCTCTCTCTCTATCACTCCCTGAATGTTGTTGTTTCAGTTTCAATGCCACGCTGCCTGTGTCTCGACCAAAGCAAGAATATAATTGTATATAGACTATTGAGACAAAATGTATGACAAAATGTCTCACCTCAGGGCCATAGAAGCTAGAGCCATGTCAAGAGTGTGTGTGTGTGACTGTGTGTGAGTCAGTGGAGGCTGCTGAGGGGAGGATGGCTCATAATAAAGGCTGGAATGGAGTTAATGGAATGGTATCGACCACATGGAAACCACGTCTTTGATGTGTTTGACACCATTACATGGACTCGATTCCAGCCATTATTATGAGCCGTCCTGCCCTCAGCAGCCTCCACTGGTGTGAGTAAACATCTATTTTTGTTGAGTGGTGAACTCAGTGACATGTAGTAGTTGTCTGAGCAATCCTCGCCTGATGAGTAACCCTGCCTGACACCTGAAGAGCCAGGTTAACCCTTAAAAGCTTACATCTAGGCTTCAGCTCAGCTGGCTAATGTGGTCTTGAGTAGTGCAGGCAAGTTTGAATGGTCACATATGAGAGCAGAAGCCAGATAGCTTCTATCACAGTTAGTTAGGACAGTAAAGCTGTATCATGGTCATGAGTTAACCAAGCCACTGAAAGGAGTCATACAATCATTCACAATGTCTGTAGAGAAGTGAGGGGTTACCAAACCTGGCCCTGAATGGAGAGAGAGCGCAAATAAAGTGCTGACTGTTATCTGTAGAGCTTATATTGCTTTAGCATAGAAGTGAACATTCCTCAGACAGACATGAACTACTCTCCCAGCATCTGACAGGGTTCAGGCCCTTTTGCATTCCATTGGCATGGCAATGCCCACACCAACACAGATGTTTGATGCCAACGCAGGACTACTCGTCTGTGCCTGCTTCTGTCTATATTTGCCTGGTACAGTCTATTGGACAACAAACGAACAACATTAATAGACGGTCAGATCAGAAGGTATTAAAGAACTCTGTGACCGGTTGAACCTCTCTAATGGAGGAGTAGCGGTGTGAGCAGTGTTCTTTACAGCACATAAGCTTGTTTTGTAACTGATGGCAATGGTACTGAGGGGTCAGAGGTCAGGATCAGAGCGCTGGTGGGCCCAGAATCAGGCCAGGAAACAGGAAGTAGGGTAACAAAGGCCCGCTGATGATTAGATGATTATTTGGATTAATTGGCTTGCAGTGGAATTTGTAGAAATCCCTCCAACTGTAGCTGGCCTCAGTCCACTAGGCATGGCTGGAAAGAAAGGAGAGCGAGAGGGGGAAAGAATCTCTCCTATATTATCTACTACTGTTTACTTCAGTAGGTACAGTATGTGTGGCTGTGTTTGTTTTGTTTTCATATTCTGCATAACTGATCTGCATCGGTGCGTTGCTGCTCCGCCTCTGCTGGTGAATTATCAACACAACCATCTCTCAATTATCACACCTTCCACCTCACCCTCCACAGCCACCTCACCTTCCTCAAAATACCTGACCTCATTTTACCCTCCACAGCCACCCACCTTCCTCAACTACCTGAACTCACAGCCCCCTCACCTTCCACACATTCTCTGTTCACCCAGGGTCTATCTGACCCACTCTATGGGAGGTGTCCTCTTCAACACCGCTCACACCACAGGTAGAGGTCACAGAGGGAAAATCTGCAATGACAACTTATACCCCAAGTAGACTACTTCCCTGAAGGAATAAGGTGCTGTTTGACTTGAGAGACAGTCAAAGTAAATACACAGGTATGATCTTGCATTAAATACGATGTTTGCTAAATTTGTCGTTAGAGCAGAGAGAAGGTTATGCTCATTAAATATTTATTAAGGCCGATAGGGTGGCCCTCAAAGCGTCTCTCTATCCCAGAATAGTTCATTATATTCTCTATTTAGAATCGTCACTGTTTGGCCACGTAAAGAACATAATAGCATTAGGATCAATAACTTGGTCTTATAATGTATATCGAACAGAAAACTCAATTGAAACACAAATAAACAAATTCATGAGATTTGGTCTCTGTCTCACACACACACACACACACACACACACACACACACACGAGTAGCACTGTGCAGCATGGAACAGCAGCCAGAAGCTCGGCCTGGAACATTCTTCAGACTGATTAGATTGGCCGTGTCCGTCAGTACAGGGTGCACACTCACACACACGCAAACACACATTAACACACACGAACACACACACACACAGGAGCACTGGGTGAGGAGAAGAACATACAAGAAAATTAAAATCTATTCCAGGGAGATGCTGGCACCAAAGTGGTGGTTTAATATTTAATAAAAAAAACAGAGATCAGGGTCTCTCTCTCTCTCTCTCTCTCTCTCTCTCTCTCTCTCTCTCTCTCTCTCTCTCTCTCTCTCTCTCTCTCTCTCTCTCTATATATATATATATATATATATATATACTACAGGTCAAAAGTTTTAGAACACCTACTCATTCAAGGGTTTTTCTTTATTTTTACTATTTTTTACATTGTAGAATAATAGTGAAGACATCAAAACTATGAAATAACATATATGGAATCATGTAGTAACCAAAAAAGTGTTTAAAAGTATTTGAGATTCTTCAAATAGCCACCCTTTGCCTTGATGACAGCTTTGCACACTCTTGGCATTCTCTCAACCAGCTTCATGAGGTAGACACCTGGAATGCATTTCGATTAACAGGTGTGCCTTCTTAAAAGTTAATTTGTGGAATTTCTATCCTTCTTAATGCATTTGAGCCAATCAGTTGTGTTGTGACAAGGTAGGGGGGTATACAGAAAATAGCTCTATTTGTTAAAATACCAAGTCCATATTATGGCAAGAACAGCTGAAATAAGCAAAGAGAAACTACAGTCCATCATTACTTTAAGACATGAAGGTCAGTCAATGCGGAACATTTCAAGAACTTTGAAAGTTTCTTCAAGTGCAGTCGCAAAAACCATCAAGCGCTATGATGAAACTGGCTTTCATGAGGACCGCCACAGGAAAGTTCATTAGAGTTACCAGCCTCAGAAATTGCAGCCCAAATAAATGCTTCACAGAGTTCAAGTAACAGACATATCTCAACATCAACTGTTCAGAGGAGACTGCGTGAATCAGGCCTTCATGGTTGAATTGCTGCAAAGAAACCACTACAAAAGGACACCAATAAGAAGAAGAGACTTGCTTGGGCCAAGCAACACGAGCAATGGACATTAGACCAGTGGAAATCTGTCCATTAGTCTGATGAGTCCAAATTTGAGACTTCTGGTTCCAATCGCTGTGTCTTTGTTAGATGCAGAGTAGGTGAACGGATGATCTCTGCATGTGTGGTTCCCACCGTGAAGCATGGAGGAGGAGGTGTGATGGTGTGGGGGTGCTTTGCTGGTGACACTGTCTGTGATTTATTTAGACTTCAAGGCACACTTAACCAGCATGGCTACCACAGCATTCTGCAGCGATACGCCATCCCATCTGGTTTGTGCTTAGTGGGACTATAATTTGTTTTTCAACAGAACAATGACCCAAAACACACCTCCAGGCTGTGTAAGGGCTATTTGACCAAGAAGGAGAGTGATTGAGTGCTGCATCAGATGACCTGGCCTCCACAATCACCCGACCTCAACCCAATTGAGATGGTTTGGGATGAGTCGGACCGCAGAGTGAAGGAAAAGCAGCCAACAAGTGCTCAGCATATGTGGGAACTCCTTCAAGACTGTTGGGAAAGCATTCCAGGTGAAGCTGGTATGAAAAATGTATGCACTCACTAACTGTAAGTCGCTCTGGATAAGAGCGTCTGCTAAATGACTAAAATGTAAAATGTAAAAATTTTTGAGAGAATGCTAAGAGTGTGCAAAGCTGTCATCAAGGCAAAGGGTGGCTACTTTGAAGAATCTAAAATATAAAATATATTTTGATTTGTTTAACACTTATTTTGTTACTACATGATTCCATATGTGTTATTTCATAGTTTTGATGTCTTCACTGTTATTCTACAATGTAGAATATAGTAAAAATAAAGAAAAACCTTTGAATGGTACTGAATATAACTCTTTCTTTCTTTCTCTCTCGCTCTTTCTCTCTTTCCCTTTCTCTGTCTCTGAATCACTTTCTATCTATCATCTATCTATCTATCTATCTATCTATCTATCTATCTATCTATCTATCTATCTATCTATCTATCTATCTATCTATCTATCTATCTATCTATCTATCTATCTATCTATCTATCTATCTATCTATCTATCTATCTATCTATCTATCTATCTATCTATCTATCTCCTTCTGTATCTCTCTCTGTTTGCTCACATATTTTAGTGGTCCAATGTGTGTGGAGAGGGGACAATCTGTGTGTTTTTGTGTTCAGAGAATGTGCCCAATGCAGGAGCTGAATCCAACACTTTGAACCAACCATGTCAACTGCGCCAGTTGGATAGCCTGTTAAATGTGAAGCTAATGTCCAGTAGTTTCAAGATTGGATGTGTTGTTGCGCACACGTTCTTGGGAGATCACACACACATGCTCTCACACACATCCCATGCACACACAAACATGCACACATGCAGGTAAACAAACCTGCGATATTGTGGTTTGCACATGGATTACTCAGAGGTCTTTGAGTTCTGAATGTGGGAGTAGTCTCACACTGGCTGTGCTCGAACTGACTTTATTGAAACATATACAGTAGAGTTCACTAGTGCCTGTCTCCTGCTTCACACACACACACAAGCACACACACATACACACACAATTTTGGTGAGCAGAGGCAGATGACTAGCATCACATGAAGCTCGCAGGCAGAGGAAGGAACCCTCCACCCCATACCAATTACCTCGTCTCTTCAGAGAACAGAGGAGAGTTCCCCTCCAACAATACATCCAGGGGAGAGATAAACTCAGCAGGAGTATAAACGCATCTCTCTCTGTCTCTCTCTCTCTCTCTCTCTCTCTCTCTCTCTCTCTCTCTCTCTCTCTCTCTCTCTCTCTTCTCTCTCTCCCTTGTTGTTTTTTCTTTCAGTAGTTTAGTTTCTCATTAGGATTATATAAGTACTGACAGATACTTAATCATGTAATCACTGTATGCTTAAAATATTGTCTATTTATACAATAGTGTAACTCTCTGACAGCTACATACTGGAGAACCTCACTGTACTTTTCTTGTCCATTTGATGACACCAAACACTATAGGAAAGAGCGCAGAGGGACTAGACAATTATTACTCTGCTCTGTGTGTATGTCATCCAGTCTGCCCCATTTATACAAATTCAATTCTCAGTGATTAAACAGCTCTTTGAATTATGCAATCCAGATAGATAGGCTTTAGAAAACAGAGAGATGAAAGGAGGAAGAGGAGAGTGAAAGGACCGTTCCTCAGACAGAAAGAGGGGGGTAAAGAGCAGGTAGAGAGAGAGAGAGAGAGAGAGAGAGAGAGAGAGAGAGAGAGAGAGAGAGAGAGAGAGAGATTTAGAGAGAGAGAGAGAGAGACGAGAAACCCAGACAGACAGACAGACAGACAGACAGAGGGTTGGTACGGTACGGTTGCCAGGCAGTGTTGGCGGTTTGTGTTGGCATACCGTATCTGGCATCTTTAATAACAGTGCTATGCGTGGTGGTTGATTATAGCAACTCTCTCAGACTCTTGCCACTGCCGTGTCGTTGAGCGACGTTAAAATGCCTATTTACTCTGTTCCATCTGACTGCGCAACCCACTGTCTCATCAGCCCAGCCTGGCAATTTATGAACTTGATCTCCACTATAAAATGCATCTAGACATTATCTAACATTTCTTTTAGACTAACATTTAGTTTTCAACAGCGGAGATTTGTATAGACCTTGTTGTCTGTCTCCCTCAGCCAGTCGAAATCATGAATCAGCTGGCATAATTTTTATGGATATATACAAAGTAATGTCAATTGAAAAAAGGTAAAACGAAACGAAGTGCAGCTAGTTTGCAGTCTTTCCAGCTTCAGTTTGAAGTGATTGTGTTAGCTGTGTTGTTGGCTAGCTCCTCTGAACAACAGTGTCCTGACGAGTGAGCACATTTTCCATGCCAGGCGAAATCGCGTCTCATTAGCTCATTTTTATGGATGTATCCAAATAAATGTCACTAGAAAACAGTTTAAACAAATGCAAATGCAGCTACTTTGCTGTTATTCTGGCTTCACTTTTTGATGTGACTGTAAGTTAGCCGAAGTTGCTAGCCAGCAAGGGATAAGAACGTTGCCAGCCAGTATGGCAATGGAACATTTAGAACAAACGACTGGGTCGCATCCATAGATACAGAACAAAAAGACTGAACGGCTGGGTCGCGTCGTGAAATCGTATGAAAAAATTCATCAAAATAATGTTTTTAATGAAAATATGTCAATTATTATTTGAATATGTTGGTAACCCATTGTATAAAAGTGATAATGCCCTCGAAGCCTGTGTTTGGAGGATATATTGGCACGGTTTGCACCCGTACCAATATATCCTCCAAACACCGGCTTCTCTGGCATTATCACTTAAATATGACAATGTAATAGAATATGATATAATGTAATCACATTATATTAGAACAGCAGGGAGATGGTATTCCCTTGCAGTACTCAGGCAGAGTACTCAGGCAGCCCAGTATGTTGAGTTGGGTAATTGCAACTCCTCTCAACTCCTCTCCATATGTATCACTTTAACATGTATTCAGTGTGTACCTACAAGATCCTCTACAATTGATGAAATGTTAACCTGTTCTATAGTTCCTTATTGACATGTACTATAACATTATGTATAATCGTACACAAACATTATATACTGCATAGGATAGGTTAAGTTAAAATCATGTAAATCATTCTTTGCTAGGTTTTCAAGGGTAGGTTAACATCTCTCTCTGTCTGCTGTGGTGAGGCTCAGGCTGCCAAAACAGGTGACTGATCTTTCGTCTGCCTGCTAAATGTACTCCCAGAGAGGTGACATTAATTAGGCAAACTGACAATTGGATATGATGGAGGCTCAGGATATTACCATTAATTATCATAATTGACTGTAGAATATGTGTTTTCTGGCTGTGTTTGGACCGCTCTGTCCGTGCCAGCTGCAGAAGAGAGGTAGAGAGCTGAGGGGAGAGGGGGGAAATTAATACTCCAGAGAGGAGCAGGTAGATATATGGGCCATTCTAGCACAGAATGGCTGCCATGCCATGCAACACCCAGGTAAGGTACTTGGAGAACCATGTGAAAAGCACTATGTAAATGTTATGTAATCCATTATTATATGGAGAAAGGTTTATGAGTACCCTAAAAGACGTAAGGAAATACTCTGATTCCTCTTGTACTTGTTCTTACCCCTTCGTTACCGCTTAAAACTGAAAACCAAACATCCCCCAGTCGTACTCATGTTATTTCACACTTCCGAGAGCTAACACTCTTAGCACTAACTAGTGTATAATTCATCATACGCGCTATATCGTGTTCTGTTCAGAATGGCTGCATGGAACATTGTGAGCTGTGGCGTATTGTGTGTTACAAGCCTGTTGTTTTAAATACACCTCATTAACGTGGCGTGTTGCATATGTACAGTGGGGAAAAAAAGTATTTAGTCAGCCACCAATTGTGCAAGTTCTCCCACTTAAAAAGATGAGAGAGGCCTGTAATTTTCATCATAGGTACACGTCAACTATGACAGACAAAATTAGAAAAAAAAATCCAGAAAATCACATTGTAGGATTTTTAATGAATTTATTGGCATATGATGGTGGAAAATAAGTATTTGGTCAATAACAAAAGTTTCTCAATACTTTGTTATATACCCTTTGTTGGCAATGACACAGGTCAAACGTTTTCTGTAAGTCTTCACAAGGTTTTCACACACTGTTGCTGGTATTTTGGCCCATTCCTCCATGCAGATCTCCTCTAGAGCAGTGATGTTTTGGGGCTGTCGCTGGGCAACACAGACTTTCAACTCCCTCCAAATATTTTCTATGGGGTTGAGATCTGGAGACTGGCTAGGCCACTCCAGGACCTTGAAATGCTTCTTACGAAGCCACTCCTTCGTTGCCCGGGCGGTGTGTTTGGGATCATTGTCATGCTGAAAGACCCAGCCACGTTTCATCTTCAATGCCCTTGCTGATGGAAGGAGGGTTTCACTCAAAATCTCACGATACATGGCCCCATTCATTCTTTCCTTTACACGGATCAGTCGTCCTGGTCCCTTTGCAGAAAAACAGCCCCAAAGCATGATGTTTCCAACCCCATGCTTCACAGTAGGTATGGTGTTCTTTGGATGCAACTCAGCATTCTTTGTCCTCCAAACATGACGAGTTGAGTTTTTACCAAAAAAGTTATATTTTGGTTTCATCTGACCATATGACATTCTCCCAATCCTCTTCTGGATCATCCAAATGCACTTCAGACGGGCCTGGACATGTACTGGCTTAAGCAGGGGGACACGTCTCGCACTGCAGGATTTGAGTCCCTGGCGGCGTAGTGTGTTACTGATGGTTGGCTTTGTTACTTTGGTCCCAGCTCTCAGCAGGTCATTCACTAGGTCCCCCCGTGTGGTTCTGGGATTTTTGCTCACCGTTCTTGTGATCATTTTGACCCCACGGGGTGAGATCTTGCATTGAGCCCCAGATCGAGGGAGATTATCAGTGGTCTTGTATGTCTTCCATTTCCTAATAATTGCTCCCACAGTTGATTTCTTCAAACCAAGCTGCTTACCTGTTGCAGATTCAGTCTTCCCAGCCTGGTGCAGGTCTACAATTTTGTTTTTGGTGTCCTTTGACAGCTCTTTGGTCTTGGCCATTGTGAAGTTTGGAGTGTGACTGTTTGAGGTTGTGGACAGGTGTCTTTTATACTGATAACAAGTTCAAACAGGTGCCATTAATACAGGTAACGAGTGGAGGACAGAGGAGCCTCTTAAAGAAGAAGTTACAGGTCTGTGAGAGCCAGAAATCTTGCTTGTTTGTAGGTGACCAAATACTTATTTTCCACCATAATTTGCAAATAAATTCATTAAAAATCCTACAATGGGATTTTCTGGATTTTTTTTTCTCAATTTGTCTGTCATAGTTGACGTGTACCTATGATGAAAATTACAGGTCTCTCTCATCTTTTTAAGTGGGAGAACTTGCACAATTGGTGGCTGACTAAATACTTTTTTGCCCCACTGTAAGTAACACATTGTCTTTTATCAACACAGCTCTCTCCTTCACACCTCAATAGGCTTAAGCCTCCCCCGTATCCGCCATTCCACCTCCTTCCCCTTCCTCCCCGCCTCCTTCTTCGTCCCAACTCCCTTCTTTTTTTCTCCTGGCCACAAGCCAAGCACATAAGACTGACCTTACAGAGACGGAGGGAAGGAAGGAAGGAAGGAAGGAAGGAAGGAAGGAAGGAAGGAAGGAAGGAAGGAAGGAAGGAAGGAAGGAAGGAAGGAAGGAAGGAAGGAAGGAAGGAAGGAAGGAAGGAAGGAAGGAAGGAAGGAAGGAAGGAAGGAAGGAAGGAAGGAAGGAAGGAAGGAAGGAGAGAGGGGCCACAAATGGAACAAACAAGAAGCCTCAAAAGTTCAAATTGGTATACTATTAA
Source organism: Coregonus clupeaformis (assembly GCF_020615455.1). Classification (NCBI taxonomy): domain Eukaryota; kingdom Metazoa; phylum Chordata; class Actinopteri; order Salmoniformes; family Salmonidae; genus Coregonus; species Coregonus clupeaformis. The sequence goes on along the minus strand of NC_059203.1, from coordinate 53,991,222 downwards.
GGATTTAGCTCAAAAGTGTCAAAAATACTTAAATTCAGAAAATAATCAATTGATCAGCATTGCAATAAATTGTGGGGTCTTCTTGCCACACTCAAATGTAATTATCACATTAAGCCTCAGTGAAAGTAGTTGAGAAGGGGGACATTATACTATGTACTTCCCCAACACACCAGTAGGAAGCAATGTTTACCCATTCTTTCAGCCCGAGGAAAGACCATTTCAGATTGGAGCACAATAATCTTATTTAAAAGAACAAGCTTTTATTGACCATTTAAAAGAACAAGCTTTTATTGACCAGTTAAGATCTATCTCCTAAGATTTCAGAGACATCCTAAAATTCTCAGTCAGGTCTTGTGTTTAGCTATTGATGGAGAGAAGGCAGACATGTTCCAGATACAATACTGTAGTGGCTTTGCCACTAGGTGTAAGAACAGAGGCATATCTCTGTCAGAGCTGTAAGCCACATTCACAGAGGACAGGAATACTCCTCTGCTCTGCCACACTCATTCCTAGTATCAAACCTCAACAGAAAGGGCATTCCAGCAAAATCGTTTAGGTAAAAAAAATGATTTAAACAATACCAAATACATTTGTTTCACAGTTTTGTGTATTGACTACAGAAGTTTGTTTAACATTTTCTTATAGAGTATCACCGATATGTAATGACGATATAATACCATTCCCTTTCAGATATATCAGGGTATCCAAACACTTTGTATTGCTCCTTTTGACTCCTTTGCACCTTCAGAACCACGTAATCAGGAGTGCATTCTTATTTTGAGTCCTATGTCGTAGGCACTGGCAGTACAGTATATTTTCATGCCAAGAGCCTCCTCTCATTTGACTGGTTAAACCTTCATCTTGTGGCTATGAAAAAAATAAAAAATAACTTTGCCCAGTATTTCTCATACTGTACCTTCTTTCATTTGAATTGTTTCAAGTATTAAGATGTCTTCCTCAAAGAGATTGTATATGTGCATATTGTGAATTGAACAAACATACAAATGAAATAATTCACACTTTATTTGTATTCATAAACTATGATAATAATTATTGCATTGAAGAAAACAAAGTGAAACATCAAAAAGTTATCCTTTTTAGATAAAACTATACTAAATATATTCATGTCACCAAGTAATTGATTAAAACACACTGTTTTGCAATGGAGGTCTACAGTAGCCTCAGCAGCACTCTGTAGGGTAGCACCGTTGTGTAGCCAGAGGACTACTAGCTTCTGTCCTCCTCTGGATACATTGACTTCAAAACCAAACCAAGGAGGCTCTAGGTTCTCATCCCCTTCCATAGACTTCCATAGTAATTATGACAACTTCCGGAGGATGTCCTCCAACTTATCAGAGCTCATACAGCATGAACTGACATGTTGTCCACCCAATCAAAGGATCAGATAATTAATCTAGTACTGAAAGCATAAGCTACAGCTGTGAGGAGTACTGAGTATACGAAGAGGCAGGACGCAGACGCAGGAATTAACAAGGTAAAGGTTTACTTAATAATGACAAAGAGAATAACAAAGAGAGAGTAAACGACACAGCGCTAACAATTACTCACAACAATGAACTAACAGTCCAGGGCTATATAGTGGTGGTGATGAGATGAGGTGCAGGTGCACTGGAAGTGATTAGGGTGCGTTGGGTTTCCATTCCTGTGTTTGCCGAGGTGGTGCGCTCAGACCAGTGGCTCAGTAGACCGGCGAATCAGAGCGCCGGAGGGGAGCAACGGGAGGAGACGTGACAGTAGCCCCCTCCTCCCGCCGCAGGACGTCGCCAGCCAGGAGGACAACCCCGAGGACGAGCAGCGGGCCGGTCAGGGTGGTGAAAGTCCCGAATTAGATTGGGGTCCAGAATGTCCCCAGCCAGAACCCAGCTCCTCTCCTCAGGGCCATCCCAGTCCACCAGGTAACAGAGCCGTCCCCCACGGAACCAGTGATCCCTCACAGCATATCCCTCACAGCATATGCCGGACTCCCATCAATGTCCAGGGGCGGAGGGGGCGTACCCCGGGGGATGGCATCCGCCAGAGGACCAGGAACCACCGGCCTGAGGAGAGACACATGAAAAGTAGGTGAGACACGGTAGTGAGGGGGAAGAAGCAGCCGGTACGACACCTCATTAATCCGCCGGAGGACCTTAAACAGCCTCACAAACAGGGGGCTCAGTTTCTTGCAGGGTAGGTGGAGAGGGAGGTTTCGAGTGGACAGCCAGACGTGATCACCAGGCTGGAATACGGGAGCCTCACTGCGGTGGCGGTCAGCTTGGTCCTTCTGCAGCTACGAGGGTACACCACCACCTGATGTACACCACCACCTGTCTACTCAGCATGTCCCGGAACAAGTCATTGACGAAGGACTGGAACACAGAAGGTGCGTTGGCGAGGCCGTAGGGCATGATGCAGTATTCATAGTGGCCTGAGGTAGTACTGAATGCCGTCTTCCACTCGTCTCCTTCCCGGATTCGGATCAGGTTGTAGGCACTCCTCAGGTCCAACTTGGTAAAGTACCGGGCCCCTCGTAGCTGCTCGATGGCCGACAGAACCAGAGGGAGGGGGTACCGGTACTTGGTGGTGACTGCGTTCAGCCCCCTGTAGTCAATGCATGGTCTCAGTCCTCCGTCTTTTTTGGCCACGAAGAAGAAAATGGCGGAGGCAGGAGAGGAAGAGCGTCTGATGAACCCCTGTTTCAGGGTCTCCGCCACATACTTCTCCATGGCCTCAGTCTCCGCCGGGGGGTGTTGTCCCTCCAGCAGGTCAATGGCGCAGTCCCAGGGCCTTTGAGGAGGGAGACACATAGCCTTTAATGAAGAGAAGACATCGGAGAGATCTGCGTACTCACGTGGAATGTTGGGCTGGAGGGCGGACTCCGGACTCTCCACTGACGTGGAACAACAAACCACCGGCAGGCAGGTCTTCCGGCATGAGGTGGACCAGGCTGTGATCCTCTTGGTGCTCCAATTGATGGTGGGATTGTGTAGTCTGAGCCAGGGCAATCCCAAGACAATCCGGTGAAGAGGGGACGTGACGATGTGGAATGACAGCTCCTCGTGGTGCTCCGGTCGTGTGGGAATGTTGATGGTGATGGGGCAGGTGACGTGCGTAATGGTGCCTGATCCAAGGGGTTTATTGTCCAGTGAGGTGACGAATAGCGGAGATAACAGTGGCATGGTGGGCAACCCCCATTCAGAGACCAGCTCCCTATCTATAAGGTTCTCCGCTGATCCGGAATCTATCATTGCAGTAGAAATGGAAGAGAAGGAATAACCAGTCACCGTTATGGGAACTAAAAACAATGGTTTTGTGATAGGAGCTGACGTAACACTCACGGAGCGGCGATGGGAGTCATACAGCCTAGATAGGGAGCCACCAGAAGATCTGTGGTCTGTGGTGGTGTAGGGGGTGCTGCCCACCTCCTTGGGTGAGGACTCGGAAGCAGGGCGGTTTCCATAGCTCAGATGGGATGAGCGTCAAGGCTCCGGGAGGTGTTGGGAACGCCGTCTCCCTCTCAACATGTCGTCGATATGGATGGACGTGGTGATGAGGGTATCAAGGTCCATCTCGTCATCCCAACATGCGAGTTACGTCTTGATGTCCTCCCGTAAGCCTCTCCTGAAGGCCGTGCGCAGAGCATGCTCATTCCAGCCGGAAGACGCCGCCACCGTGCGAAAGCTCAGAGCATACTCGGACGCGGGCCCCTCTCTCTGTTGTAGATGGAGGAGACGCCCACACCCGTCCTTTCCCTCTGTGGGATGATCAAATACCGCCCTGAACCGAGCGAGGAAGGTGGGGTAGGGAAGCGCCACTGCCTCCTCTCCTTACCAGACTGCCGTGGCCCAATCCAGCGCCTTTCCTTTAAGGAGGGAAATCACCAGCGCTCTCCTGGCTTGGTCAGATGGATTTGCCCCAGGCTGACGCGCCAGATAAAGTGAAACCTGTAGCAGGAAGCCGCTACATTTAGTAGTTTTACCGTCATAGCGCTCCGGTAGGGCGAGGGTTCCCGCAGAAGTGGGTGATAGCACGGGAACAGGTAGATCGGAGGATTTTCTAGAACCTTTACTGCAAGTAAAGATGTTTGCAGAGACAGTGTAAGAGGCTGTATAGGCAGCAATGGCTACAGGAGGATATGCTTCACCCTCAGGTGAGTACTGGACAGATTACATTTAGCAGCATGTTAAAATGTATGGATATAAAAGAGACACATACTGTAGTCCCAAAGTACTATAACATTAGGCTTACTTGATTTATGAAACTATTCTTATAGTTTTGTTGGTAAAGATTTGTGTGGGTATCATTTCCTCTCTCTGAAACACACACAAACACATACACACAAGGCACTCTCCTTATGTTATCAGAACTGAGGATTGTGCTGCTGGGGCTGAGACAACTTGGGAAGAGTTCATCAGGAAACACCATCCTTGGCAGAGAAGCTTTTACCTCAAGGGCAACACTTATGTGTGTGAAGAAACAGGGAAGAGTAGCAGAGAGGCAGGTCACTGTGTTAGACACTCCTAGCTGGGTAAAAAACTCCCTCTTGGAGAATACTCCTGAACTGGTGATCAAAAGAGACATTGTGTGCAGTGTGTTTCAGTGTCCCCATGTTTTCCTTTTGGTCATAGATGTGAAGAGCAGTAGAGGAGCACTTGGAGCTTCTTGGGAGACAGTCTGGAGTTACACTACAGTGCTGTTCACTCATGGAGACTTGCTGGGAAGCAAAACTCTTGAGCAGCACATTGAGAGTGAAGGGAAGGCCCTCCAGTGGCTTGTTGAGAAATGTGGAAACAGGTATCATGTCTTTAACAATAAGAAAGGGGTGATGGCACTCAGGTCACAGAGCTGCTGCAGAAGATAGAGGAGATAGTGGAAGGAAACAGAGACCAACATTATGAAATTGACAGAAAGATTTGATAGGAAGTTGAAGAGAAGATGATTTTACAGGAAGTTGAAGAGAAGATGAAAGAAGAAAACAAGAGAGCAACCGAGAGGTGGAAGAGGCTGCAGCTTCAGATTTGTGTAAATATATATATACACTACCGTTCAAAAGTTTCGGGTCACTTAGAAATGTCTTTTTTTTTTTAAAGAAATTCTTTTTTTTTGTCCATTAAAATAACATCAAATTGATAAGAAATACAGTGTAGACATTGTTAATGTTGTAAATGGCTATTGTAGCTGGAAACAGCTGGTTTTTAATGGAATATCTACATAGGCATACAGAGGCCCATTATCAGCAACCATCAGTCCTGTGTTTTAATGGCACGTTGTGTTTGATAATCCAAGTTTATCATTTTAAAAGGCTAATTGATCATTAGAAATCCCTTTTGCAATTATGTTAGCACAGCTGAAAACTGTTGTGCTGATTAAAGAAGCAATAAAACTGGCCTTCTTGAGACTAGTTGAGTATCTGGAGCGTCAGCAATTGTGGGTTCGATTACAGACTCAAAATGGCCAGAAACAAATAACTTTCTTCTGAAACTCATCAGTCTATTCTTGTTCTGAGAAATGAAGGCTATTCCATGAGAGAAATTGCCAAGAAACTGAAGATCTTGTACAACGCTCTGCACTACTCTGCACCCTGAGCTTTTGCGCAGTGTGTCACTATGTCCTCCGGGTTCCCATGCACTCCTCCTGGTCATAGATGCAGGCGCTTCATTTAAAGAGGTACTGTACACAGAAGAGCAGTAGAGGAACACCTGGAGCTTCTCGATGACAGAGTCTGGAGTCACACCATAGTGCTGTTCACCTCTTTTCAGTGGCAGGGAGACAAAACCATTGAGCAGTACATAGAGAGTGAAAACGAGGTCCTCTAGTGGCTTATTGAGAAATGTGGAAACAGGTGTCTTGCCTTCTACAACCTTCAAGTCGGAGATATGCTGGAGAAGATAGAGGAGATAGTGGCAGGAAATCAAGGCAGAAGAGATGAAAAGGAGAGAAGAAGAGAATGCAAAAACAAAGACTGAAAGTCGTGCAGAAACAGAGAAAGATCCAGAGTGCACAGATGGGTAAGTTCCACATTGCATTCAAATAGAGCATCTATGGTAGGCTATAAACTGTTGAGTTTAAAAGGGTGTGGTTGTTAAGATAGAGGTATGGAATTATGTATTTCTTTTTTTTTGATAAAGTATATCAAGCTGGCTTTCTTTCATTCAGGTGACTCCTATCTCTCAGAGCTGAGGATTGTGCTGTGGGATACAGAGCTGGGAATAGTTCAGCAGGAGATACCATCCTTGGCAGAACAATGGGTCTATACCCACCATTGACTGTTTAATGTGTGAAGAGACAGGGGAAAGTAGCAGCGCAGCTAGTCACTGTGGTCAACACTACAGGGTGGAAGAGGGTAGGCCTCATGAAGAAAGATCCTGAGTTGAAATTGGATAAGTAGGAGCATGTGCGCACTGTCTCTTTGTCCCCTAGGACCCCATGCTTTCCTCTTGGCCATAAAGATGGACTATGCATTCACTAATGAAGAGAGAAGAGCAGTAGAGGAGCATGTGGAGCTTCTTGGCAAGCAAACCTGGAGTCTCACTATTGTCCGGTTCACTAATGGAGAGTGGCTGGGAGATGCAACCATTGAGCAGTACATTGAGAGTGAATGGGAGGCCCTCCAGTGGCTTGTTGAGAAATGTGAGAACATGTATCATGTCTTCAAAAACCTTGGAAGTGATGATGGCATTCAGGTCACAGAGCTGTTTTGCAAGATAGAGGAGATGGTGGTGAAGAGGGAAACCTGAAATCCATGGAAGTACTATCAAGCAGCGTTGGACTCTCGTTCTCAGTGGCCGACATGAGTAAGACATTTAAGCGTGTTAACCCTTGCAAGGCTGCCGGCCCAGACGGCATCCATAGCCGCGTCCTCAGAGCATGCGCAGACCAGCTGGCTGGAGTGTTTACGGACATATTCAATTTCTCCCTATCCCAGTCTGCTGTCCCCACTTGCTTCAAAATGTCCACCATTGTTCCTGTACCCAAAAAAGCAAAGGTAACTGAACTAAATGACTATCGCCCCGTAGCACTCACTTCTGTCATCATTTTGTGCTTTGAGAGGCTAGTTAAGGATCATATCCTGTCATCTTGTCATCTCCCGTCTAGATTACTGCAACTCGCTGTTGGCTGGGCTCCCTGCCTGTGCCATTAAACCCCTACAACTCATCCAGAACGCCGCAGCCCGTCTGGTGTTCGACCTTCCCAAGTTCTCTCACGTCACCCCGCTCCTCCGCACACTCCACTGGCTTCCAGTTGAAGCTCGCATCTACTACAAGACCATAGTGCTTGCCTACGGAGCTGTGAGGGGAACGGCACCTCCGTACCTTCAGGCTCTGATCAGTCCCTACACCCAAACGAGGGCACTACGTTCATCCACCTCTGGCCTGCTGGCTCCCCTACCTCTGCGGAAGCACAGTTCCCGCTCAGCCCAGTCAAAACTGTTCGCTGCTCTGGCACCCCAATGGTGGAACAAGCTCCCTCACGACGCCAGGACAGCGGAGTCACTCACCACCTTCCGGAGACACTTGAAACCCCACCTCTTTAAGGAATACCTGGGATAGGATAAAGTAATCCTTCTACCCCACCCCAAAAAATAATATATATATACATATATTGTAAAGTGGTTGTCCCACTGGCTATCATAAGGTGAATGCACCAATTTGTAAGTCGCTCTGGATAAGTGCGTCTGCTAAATGACGAAAATGTAAATATCACCTCTACCTTGTCTGACACCCTAGACCCACTTCAATTTGCTTACCGCCCCAATAGATCCACAGACGATGCAATCGCCATCGCACTGCACACTGCCCTATCCATCTGGACAAGAGGAATACCTATGTAAGAATGCTGTTCATTCACTATAGCATCAGCCTTCAACACCATAGTACCCTCCAAGCTCATCATTAAGCTTGAGGCCCTGGGTCTGAACCCCGCCCTGTGCAACTGGGTCCTGGATTTCCTGGGACCGAGAGACTGAAAAACAGCTTCTATCTCAAGGCCATCAGACTATTAAATAGCCATCACTAGCCGGCTACCACCCGGTTACTCAACCCTGCACCTTAGAGGCTACTGCCCTATATACATAGACATGGAATCAATGGCCACTTTAATAATGGAACACTAGTCACTTTGTTTAGTGTTGTGAATTCTTAGATACTACTGCACTGTTGGAGCTAGGAACACAATATGTGTATGTGACCAATACAATTTGATTTGATTTGATTTTGACTAATTCCTCCATGTAGTGGGTTTTTAATAGATTTGCCCATAGTGGCAGAAAAATATAACTTGATTGGATTATATCTATAAATAACCTATAAATTGCATTACCCAAATGTAAGCATGTTGTTTATTGTCAGGGACACACTTTTATTCTTAGCTTAACCACAATCTGTGTTTACAGTGCCTTGCAAAATTATTCAGAGTCCTCTGATTTCTTCACATTTTATTGTGTTACAAAGTGGGATTAAAATTGATTTTTATGTCAACTATCTACACAAAATACTCTGTGGAAGAAGTGGAATATGTTGTTTCTATTTGTTTTTAATGAATAATAATTAAATAAATACAATATGGTCGTTGCATAAGTATTCAGCTCCCTGAGTCCATACATGTTAGAAACACCTTTGGCAGCATTTACAGTTGTGAGTCTTTTTGGGTAAGTCTCTAAGAGCTTTCCACACCTGGATTGTGCAACATTTGCCTATTATTATTTTCAAAATTCTTCAAGCTCTGTCAAAATATTCAAGTCTTACCATAGTATTTCAAGCATATTTAAGTCAAAACTGTACCTTGGCCACGTAATAACATTCACTGTTGGCCTGCTGAAAAGTGAATTCCTCTCCCAGTGTCTGGTGTGGAGCAGACTGAAGCAGGTTTTGCTCTAGGACTTTGCCTGTGCTTAGCCCTATCCCATTTATTTTTATCCTGAAAAACAGGGTTAAAACAGTTACATCACAACAGTGAGGTGTTGTTTTATTAGTTTTTTTTAATCAGATTTCACTGCTCGCTTGAGTTACTTGATGTGGAATAGAGTTCTATGTAGTCATGGCTCTATTTAGTGCTGTGTGTTTCCCATAGTCTGTTGTGGATTTGGGGACTGTGAAGAGACCTCTGGTGGCATGTCTTACATTTACATTTTAGTCATTTAGCAGACGCTCTTATCCAGAGCGACTTACAGTTAGTGAGTGCATACATTTTTCATACTGGCCCCCCGTGGGAAACGAACCCACAACCCTGGCATTGCAAGCGCCATGCTCTACCAATTGAGCTACAGGGGACTAGTGGGGTATGTAAGGGTGTCTGAGCTGTGTGTTAGCTGTTTGAACAGACAGTTTGGTGCTTTCAACAAGTCAATAACTCTTACAGAAACAAGTAGTGATGCAGTCAATCTCTCCTATACTTTGAGCCAGGAGCGATTGACATGCATGTTATTGATATTGGCCCTCCATGTACATTTAAGGGCCAGTCGTGCTGCTCTGTTCTGGGCTAACTGTAATTTGCCTATGTTCTTCTTTGTGGCACTTGGCCATATAACTGGGTGGTAGTCCAGGTGTGATAAAACTAAGGTCTGTAGTACTTGTTTAGTTGATTGTCATGTCAAGAATTTAGAGCAGCACTTTATCACAGACAGACCTCTTCCTATGTTAGCTACCGTTGCATCAATATGTTTTGACCATGTCAGTTTACATTCTAGGGTTACACCAAGCAGTTTAGTCTCCACAACTTGTTCAATTGCCACATTGTTCATTGTAAGATTTAGGGTTTAGCAAATGATTTGCCCCAAATACAATGCTTTTAGTTTTTTAAATAGGACTAGCTTATTACTTGCCACCAATTCTAAAACAGACTGCAGCTCTTTGTTAAGAGTAGAAGTGACTTCACTTGCTGTGGTAGCTGATACATATAATGTTGACAGTAAAATACCGGCATAACACATTTTAGCAGCAGACTATAAAGACTGATAAAGTCTAACAAAACAGCTCCCACAATCTTATTATTATCAATTTCTTTCAGCCAGTCATCAGTCATTTGTGTTAGTGCCGTACATATTGAGTGCCCTTTCCTATAAGTGTGCTGAAAGCCATCCACAGCCCTGTACAGTGTATAATATTCCAGACAGTGCTTTCACAGCCCCAGGCTGGTTACACTTCCATGGTATAGGCCAGAGAAAAGGAGAAGAGCTGTGAGACATCACACCTTCACACCTCTCTCTCCTCTCTCCAGACTCCTGTCTAAAACCAGGTAATCAGAAACTCATTACCCTCCACAGCCACCCCATGATACCTACCAGCCCAGTGGAGCTATCCCTAACTTTATGGGACAATACCATGACACAAGAAGAGGGAATCTGCACTAGTGACTCATCACTCACATTTTACATATGTCCAATAGATTGATTGATTGATTTTGATAATGATTATTCACATATAGGGATTACATCTCAATTTTGTTGTACACATATTACTGTAATTGAAGAGAATTAACGTTAATTTACATTTACATTTTAGTCATTTAGCAGACACTCTTATCCAGAGTGACTTACAGTTAGTGAGTGCATACATTTTCATACTGAAATACCTCACCTTTCGAGGAATGTCAATGTCAAGTGTCATAGCATGGTTATGTTATTGTTAATACTGTGTGTTCATATCATGCTATAACATGTATGCTGGGAGTCAGGAAGCAAGAACAGGGAGTGAATTTAATAATAAATGAAACATGGGACAAAACAAGAAACACGAGTAGCATACAGACATGAAACACAGGAACATAATCCATAACGCCTAAGGAAGGAACCAAATGGAGTGACATACACTTGGGAGAACAAGTATTTGATACACTGCCGATTTTGCAGGTTTTCCTACTTACAAAGCATGTAGAGGTCTGTAATTTTTATCATAGGTACACTTCAACTGTGAGAGACGGAATCTAAAACAAAAATCCATAAAATCACATTGTATGATTTTTAAGTAATACATTTGCATTTTATTGCATGACATAAGTATTTGATCACCTACCAACCAGTAAGAATTCCGGCTCTCACAGATCTGTTAGTTTTTCTTTAAGAAGCTCGCCTGTTCTCCAGTTATTACCTGTATTAACTGCACCTGTTTGAACTCGTTACCTGTATAAAAGAAACCTGTCCGCACACTCAATCAAACAGACTCCAACCTCTCCACAATGGCCAAGACCAGAGAGCTGTGTAAGGACATCAGGGATATAATTGTAGACCTGCACAAGGCTGGGATGGGCTACAGGACAATAGGCAAGCAGCTTGGTGAGAAGGCAACAACTGTTGGCGCAATTATTAGAAAATTGAAGAAGTTCAAGATGACGGTCAATCACCCTCGGTCTGGGGCTCCATGCAAGATCTCACCTCGTGGGGCATCAATGATCATGAGGAAGGTGAGGGATCAGCCCAGAACTACACGGCAGGACCTGGTCAATGACCTGAAGAGAGCTGGGACCACAGTCTCAAAGAAAACCATTAGTAACACACTACGCCGTCATGGATTAAAATCCTGCAGCGTACGCAAGGTCCCCCTGCTCAAGCCAGCGCATGTCCAGGCCCGTCTGAAGTTTGCCAATGACCATCTGGATGATCCAGAGGAGGAATGGGAGAAGGTCATGTGGTCTGATGAGACAAAAATAGAGCTTTTTGGTCTAAACTCCACTCGCCGTGTTTGGAGGAAGAAGAAGGATGAGTACAACTCCAAGAACACCATCCCAACCGTGAAGCATGGAGGTGGAAACATCATTCTTTGGGGATGTTTTTCTGCAAAGGGGACAGGACAACTGCACCGTATTGAGGGGAGGATGGATGGGGCCATGTATCGCGAGATCTTGGCCAACAACCTCCTTCCCTCAGTAAGAGCATTGAAGATGGGTCGTGGCTGGTTCTTCCAGCATGACAACGACCCGAAACACACAGCCAGGGCAACTAAGGAGTGGCTCCGTAAGAAGCATCTCAAGGTCCTGGAGTGGCCTAGCCAGTCTCCAGACCTGAACCCAATAGAACATCTTTGGAGGGAGCTGAAAGTCCGTATTGCCCAGCGACAGCCCCGAAACCTGAAGGATCTGGAGAAGGTCTGTATGGAGGAGTGGGCCAAAATCCCTGCTGCAGTGTGTGCAAACCTGGTCAAGACCTACAGGAAACATATGATCTCTGTAATTGCAAACAAAGGTTTTTGTATCAAATATTAAGCTCTGCTTTTCTGATGTATCAAATACTTATGTCATGCAATAAAATGCAAATTAATTACTTAAAAATCATACAATGTGATTTTCTGGATTTTTGTTTTAGATTCCGTCTCTCACAGTTGAAGTGTACCTATGATAAAAATTACAGACCTCTACATGCTTTGTAAGTAGGAAAACCTGCAAAATCGGCAGTGTATCAAATACTTGTTCTCCCCACTGTATATAGGGGAGGCAATCAGGAAGGTGATTGAGTCCAGGTGAGTCTGATGAGGCGCTGGTGCGCGTAACGATGGTGACAGGTGTGCATAATGATGAGCAGACTGGTGACCTCGTACGCCGGAGAGGGCGTATACGTGACACATGCATTTATTGGGCTCATGTTTATATCACCACAGGGGGGACAATACAGTGTACCTCCCAGACAGAACTGCATGATACTGATTATTTCTACAATGCAATCAGACTTTTGAAAAATATTGAAATGGAAATCCTGTATTCAGTAGAAAACTGAAATGTCATTGCCATATGAAGTTTCATGGTCATGTATTTATGGAGTAATCAGGTCTGGTTTGTACGGTGGCCTGTAAGGATGAGGTGGTGGTGGTGTGTGATAATATTCATACAACTGTAATCTGAAGTGTTTGTGCTGTCTGGATATCTGAAAGTAGAGAAAGAGAGCAACACAAATAGAGATTGTGTCTACAATCTTGTGTATGTATACTTTCTTTTTTATTTGGTGACTGCTCTTCTTCATATGATTATTATTGCTATTGTTAACTGTAATGATGTTGTTCATTTTGTTGTTGTTGTTCTTAATGCCATAATTTGGTTTGCCGATGTACTTAAAGGTCCCTCACTTTTTATACCAACAAAGGTTTTAGAACAGATTTGAATTTAACTGAATGCAGTTGAATTGAATTGATTAGAATGGATAGAGGGATAGATAAGGACAGACTGTACCATGCTCATTCCTATTCTGTTTGAGGAACAACGGCAAAAAGACAAATCCATGCAGGTGCAGGAAAAACGCTAACGGGGAGGAGGTGTGTGAGAGTGAGATAGATAGAGATGGAGCTATCTGTTGTGCACGTATCAGGAGTCGCCTGCATTTCTGTCTTTATGAATATAGAGAAATGAGTCAAATGAAGCCAGATAAAGAAGCAGGCGTGAGACATATTCAGAAAACTAGAAGAGAAGATTAAGAAAGACAGGGTGGACAGAGTGAGAGAGGAGGGGGAAACAGAGCAGGAACATGAGGTGACACACTCCTCTATGCCCACGTTGTGTGTGTGTACGGGCTCACCCACCCAAGTCCCTCATCCAGGCTATGACACAGACAAACTGGGCAGAATGGGATGATATTTAGAGTGGAGGAGGCACAAGGGAACTGGTTGATGCACTGTATCTGTGCATGTGTGATGGTGATGATGATATTTCATGTGTGATGGTGATGATTATGATATTTTTTGTGTCATGGGGGGGGATTTTCTAGGGTTTAAAAATGTCATGATATTTGTGAGTGTGTGGGGTTTTGGAAAGTGATGATTATATCATATTTCTGTCCATTCTACACTCTCACACTCAACTTTTCTCACTCATACTATCATAATTCTCCCTGTCACGAGTTTGTAGGTGCGCTTGTGCGCGTGTGTGTGTTACACTAACTGTGTGGAACATGGATGGTGTAACTAAAAGGGCTTGCCTACTAAAAGGGCTTGCCTATAAGAGCGGCAGGTAGCCTAGCGGTTAGGGCATTGGCCCAGTAACCAAAAGGTCGCTGTTTCAAATACTCAAACTGAAAAGGTGAAACATCTGTCGATGTTCACTTTGAGCAAGTCACCTAACCCTAATTTGGTCCAGGGGTGCCATACTACTATGGCTGACCCTGTAAATAAATGTAAATATAATACTTTGAGACAAGATTTTTTTAAACTCTGAAATGTTTCTGTGTGGCATGTGTCATTCCTGAATTAGGCACTGTTCCTGGCTGCAAAACCATTAACTTCTGCTAATTACACCCTAGACAGCACCATTCATGTGTAGCATGAAACAGACTAGTGTGGAGAGGAAAGCAGAGAGAGGAGAGGAGAGTAGCAGCAGAGCAGAAAAGGAGAGAGGGTGACTCATGCATCTTAATTAGCCACTAACCGTGTTAGTGTTAGTGAGGAGAGGAGAGGCTGTCACTATGTATCACCACAGAGCGCTCCCTCTGTGGTAAGGTAAACACCACACACACACACATACACATACACACAGACCCAGAGCTGAAAGCCCAATTAGCTCCTTGAGAGAGAGAGAGAGAGAGAGAGAGGGAGAGAGAGAGAGAGAGAGAGAGAGAGAGAGAGAGAGAGAGAGAGAGAGAGAGAGAGAGAGAGAGAGAGAGAGCGAGTTGCCTGGTTGCATACTCAAATCAAATCAAATCACATTTTATTGGCCACATGTGCCGAATACAACAGGTGCAGACATTACAGTGAAATGCTTACTTACAGCCCTTAACCAACAGTGCATTTATTTTTTTTATAAAAAAGTAAAATAAAACAACAACAAAAAAGTGTTGAGAAAAAAAGAGCAGAAGTAAAATAAAATAACAGTAGGGAGGCTATATATACAGGGGGGTACCGGTGCAGAGTCAATGTGCGGGGGCACCGGCTAGTTGAGGTAGTTGAAGTAATATGTACATGTGGGTAGAGTTAAAGTGACTATGCATAGATAATTAACAGAGTAGCAGCAGCGTAAAAAGATGGGATGGGGGTGGGGGGGCAGTGCAAATAGTCTGGGTAGCCATGAATAGCTGTTCAGGAGTCTTATGCTTTGGGGGTAGAAGCTGTCATTTGGACCTAGACTTGGCACTCCGGTACCGCTTGGCGTGCGGTAGCAGAGAGAACAGTCTATGACTAGGGTGGCTGGAGTCTTTGACAATTTTGAGGGCCTTTCTCTGACACTGCCTGGTATAGAGGTCCTGGATGGCAGGAAGCTTGGCCCCAGTGATGTACTGGGCCGTACGCACTACCCTCTGTAGTGCCTTGCGGTCGGAGGCCGAGCAGTTGCCATACCAGGCGGTGATGCAACCAGTCAGGATGCTCTCGATGGTGCAGCTGTAGAATTTATTTGAGGATCTGAGGACCCATGCCAAATCTTTTCAGTCTCCTGAGGGGGAATAGGCTTTGTCGTGCCCTCTTCACGACTGTCTTGGTGTGTTTGGACTATGATAGTTCGTTGGTGATGTGGACACCAAGGAACTTGAAGCTCTCAACCTGTTCCACTACAGCCCCGTCGATGAGAATGGGGGCATGCTCAGTCCTCTTTTTTTTCCTGTAGTCTACAATCATCTCCTTTGTCTTGGTCACGTTGAGGGAGAGGTTGTTATCCTGGCACCACACTGCCAGGTCTCTGACCTCCTCCCTATAGGCTGTCTCATCGTTGTCGGTGATCAGGCCTACCACTGTTGTGTCGTCGGCAAACTTAATGATGGTGTTGGAGTCGTGCCTGGCCATGCAGTCATGGGTGAACAGGGAATACAGGAGGGGACTGAGCACGCACCCCTGAGGGGCCCCCGTGTTGAGGATCAGTGTGGCAGATGTGTTGTTACCTACCCTTACCACCTGGGGGCGGCCCGTCAGGAAGTCCAGGATCCAGTTGCAGAGGGAGGTGTTTAGTCCCAGGATCAGCTTAGTGATGAGCTTTGAGGGCACTATGGTGTTGAATGCTGAGCTGTAGTCAATGAATAGCATTCTCACGTAGGTGTTCCACTTGTCCAGGTGGGAAAGGGCAGTGTGGAGTGCAATAGAGATTGCATCATCTGTGGATCTGTTGGGGCGGTATGCAAATTGGAGTGGGTCTAGGGTTTCTGGGATAATGGTGTTGATGTGAGCCATGACCAACCTTTCAAAGCACTTCATGGCTACAGACGTCAGTGCTACGGGTCGGTAGTCATTTAGGCAGGTTATCTTAGTGTCCTTGGGCACGGGGACTTTGGTATTACAGACTCAGTCAGGGAAATGTTGATAATGTCAGTGAAGACACTTGCCAGTTGGTCAGCACATGCTCGGAGTACACGTCCTGGTAATCCGTCTGGCCCTGCGGCCTTGTGAATGTTGACCTGCTTAAAAGTCTTGCTCACATTGGCTACGGAACGCGTGATCACATAGTCATCCGGAACAGCTGGTGCTCTCATGCATGCATACTGTGTATGTTTGTGTGTATGACTGAGTATATGTGAGTACATCATTTTTTTTGTATCTATAGCTGGGTGTGTGTGTGTGTGTGTGTGTGTGTGTGTGTGTGTGTGTGTGTGTGTGTGTGTGTGTGTGTGTGTGTGTGTGCGTGTGCGCGCTCTACCTCAGTTTCTCATAAAGGGAACCTATATTTTCTAATGCCATTACTGCCACACACATCTATCCAATGTTTGTCATCCAAATGGCTGTTTGTGTCTCTGTGGTCTATCCAGTGTTAACCATTCCAGTCTCACCTGATATACTGGAATATTACTGATGTTTGGGTTAGTTCGTCTCCAAGGTAACAACCTGGCTGTTTGTTTTGCTGGCGTTGGCGGTCAGTGGCATTTGGGGATGACGTTAATGCCACAGGGACAACATGACCTTAACAGTGGGGGGGACTGACCCATCACCATCACCATCACCTCACCTTAGCATCAGCCTGACATACACCAAGGAAACACACACACACACACACAGGAAAAATACACATACACCAAGGAAACACACACCAAGGGAACACACACACACCAGGGGAACACACACACACCAGGGGAACACACACACACCCCAAGGGAACACACACACACCAGGGGAACACACACACACCCCAAGGGAACACACACACACCAGGGGAACACACACACACCCCAAGGGAACACACACACACCACGGGAACACACACACACCCCAAGGGAACACACACACACCAGGGGAACACACACACACCCCAAGGGAACACACACACACCAGGGGAACACACACACACCAGGGGAACACACACACACCAGGGGAACACACACACACCAGGGGAACACACACAAACCAAGGGAACACCCCCCCCCCCCCCAAGGGAACACACACACAAACACATACAAGAAACAAAAGACATGACGCACATAGAGCCACGTCTAACCAAGCTTTGCAATCCTATCTGGAAAGATTCACCATGAGCTTGAAATACAGCACCAGCATCTTCTCCATCCCTTCCCCACTCCCTTTCTCCATGCTTTCTTACTTTCCTCACCCACCCCTCCTCCTTTCCACTCTCCCCTCCTCTGTTCCCCTACTCCCTTTCTCTCTCTTCTCCTTACCTGTCTTCCCATCCCCTGTCCCCATCACTGAATAGCTGAGATGTATCCCCCTCTCCTCTCCTCACCACCCCCCCACCCTCCGCTCCCTGCCCCCTCGCTGTTACACTTGTAGAAATGACCTGACAGATCCAATCTGATGTTATTACCCTGCTAGACGCATCCAGCTGACTCACCTCACACACAGCCCCAGCATGTTCCCACATACCATGCACCCCATTACAGGACCCAAATGAAAATGAATTATGTATTTTATCCTGCCACTTGTAGAAGTATATGATACATCCCCTATTTTCCACACAAATGCACCGGCACAGGACATTGAACCACTCCTCAATGTCCTGTAGTTTTTGATTAAACTGGTAGTTCCACGTTTTCACTGCTACCTGTTATCAGAAATGTCAACCTGTTATCTATAAAAATGAAAACACACAGAGACAAGTGGTCAGACTTTGTGTGTGTGTGTATGGTAGTGCGTGCCTCAAAATGCTTTATATTGTGCTACTGCTTGCTTCTCCATCCTTTTCAATCCTCCTTTATCCTCCTCCTCCCCTCCTCCCCCCTCCTCCCCCATGCCAAGGTCATTGCCCTCCCTCCTGGTGTTAGCATTCCCCTCGTATCCCCATAATCCTCAGTGTTTGAGCCGACAAGTGTGTGTGCGTGTGTGTGTGTACAAGCCTTTGTGTCTAACACCCCTCAGAGTGTTTAGTATTCTCTCCGACACGCGTCCTTGCATCCCTGTTCTGCTCTTTGGGAGGAGAATACCAGCACTTGACAGAGGAGAGGGAAGGAGAGGGGGAAGAGCAGGAACATTTTAAAATATAATTCTTTCCACTTTTCCAGAGGGACTGTTATTTTCCCTGGTGTCCAATAGGCCCCCCTTCATCCACAGTGTTTAACTGATGCCCAGGTCTCCAGCATGAACTGTGTGACTCACTAAATAGCTGTTGGGCTGTTTGGTTTGGTAGGACTGTTCCATTTGGGTAATGGACTGTGGCAGGGCTTACTATAATGGGAAGAGTGTGGATATGGGATACGGTTCATGAACTAGATATTGGGTTGGGTTTATAGGGAATTGATATGGGATTTGGATTGGTGAATATTCGTAAGTAATGGGTATTGCAGAGAAAATAGGAATTTGTGGTTTGTATTTAGAGTACATTCACCTCAGGCATCTCATTGTGCATCTGTGTGTGTGTGTGTGTGTATGTGTGTGTGTGTGTATGTGTGCGTGTGTGTGCGTGCATGCATGCAGGGATATGTGTTTGCATGTGAGTGTGAGCTTGTGAGTGTGTGTGCTGAATGTGGCTGTGCTGCGGGCTACTCTAGTGTGAAATCGTGTGGCGGTTCCTCCATTCCGCCCCATTTAGCCACACATCACCCATCTCCCATTCCTGACAAGTTTCTTAACTGCTACAAAACGCAAGTGCCTCGGGGTGGGTGGCGTGGCGTGGCGTGTGTGTTTATGCGTATGTGCTTCTGTGTGTGTGTTGCTGCAACAAGATCTCACGGTCTCACTTCAGCATTCAACGTTTGGGGGGTGGGGGGATCAGTGAAGCTTTGCTTCTTGGAAGTCCAATATAAGTCCAAAGTAAGTTAAGGTTTGGGATAGTATTAAAACAGAAAAGAATTGACAGTTAAGTTTAGTCATTTATTCCGACTGGTTAATGTAAGGGTTGAAGGGTAGATAGCATAAACGTAACCATACTAACACGTTTCAGGAGAAGACCCAGATGCAGACAGTGTCGAAGTAGAAAATGTTTATTACAAAAACAGATGGTAGGCAAACGACAGGTCAAGGGCAGGCAGGGGTCAGTAATCCAGATCAGAGTCCAAAAGGTACAGAACTGCAGGCAGTCTCAGGGTCAGGGCAGGCAGAGGTCAATAATCCTCCCAGTCAACCAGGTACTGGAATCCCCTGCCCCGAGGTCGAACCTTCAGGAGACTCCTCACCGTGTACACCGGTTGGCCGTTGATGAGACGGGGGAGAGAAGGTGGACCTGGAAACAGGAGCCAAAGGGCTGTGAGACATGGGTTTGATCCTATACATGAAAAGTGGGATGTATATGGAGGGTACGGGGCAACAGAAGATGAACAGCAGAGGGGTTAATGATCTTGGAGATGGGGAAAGGGCCAATAAACCGGGGGAAAGGTTTGCGGGACTCCATCCGGAGGGGCAGATCTCGGGTGGACAGCCATACACTCAAAGGGCGAAAGACCCGTGGCAGAGCAGGGAAGGGTGTTGTGGGCGTATTCGACCCACACTAGTTGCTGACACCAGGTGGCGGGGTTGGCGGAGACCAGGCAGTGCAGAGTCATCTCCAGGTCTTGTTTGGATCGCTACGACTGTCCGTTGGACTAAGGGTGGAAACCAGAGGACAGGCTGGCCGACGACCCAATGAGTGTGCAGAACGCATTCCAGAACCGGGACGAGAACTGAGGACCCCGGTCAGAGACCATGTCCACTGGGAGTCCATGGATCCAGAAGACGTGCTGCACCATGAGCTGGGCTGTCTCTTTGACGGAGGGTAGCTTGGGGAGAGGAATGAAGTGGGCGGCTTTGGAAAACCGGTCCACAACTGTCAGGATGGCGGTGTTGCCATCAGACGGGGAAGAACCGTGACAAAGTTCAGGGATATGTAAGACCATGGAAGGATGAGGAACAGGCAGAGGTTGGAGGAGACCAGCCGCAGCTTGCAGAGGATTCTTGTTCTGCGCACAGATCGTGCAGGCGGCAACGAACTCGGAGATGTCAGGAACCATGGTAGGCCACCAAAAGCGTTGTCTGTCATTGTCCGACGGCGAGAGCCCTCACAGACATTAGCGTGATGAAGTACGCTATCTTAGAGCGGTCCGAGAGGAAGGAAACCGGGGTGGCCGGGGAGGCCGCGCTGCTAACAGCCGGGTTACTGAGGGGCTGGGAGGTTACCGCCGTGGTAGGCTGCCTAATAGACAACCAGCGGAATTGCTCCAGCAATGTGTTAAACGCTCGGTCATGGCGTTCGGCCAAAGTCTGGAATTCCATGAGACCATGAAGCAACTCCTCGTGCCTTCCAATGGTGGCTCCTTTGGAGTAGATGGCGTTTCGGAGCTGGTCCGAGTCTGCTGGGTCAGTCATGGCCAGTTCGTACTATCCCGTTTCAGGAGAAGACCCAGATGCAGGCAGTGTCGAAGTAACAAATGTTTATTACAAAAACAGGTGGCAGGCAAACGACAGGTCAAGGGCAGGCAGAGGTCAGTAATCCAGATCAGGGTCCAAAAGGTACAGAACAGGCAGTCTCAGGGTCAGGGCAGGCAGAGGTCAATAATCCAGGGTGGTGCGAGAAGGTACAGAACGGCAGGCAGGCTCAGGGTCAGGGCAGGCAGAATGGTCAAAACCGGGAAAACTAGAAAACAGGAACATGAGAAAGACAGGGGCAAGGGGAAAAACACTGGTAGGCTTGACGAAACAAAACGAACTGGCAACAGACAAACAGAGAACACGGGTATAAATACACTGGGGAAAATGGGGAAGATGGGCGAAACCTGGAAGGGGGTGGAGACAATCATGAAGACAGGTGAAACAGATCAGGGTGTGACACACGTAACATATGGATTTGCATTAGTATACGCATCAAAAGTCCCAATGCAAAGTTACACCTCACTTTTCTATTTTTTTAGTTATTACATAAAACCGATCAGAATTCCAAAGAATACCGAAGTCATGTCGGAAAATGTTTTTCCGGGGTGTGATGTAATATGGAGGACCCGGCAAGCCAGCCTATTCCCTATAATGTAAACTACAACAGAAATGACTTCAAATGTATAACAAATTAATCCAAATCGTTTGCACACATGACTAATTGTTTCAATTTAATTTTCAGCCAACTTGCAAGCAAATACTTTATGAATTTATAGTTACAAATCAACTTGCAAGGTTGCTAGCCAACTAGCCTGCTAACATTAGCCCTACCAGCACTGCATGAGTCTGCCAGTTACTATCAACACCTATCTTACAGCTACATTAAAGTACACCAAAGTTTTGGAAATACATAAAGCCATCTAACCATTTATCAAAGAATGTTATCAAAGAATGTTAGCTATATGCAGTTATCTTAGCCAGCAAGCTAGCCAGCCAGCTAACGTTAGCTATTTAGCCAACTAAGTATTAGCCTAGCCAGCCTAGCCAACCACCACGGTTATGGTCAGCAAGCTAGAGCCCAACAACTGGAGACCCAACTAGAAAACAACTAACACAACACAACTAAAACATAACCGCAGATAAAAGCAAAGAGAGCGCAGAGACTTACAGATTGATGGCTTGGGCCCATCCGATGGTAAAACTTTTAAAGGAGTGCAGGCTGGGAGGCATGGGGAGGCGGGCAAGGGGGATGGGAGCGCTTCACTGGGCCCAGGGAGAGTCAATGAGGGAAATCCAATAGCTACATAGCAAGACAAATCTAAATAGATAGATTCCAGATGTCAGTCAGAGCGCTAGCACTAAGCCAAGGTGGAAAAAGCTACAAAACTCCCATAGCCTACTTCACAGAGAACAAGTTGACAAAACAAAAATTAGAACAGATGAGGTACTACACAATTAGATCAAGCAGGTATGATTTTCTCTTTCGTTTTGAGCCACAAAAAGAAGGCACCAGAGCATGCTGTGCTAACATGTTTCCACTAGATAACACAGCCACAAAGTCCATGAAGAGGATGCTGACGTTAGCCAGCTTGAGCTAGCTACCGATATAAGTTAATGCATATGTAATAACCCAAAAACATAACAATGTTTGTATTTATAGGTAACAAGATCGTGACTACAACTAAGTTATTAAGTCTGTGACCACACTGTGTTGTTACTTTGGTGAGTAAAAACTCATGCTTCCTACCCTTTAAGGTTTGGGATAGGGCTAAAAAAGAAACAATTTAAATGAGTGTCTACCACTGGGATTGGACCAGTGATCCTCGGAGCCATAGCCGTAGCAAACCGCGAGCCTACTAGATGGTAATAGGCGCTCGCGTTGCCCCTAGTGGACGGTATTGAAGGCATCTCTCGTCATCCTGGAGACCTGGACAAACATGTAATACAGCAGTGGATCTGGTGTGACCTGGCTTGTGTTTGTGTGTGTTTGTGTGGTATTCAAAGTGGGATAAAGCTAGCCGCTGCCATGGTAACCAGGGCGGAGGCTAACTCATTCTTCATGTCTGGGGGTCCAACATTGCTCGGCCATGACACACACACTCCTTAGGCGTGACGAATGGCTCCGATGGACATGGCCGTGTGGAGTCGAGCCCTCAGCCCCAGAGGGGCCAGACAAAGCCCTGTGAAACACACACACACACACACATACACTCACAGTCACACACACACACACATAGACTGTGAAAAAGTCTGTGGCTCCCAACAAAATTTGAGGGAAGCTCACTGACTGGTCCCCTATTGAAGAAACGAGACAGTCTCACTTACTCTGTATCACTGTTAGGACATCCTACTGTCGAACCCAACACACAGGAGCTAGACAAGACGGGGGGACGGGGGGACAGAATGGTGACAGTTTGACAGAAATACAGGAACATTCTCTGTTTGATAGGTTTATTGCATTTATAATCTCTGAGTACACAACCGTTTGGAGGAATGACACACACACATGTACCTACACACACACTCCGTCAAACCACCCCCAACATTTTCTCCTAGAACCCCCTCATTCCTGTCAATCATAGCAGTGGAAAAGGGCACTGGCTTCTCAGCAGCCACTCACCATGATCTGTAAACAATATTACCCATGAGCCTCCAGAGGTGTGGGGGAGGGATGGTGATGGCCATGCTCTACCTGACATTTAAGAAAAGCAGTTTCCATACACACACACACACACACACACACACACGATCACGTACGCACACACACGCACACACACACACACAATTCGTTTTTCATAACCACAGAGATGATGACAAACAATGGAGAATGGTTATTATTATCAAGAACACCTACAGATTATTTGTGTTTCAGAGGTAATGTGATTCTATCAGTGTCAGTGAGTATAGAAACACCCTGTTAAACCTGGAATCAATATGAATTGAATCAGAAAGTGTTAGTGAGGAAAATGTGAGACAACAAACCTATTGGTCTTGGGTTCTCTTGAGATAAATGAGATTATGAATATGAATATTTAGGTGAAAATAACGCTTTTCTAGTGATCCCTTGAGTCCAGCTAAGTAGAGAGTGACTAACAGCACACACACACACACACACACACACACACACACACACACACACACACACACACACAGAACAATGCAAACCAGCCAAGAAGGACAGTCTATTCACTGACATAATCAGACTGTAGAGGACGCCTGCTAGTCTGATATGCCCCCTCCTCCTACTCCCCCCACCCTTCTTTCACTCTCTCTCTCTCTTCTCTCCCTCTCTCTTTTTATTTTCCTTTCCCTCCTTCCGTACCTCCCTCTCCTTCCCTCACTCACTAATTTTCTTCCTCTCTTTTCCTCTCCTTCCCTCACTCACTCCTTTTCTCCCTATCCCTTTGACCCCTCCCTCCCTCCCTCCCTCTTCCCTGTATTAGGATTCTACTCCTTGCTCAGCCCCGTCTTTGTGAGTGGGTTAGCCAAGCGTGTCACAGTGAGAACCAGTGAATGGTAATTAACTGTGTGTGTGTGTGTGTGTGTGTGTGTGTGTGTGTGTGTGTGTGTGTGTGTGTGTGTGTGTGTGTGTGTGGTGGCGGGGGTGTGTGTCTCAGAGAAGGAGGGAGTATTCCGTGAGTATGAGGGCAGAGCCAGCAGAGAGGGAGAAGAGCGGATAGAGGGAGAAGAGCGGATAGAGGGAGGAACGAGGCAGTCGGCTGATTCACCACCACTCCATCCATCCTTCCTTTCTCTTTCTCCTCCTCTGCTTCAGTGACGGGGTAGTGGAGGTGTGTGTGAAAGGACCTCCTCCCTCCTCCACACACAGACTGCTGCTACTTTCCCTTCCACCTGCCTCCATCCCTCTCCCTTCTCCCATTGTCATTACTACCTCCACCTCTCTCATTCCTTCTCACTCCATCCCATCATCCATATATCTCTCTATTGCTCTTTCTTTCTCTCCAGCCCCCGCGCCCTTCTAACCCACACGCTCTGTGTCACCACCGTGGTGAAGAAAATGATCGGCGAACAAGCTGGAAGAGGTAGAGGAGAGGACCGAGAGAGGAGAAAGAGAGGAAGAGTGAGCTCTGTCCATTCAAGACACTGCAGACTTTCCCGTTTCCCTGATGGATTATGGCCAGCCCCACGGACGGAGGGAGGAGTGGGGGAGAAAAGAAAAAGACCAATAGAGGAAGAGAGAAGAAAGGAATTGCGCTCCGGACAGCCAGTTCGCCTAAAGGGTATGGTAAAAAAAAACTCCAATCATTTTCCTAACAACTTCAGCACCTATATGTCCCTTTGGTGTTTTTCATTTCGGTTTAATCTCTCTCCCTCTCTTTCTCTTTCTATTTTCCCTCCTTCCCTCTCTTCCTCCCCAGCCCTGTCTGCAGGCTGTGTTTGGGACTCTGGCTAATTGTGGAGTATTCTCAGGACTCCAGCGGAGGTGAGAGAGACACTCTCTCTATCTTTTCATTCTGATTAATTCCCATCCGTGCAAACACTCAAAGAGCCTTTCTCTTTGAGGGCTATAATTTCATATTCTCTTCATATCATTATTTTCCATTCGTTTTTTTCCACACATACTGTACCTGTAGGCTGCCACTCAAAAAGAAAAAGAAAAAAAACATACAAAAAAATCTCTGACATCCCTAGGGTGTTCGGGAGGGGGTGAACCACACAAGACAATGCCGGTGTGAACTGGACGTGCTTGGACAGAAAAATTAGAGAATGGATGTGAGAGTGAGAGAAGAAACGTACTAGACTACTAGAAAATATTTCCCAGAGTGGTGTGAGGGAAGAAAGGAATGAAAATACTATTTTCATGTGAGGTCTAACCAGTGTTGTGGATGGACAGAGTGAGAGACAGAGAAGAGGAGACATCGGTCCCTGCACCCAGACTGAGGAGAGACCGGACAGACAAACACACAGACTAGTCAACCCTCCCACCCCAACCGCATTCTTGTCCCTCTCTGTTAGGGCATAGCGCCCTACACACACATACACTTACTTTCTCACACACACACTCATACACACACTCATACACAGACACAAAATAACCTTGGCTTCGTCTGGGACCCTTTTCAGAATTATTTATTTTCTATCACCCATTTTTTCCCCTCTCTGCCCCCTTCTCTCCCTGTCTCTCTCCCATCTCTCCTCCATCTCTCCATATAGACTCTGAGAACACCATATCTCTACTACACAGACCTCTACCCTTCCTGATTCTTATATTGATTGGTCTTTCAGTTCATCCCCTCTTCATATACCTCTCTCTACTTCTCTTTATCTCCCTCTCCCCCTTTCTCTCTCCATCCCTCTCTCTCCCTCTCTCACACTCCTTTGCCTTCCTGTCCCCTCGTCACACCTCACTCCCTCTCTCTTCTCCTACCGCTCCCTCACTCGCCCGGTCTCATTGTCTTCACAAACAGCAGAGTGTGCTAGTGTGTGTGTGTACGGGGGAACCAATCCATTCTGCAGCGGTGCCGCGGAGCACAGGGGAGCCTGAGGTGAGTACGCACCGATCCTTACCCATATCATATACTCCTCTGTGTTTGGTGTCACCTGAGGGCAGTGTGTTTGTGTGTGTGTGTTTTGTGTGTCTGCGTGTTTTTGTGTGTCTGCGTGTTTTTTTGTGTTTCTGCATGTTTTTTGTGTTTCTGTGTGTAGTATCATTAATAGTGGTGTGTCAAGGGCGATAATTGTGGCATTTCACTATATTCCCCATGGAATGATATTTGCAATACGAGGTATAACTGTGGTTGACGTGTGTGTGTGTGTGTTTGTGCGTGTGTGTGTTTGCGTGTGTGTGTGTTTGCGTGTGTGTGTGTGTGTGTTTGTGCGTGTGTGTGTTTGCGTGTGTGTGTGTTTGCGTGTGTGTGTGTTTGCGTGTGTGTGTGTGTGTGGCACCACAGGGTGAGACTGGCTGGGACTATACGCGCTCTGCTTATGAATTACTGACCACGGCTTTAGCTTCACTCCCTGCTTTTTCACACACACACACACACACACACACACACACACATACACACACACACACACACACACACACCACATTCCATGGCAGATTTAAGTATTTCTCAGGGGTGAACAAGAATAGACCTAATTCTAAATCAGGACTGAGCAGAGAGCTAGTGCTCAAACTCAGCCAGGTCACCCATGATACAAGTAAGTATTCGATGTCCATCCAAGTCTGAGGACGTTGGGAGATTATGTAGAAACTGGCCACTAAGGGCAACAGTGAGTGCTGTCACCTTCAAGTAGGTTTCGGTTTTGCTAAGGCATTGAAACAGGGATGACGGATGGGCGTAAGCATCTGCCTCTGGTGCCAAAGGTTGCAAGTTTGAATACAGTGATATAACGTTTTTTTTTCAAGATTTTTGTTTTAAGTCTATCCCAAACCTTAACCCTTACCTTAACCATTTGGAGTTAAACCTTAAGATTTTGGAGTTAATGCCTAAACTCAACCCTAACCTTAAAAATTCTGAGTTAATGCCTAAACTTAACCGAAATTTGACGTTTGCAACAACTTCGAAATTTGATGTTTGAAAACATGGATGAACGTCTAATTCTGACGTGATACTGTGAGAGCTAGTTGCCCAAACTACACTCTTGTAGCCCTGGAACACACACACACACACACACACACACACAGACACACACACATACGCACGAACACAAACGAACCCACACACATGCACACATGTGACACACAGACACACATTACAGCTCAGCTGCTACACAATTTCATATTTGATTGTCGATTTTGTTCTTTGTTCATTCTGACAGAACATGTTTCTACAAATTTCAAGTTCCTGTTTCAAATATCCTGGCATTTTCAGGAGTTTAGTAAGAGCCTGCTACTATAGTCCAACTAAAATCCCTGAGATCTGAGATGAGAAGTAGGATTGAGATGAGGATTAGAAGAGGGGTTTTACCGTCTGAGTCTTTGGTCCAGTTTTACAACCACAGATGAACCATTGTGAGCTGGCAGATCCGACATCACACAGATCATGTAGTGTGTGTGTGTGTGTGGGGGGGAAGGTATAGGAAGAGGGGGAGAGATTTGGAGAAGCAGGGAAGGCCAGATCCAGACAAACACCTGTTTGTTACAACTAAATGGGATAACGACAAAGAAGTGATAGTGTAGTGAAAAAGAAGGAGAGAGGAAAAGGAAGAACAGGAGGAAGGAGAGTGAAGTGGGAAAGCAGGAAGAGGATGAAAGAGAAAATATCCAGTGAAGAGAGAAAAAAGGATAGAAACAGAGGAGGAGGGAGAGTGAAGCCTCAACTGTAAAGGCCAGTGAGTGTTCTTCAAAGTGTGTGTGAGTGAAGTCAAGCCAAAACTCATTCATTCACACGCTCCCCCCGTCTCTCTCTCTTTCACTGCAGCCAGGGAGCAAGCAGAGAGGGACAGAACGAGGAACAGAGAAACATCCATTCGTTCACATGCTCTCTCTCTCTCTCTCTCTCTCTCTCTCTCTCTCTCTCTCTCTCTCTCTCTCTCTCTCTCTCTCTCTCTCTCTCTCTCTCTCTCTCTCTCTCTCTCTCTCTCTCTCTCTCTCTCTCTCTCTCTCTCTATCACTGCAGCCAGGTAGATGGAGGGAGGAAGGGGGGGAGGTGGAGAGAGAGGTAGAGTTGTAGGAAGAAAGCGAGGGATAGAGGAAAAGAGGAAAAACATCTCTGGCATTGCATAGCTCCACCACCGTCTGATCACTAATGATTTTTGCATCATTTTACACACATAGACACACACACATCCCCATGCACACACACACAGTAATAATTTCAGTTCTGCCAATTAAATTATTGCTAAGTAACACTCTGAGTGAATAAAATATTAATCAGTTGATTGTCTTCCCTCCTCCTCCATCTCCCTCGCTCCCCTCCTCCTCCTTCTCTTCCTCCTCCCTCCCTCTATCTATGCCCAGGTGAGAGAGTGTGTAATATGCTGCAAGGGCAGTGTTGGGACGGATAAAGCTGGTTTAGCAAGATGAAATACACACACACACATAGATTTGAGGTAGCTTCCAGTCCCTCTGCATGTGCAGCAAGATTAATGAGCTGTCATCAGCCAATCAGGTCAGCCGGTGGGAGGGCTACGGAATACCAAAAATCAGTGTGAACCAGTGTAGGTCAATTCTGTGTGTGTGTGTGAGGGAGTGTGTGTGTGCGTGCATCCGTGCCTGTGTGTTTGTGTGTGAATGCGTGTGCGTCTGTACGCGTGTGTGTGCATTCATGTGTGGGTATGAAAGTAGGTGTGTGATTGCGTGGAAAGGGTTGCTATGATAGATTGAGAGGGAGGATGCCCTGATTAGCAGTGAGCTTTTTAAAGTTCTCTCCTCCTCCTCTAGCGTGTTCTCTCCCTCCCTCCCTCCCTCCCTCCCTCCCTCCCTCCCTCCCTCCCTCCCTCCTTCAACAAGCTCTCACAGTCTCATTGCAGAATTAGACATTCGCCCACGTTCTCCAAATGTCAAATCTCGAAGTTACGGGTTAAGTTTAGGCACTCATTCTGAATAGTTAATGTAAGGGTTAAGGTTTGGGATACGGTTAAAACCCCCCACCTGGGATTTAATACACAACCTTCTAATCCAGAGTCATGAGATTACGTCCATCCACCACCCCAGTTCACAATGTCCTAGCAAAACCCAAGGCTACTTGATGGTAATAGTGCTCACTGTTGCCCCTAGTGGCCGGTTTTGAAGGCATTTCCCGATGTCCTCAAGACATGGATAGACGTCCAATTTCAACGTCAATCTTGAACGACCTGGCTGCCCTCCTTAACTGGCTATTTCATCAGCTCTCCCTCCTCTCTTTCTTTCTCCATATTTCTCCATCCTTCTCTCCAAAGTCCTCATTTGGGGTACAGAACAGTTCTGTTTCAGCAGCAGCAGAAGGATGTTTTAAATTAATTAAACATCAGGTCAGTTAAAGGCCATTTGGAAGACGAAGAGGATTCTTCTATCTAATCAGGACAATGTGGTTGGAGGGTTGATGGCAGCTTTAACATGTTAATTTACTCGTTGCAAGCTGGTGTATGTGTGTATGGGTGTGCATGTGTGCGTGAGTGTGTAAGGGGTCGGGGGCTAACCGTCGACATCCTTTGATCACTAATCTTTTCTCTAGCCAGCCTTTCTATCCCTCTTTCTTCTTGTTCTGTCCATCTCCTGTCCTCTCTTCTCTCGTTCCGCGTGGCCCATTGCCATGTCTGCATTGTGAGCAGCTTACAGAGAGCTATCTGGGGCAGGCTGCCCTCTCTCTTTCTCTCCCTCCCTCGTTCTAGCTCTGCTGCTCTCTTATTCTCTCTTTTCTTGCCTGCTTAAAGAGATCTATGCTGAGCTGACACCAATTCTTCATTCAATAGTCATTTTATTTTCCCCCGACTCCTCTCTCTCCTCCTCCCTCTGTCCCCTCCTTTTCTGAGATCACTGTGACCTTTCTCTCTTTCTTTCTTTCTCTCTCTTCCCAGACTCTGGTAATCCCGCTAGCCGATACTTAGCTCTGACACTCGTTCTCTCTCTTTCTGCTCTTTTTACACATTCCTCTCTTTCGTTCTTGCCCTTTCCTCTGCGGCTGGTGTCTGGGAGATGAGCTGGGTGACGGAGAAAGTTTTGAGTTGACTCATAGTGCCCCAGTCATCACTGGTATCAGCCCATATTCAGCATGTTATGGAGTAGCCTATCAGCTATCAATTATAAGGGACAGGGTCAAGGTGAGACAGAGCTTACAGCTGCACTAGGGCCACTTGTAATACTCTTTGATAGTGTGTGCTTAATCCTCTGTAGTTGAGGGTAGAACAGCTCTTGTTCTCTGTGTTTCTATTCTCTGCCCACAGGAAGGAAGAGTTGAGCCAGTCTATGGTGTATATAGGGTGCAGTTAATTGGACACCGAGTGCAGGAAGGTGGTGTGTGTGTGCACGTGTGTGTGCATGTGTGTCCAGTAGAGAGAGAAAGCCCCTGTGTGGTTGTGTGAATGAGGTCTTTGTTAGCAGAGCTGAGAGACAGTGAGCCGTGAGAGAGAGAGACTCGGACACACAGTAATACCTGACAACCCCCCTCTCTCCCCCCATCACCCAAGCAACCCTGTGCCCCCAATCCACACATACACTCTCACACACACATTCATGCAAACACACACACACGAAATACTTCATCCTGTGCTATGATACGTTTCCCCCTTCTCTCTATATCTCACTCTATACCGCCTCTCTACGTTGCTCCCTCTTTAGCTATTCCTTTCTTTCCCTCTAGATCCCCCTCTATCTCTGTACCCCCCTCTATCTCTCCCCCTCTCTCAATTTTTTTCTGTCTTTGTGTTTGAACAACTGAAACTGTTTTCCTGTTCCTGGCCCTCTGCTTTATCTGACCAGGTGGAGGGGAGGAGAGGGGCTGTTGGCTTACCTGTGGCTAATACACAGAGAGCACTGTGTGTGAGAAGAAAGGGGGCGGGAGAGGAGGGAAAGAGAGAGAGAGAGAGAGAGAGAGAGAGAGAGAGAGAGAGAGAGAGAGAGAGAGAGAGAGAGAGAGAGCGCAAAAACAGGTGCATACAGAAGGAAGGGATTCAGGGCAGTAGATATCAGAAACGGCAACGCTTTTATGTTTTCTTGAGTAGTCTTAACAAAAGGAACATAGATTTATACAGGAATGGGAGACTTCCTTTATCATTTCCTGTGGAAAACATGGAGAAGAGGGGTGAGTAAAGCATGAGATATGGAGAGGTAGAGGAGAAGGTGGCGAGGTAGAGTATCTGGTGTGGTCCGCTACCTCCCCCTCTATCCTTTCTTTTCACTCTCCCGACTTCCCGTCTATCTCTACCTTTCCTTCTCCCTCCTATCTTCCCTCGTCTCACTGTTCTCACTTCTATCGCAAACGTAGACCGGCGCCTTTCTGGGGCTGTGGGGATGTGTGGTACGCCAGTGACGTCAGTGACTCATAGACCGTCAGTGATTTCCCCTAGTTTTCTGTCTTTGAAATTATGTTGTAGTTTTGTGAGGCTAACTGTTCTGTTCAGAGTATTATGTGTCTTAACTTATATCATTATTAGACTAATGGCTGTACATTCATTTTAACTTATAATTGATTAAGGTATAGCCCATACTCTGTGATACAGACGCTATAACATAACCAATGTTGCATGGTTGGATGTGAATGGCTTAGGCTGGAGAACACAGGGACAGTATTGTCTGTCTGTAAGAAAGAGGGGCTTCAACAAGGGAATGGTCCAATGTGTGTGTGTGTATGTTTGTGTCTTTGTACGTGGAGGATGTTTGAGTTAACAGGAGACAGCAGTAATCTCTGACTTCTCTGAAGTGATGAAGCTGGTTGGAATCTGTCTGGAAGATTGTAGTCCCGTGTAGCTCAGTGTAGTCCCGTGTATCTCAGTTGGTAGAGCAGGGTTGTGGGTTCGATTCCCATGGGGGGCCAGTATGAAAATGTATGCACTCACTAAAACTGTAAGTCGCTCTGGATAAGAGTGTCTGCTAAATAACTAAAATGTCAAAAAAATTGAAGGAATCTGTCTGATCCCAATGTGTCACTGGAGTAATTTGGGGACTCTGGGGGATGACTCATAACACCCCTTGCCCAGCCCACCCCCCCATCCTTGTCTGCCCCTCACTTCAATTTCCTCTCTCCCTTTCTTCACCTGCCTCCTCTTTCTCCGGGGGCGAAGATCGTTAGGTGTCTTATCTAGAGGTCTTTACATCACTCACAGCCCTGTTATCACTGCAGCCAGGGCACCGCTCGCTTCTCTCCTCCCTTCGCAGGAAGTCATCGATTTGTGAACCAAGGGATGAAGGGAAGGTGGGCGGAGATGTTCGACCTGTCTGGACAGCCTCCTTTTCTTTTTTTGTTTGATTTGTTGTATTTAGATGGGGGCATTGACGCAGGCTGTACCAATGTAATCAATCCATTTTAGAATGTCACAACGGGTTCTGGAAATAGTGACTAATTATAACCGCACAAACATGCACACACAGACACTCACACACACATCTCAGTCTTATCACTGCTGTCATGAGTGTGGACTCAGACAGCCAGGTTGCCTAACAAAGGCAGCAGAGTCTGGATTATATCTGTGTCGGTGTGTATAAATAATGTATAATAAGCTAATACGCTTTCCGTATTCTGTTAAACTTGCCTGGCAGTTGACCATAGAGATCAGTTTAAGGATTCCGTAACTCAAAGCCAAGGCCCCGGCTTCTCATCACACACACACACGCACGTTAATGCACACACACACACACACACACACACACACACACACACACACACACACACACACACACACACACACACACACACACACACACACACACACAGATAAATGTGTATACGCAATTCAACCACAAATACATTCTTTGATTAAAGCTTTACTATACCCTCTCTTCCTCTCTCAGTCCCTCTGTCTCTCTCCCTCTACTTTTACTATCTGTTTCTGTCTCACCCTATTTCCCTCTCTCATTCCCAGCATCATCCCTCCTCTCTCTCAGTCCCTCTCTCTCTTAACCGTTTCAGTTTTAGGTAATGATATTTCAGGTCATTCTTCCCCCTCGTCCCTCTCTCTCTCTCCCTCCTCCGTCCCTCTCTCCCCTCTACCAGAGACAGATTTGGGTTAGGAGGTGGAGGTCAGGGCCCCTGCGTGCCTGTTCGTAAATCTGTCCCTGCCCTCTACTCCCTCTATCCCGCCTCTCTCCCCTCTACTCTATCCTTCTGAAACTCTAGGAGCTCTAAAAAGAAGATTTCCTCCCAAACTACAAAACAACTAATTTTGTTCTGTGGGATCACAGAAAGCCTACTGTGAGTGTGTGTGTGTGTGTGTGTGTGTGTGCATGCTTGTGTGTGTGTGTTTGCGTGTGTGTGTATGTGTGTATGTGTGTGTGTGTGTGTGTGCGTGCATGTGTGCCTGCATGCGCATGTGTGTGTTACTACCTCTCCTATGCCTCTGATCGTTGACTCATCCATATTCAACCTGTTAATAATGTAAAGGGTTTTCTCATCTTCAGCCTAGCCTGTAACATAGCACCAATAATGACCTCCCTCTAAACAAGATGGAAGGAGAATACGATGACTCAAATGTTGAGAAGATGACAGGATAGAGTGCAGGAGAGGACAGAGGGATACATTGACAAGTGCATAAGAGAAGAAGGGTGGGAGGAGAGGAGAGAGTGGAGAAGAGATAGGCATAATGTATTTGCAGGATTATATCGTGATGTCAGATCTTAGATAGAGTTGAAGATTAAAGAATGGCCATAGCAGAGGGCTTCATGTACAAATGATCGTATAGTCAGAATAAAGATGGAGCATTAGATACAGCAGTAAGGCTACTGATTGAGATGACGAGTTGAAGGGCATTGGGACATTGGTTGAGTTGACGACAGGACAGAGTGAAAGAAAGTGGTGGATGTGATAGCAACTAGCTCTCACAGTCTCAAGTCAGAATTAGAAGTTCATCCATATCTTCAAACGTTACATTTCGAAGTTGTTGCAAAAGTCAAATTTCGAAGTGTTTAAGGTTAAGTTTAGGCATTAACTCCAAAATCTTAAGGTTAGGCATTAATGGTTAAGGTACGGGTTAAGGTTATGCATAGGCTTAAACTAAAATCTAAAAAAATAACTTTCTATCTCTGGATTCAAACTTGCAACCTTTGGAATCAGAGGCAGATTCTTATGCCCATCCGCCATCCCCGTCCACAATGTCCTAGCAAAACCGAAACCTACTTGAAGGTAACTGCGCTCACTTTTGCCCCTTAGTGGCCGGTTTCCACGTCATCTCCTGATGTCCTCGGACATGGGTGGATGTTGAATACTGACTCATATCACAGGTGACCTGGCTGGTGATAGAGTGGTGTTCCAGTATTACTGTAACTCCCTGCTGTGGCGTCGGAGCTGTCAGACAAGCTGAAAGTGTTAAAGTCGGAGAGAGTGAGAATGCTACACACAAACATTTATATAGACAGAAACTCTAACAACCTTAGAGGAGAGGATGCTCACAAGTACACACACACGTCTATATGGGGGTTGGGGAGGTGGGTGTCTCTGTGACTAACTCGCTGCTGTTTTCTATGGCTTTCTATTCCTATGTGATTTTTTCTACTGTCACATAGGGTCCAAAGCCATTGGGTACAGAGTGTAACCTCTGCTATGTCACACACAAACACGCACACACATTCACACTGCAAGGACTAAAGCCATCGGGTACGAAGTGGAACATCTGCTAACGAAGGGGGAGAGGGGGAGAGGAGGAGAGGAATGGGGTGAGGTTGTCAGGGCTTAAGGAAGGAGAGGTTGCAATTAAACTGCAGAATAAGTCAACACACACACACACACACAGAGCCCTGGTCTGGTTCAGAGATAATTGCCCTAGTATGAGATGAACTGAACACTTCCTTAGGACACACATACACCCCACACACACGCTAGTGGACGCTTGTTCGTGCTAACTCTGGTATCTAATGAAGCTCTCAGTTTTACCACCTGTCTCCTAATCTCAAAGCAGCATGTGATTGGCTAATGACAGGGAGGAAGAACTGTTAACGTGGTACTTTCTCTATCCCAACAAAATATCCTACTGCAACTGTGACTGTCAATCCATGTGTGAGAGTAAGAGGATTCTGACAGTTAAAATCAACACAAATATGTGGGAACGTATTCCCCATGACATATCCATGGGCTACACTTTCTAGAAAGAAGTTGTCAAATAATAGAGAGACTGAAGCTGTCAATGAAGAAACCAGTGTTAGTGTTGCATATCACTTGTTTTTTCTGTGCTCGTTCTTTATGTCAGATGGAGAGTAATCTGTCATAATTCATTATTTCTGGCTTAATATAATTTTTCCTGTAATGCTGTAGGGAGAATAGCTGATATTCAGAGTGGGATGAAAAATGGTCTTTCCTGCTGCTTGAGTCACAGAGATCGATAAACTGATGATTTATTCCTTACTGCAGTGTGTGTGTGTGTGTGTGTGTGTGTGTGTGTGTGTGTGTGTGTGTGTGTGTGTGTGTGTGTGTGTGTGTGTGTGTGTGTGTGTGTGTGTGCGTGCGTGCGTGCATGTGTGTGCGCGCGCGTTGGCAGAGTAATGGGCTGACCTATGGATTGCCACTTAGTAACTTTCTGAGTTTCCCACACAACAGATAAGGAATCTATTATCCTCAAATGTCCTAAACTTTTCACGCCTCAACATCCCCTTGAAAAGTTTCAGTTGAGCTTTGAAGAGTGTTTTTGCCTTCTGGATAAGAAGTTTGCCTACTGGATAAGTGCAGTAATATTTACTGACATAAAAATCTGATTCTATACTGAACAAAAATGTAAACGAAACATGTAAAGTGTTGGTCCCATGTTCCATGAGCTGAAATTAAATATCCCAGAAATGTTCCATACGCACAAAAAGCTTATTTCTCTCAAATGTTGTGCACACATTTGTTTACATCCCTGTTAGTGAGCATTTATCCTATGCCAAGATAATCCAGTCCACCTGACAGGTGTGGCATATCAAGAAGCTGATTAAACAGCACGAGCACTACACAGGTACAGCTTGTGCTGGGGACAATAAAAGGCCACTCTAAAATGTGCAGCTTTGTCACACAACACAACGCCACAGATGTCTCAAGTTTTGAGGGAGCTTGCAATTGGCATGCTGACTGCAGGAATGTCCACCAGAGTTGTTGCCAGATAATTTAATGTTAATTTCTCTACCATAAGCCGCTCCAACGCCATTTTAGAGAATTTGGCAGTACGTGCAACCGGCCTCACAACCACAGAGGCCGGTTGCAACCAGGCCAGCCCAGGAACTCCACATCCGGCTTCTTCACCTGCGGGATCGTCTGAGACTTGCCACCTGGACAGCTGATGAAACTGTGGGTTTGCACAACCGAAGAATTTCTACACAAACTGTCAGAAACCGTCTCAGGGAAGCTCATCTGCGGGCTCGTCGTCCTCACCAGGGTCTTGACCTGACTGCAGTTCGGCGCCATTACCAACTTCAGTGGGCAAATGCTTACCTTCGATGGCCACTGGCACGCTGGAGAAGTGTGCTCTTCACAGACACATCCAGGTTTCAACTGTACTGGGCAGATGGCAGATGGCAGACAGCATGAATGGCGTCGTGTAGGCGAGGGGTTTGCTGATGTCAACGTTGTGAACAGAGTGCCCCATGGTGGCAGTGGGGTTATGGTATGGGCAGTCATAAGCTATGGACAACGAACAAAATTGCATTTTATCGATGGCAATTTGAATGCACAGAAATACCGTGACGAGATCCTGAGGCGCATCGTCGTGCCATTCATCCGCCGCCATCACATGTTTCAGCATGATAATGCACAGCCCTATGTCGAGAGGATCTGTACACAATTCCTGGAAGCTAAAAATGTCCCAGTACTTCCATGGCCTGCATACTCACCAGACATGTCAGCCATTGATCATGTTTGGGATGCTCTGGATCAACGTGTACAACAGCATGTTCCAGTTCCCACTAATATCCAGCAACTTCGCACAGCCATTGAAGAAGAGTGGGACAACATTCCACAGGCCACAATCAACAGCCTGATCAACTCTATGTGAAGATGTGGATAAAAGCGTCTGCTAAATGGCATATTATTATTATTATGTGTCACGCTGCATGAGCAAATTTTGGTCACACCAGATACTGACTGGTTTTCTGATTCACGCCCCTACCTTTTTTTTAAAGGTATCTGTGACCAACAGATGCATATCTGTATTCCCAGTCATGTGAAATCCATAGGTTAGGGCCTCAATTGACTGATTTCCTTATATGAATCTTTGAAATTGTTGCAAGTTGCATTTATATTTTTGTTCAGTGTACTTTAACACCACCTCTCTGGGTCTCTGTCTCTCTCTCTCTGCAGGTATTACATGTGTCTCAATCAGACCATGCCCCAGTTCACCTTCGCCTGTTTCTGTGGTCTGCACGGCTTTTGCCGGAGACGGAGGAAGAAGAAAAATAAGAAAAGGGAGGAACAAGAGGAGATGGAGGAGAAACAGAGGGATCAGGAGACGGAGGTGTGAAGGAAGTCTGGAGGGACTTCACCCTCCTCTTCATCCTCTCAGAGACTCTGGTTTGGTTATGGTTGAAAAGCGGTTGAAATCCCTTCCTGTGTACCTCAGTCCTTGGGAGTGAAGGCAGGATGTTTTCACCAAACACACTCAGTACCACTGATTTTTACTCAATTGACCTTAAAAGTGCAGTCTGCAATTTCTTATAAAAAAATGTTACTCCATGTAAACCAGTACACTTACAAAGTCCTGCCTAACATAAGCTACAGATTGTGCCTTTTAGATGGGGAGATGGAACAGTATGTAATGATGGCATTCTAATTTCTAAGGCATTCTTCATTCTATGTCCAGATCCTTTTCCAGTCTTCACGCTGTGGTGCGTCTCTCCTCCACCTGAAGCAGCTGTTCAATCAGCAGCTTCACTGGAGTGTGTAGGTAGAGGTCAAATGTTAAAACAAACGTTCTTTACAATCTCCTCCACCAAGGGGACACCCACACACACACAAACACATTAATTAAAGATATGCATGGGTCTGTAAATGTGACTCATTGCCTCGATTACAGTAGGTCTTAAGTAGCAAAATTTGAAATTTGTTTTTTTACATTGGATAAAAGTAGAGAATCAGAGCTAGAAAATTGTATATCATACACTGCAGTTGAGGAACAATGGGAAAGTAATTATTTTTGAGAGTTGAGAAAATGGCCCTTGATTGTTTTGGTAAACCTACTGGAGAGCTCTTCTTTGTCTACACCCATTCAGCATTGTTCACACCCTCTTAAGCCTTAGCCCCACCCATCTCTTTAAGGATTAACATGTGAGGCCATGTGCTAAACAGAGTGAGGAGTGTAGTAAACAACCAAAGACTTCAAGACTAAAAGTGGTGAAAGTAGTGCAAAAAGTAGTAGTCCTTGACCTATATCCTAATCTGACTTTGGTGCAGGTCATGTTGTTCTTCACATTACCGTCTCTGGTAAACACACACTACATCAAATAAAATCTAAGTTTATTTGTCACATGCACAGGATACAGAAGGTGTAAATGGTACAGTGAAATGGGTCACAATTGTCTAGACATGTACACATGTTAATGAAATACAATAGATGCCCGTAATCACCCTCAGACACACCTGGCTAACTTTATGGGTCATGTAATCATCTGGCAAAGTGACGTTTTTTATCTAGCTAGCTAGCTAAACAATGAACCATAATTCCCAACCCATACAGTAATAGCAAAACAAACTGATTGTCATAGCTAGCCACCATTCATGAATCTGCAGGTAGCCAAAGCTAACCAACTAGGTTCAACGTTAGCTAACTAGCTAACATTAGGCTATAAATAGCAATGCAAATGGCTTTCCTGATATACTAATAATATTACTACACAGATCATACACATAATGTTAGATAGCGAGCCAACAAGCTAACGTTCGCTAGCTACCTAACAATATGCTTTAACTTGCAATGAAAACGACTTTCTGACTAAATTAGAAACGTATAATATCTGAAGGTTTTGCTAGACTCTTACCCGCATACATGGATGAACGCTTCACTGCTACCCCTTTAACTCCATTTTGTTTGTAGTTACAGCTTGTTTGGCCCGTGTTGTGTCAAGTCACTCTGGTTCACACCGACCGTAGTAGTAGTCCATCCTAAAAAAAATCCCACTGATCTTTGTCTATAGCGCCTGCTAAAATTCAGGGCAGCAATGTTGTTGAGAGCAGTCCATGTTGTTGAGAGCAGTCCAACATTATATATTTCAAAAAAGCCGCGGTAGCCAGGATTCACATAATGAGCAGCTCACGTTATAGACAGAAGCATGCTACATGTCTGACCAATCTGAACTCATCTCTCGGCATGTCCAGCCCATCCATTATCTCAGCCAATCCGGTCTTTTTCCATGGCTAAACCAACTAGGATCATCATTTAACAATTGTATCCGTATTTACAGATGGCATACACGTTTGTTATTAAGGCACATGAAAGTTCACATGTTCCAGAATGCATTTTCATAAAAATACAAATAAACGTTCAAATGCCTCTCCTGTGAAGTAGTGACGTGCAACATATGGCTAGCTTCTTGAAACGGTTTGTAAATGCCACTGGGGCGTAGGGACACCTGTCACCTGTCACCTGTTTAATATGGAAGTAGTGAATGTGATTGTGTGCATTGAGACTTCATTGCAACTGGACCATAGAGAGTTTCATGACTGCAACTACCAGTTAAGATATGCATATGCTGCAGAATGGCCTTCACACACACACACATGCACACACACCCATGCACGCAAACAAACAAACACACACACAGACCCCTTCTCATTAGGCAGTGTAATTATGCATGGCACGTCCAGTTGGCCAGTGGAGATGGAATTAACCTTTCCCTGCAGGAAACAGCAGTCTGGACATCTGACACACACACACACACACATACACACACACACACGTCTTGTGTCACGGAAATAAAGCGTCAAAGACAGCGGCTGGTATTCAATGATAATCCCCTCACGCATATTTCCATTCAAGGTTTAAAACACTATTAGTGCCAGATTACCTCTCCTCTCCCTTTACCTTCCCTCCTTTCTCTCTCTCCCTCTTCTTGTCCCCAGCTCCTTCTCTGACTTTCTTTCTCCTTCACTCTCCATGTCTGTATGTCTGGCTGTGTCTGGCTACACAAACCTCTTTCTCTCTCCCCTTCTCCCTGTCTCTGTCTCCTTTCTCTCCTCTCTCAATCTCCTTGCCCACATCCCTCTCTCTCCTGCTCCCTCTCCCTCTGTTAATCTCTTTATCTCTCAGTAAAATACATGCTCTCTGGGCAGTGAGCATGGCCTTGCCTGGCTGACACCTCCATAGATTAACACCAGCACTCTGACACTCGCTCAGGGAGCCCTCTCACCAAGACCACAAAAGATGCTTTACAACAGATGAAGGGATAGGCTGATTGTGTGTGTGCTTGTGTGTGTGTGTGTGTGTGTGTATGTGTGTGTGTGTGTGTGTGTGTGCGTGCATGCACCCATGTGCGTGTGAGTGTGTGTTTTTGTGTGTGTGGTGGTCATGTGTGTGCATGTGCGTGCATACGTGTGTGTTTATAAGAATAGATTAAGCGACAGGGTTGAGAATTTTCCAAATCTACCATTGAGAACAGTGAAATAGGATAAAGCTAAGCCATTTCATAGAGATGAGCAACTATTATGAGCCACCATGTTACAGAAAGGCTTTTTAACAAGAAAGAGATGGCGAGAGAAAAAGATACGGATAGGGGGAGAGAGAGAGAACAGTTAATGAGAGAGGGATGGAAATGGAAGAGGGAGCTAATACTCAGCAGTCATGCTAATTGGCTACAGTTGCTAACTCTCTGAGGCAAGAGAAGGAGGTTTAGAAAAGTACAGCCTGATCCCGGCATTACACTCGTTTAAAGAAACGATTCGCTTGACTAATGCAGTGGAGCTGAAATGAATAATAGGGTGTTGTTAGCAGTGGGAGGGCTGTTTTTCACCTGAGTGACTATGTGTAGTCTTCTCAGCCAGGTCACCCGTGATACAAGTCAGTATTCGACATCCATCCATGTCTAAGGACGTCGGGAGATGACATGGAAACCGGCACTAAGGGCAACAGTGAGCGCTATTACCTTCAAGTAGGTTTCGGTTTTGGTAGTGTTGTGGATGGGTGTAAGCATCTGCCTCTGATTCCAAGTTCAAATCCAGTGATAAAAAGCTTTTGATATTTTTGTTTTAAGCCTATCTCAAACCTTAACCCTTACCTTAACCATTCAGAGTTAATGCCTGACCTTAAGAATTTAGAGTTAATGCCTGAACTTAACCCTAACCATAAAAAGTCTGAGTTAATGCCTAAACTTAACCTTAAACAATGTGCAATTTGACGTTTGGAACAACTTCGAAATTTGATGTTTGAGAAACATTGATGAACGTCTAATTCTGACATGAGACTGTGAGAGCTGGTACAGTCTTCTATGGATCATATCCATACCATGAATACAGAGCCTCACTCAAGGACAAATAGCTAAAAATAGAGGGGAGTGACTATATAGCGACTCCCAGGCCTGGAATTTCCAGATTTTAGGGGCAAGGCCATTTTGCCTTAGAGGTGCCCAATCTGCCAGGGCAACAAGGCCATCTTCTAGGGCACCAAGGCCATTAACCAAAATAGGCAATTCAATGAATTTGAAGTGTAGGTGATAGCCTATAAGTATTGGCAACAGGCTGTCAAGTCCTGACAGATGCTGACATGAGGGAGACGCCAGGAAATGTAGCCAAACTTTAATGTGACTTTTCATTAAATATATATAGGCTAAACGCCAGTCAAATATAATGTAGGATCCTTATTAATATCTAAAGGCTTGATTCTGTTGACATACTTGAGGCACTCTTTGTTCAGATAGGATAGAAAGGCTAGTTCCTGGTGCACACTGCATCACCCACCTTGCAATCTGAGTGGAGGCAGTCAACATTTTGAAACTATTTAACCATAAACCTAATTGTTTCAAACCTGGATGTTTTTTTGTCATTTTATGAGGCATATCTTACCATGTTCCAACCATAGGAATGTTAAAGGGATTATTTTATAAACATTTCCTCATATGTCATTGAAGCCAGTATTTCTCTCATGTTCTTAACTTTCTTTCCTTGTCCAGCAGCCAAAGACACAATCCTAGTCATATTAACAACCCATGCTTGTTGTTGCATCTTTAGATCTTCCTTCTTTCTACATTTCTGAAGGATATTGTAATCTCTGTCATATGAAACCGTTCGCATTTGCAGTGCACTTTTGAGATGGTGTTTTCCCTCTAATTGCATTTTGGAACATTCGCCCTTAAAGCCTATTGCCATGTGCACATTGCTGCGCTTATAATGTGAAGAAATAGCCTAATAGTTTATCAACATTTTAAGATAAACATTTTGATTTGTTACATTTACTCATTGCTTTAGAAAGTTTTTTTGTATGTACAGTGCTTGTATTATTTTGGGATCTTTTGCACTGTTCCAGAGAATGTTTGGAATACTTATTTATTGCACTGAAGGACAAGCTGACCAACAGGATAGGTCAACTTTTGTACTACAGGGGATAGTAGATTGACATAGGCTAGTGCTTTTGCTGTTTGTTACTCATCTTGTTAGCTGACAAAAAGTATATGTGGACAGTTCTTCTAACATCTTCAATATGAGCCTCGGAATTCGACGCTTGCCATTGCATCCCCAATCTGTCTTTTCTTCACTTCTAGCCTACTTTGGAGCTTCGGTGGCTGTGAGAAGGACCCGATCACGTGAATGGCATTGGCTAATAAGAATTAAGATATCTGAGAGAGCCATGTGAGTGAGAGGTGCTTCAGAGCCGTGGAGAAGGGAATTATAATTAGCCTACTATATTCAGTCCAAGGGCACAACGGCCACTGTCCGCAAGGCATGGATTTTTTTAGTGGGCATTATGGCCACACAAGTGGGCATGGCCATCGATGCCGCCGGGAAAATTGTGGCCTTGCGACTCCTATAAAAGCAGGAACAAAGGCAAAAGGGAGAGGGAGAGAAAATGGGTGCTGTCAGATTAGATTTGGGTCAGAAAAGGAGGGAAGAGCCAGCGGGGCAGAGGGTGTTACATATGGAGGATATTCATCTATTTTCCTTTCTCACTCTCTCTTTGTCTCACTATGCTTTCTCTCCCTCTATCCCTCCCACCATCTCTCTCACTCTCTCTACTCAATACCTCACTATCTCACACCCGCAATATAGGGGGAGGGAAGGGGAGAGGAAGAAGAAAACCTCATTTTCTCTCCTCATCCCCCTCTCCTCTCTTCCCTAATGAAGACTAACGTGAGCTCTCTACTCTAATGCTCTAATTAGGCCATAAGAGATGGGAACTGATAGAGATTGATAGAGGTGGATAGAGATATAGTGATAAAGAGAGGAGAGAGAGACAGGGAGTGGGGATTAGGATATAGAGAAGCATACAGAGGCAAGATTTGAGGTAGAAAGAAGAGCAGGAAAGGAAGAGAAAGAAAGTGAGGAGCTTTAGTGATTGAGAGACAGATAGGGTGATGGGAGATGAGAAGGGATGAGAAGTTAGAGTTAGAGAGATATTTCAAGAGCAGGAGAGAGAGAGCAATAGGTTAAGAGAGAGAGTGAGAGAGAGATGGTGTAATTGTGATGGTAATGGGTTTTGTCAGGAGCACCTGTCAGGGTCGAGCTGGAGCCGCTCCGGAGCCAAGGAGGAGATGGAGGAGAGGAATGAAAGAGGCGATTGGAGTCAGGATCCCTCTGAGGAGAGTCCTATATCCATGGCAGGGTTACCTGATTGCCAATTTGTGTCTGTCTCCAGACATCACACACATAAAACACACACACACGCATGCACTGTAGGGGAAGGATGGAGTTGATTGGACAGGCTCTTGGCGCCTAACGAGGTGTCTATGGCAATCACAGACCAGCTGCTTTGTGATTGGAGGAGAAGACTGCTACGGCTTGTATTCACATAATTTCTAGATGAAAAGAGAGTGCTACACTGATTGTCTTCTAAAACCCAGCTTAGAAAATCAAAGTGACCTTCATAGGAGAGATCTCAGATATTTCAGAATACAGAGTATGTTGACTAAGGCAGATTTCTGTTCTAAACAGACAGGTGTTAGTTAACCTGAGAATGATATTAAACGCCCACCCAGACACCTGGGGCGAGGTAGAGAGAAGAGATAGTGAGAGGGAAGGGCTGGGTATGGATCCTCAGACAGAGACTGGTCCTCGGATCAGAAAAGGTGATGTGTAAGGTGATGGGCTGTGTGCTTGGGATGCGGAGCACGTTGGAGGTCTGTGGAGTTCTCTTTGCAGCAAAGCCTCATTAAAGAGGTGTAGGGTCATCTTAACACAGCTATCTACAGCCAGACCAGACCACACAGAGCGAGAGAGAGAGAGAGAGAGAGAGAGAGAGAGAGAGAGAGAGAGAGAGAGAGAGAGAGAGAGAGAGAGAGAGAAAGAGGGAGAGCGAGCGGGAGAGATAGATAGAGAGGGAGAAAGAGAGACGGAGATAGTGTGAAAGAGACACTGAGGAACACTTAAAAGCACACACACAGACACACATATGAAATACGATATAAAGCATCTTTCTCAGAATACTGTGGTATCACACAACATTTGAGTGTGAGAGAATGGGTTTGTTCTCATCAGGATTTGACCCACCTCTCCCTCCAGACTCTCTCTTCTTCTGGTTCT
The DNA here is from genome assembly GCF_020615455.1 of Coregonus clupeaformis. Classification (NCBI taxonomy): domain Eukaryota; kingdom Metazoa; phylum Chordata; class Actinopteri; order Salmoniformes; family Salmonidae; genus Coregonus; species Coregonus clupeaformis. Next base: position 53,946,389 of record NC_059203.1, on the reverse strand, counting down.
CTCTGCTCTTGTTCTCTATGATCTTTCCTTTTTCCTGAAACTATGTTCTCCTACAGTAATATGATATTCATGTACAGTGAGGGAAAAAAGTATTTGATCCCCTGCTGATTTTGTACGTTTGCCCACTGACAAAGAAATGATTAGTCTATAATTTTAATGGTAGGTTTATTTGAACAGTGAGAGACAGAATAACAACAACAAAATCCAGAAAAATGCACGTCAAAAATGTTATAAATTGATTTGCATTTTAATGAGGGAAATAAGTATTTGACCCCCTCTCAATCAGAAAGATTTCTGGCTCCCAGGTGTATTTTATACAGGTAATGAGCTGAGATTAGGAGCACACTCTTAACCCTTGTGCTTTGCTGGAAAAAAATGACATCCATTATGTTACGGGTCAAATTGACCCGCACAGTTTAAACACACTCAAGACAGTCAAAGAATTAAGTAAAAACAGAAACAACTTTATTTTGTCTTATCAGACATTTCAGAAAGAAGAAATACAATACTTTTTATTTTTTTTAAACAATATTTAAGAACTATTTGTTAAACATATTTCCTTTCTCACAAACAAGATTTTTCAGTTTCCCCAAGTAGGTTTTTTCCCCCCCTATTGGTCCATATTATCCCTTCAGTCTTTCTCTCTACATGTTGAACACAATGTGTGTGTGTGCTTTCTGCAGATGTATTTATTGCATTCTACACAAGTGGTGCTTGTTTTACTGTCTTGTCGAGGGGGGCAGAGCTGGCATCTTTTCCGTTTCTTGCCACTGCCTGTATCCACTGGATCCATTTCTGGTTGATTGGAGGCATGTGTTGATGGTCCAGCTTGAATTTTCTGGACGGCAGATGCAGCTGCTGTCGACCGAGGAGGCCGGACTCTCCTCTGGATCTTGGGAGTGATGAGAGCTTTGCCGAGCTCCTCTAGGAAAAGCCGGGCGTCGGTACAATTTGCCACCATTCCATTGCTGGTTGATTTCAGTCCACAGGACATAGGCATTGTAAGCAGACACATCCACAATGTTGTAGAAAATCACCAAAGGCCAGCGGGCAGTCATGCGCTGACAACTATATGTTGCTGTGACTTTATCCAAATTGTCAACTCCTCCTTTGGTGGAATTGTAGTCCAGTATTATTTGTGGCTTGATGTCCTCTCTTGCACTCAGCGATGCATCTTTGTGCATTGTGCTCATTACAAGAACATTCTTGTTCTTCTTTGGGCAGTATGAAACAACAGTTGCATTTTCAGAGAAAGCAAATTTAGAGGAATGCACAGTTCTGCCCTGCATTTTCAGAAGCTCACTGGGAAGTTCAGGTTTGTTTTTTCTGATTGTTCCAACCATGGTCAGCTTTCTCTTCTGTAGTTCAACACCAAGGCGGTAGGATGTGAAGAAGTTGTCACACGTGATGTTATGACCTTGCAGCCCTTCACTCATGTCCAGCACCACCCGCATCCCCCTGGTTTTTCTCAGGCACTCCGCCGGGTGGCTTCCCAGTGTAAACTTGCATATTCCATGCATAGCTTGATGTGGCATCACATGCTGCCCATATTTTGATGCCATATTTTGCAGGCTTGTTTGGCATATACTGTCTGAAGGGACAACGTCCTCTGAATGGAACAAGGCGTTCATCAACTGTAACATGAGGACTGGGATTGTACAGTAACGGTAGAATTTCCACCCATTTATCCCATACATCTCTGATTGCAGCTAGTTTGTCTCTTTCACGTCGACCCGGTCTGGTATCACGGTTATCAAAGCGAATCACCCGAGAAATTATGTGGAATTCTTGTAGAGACATTGTTGCCCGAAATATTGGCCTTCCATTCTCTTCATTCCACAGGCTGGCCGTTGCTTCTCCGTTTGACCGGTAGACTCCAGCTAATACGAGCAATCCAATGTATGCATGCAAGTCAATCCGATCCAGTGGCTTCCAGTTCTCTTGAAACACACGGCTCCCCTCCAAGTTGGTCATGTCCAGAACAATCTTCTCTATTGCTTGGGGTAAAAAGAGCTCAAAAGCTGATTGTATGTCATGGACTCGAGTGACAGCAAATCGTGTAGGTCCTGGAACCATTTTTATTACATTGGAAGCTGAGAGTCTACCTTGACCTCGTTGTGGTGACGGTGACCATTCAATATGACCATCTTTAGACTTCCATGTCTTCTCTTCTCTTGATGATGCTTGTTGCATGCTCTGTCTCTCATCTGATGTAGGGGATGGTACGGCAGACTCCTCCTCTGAATCCTCTTCAATGAAGACAAAATCTGGATAATCAACAGCATTGTCCTCATCTCTGAAATATCCTCTGTCTCTGAAACCTCTTCTTCTTTTTCACTGTCACAGTCCAGAATTTGTGATAAGACTTCATTGATTGAAAATCTTTTGGAGCTCATTTTTGAGTGTCTGTGTCAGGGACCTGCTGCTCTCACACTGAGGAGAAGCTTGGGAAAGCCCTTTTTAACCCAAACACAATTCTAAAAGTGCAACCAGGACCAGTCAAAACAAAATACATCAAAGACACTTTTTTGTTTTGCACCTGTGCAAATATATATACACATGAAAGCCTCCGGGTCAAAATGACCCACAACATCATGTTTGTATACAAAATGTACACAGACATTCCACAACACATCAGTGTGTCCACATTTTGCAGTTAGGTTCATGACCCTAAATGAGGAAAAGTCATGTAATTTCATGGCGAAAAAGAGTGGTTAACTAGTATTTTAGACAACGCAAAAGTGGAAACGGGTCAAATTGACCCACAACATAACAGGAGGGTTAAAGGGAGTGCTCCTAATCTCAGCTTGTTACGTGTATAAAAGACACCTGTCCACAGAAGCAATCAATCAATCAGATTCCAAACTCTCCACCATGGCCAAGACCAAAGAGCTCTCCAAGGATGTCAGGGACAAGATTGTAGACCTACACAAGGCTGGAATGGGCTACAAGACCATCGCCAACCAGCTTGGTGAGAAGGTGACAACAGTTGGTGCGATTGTTCGCAAATGGAAGAAACAGAAAAATAACTGTCAATCTTCCTCGGCCTGGGCTCCATGCAAGATCTCACCTCGTGGAGTTGTAATGATCATGAGAACGGTGAGGAATCAGTCCAGAACTACACGGGAGAATCTTGTCAATGATCTCAAGGCAGCTGGGACCATAGTCACCAAGAAAACAATTGGTAACACACTATGCCGTGAAGGACTGAAGTCCTGCAGTGCCCGCAAGGGCCCCCTGCTCAAGAAAGCACATATTCAGGCCCGTCTGAAGTTTGCCAATGAACATCTGAATGATTCAGAGGAGAACTGGTGAAAGTGTTGTGGTCAGATGAGACCAAAATCGAGCTCTTTGGCATCAAATCAACTCGCCGTGTTTGGAGGAGGAGGAATGCTGCCTATGACCCCAAGAACACCATCCCCACCGTCAAACATGGAGGTGGAAACATTATGCTTTGGGGTGTTTTTCTGCTAAGGGGACAGGACAACTTCACCGCATCAAAGGGACGATGGACGGGGCCATGTACCGTCAAATCTTGGGTGAGAACCTCCTTCCCTCAGCCAGGGCATTGAAAATGGGTCGTGGATGGGTATTCCAGCATGACAATGACCCAAAACACACGGCCAAGGCAACAAAGGAGTGGCTCAAGAAGCACATTAAGGTCCTGGAGTGGCCTAGCCAGTCTCCAGACCATACTCCCATAGCAAATCTCTGGAGGGAGCTGAAGGTTCGAGTTGCCAACCTTAATGACTTGGAGAAGATCTGCAAAGAGGAGTGGGACAAAATCCCTCCTGAGATGTGTGCAAACCTGGTGGCCAACTACAAGAAATGTCTGACCTCTGTGATTGCCAACAAGGGTTTTGCCACCAAGTACTATGTCATGTTTTGCAGAGGGGTCAAATACTTATTTCCCTCATTAAAATGCAAATCAATTCATAACATTTTTGACATGCGTTTTTCTGGATTTTTTTGTTGTTATTCTGTCTCTCACTGTTCAAATAAACCTACCATAAAAATTATAGACTGATCATGTCTTTGTCAGTTGGCAAATGTACAAAATCAGCAGGGGATCAAATACTTTTTTCCCTCACTGTATATTTGATTGTGTCAACTCTGTGGAGATTGCCTATGGTGTGTATGTGTACCTTTTAAATCTGTGCTTATGAATAAATAATAGATTCCTACTATTAAAGAAGCCATATTTATAGGAACCCATGATAAAATTATATTGTAATTCATGCCTCTCTGATTAATAAACGTATATTTTTCCTTCTTGCAATTTCTTTCCTCTTTCTGTTCCAGTCAATTAAATCTAAAGCTCTCTTGTTTTGCACTGAGACTCCCTGACGTTTGCATTTGTATGGTTTTTACAACTGCTCTTAGATTATTTTAATACAATTGTCCTGTTTCTAAATTTACAGTTGATTAGAGATATTTAATGAAGCGGAGTAAACCATTTCCCAATGGTCTGACTGCTAAGTGACATTGATATGAGGGAGGCAGCTCTGGATGTGATGACTGCAGCTTAATAAAGACGCATTACTGGGAGTCTGAAATAAAGACGTATGTTGCCTCCCCCTCCTTCTCCTTCATCCTCCCTCCTCCACCCAGCCTCCTCCCTTCCCTCCTTCTCCTCTCTTCTAAAGTAGATGATTCCACAGAAAGGGGAATGGAAGAGAGGCAGGTATAGACAGAGAAAGGGAAATGAGCAGAACAAATCAAGAGAACACAATCGAGAGGCTAAATATTCTCCACCCTATAAAATAAAATGCTAAGTTGCTGTTATTTGGTAAATTTCACAATTTCATGATTGCCTCTGCATTTCACATTAAGACCTCTCACCTCTCTGTGACCCCGTGATAATCACACAAGCAGCGTGGTGATGACATATACACACAAACACATAATGGATGCTGTACCCTCCACTTACTACACACCCTCGATTCAAGCAACCGGCACAGACCTTCAAAAGTGACACATAATCACCCACCCAAACACACGTCATTCCTACCCTCATCCAGATATATGCCTCATTACCTTTTAAGTTTGTGTTTTGCCCAATCTCTAATCAACATTTACACACACACACACACACACACACACACACACACACACACACACACACAAAGTGATCAAACACACACACACACTCACACACACACACACATACACACACTGGATCAAAGTGACTGGCTATTACCGGTCACTTTGATCCAGTCTCATTAGCATAGCAACAGAACACTGACCCTCCACAGGGACCTGGTAACCCTGGCAACCAGAACTGGCCAGTCCAGCCACTGAACCCAGCAAAGTAACAGGACTCCTACTAGGGTGTACCAGGGTGTTTCTTAATAGTCTATAGTGGTCTCCTCTTCTCTAATTGTCTCCTGTCCTTTATCTCCACTGTTTGAGGTTAGATCTAGTTGAAAACTCTTCTGCAAGACTAGAGCTGAGTACCTGCCCACACACACACACACACACAGTCACACACACACACACACAGCAGAACCAGAATAGTGTAGGCGTTGTCTCTTTTTTAAACAAAAGTCTAAGTGATTTAATTGTGTTCCATCTGACACCCTCACACAGTGAGTTAATTGTGTTCTACCTGACACCCTCACACATTTAGTTAATTGTGTTCAACCTGACATCCTCACACAGTGAGTTAATTGTGTTCTACCTGACACCCTCACACAGTGAGTTAACTGTGTTCTACGTGAGACCCTCACACAGTGAGTTAATTGTGTTCTACCTGACCCTCACACAGTGAGTTAATTGTGTTCTACCTGACATCCTCACACAGTGAGTTAATTGTGTTCTACTTGACACCCTCACACAGTGAGTTAATTGTGTTCTACCTGAAACCCTCACACAGTGAGTTAATTGTGTTCTACCTGACACCCTCACACAGTGAGTTAATTGGGTTCTACCTGACATCCTCAAACAGTGAGTTAATTGTGTTCTACCTGCACCCTCACACAGTGAGTTAATTGTGTTCTACCTGACACCCTCACACAGTGAGTTAATTGTGTTCTACCTGATACCCTCACACAGTGAGTTAATTGTGTTCTACCTGACACCCTCACACAGCGAGTTAATTGTGTTCGACTTGACACCCTCACACAGTGAGTTAATTGTGTTCTACCTGAAACCCTCACACAGTGAGTTAATTGTGTTCTACCTGACATCCTCACACAGTGAGTTAATTGGGTTTTACCTGACACCCTCACACAGTGAGTTAATTGTGTTCTACCTGACACCCTCACACAGTGAGAAAATTGGGTTTTACCTGACACCCTCACACAGTGAGTTAATTGTGTTCTACCTGACACCCTCACACATTGAGTTAATTGTGTTCTACCTGACATCCTCACACAGTGAGTTAATTGTGTTCTACCTGACACCCTCACACAGTGAGTTAATTGGGTTTTACCTGATACCCTCACACAGTGAGTTAATTGGGTTCTATCTGACACCCTCACACATTGAGTTAATTGGGTTCTACTTGACATCCTCACACAGTGAGTTAATTGTGTTCTACCTGACACCCTCACACAGCGAGTTAATTGTGTTCGACTTGACACCCTCACACAGTGAGTTAATTGTGTTCTACCTGAAACCCTCACACAGTGAGTTAATTGTGTTCTACCTGACATCCTCACACAGTGAGTTAATTGGGTTTTACCTGACACCCTCACACAGTGAGTTAATTATGTTCTACCTGACACCCTCACACAGTGAGTTAATTGGGTTTTAACTGACACCCTAATACAGTGAGTTAATTGTGTTCTACCTGACACCCTCACACATTGAGTTAATTGTGTTCTACCTGACATCCTCACACAGTGAGTTAATTGTGTTCTACCTGACACCCTCACACAGTGAGTTAATTGGGTTCTACCTGACACCCTCACACAGTGAGTAAATTGGGTTCTATCTGACACCCTCACACATTGAGTTAATTGGGTTCTACTTGACATCCTCACACAGTGAGTTAATTGTGTTCTACCTGACACCCTCACACAGCGAGTTAATTGTGTTCGACTTGACACCCTCACATAGTGAGTTAATTGTGTTCGACTTGACACCCTCACACAGTGAGTTAATTGTGTTCTACCTGAAACCCTCACACAGTGAGTTAATTGTGTTCTACCTGACACCCTCACACAGTGAGTTAATTGGGTTTTACCTGACACCCTCACACATTGAGTTAATTGTGTTCTACCTGACACCCTCACACAGTGAGTTAATTGGGTTTTACCTGACACCCTCACACATTGAGTTAATTGTGTTCTACCTGACATCCTCACACAGTGAGTTAATTGTGTTCTACCTTCACCCTCACACAGTGAGTTAATTGTGTTCTACCTGACATCCTCACACAGTGAGTTAATTGTGTTCTACCTGACACCCTCACACAGTGATTTAATTGTGTTCTACCTGACACCCTCACACAGTGAGTTAATTGTGTTCTACCTGAAACCCTCACACAGTGAGTTAATTGTGTTCTACCTGACACCCTCACACAGTGAGTTAATTGTGTTCTACCTGACACCCTCACACAGTGAGTTAATTGGGTTTTACCTGACACCCTCACACAGTGAGTTAATTGTGTTCTATCTGACACCCTCACACATTGAGTTAATTGGATTCTACCTGACATCCTCACACAGTGAGTTAATTGTGTTCTACCTAACACCCTCACACAGCGAGTTAATTGTGTTCGACTTGACACCCTCACACAGTGAGTTAATTGTGTTCTACCTGAAACCCTCACACAGTGAGTTAATTGTGTTCTACCTGACACCCTCACACAGTGAGTTAATTGGGGTTTACCTGACACCCTCACACATTGAGTTAATTGTGTTCTACCTGACACCCTCACACAGTGAGTTAATTGTGTTCTACCTGAAACCCTCACACAGTGAGTTAATTGTGTTCTACCTGAAACCCTCACACAGTGAGTTAATTGTGTTCAACCTGACACCCTCACACAGTGAGTTAATTGTGTTCTACCTGACACCCTCACACAGTGAGTTAATTGTGTTCTACCTGAAACCCTCACACAGTGAGTAAATTATGTTCTGCCTGACACCCTCCCACAGTGAGTTAATTGTGTTCTACCTGACACCCTCACACAGTGAGTTAATTGGGTTTTACCTGACACCCTCACACAGTGAGTTAATTGTGTTCTACCTGACACCCTCACACATTGAGTTAATTGTGTTCTACCTGACATCCTCACACAGTGAGTTAATTGTGTTCTACCTGACACCCTCACACAGTGAGTTAATTGGGTTTTACCTGACACACTCACACAGTGAGTTAATTGGGTTCTATCTGACACCCTCACACATTGAGTTAATTGTGTTCTACCTGACATCCTCACACAGTGAGTTAATTGTGTTCTACCTGACACCCTCACACAGCGAGTTAATTGTGTTCGACTTGACACCCTCACACAGTGAGTTAATTGTGTTCTACCTGAAACCCTCACACAGTGAGTTAATTGTGTTCTACCTGACACCCTCACACAGTGAGTTAATTGTGTTCTACCTGACACCCTCACACAGTGAGTTAATTGTGTTCTACCTGAAACCCTCACACATTGAGTTAATTGTGTTCTATCTGACATCCTCACACAGTGAGTTAATTGTGTTCCACCTGCCACCCTCACATAGTGAGTTAATTGTGTTCTACCTGAAACCCTCACACAGAGAGTTAATCGTGTTCTACCTGAAACCCTCACACAGTGAGTTAATTGTGTTCTACCTGACACCCTCACACAGTGAGTTAATTGTGTTCTACCTGACACCCTCACACAGTGAGTTAATTGTGTTCTACCTGAAACCCTCACACAGTGAGTAAATTATGTTCTGCCTGACACCCTCACACAGTGAGTTAATTGTGTTCTACCTGACACCCTCACACAGTGAGTTAATTGTGTTCTACCTGACACCCTCACACAGTGAGTTAATTGTGTTCTACCTGACACCCTCACACATTGAGTTAATTGTGTTCTACCTGACACCCTCACACAGTGAGTTAATTGGGTTTTACCTGACACCCTCACACAGTGAGTTAATTGTGTTCTATCTGACACCCTCACACATTGAGTTAATTGTGTTCTACCTGACATCCTCACACAGTGAGTTAATTGTGTTCTACCTTCACCCTCACACAGAGAGTTATTGTGTTCTACCTGACATCCTCACACAGTGAGTTAATTGTGTTCTACCTGACACCCTCACACAGTGATTCAATTGTGTTCTACCTGACACCCTCACACAGTGAGTTAATTGTGTTCTACCTGAAACCCTCACACAGTGAGTTAATTGTGTTCTACCTGAAACCCTCACACATTGAGTTAATTGGGTTCTACCTGACATCCTCACACAGTGAGTTAATTGTGTTCTACCTACCATCCTCACATAGTGAGTTAATTGTGTTCTACCTGACACCCTCACACAGTGAGTTAATTGTGTTCTACCTGAAACCCTCACACATTGAGTTAATTGTGTTCTATCTGACATCCTCACACAGTGAGTTAATTGTGTTCCACCTGCCACCCTCACATAGTGAGTTAATTGTGTTCTACCTGAAACCCTCACACAGAGAGTTAATCGTGTTCTACCTGAAACCCTCACACAGTGAGTTAATTGTGTTCTACCTGACACCCTCACACAGTGAGTTAATTGTGTTCTACCTGACACCCTCACACAGAGAGTTAATTGTGTTCTACCTGACACCCTCACACAGTGAGTTAATTGTGTTCTACCTGACACCCTCACACAGTGAGTTAATTGTGTTCTACCTGACACCCTCACACATTGAGTTAATTGTGTTCTACCTGACACCCTCACACAGTGAGTTAATTGTGTTCTATCTGACACCCTCACACAGTGAGTTAATTGTGTTCTATCTGACACCCTCACACAGTGAGTTAATTGTGTTCTATCTGACACCCTCACACATTGAGTTAATTGTGTTCTACCTGACATCCTCACACAGTGAGTTAATTGTGTTCTACCTTCACCCTCACACAGAGAGTTATTGTGTTCTACCTGACATCCTCACACAGTGAGTTAATTGTGTTCTACCTGACACCCTCACACAGTGATTCAATTGTGTTCTACCTGACACCCTCACACAGTGAGTTAATTGTGTTCTACCTGAAACCCTCACACAGTGAGTTAATTGTGTTCTACCTGAAACCCTCACACATTGAGTTAATTGGGTTCTACCTGACATCCTCACACAGTGAGTTAATTGTGTTCTACCTACCATCCTCACATAGTGAGTTAATTGTGTTCTACCTGAAACCCTCACACAGTGAGTTAATTGTGTTCTACCTGAAACCCTCACACAGTGAGTTAATTGTGTTCTACCTGACACCCTCACACAGTGAGTTAATTGTGTTCTACCTGACACCCTCACACAGTGAGTTAATTGTGTTCTACCTGACAACCTCACACAGTGAGTTAATTGTGTGGGCAGCCTTTCTGCCCTGCTGTTGATCTCCTCTCAGTGTTACCACACACCATACTGTATAATAATAACTACAAGAGAAAGAACAACACATCACAAAAACCCTGTGTGTGTGTGCGTGCATGCGTATGCCGTGCGAATATGTGTGGGTACATTCAGTGGAGAGACATGTTATAGCACAACAGAAGATACAGGCTGCTAAAAATATATGTGATTAACAGATTGAAGAAACCATCTGCACAATGACAATATGGTTACTGGCACAATGCTCTAACCTCGAGGCTACCTGCCGCCTGTTTTACACTGGCAACTCTGAACTGTGTTTGGCTACTTTTAGACTAGAAACTCCTTTTGACTAGTTATTTGGAACTCATCATCAGAGGTGTGATGGGGAAGTTTTAAGATAAGGAACTCTTTTAAAAGCTGTTACTTGAGGTCGTTTCCCTCTCTCTCCTCTGTGTGTTGAGTTTCCTGCCGAGCTGCGTTGAGACAGAGCCTTAGAAAGACATAGCTCTTTAATGAGCGTATTGATCAGCCGTTCTCACACCCCCATTTCAAGAGAGAGAGAAAATCTTTTAAAAGCTTTAGACTCACAAAGTGGGCTTTTTCCAAAGGACCACAGGGAACTCCGCTTTGTGCCTGTAAAATTCAATTTACCTTTTCACAAATGGGCAGCACTGCAGCAGGTGTATAATATATACACACAGAAACACATGCAAATGCACACACACAGACACAAACATACACACAGACGCAAACACACACACACACAGACACACACACACAAAGATACACACACATACACATGCACACACATACAGTGCCTTCAGAAAGTATTCACACCCCTTGACTTTTCCCCCTCAAAATTAAATTAAATTGTCACTGGCCTACACACAGTACCCCCAAGTGTAATTATGTTTTTCATTTTTTTTTTTTTACAAATTAATAAAAAATGAAAAGCTGAAATGTCTTGACTAAATAAGTGTTCAACCCCTTTCTTATGGCAAGCCTAAATAAGTTCAGGAGTAAATATGTGCTTAACAAGTCACATAATAAGTTGGTATGGGTATGCTTGTAATCGTTAAGGACTGGGGGTTTTCCAGGATAAAAAAGAAATGGAATGGAGCTAAGCATAGGCAAAATCCTAGAGGAAAACCTGGTTCAGTCTGCTTTCCAACAGACACTGGGAGATGAATTCACCTTTCAGCAGGATAAAACTCAAGGCCAAATCTAAACTGGAGTTGCTTACCAAGACAGTAATTGTTCCTGAGTGGCCGAGTTACAGTTTTGACTTAAATCTACTTGAAGACCTGAAAATGGTTGTCTAGCCATGCTCAACCACCCATTTGACAGAGCTTGAAGAATTTTGAAAAGAATAATAGGCAAATGTTGCACATCCAGGTGTGGAAAGCTCTTGGAGACTTACCCAGAAAAACTCACAGCTGTAATCACTGCCAAAGGTGCTTCTAAAAAGTATTGACTCAGGGGTGTGAATACTGATGTAAATTAGATATGTCTGTATTTCATTTTCAATACATTTGCTAAACTTCAAAAACATGTTTTCACTTTGTCATGATGGGGGATTGTGTGTATATGGTTGAGAAAAAAAACAAAATTTAATCAATTTTGAATTCAGGCTGTAACACTACAAAATGTGGAATAAGTCAAGTGGTAGGACTACTTTCTGAAGGCACTGTATACACACAAAAGGAAAATGGAAATTGCAATCACCAATGTGTGTGTGTGTATGTTTATACAGTATGTACTCTACATGTGTGTGTGTGTGTGTGTGTGTGTGTGCGTGTGTGTGAGCAGGCTCGGGGAGGTGTAACCCAGCCCTATGTGAACCTCTGTGTTCTCTCTGACTGAGATAGGGCTTGGTCTCGCTCCAGTTCTCTCTCTCTGCATCGCATTACCTCTCCACCCCCACCCAGAAAACAGCACAGAGAGAGAGGGTGAGGGAGAAGGAGACAGAGGGAGGAAACAGAGAACAAACGAGAGGGCTGTTGAAACTGGGCTGGGCTGCAATGCTCTGTGTATAGGCTTACAGCATCTGATGTGAACACAGAAAGGGAAGAGGGAGATGGGAGAGAGAGAAGGAGGGAGAGAGAGAGGAGGGAGAGAGAAGGATGAGAGCGAGAGGAGGGAGAGAGAAGGATGGAGAGAGAGGAGGGAGAGAGAAGATAAGGGGGAAAAAGGAAGATAAGGGGGAAAGGAAAAGGAAGAGAGAATGGAGAGAAATGGAGGAAGAGAAGAGAGTGTAAAAAGGAAAAGGAGAGTGAATTGGTGAAACAAAAAAAGGAGAAAGGAGATGGAGAGAGAGAAAGAAAGATATGACAGATATATAAGAAAGAGGGAGAGAGAGAGGGAATCAATGTGTATGACTTTGATTACTCCGTCAGGTTGTGTTAGTGTGAGTAAAGCTCTGCAGCGTCGCTCTGCATTTGTGTGTGTGTCACCCAAATGCTTCATTCCTGCAGGTTTTTAATGAGGAGGAAATTGCCTTGCTCGTTGCCTGCGCCTCTGTAATTTCTGACACGCTGAAAGAGAAAGAAAACACTTGTGTAGCATGCAGAGTAATATTGCCTCTCTGGCGTGATACGATTGTGAAATGTTTACTGTTTATTCCTAAATACAAACACTATGCTCCTGTAGGAATAGCCAAGTGCTGATCATTGATTTGCATTGAATTTAGCAAACACTATTTATAATTTATAAGGCTGATTTACCTTATTGTTTTCTCTCCACTTTTACATCAGGATAGACGTAGACTGCAAAAAAGACCAGAGAGGAATCGAGAGAGGGGACTGCTATAACTCTCTGGGACAACAGAGTGTAAAGTCTCTGTAAACACTTGAAACAGAATTTGAGCTGTCCTGATCAGGCTATTGATCTACTGCTGAGGGATATGCATTTTCATTTACATTTACATCATTTAGCGGACGCTCTTATCCAGAGCGACTTACAAATTGGTGCATTCAACTTATGATATCCAGTGGGACAACCACATTTCTTCTTTTTTTTTTATGGGTGGGGTGGGGGAGGGGGGATATGCACACACACATCTCTCTGTATATTTGTCTATCTGTCAAAGCCGAGATTTTGCTCTGATCTGAATCAGGGTCTGAATAGAGAAGAAGAATAAGAAACAGCAGTGCTGCGGATCTCAAAGCCCAGATTGGAGAACGGGCCTCCATGACTCCATACCAGACCTGTTACTAGTGGAGCAGTGACCTCTCCTGGTTGAGCCATGTATTGCAGCTCATTTCTTTCCAAAGACTGGCCTTTCAACATCACATAATGGATAATGGACCTTACGGATCAATACAAAATGCATGTGAACAAATCATCCAACACAAACCTGTAGATTTAATTCAATCAAAGCAAACACAGCTATCAAACAGACACAGGTGAAGTTGTATTGATGAAATACATAGCCAGACAATGCTGTACAGGTATAGTTATAAGAACACTTGTCAACAGAGTCTGTCTGGCCTGGCTGTGAGCAACCAATCACTGTGCAGCTCTCAGATGTCTTTCTAGATGAAGCCTATTGAGTTGTGAGGCTCTTTGAGGGGCTCGTATCAAAGCCTCTCAGTTTCCCATCACTACTTAGTTGTACATGGCTATCTCTTCGCAAAGATCCATTCCTGGGTCCAGGATGTCCCTAGCGGGGTCCCAGCACCTCTCCTCCGGGCCATAACCCTCCCAGTCAACCAGGTACTGGAATCCCCTGCCCCGAGGTCGAACCTTCAGGAGACGCCTCACTGTGTAAGCCGGTTAGCCGTCGATGAGACGGAGGAGAGGGGTGGGCCTGGAAACAGGAGACAAAGGGCTGTGAGACGTGGGTTTGATCCTAGACATGAAAAGTGGGATGTATACGGAGAGTACGGGGCAACAGAAGACGAACAGCAGAGGGGCTAATGATCTTGGAGATAGGGAAAGGGCTGACAAACCTGGGGGAAAGCGTCAGGAACATACATTCCATTATCAGGGCCCTCTCCGGGGTTCGGCTGGGAACGCTGTGCCTCCCGGACCTGCTTCCCTATTCCCCTGAGTGCCGTCGCAAAGCACGAGGTGGGAAGGATGGTCTCGGATTCTGGGGGTGTAGGCGCGGGGCTATAGCGGCGTGACAGCGCATCTGGCTTGACATTCTTGGATCCTGGTCGGTATGAGAGGGAGAAGTTGAACCGGGTGAAAAGCAGGGCCCACCTAGCTTGCCTGGAATTGAGACGCTTGGCGGTGCGGAGATATTCCAAGTTCTTATGGTCTGTCCACACAATTAACAGATGTTCCGCCCCCTCCAGCCAGTGCCTCCACTCCTCCAACTCCATCTTCACCGCGAGAAGCTCATGATTCCCCACATCATAATTCCTCTCTGTGGAGTTGAGGCGATGGGAGAAGAGCTTGAAGTCCAGGGCCGAACGCTGGGACAGGACCGACCCCACTCCGACATCGAAAGAATCGGCCTCCACCACGAACTGGCGGGACGGGTCAGGATGAACCAAGATGGGAGCAGTGGTGAAACTGTGTTTGAGGTCCCGGAACGCCCGGTCAGCAGCTGGGGACCATGTGAACGGAACCTTGGGAGAGGTGAGTGCAGACAGGGGGGAAGCCAGGGTGTTGTAACCCCGGATAAAGCGGCAATAAAAGGCGAATCCCAGGAAACATTGCAGCTGCACTCTGTAGCCCAGGAAGGTGATGATGGAGCGAGGGAATTCGCATTTCTCCGCTTTCATAAAAAGCTGGTTCTCCAGGAGGCGTTGGAGGACCTGTCGGACGTGGAGCACGTGTTCTTGGGTGGAGCGGGAGAAGATGAGGATGTCGTCGAGGTAGACGAAGACGAAACGGTTCAACATTTCGCGGAGAACATCATTAACCAGGGCCTGGAACACAGCTGGAGCATTGGTAAGGCCAAATGGCATGATCAGATACTCGTAGTGACCGCTGGCCGTGTTGAAGTCAGTATTCCACTCGTCCCCCTTCCGTATCCGCACCACGTGGTAGGCGTTACGTAGGTCCAGCTTGGAGAACACGTTGGCCCCTTGGAGCGGCTCGAAGGCCGAGGAGATAAGTGGTAGCGGGTAGCGGTTCTTCACCGTGATGTCGTTGAGGCCCGGTAGTCGATGCACGGGCACAGGGTGTTGCCGGCGGGGGAGGCAGAAGGACGGATGAACCCGGCAGCTAGGTAGTCCTCAATGTAGGTCTCCATAGCCTTGGTCTCCGGACCCGACAGCGAGTACAGTCATTCCCGGGGGGGAGTGGTGCCTGGGAGAAGGTTGATTCCAAGGTCATAGGGTCGGTGCGGCAGAAGCTAAGGGACCCAAGGAAGAGGGCAGGCTGCACTGACTGCAGGCAATGAGCATGGCAAAACGGGCTCCAGTCCATGATGGCACCAGTGGACCAGTCAATAAAGGGGTTGTGTCGCTGGAGCCAAGAGAAACCCAATACCACGGGAACCTTAGGAGACTTAATTAGCAGGAATTGGATGGCCTCGCTGTGGTTCACTGATACTCGTAGGTTGATGGGGGTGGTATTGTGGGTGACCCGGCCTATAGAGCACCTGTCCAGCGCTCTAATGTCCATGGGAATGGAGAGGGGCTGAGTGGGGATGCCCAGTTTGGACGCCAGTGTAGCGTCCATAAAGCTCTCATTGTTGTGGAAAATAACCACTATACTTTATTACAAATAAGGTCTTACAGAGTTTTTGTTGCATCAAGAAATTACTTTATTAAAGTTTTCAACAAAGCCGATACCCGTCTGCAGAGGGGCGCCCATTCTTAAGGTCTCCCTCCATCTTATATAGTCCTCTTCAGTTTTCCCGCTCTTTTATTGCTCCGCCCACTTCCTTTGTCCCTGAGGACGGCTGAACTATTACTCCAACCAATCACCCGCTCCCCTGTTCCTCACCCCCTCAAACTGTAATCAATCAAGAAGATACCAAGGAGACAAAGGTCTAGCCCAAACTCTATTCAACCCTGGTGCCGCTCCCTTCACTGTGTTTGAAGAGAGAGACAAAAACAAACAGCCCAATTCAGTTAGCCACAAAGAATGTTAACTATATGTTCATAATTAACTCAATTTCATCTGATAATCCATTAAAAATACACATCATATCCCTCCCAATGGGATTACTAATCCCATAAATTTATAAAAGTATATTATGTTTATGCTATCAATCCCAGTCTTTGCATTCAATGTTATACTCATAATAAAAATATCACTATTTCTACTCAAAATAATTCCAACATAAGTGTTAGTCTCCTAACACATTAAAACTAACGTAGCATTGTTTTAACCATACTACCTAGGACATGTTTAAGAATAGTGTCAACATCTTTAACTCACATATCTTCATTCAGATCAATCAGTCAGCTTACAATTCATAATCATACTCAAATGAATTACCCAAAACCAATTTTGAATGACAATTCTTAGTCAGTCACCTTGGTTCCATCATTCAAAGTTAAAACTCTCACCTTGGCACATATTGACACTACCAGACTGCACCTTTATATTATCCATAATTTTAGCATTACCTTCCTCATAACAAGAATTACAACAGATCAGTATCTTAATGCATTCCTAGTCTAAATTACTATCAATTTAGCAGTGTATAATAACTCCTCAATCCAACATACTACCTCAACTAACACTCCCTTCCTCTACCGGCACTCAATCTTCTGGCATCCTCCTTATGTCCTTCAGATAGCTTCATAGTTCATCTTGGATTGCCCATGGCAATGTCCCAATTCCAATGTCACACCTGAGCCGCCCCACCTCCACCATCATTCTGTTTTGTCCATTTTGCCAACCAGTATACCCAAACTATGAAGAACGTTGTATTGGCATAGATCTCTCTCTTCCTGCTCACTCCACATGGACTCCTGTCACATTATTGAGAGAAAAGGCACAAAAGAGAAGGCAATTGATTGCTTTGATTTGATGCTGGATTCAGGTCTCCTGGCAGAGGTGGTGTCGGACAGGAACGTCTTCAACGCCTTTGTTGCTCCTCTTCAGCCGGGTAGAGGGTTTTTGGTTTTTATTGAGGTTTACACCATTCTGGACCGAATTATCTCTGCTTTGCATTACGACACCATCCGTAGTAACCTCAGGAAAGGACAGATCACAACAGTTCAGTTCAGTTAATTTCCAATCCAAAACATCCCTATTAACATTGACTATATGACAAAGTATTATGTTTCACCACTCATTCTTAATACGCATTTCTAATACTTGATCCTGCTGCCTGATAGATTTTTCTTTGAGGGGTCCTTGTATTCCAAAGTGTGACGACCCTCCCACTCTGTCTGCCGTATTCTCTCTTTGCTCTTGTTTCCTTATTAGGATGCCGGTGGGCAGAGTTAGGAGGGTCGTCAGCTACATGGGAAACACCTGGGCCGGGTGTGTCCCAGCATAAATGGACCTCTTCCACATTCATTGACGAGACTCTCTCCAGGCAGATACTTTGATTTTGGTTGTGGTATTTTTGTGGCTTTTTGGTTGTTTGCTTTGGCACCTTTCAACACCTTTCCATATTACATTTATGCATGCAAACACTCACTTACACTACTGATTACTGATTACACACACCATTGTTATTTGATTTAGTTTACTTTAGTTAATAAATATATACTTTGAGTATTCCTTGTCTCCACGTGTCTCCCTTTTGTTACGAACTTGAGCCGGTTCGTGACAAGTGGGGGTTCGTCCGGGATCTTGAACTCGTTGTGTTTGGGAGAACGTGGAGTTAATGTCAAATTCTGTAGGGTCTTTGTTTGTACATTTTGTTAGTTTGTTTGAGTTTGATAGGCCCAGTATTGGTTGCCTTTGGGTTTGGGGTTGTGTACTACGTTGGAGAGAGTACATTGGTTAGTTACCAGTTACCAGGCCCAGCCTGGAATCTCTTGCTCTACTCGCTGTTGGGACATCGGTCGGAGGTGAGTACAATCGGCTGTGTACCTCAGTGGGAGATTGGGTAGGGTAGTGACATTTGCTACCCGGAGCTATAGCTTTTTCCCCTGATAGGCTTAGTGACGTGTTTTGTTTTGGAATACGTTGGGCATGGTTAAATGTTTGTTATTTTTGTGTGCTGTCTGTGGACTGAGCAGTTGTCTCGGGGGCACATCCGTGGCTTGGGGGAATCTACCAGCGTGCTGGGGGGTTTAATTCCTTGCCAGCGGGCTACAGTGCATAATTACCCACCGCGAATCCGCACGAAGACTAGGGTTGAGGTATTGTAGGTTTTGGGGAAGCTCCATATCCCATCTCTCTTCTGTGGTGCTCAGTGTGATTGTCATTTCTCTTGTGTCTGGTGTGCTCAGCAGAGGGTTTGAGCGAGATTATTATGATTTATATATATATTTTTTTATTCTCCTGATTATGGCGTCTAATGTAGACGAGTTCGTTCGCTTTCCATCAGAAGAACTGTTAGAATTATGTACTAAAGAACAGCTGTTGAAGGTTGCTGAACACTACAAGGTTGAAATTAGTGATAAACGTCAAAAAAATTCTATTAGGTTAATATTGAAGGCCAATTTGATGGAGAGTGGTATTCTTGAAGTTACCACTGGGGCAGCCTCTGCTGAGGACACGTTGTCTCCCCGATAGTGTTACAATGACCGCTCCATCGGTTAGTCATAGTAGTCTTCTTTTTGAACAGCAGAAAGAACTGCTTCTGTTACAGCTAGGGCATGATCGTGTAAAATATGAAAGGGAATTGGAATTTAAACAGGATATGGAGCGTGCTAAAATCAAGCTGCAACAAGAGCGACTAGAGTTGGTTAGGGAAGGAAAGCTCTCAGGGGAGAGTTTGCTCTGGGAAGGTGATCCAGAGTTACGTAGGGGTCGTTCCTCTTTTGGTCGTAATCCAGACACATTTGATATTGTTGGGAATTTACGGTTGTTGCCCCAGTTTAATGAAAAGGACCCGGAGACATTATTTTCGTTGTTTGAGCGTGTTGCTGACGCTAGGAGTTGGCCTAATTCTGATAGCACTTTGATGTTGCAGTGTGTGCTGACTGGTAAAGCGCAAGAAGCATATTCAGCTCTTAGTGTAGCCGACAGTGTTAGTTATGATAAGGTTAAAACGGCTGTGTTACAGAGTTACGAATTGGTCCCTGAGGCTTACCGCCAAGATTTAGAACTTTAAAAAGGGATGATCAGCAGACTCATGTTGAGTTTGCGCAAATATTATCTTCACAGTTTAATCGCTGGTGTTTCGCCTCTGCAGTTATGACTATCCAAGGGCTGTGTGATCTGATTATGTCAGAACAATTTAAGGACACAATCCCTGATCGTATAGCGACGTACATTAACGAACAAAAAATAAAGACTGTCGCTGAAGCTGCAGTTTTGGCAGATGAATATGTGTTGACTCACAAAAATGTTTTTGCAGAACCCCGTATTCGGAGTGAGTGGGGGCGTTCGCAGAGATTTGGGCCTCGCTCGCCGAGATACTTCGGTTCCCGGGCAGAGTTTCATTCAACTAGGGTTGAGCCTGATACCTGTGGTAAAACTGACTTTGGTCAAGAGTGTCACTACTGTCAAGAATTAGGTCATTGGAAAAATGTATGTCCGATTCTTAGGTCTAGGGGTAAATTCAGTATAGGTGCTTATGGTAAATCGAGGCCTACAGCGTTAGCAGCACCTGTTCCACATCAGTTCACTCCTGACGCATTGTCTCATGCCCAGGGCCATGTGAAAGGCTATATTGATCCCGACTATTTACCTTTCATTACGGAGGGTTTTGTGTCTATGTTAGGAAGTAAGAACCTAGTGCCAGTAAAGATCCTAAGAGACACAGGTGCCTCTGAATCATTTGTGTTGGAATCTGTGTTACCCTTCTCTGCGGAGACTGATTCGGGGAATAGTGTTCTAATTAGGGGAATAGGTTTGAACACTGTCAGTTCCATTGCATAAACTGATGTTGGATTGTGGACTGGTGAAAGGTGAGGTTGTTGTGGGGGTGCGTCCTTCATTGCCTATTGAGGGTATTGACGTGATCCTTGGAAATAACTTGGCTGGGGAGCGTGTGTGGCCTATCGTGTTTCCATCTTTAGTGGTTTCCACTAAGCCTTCAATTGTAGGGATTCCTGATGAGAGTGCGCAGAATTTCCCAGAGGTGTTCTCTGCGTGTGCAGTGACACGTTCTATGATCCATGACGACCTGGTCACGGAACTGGCTAACAAGAATACCACAAAGAAGTCTGTTACTGTTTTCCCTGTTATCTCGTTATCTGTATCCCGCTCCGATTTAATCGAGGCGCAACGGACTGACCCTACATTAGAAGAGTTGCGGTAACAAATTGTGCCTGTGGAACAGTTGGGAGATGTCGCACAGGGCTATTTTCTCCAAGAGGAGGTCCTGATGAGAAAGTGGATGTCTCATGGTAGTTGTTTTCTGGGGGAGGCGATTAGTCAGTGTCACGAATTCCGCCGAGACTGCTCCTCCTCCTTGTTCGGGCAGGCTTCGGCGTTCGTCGTCCCCGGAGTACTAGCTGCTACCGCTTGATGTTCTCTGTGTTTGTTTGTTTTTGTCTTGTTGGTGCACCTGTTTCGTATTATGTATTGATTATGTCACCTATAAGTTTCCTTTGGTTTTGTTTGCAGTTGTGTGTTGTTGTCCGCCTGTCCGCTGGTGAATGTTATTTGTTTTCTAGTTGTTAGTGTTTTATGCACTGTTTGCGTAATCGCTCGCCTCCTGTGTTTTGAGGCCGTTATTTTGTATTTGTCTTTGTGACAATTAAAGTCGTTTTCGACTAAGCTTCTGTGTCCTGCGCCTGACTCCAACACCACATCCACATCAGCTTCTGACAGAACAACACACCATACTATGGAGTCAGCAGGAGCAGCGGCGGCGACCGAGTCGCTGGAGGATCAGGTCAGCTGCCAGGACGCCAGGATCCAGCAACTCGGCTCCGCCATGCAGGAGGTGATGAACACCCTGCGCCGATGGGAAAGGGGAGGCGTGCCCACACCTCCTCCTACATTACCACCACCATCGGCCAGCCCCACCAGACCAGCTCCGGAATCCAGCTCCAGAATTCGGCTCTCGCTCCCGAGGGCGTATGATGGCACCGCAGCCGGGTGTCAGGGGTTCCTCCTTCAGGTGGAACTCTACCTGGCCACCATACACCCGGCGCCCTCGGGATACAAGAGCGTTTCCGCCCTCATCTCCTGTCTCACCGGCAAGGCGTTGGAGTGGGCCAACGCCGAATGGAGGGGAATAGACGCCGCCACCATCAGCTACGCGGAGTTCTCCCGCCGCTTCAGGGCTGTTTTCGATCACCCTCCTGAGGGTAAAGCGGCGGGGGAGTGTCTGTTCCACCTCCGACAGGGGAAGAGGAGCGCACAGGAGTTCGCCCTGGATTTCCGGACTCTAGCGGCGGATGCGGGGTGGAATGAGAGGGCCCTCATCGACCACTATCGGTGTAGCCTGCGTGAGGACGTTCGTCGAGAGCTGGCCTGCAGGGACACCAATCTGTCCTTCGACCAGCTAGTGGACATGTCCATCCGTCTGGATACCCTGCTGGCCACCCACGGACGTCCCGAGTTGGGGCCGTCCATTCCATCCCCCAGCACCTCCGAGCCGAGCCCTATGGAGCTCGGGGGTGCTGGCGCTAGAGAGAGAAGGAGAGAGAACCCGAGGGGGGCCGTCCCCTGCACCAGCTGTGGCCGTGGAGGACACACTGCGGCTAGGTGCTGGGGAGGGTCTCCAGGGAATCTGGGCAACAGGTCGCGCACTGGGGAGTCATTTCAGGTGAGTAGGC
Source organism: Coregonus clupeaformis (assembly GCF_020615455.1). Lineage (NCBI taxonomy): Eukaryota > Metazoa > Chordata > Actinopteri > Salmoniformes > Salmonidae > Coregonus > Coregonus clupeaformis. The sequence goes on along the minus strand of NC_059203.1, from coordinate 53,924,130 downwards.
GCCCCACTCACCCAGAGCTCTCTGTTGTTCACTTGTGTATACCTGTGGTATTTCCTCAGGTTGCATCTCATTCCCAGCATAAGGCGCTAGTCGATTCAGGCGCAGCTGGGAATTTTATTGATCAGAAATTTTGTTCTAAGTTAGGGATTCCCCTCCTGCCCGTCGATGCACCCTTTCCTGTCCATGCCCTAGATAGCCGCCCATTGGGATCTGGGTTGATTAGGGAGGTCACAGCGCCACTAAAGATGAAGACGCAGGGGGGTCATGAGGAGATTATTCAGTTGTACCTAATTGACTCTCCTGTGTATCCCGTGGTGCTGGGGCTTCCTTGGTTAATCACCCATGACCCCACCATTTCGTGGCAACAGAGGGCTCTCAAGGAATGGTCTGGCCAGTGTGTTGGGCGATGTTTAGGTGTTTCCGTTGGGGCGACCACGGTGGAGAGTCCGAACCAAGTGCCCGCAATGCACATTCCCCCTGAGTATGAGGATTTGGCACTCGTGTTCAGCAAGACGAGGGCGACGCGATTGCCACCTCATAGACAGGGAGATTGTGCGATAAACCTCCAGACAGGTGCGGCACTCCCGCGGAGCCATGTGTATCCTCTGTCTCAAGAGGAGACGGCGGCTATGGAGACATACATAGCTGAGTCCCTGAGACAAGGATACATACGGCCCTCCACTTCCCCTGCGTCCTCAAGTTTCTTTTTTGTGAAGAAGAAGGATGGAGGGTTGCGCCCGTGTATTGATTACCGTAGTCTCAATCAGATCACTGTGAAATACAGTTATCCTCTTCCTCTGATTGCAAGTATGACTGAATCATTGCGCGGAGCGCGTTTCTTCACAAAACTGGATCTCAGGAGCGCTTATAACTTGGTGCGCATTAGGGAGGGAGATGAATGGAAGACGGCATTTAGTACCACCTCAGGTCATTATGAGTATCTTGTCATGCCATACAGGTTAATGAATGCTCCTTCAGTCTTCCAATCATTTGTGGACGAGATCTTCCGGGACCTGCATGGGCAGGGAGTGGTAGTGTACATTGACGACATCCTAGTGTACTCTGCTACACGAGCGAGCATGTAGCCCTGGTGCGCCGAGTGTTGGGTAGGCTGTTGGAGCATGACTTGTATGTCAAGGCAGAGAAATGTCTGTTTTTCCAGGAGTCCATCTCCTTCTTGGGTCATCGGTTGTCCGCGTCAGGGGTGAAGATGGAGATTGACCGTGTGTCAGCCGTGCGTAACTGGCAAACCCCAACCCCTGTTAAAGAGGTGCAGCAGTTTTTGGGTTTTGCCAATTACTACCGGAGGTTTATCCGGGGTTTTGGACAGGTGGCAGCTCCCATTACTTCCCTGCTGAAGGGGGGCCCGGTGCGTTTGCAGTGGTCGGCTGAAGCGGACAGGGCGTTTTGTAAACTGAAGGACCTGTTCACTTCGGCTCCGGTGCTGGCGTACCCGGACCCTGCTTTAGCGTTCCAGGTAGAGGTGGACGCGTCAGAGGCCGGTATTGGGGCAGTACTGTCGCAACGCTCCGGCACGCCTCCTAAGCTCCGTCCCTGCGCTTTTTATTCTAAAAAGCTCAGCCCGGCGGAACGTAATTAAGACGTAGGGGACAGGGAGCTGTTAGCCGTGGTTCAAGCCCTAAAGGTGTGGAGGCATTAGCTTGAGGGGGCTCAACACCCTTTTCTCATTCTGACTGACCATCGTAACCTGGAGTACATCCGGGCAGCTAGGAGATTGAACCCTCGTCAGGCTAGGTGGAACATGTTTCTGACCCGGTTCGTTTTTAAGATCACTTACATCCCAGGGTCCCAGAACGGTAAGGCAGACGCCCTGTCCCGGCGGTATGACACAGAGGAGAGGTCCATTGAGCCCACTCCCATACTGCCGGAGTCTTGTCTGGTGGCACCGGTGGTATGGGAGGTCGATGCGGAAATTGAGCGGGCGTTACGCACCGACCCTACTCCCCCAGAGTGTCTAGTGGGTCGGACGTACGTGCCGCTCGAGGTCCGTGATCGTCTCATTTATTGGGCTCATACGTCACCCTCCTCTGGACATCCAGGTATTGGCCGGACAGTGCACTGCCTTAGTGTTAAGTACTGGTGGCCAACTTTGGCTAGGGATGTGAGGGTTTATGTCTCCTCCTGCTCGGTGTGCGCTCAGTGTAAGGCGCCTAGACACCTGCCCAGGGGGAAGTTACAACCCCTGCCCGTTCCACAACGCCGTGGTCTCACCTCTCGGTGGACTTTGTCACGGACCTTCCCCCCTCTCAGGGGAATACCACTATTCTGGTTGTTGTGGATCGGTTCTCTAAGGCCTGTCGTCTCATTCCAATGCCGGGTCTCCCTACTGCCTTACTTTGTTCACCCACGTCTTCCAGCACTACGGGGTTCCCAAGGATATAGTGTATGATCGGGGTCCCCAATTCACCTCTAGAGTCTGGAGGGTGTTCATGGAACGCTTGGGGGTCTCGGTTAGCCTTACTTCGGGTTACCACCCTGAGAGTAACGGGCAGGTGGAGAGAGTGAACCAGGATGTGGGTAGGTTTCTGAGATCCTATTGCCAGGGCCGGCCGGAGGAGTGGTCAGGGTATATCCCCTGGGCAGAGATGGCTCAGAACTCTCTTCGCCACTCCTCTACTAACCTGACCCCTTTCCAGTGTGTGTTAGGGTATCAGCCGGTTCTGGCACCATGGCATCAGAGCCAGATCGAGGCTCCTGCGGTGGATGAGTGGTTTCGGCGCTCGGAGGAGACGTGGAACGCTGCACACGTACATCTGCAGCGGGCCATCCGCAGGCAGAAGGCGAGCGCCGATCTCCACCGCAGTGAGGGTCCAGTATACGCCCCTGTAGATCGAGTCTGGCTCTCGACTCGAAACCTGCCCCTTCGCCTGCCCTGCCGGAAGCTTGGCCGGCGGTTTGTGGGGCCATTTAAAGTCCTGAGGAGATTGAACGAGGTGTGTTACAAGTTGCAACTGCCTAATGACTATCACATTAACCCCTCGTTCCATGTGTCTCTCCTCAGGCCGGTGGTAGCTGGTCTACTCCAGGAGAGTGAGATAAGAGAGACCCCCCCGCCCCCACTGAACATCGAGGGGGCTCCGGCGTACTCAGTCCGGTCCATCGTGGATTCGAGACGTCGGATGGGGGGTCTACAATATCTCGTGGAGTGGGAGGGGTACGGTCCGGAGGAACGGTGCTGGGTGCCTAGGAGGGACATTTTAGATCCATCCCTCCTGACTGAGTTCCACCGTAGTCATCCTACGCGCCCTGCTCCACGTCCTCCTGGCCGTCCCTGAGGCCGGGGTCGGCGCACGGCTGGAGCCTGCGCGTCAAGGGGGGGGTACTGTCACGAATTCCGCCGAGACTGCTCCTCCTCCTTGTTCGGGCAGGCTTCGGCGTTCGTCGTCCCCGGAGTACTAGCTGCTACCGCTTGATGTTCTCTATGTTTGTTTGGTTTTGTCTTGTTGGTGCACCTGTTTCGTATTATGTATTGATTATGTCACCTATAAGTTTCCTTTGGTTTTGTTTGCAGTTGTGTGTTGTTGTCCGCCTGTCCGCTGGTGAATGTTATTTTTTTTCTAGTTGTTGGTGTTTTACGCACTGTTTGCGTAATCGCTCGTCTCCTGTGTTTTGAGGCCCGTTATTTTGTATTTGTCTTTGTGACAATTAAAGTTGTTTTCGACTAAGCTTCTGTGTCCTGCGCCTGACTCCAACACCGCATCCACATCAGCTTCTGACAGTCAGGTTGTGGTACCAGTTAAGCTTCGTGAGTTGGTGCTGACAACTTCTCACAACGACGTTGCTGGACATATGGGTGTGAGAAAAACCTACAATCGCATATTACGACATTTCTTTTGACCAAGATTAAAGAGGGATGTTTCTGATTTCATCAAAACTTGTCACACCTGTCAATTAACTGGTCAACCTAATCAAGCTATTAAGCCGGTACCACTGTTCCCTATTCCTGTACTCAGTAAACCTTTTGAGTATCTGATTATTGACTGTGTTGGTCCTCTGCCTCGTTCTAGAAAGGGTAGTAATTATTTGTTGACTGTGATGTGTCAGACCACTAGGTTTCCTGCTGCCTATCCTCTCCGGTCTATCACGACTAAGTCTGTGTTAAAAGCTTTGACTCAGTTTCTCTCACTGTTTGGAATCCCTAAGGTCATTCAAAGTGATCAAGGATCTAATTTCACCTCTAATCTCTTTGGTCAGGTTCTCCAACAACTCCATATTAAACACAACTTGTCTAGCGCCTATCATTCCCAAAGTCAAGGAGCACTGGAACGTTTCCATCAAACACTTAAGTCTTTGTTGAGAGCTTATTGTACTGAGATGGATAAGGATTGGGAGGAGGGGTTGCCTTGGTTACTGTTAGCTGCTAGGGAGGTTTTACAGGAGAGCATGGGTTTTAGCCCAAATAACCTTGTGTTTGGACATAGGGTCCGTGGGCTTTTATCTGTTCTCCAGGATGACTGGGAGTCTCCCGAGCCTCCTCTCAGTCCCTGTTATCATATATATGTGTGTGATTTTCGGCGACGCTTGTATGCCGCTGGTGAAATGGCTAAAGAGAAGCTATCATCTTCACAGGACAGGATGAAGAGCATATATGATCACCGAGCTGAGCCTCGTCACTTTAGTCCAGGTGATCAGGTTCTGGCTCTGCTGCCAATTGTTGGTTCTCCTTTTCAAGCCAAGTTTCAAGGTCCATATACAGTGGTGCGCCAGTACACTGAGCAAAATTATCTAGTTGCCACTCCAGAACGGAGGAAAGAACACCAACTGTGCCATGTAAATTTGTTAAAACCCTATTATTGCCGTTCCTCTGAGACTGAACAGGGGGAGTCTACAGAGGACGGTAAGGCTGTTCTTTTGGCTGATACTGTTTATTCCCTGGGTTCTGGTCATGCTAGGTCTGTGCAGGAGCAGGAAGCTGTTTCTGGTCCCGACGATTGCATACTGCAGGGTAGATTGAAAATTGAGAGACACTGGATATTTTAGATAGCCTTCTTACTCATCTACCTGTTGATGGGCGGAAAGAGATGGTTGGTTTGATTCGGAGATTTCAAGGGTTGTTTTCTGATACACCTACAGTGGGGAAAAAAAGTATTTAGTCAGCCACCAATTGTGCAAGTTCTCCCACTTAAAAACATGAGAGAGGCCTGTAATTTTCATCATAGGTACACATCTATGACAGACAAAATGAGATTTTTTTTCTCCAGAAAATCACATTCTAGGATTTTTTATGAATTTATTTGCAAATTATGGTGGAAAATAAGTATTTGGTCAATAACAAAAGTTTCTCAATACTTTGTTATATACCCTTTGTTGGCAATGACACAGGTCAAATGTTTTCTGTAAGTCTTCACAAGGTTTTCACACACTGTTGCTTTGGCCCATTCCTCCATGCAGATATCCTCTAGAGCAGTGATGTTTTGTGGCTGTCGCTGGGCAACACGAACTTTCAACTCCCTCCAAAGATTTTCTATGGTGTTGAGATCTGGAGACTGGCTAGGCCACTCCAGGACCTTGAAATGCTTCTTACGAAGCCACTCCTTTGTTGCCCGGGCGGTGTGTTTGGGATCATTGTCATGCTGAAAGACCCAGCCACGTTTCATCTTCAATGCCCTTGCTGATGGAAGGAGGTTTTCACTCAACATCTCACGATACATGGCCCCATTCATTCTTTCATTTACACGGATCAGTCGTCCTGGTCCCTTTGCAGAAAAACAGCCCCAAAGCATTATGTTTCCACCCCCATGCTTCACAGTAGGTATGGTGTTCTTTGGATGCAACTCAGCATTCTTTGTCCTCCAAACACGACGAGTTGAGTTTTTGGTTTCATCTGACCATATGACATTCTCCCAATCCTCTTCTGGATCATCCAAATGCACTCTAGCAAACTTCAGACGGGCCTGGACATGTACTGGCTTAAGCAGGGGGACACGTCTGGCACTGCAGGATTTGAGTCCCTGGTGGCGTAGTGTGTTACTGATGGTAGGCTTTGTTACTTTGGTCCCAGCTCTCTGCAGGTCATTCACTAGGTCCCCCCGTGTGGTTCTGGGATTTTTGCTCACCGTTCTTGTGATCATTTTGACACCACGGGGTGAGATCTTGCGTGGAGCCCCAGATCGAGGGAGATTATCAGTGGTCTTGTATGTCTTCCATTTCCTAATAATTGCTCCCACAGTTGATTTCTTCAAACCAAGCTGCTTACCTATTGCAGATTCAGTCTTCCCAGCCTGGTGCAGGTCTACAATTTTGTTTCTGGTGTCCTTTGACAGCTCTTTGGTCTTGGCCATAGTGAAGTTTGGAGTGTGACTGTTTGAGGTTGTGGACAGGTGTCTTTTATACTGATAACAAGTTCAAACAAGTGCCATTAATACAGGTAACGCGTGGAGGACAGAGGAGCCTCTTAAAGAAGAAGTTACAGGTCTGTGAGAGCCAGAAATCTTGCTTGTTTGTAGGTGACCAAATACTTATTTTCCACCATAATTTGCAAATAAATTCATAAAAAATCCTACAATGTGATTTTCTGGATTGTTTTTTCTCAATTTGTCTGTCATAGTTGACGTGTACCTATGATGAAAATTACAGGCCTCTCTCATCTTTTTAAGTGGGAGAACTTGCACAATTGGTGGCTGACTAAATACTTTGTTCCCCCACTGTACACGTACAAACTTAATAGAACATGATATTGACATTGGAGATGCTGACCCCATTCGTCAACGGTTCTATAGAGTTTCTTCAGAGAAACTGCGTTGTCTGGATGCTGAGGTCAGGTACATGCTGGAGAGTAAAATAGCAGAGCCTTCTTTCTCCAGTTGGGCTTCTCCCTGTATCTTGGTCAGTAAATCGGATGGAACAAACAGATTTTGTACGGACTACCGTAAGGTAAACGATGTCACTAAGCCGGATTCATTTCCTCTTCCTCGGATGGAGGACTGCGTTGATCAAGTCGGCACAGCTAAGTTTGTGAGCAAATTTGACCTGTTAAAGGGCTATTGGCAGGTGCCACTGACGAGTAGGGCACGTGAAATCTCTGCCTTTATTACACCTTTTGGTCTGTACTCGTATTCGGTTATGAGTTTCGGCCTGCGTAATGCGCCTGCCACTTTTCAGCGACTTATGAACAGGGTTGTCTCTGGTCTGGCCGGGTGCGCTGTTTATCTGGACGATGTAGTGATATATGCAGATACTTGGGAGGAACATCTGTCCCATATTCAAGCCTTGTTCGGACATCTGGCTGCGGGTCGCCTCACGATAAATTTGGCTAAATGTGAGTTTGCTCAGGCAACTGTTACATACCTTGGAAAGGTGGTTGGGCAGGGTGAAGTGCGTCCTGTTCGGGCTAAAGTGGTAGCTATTGATGCTTTTCCACTACCAACTACAAAAAAGGAACTGATTTGTTTCTTGGGAATGATTGGGTATTATCGTGGTTTTTGTAGGAACTTCTCTACTGTGGTCGCTCCCTTGACAGATTTGCTGAAAGCTAAGGCTGTGTATGTATGGTCTTCTCGTTGTCAACAGGCTTTCGAAGATGCAAAGAGGTTGCTTACCTCAACTCCGGTACTGGCTGCTCCTCGTGTGGATTTGTCATTTACCTTGCAGGTGGATGCTAGTCATGTGGGGGCAGGTGCAGTTTTGCTGCAAGCAGATGTGGCTGGGGTTGAGAGGCCTGTTAGTTTATTTTCCAAAAAGTTTAACCATTATCAGTTGAACTATTCGGTCCTTGAAAAAGAAGCATTAGCACTCATATGGGCGCTACAACACTTTGAAGTGTATGTCGGGTCGGGAGTAGTACCTATTGTGGTCTACACCGACCATAACCCTCTCACCTTTTTGAGGTCCATGAGGTGTCCTAATCAGAGGATAATGAGATGGTGTTTATTTTTACAATCCTTCCATCTAGATGTGCGGCACATCCGGGGGACTGATAACGTGATTGCTGATGCGCTCTCTCGTGCGCCCTGTTCCTGAATATTGATGTGACTGACCATGTTTTGTTTTGTCATGTTCTATCTTTCCTGTTTGTCCCCTCCTAGTCTTGTGTTCTTCTTTCCTCTTAAATGTTGCTTCCTGTGTGTAAAGGTTGCTGAGGTCTGGAGAGGAGGATGATGGTTGGGGCAAGTGGAGGTGTGAACATGTACAATTTGTCGGTTTGGGACACAGGAGCTGGTACGTTGTTCCGGGGTCCTTGTTGGTCCCTGGTTTTATGGGGGGGGGGGGGGGTGACGACCCTCCCACTCTGTCTGCCGTATTCTCTCTTTGCTCTTGTGTCCTTATTAGGATGCCGGTGGGAGTTGGGAGGGTTGTCAGCTACATGGGAAACACCTGGGACGGGTGTGTCCCAGCATAAATGGACCTCTTCCACATTCATTGACGAGACTCTCTCCAGGCAGATACTTTGATTTTGGTTGTTGTATTTTTGTGGCTTTTTGGTTGTTTGCTTTGGCACCTTTCAACACCTTTCCATATTACATTTATGCATGCAAACACTCACTTACACTACTGATCACACACACCATTGTTATTTGATTTAGTTTACTTTAGTTAATAAATATATACTTTGAGTATTCCTTTAAACGCCCCCTAGTTTCACATTCTCCCTTGAATTCTCCCAAATTATATAACCCAATTGTTTTATTGTAACATTCCTATATTTCCTCATAATCTATTTGATATTACTCTGGTGTTTCCCTTTTTCTTGTTCGAATTCTAACAATTGCTTACACTTCTCTCCTCATCCTGGTTGATCATAAAATTGTTTATAGTTAGAATTCCCTAAATATTACAAAAGTTGTGATTGAATCCTAGCACACAGTCCTGGTAACTGTGAAGATTTTGAACTACTGTTAATTCTTTAAACGGAGATGTGGTGCATATTAGACTATTTTCTTTATTTACTTGTAATGTAATATATTGTACTCATCTATACCAATAATTGTTTAACGGCTCCTTCCATTCCCTTTCTTCTGTATTTGGTATGGCTCTAACATGTACCGGGTTTAGTGCACTTTCCCAAGGAATAACTACTCCAACAACACTTCCCCCTGGAACTCTAACACTAAGTACTACATCAAATTGTTTATCTAAGTCTATGATCCATCTGTCTTTTTATTTTATTATCTTAAGGTCACCGTTCCCCCATGTGATTTCCCCATACTCCTTGTTGCTGGTTCTTCCCACACCAATAACCATTTAACCCTTGTATTTTAATAGTGATCCCTTTCTGTATTTTAGTTATGGTTCCTGCCTGTGCAGGAATATACATTCTAATCCTGTCTTTATCCCTTCTATGTCTTGTTCTTCTGCTCTTTACTATTATCAGTACCCCATTCCCCTTATTCTCAGGGAACTAGTCAAGGGCAGAGAAATCAATGATGAGGATATCTGGTGCGTCTTGGAGGTCTGGAATCTCTCGGTGGTCTAGAATGTCTTGGAGGTCTGGAATCTCTCGGCGGTCTGGAAGGTCTTGGAGGTCTGGAATCTCTCGCGGTCTCTCAGTCATCAGTTCCCTCACTCTGGTTCAATGGTTTAGATGATACCCGATCGCGCTCCCCTCTATCCGTACCACCGTTGGTGTAACCTGGACGATGATGTATGGTCACTTTAGCTGTTAACCTTCTTCCGTCACTAGGGTCTCCGGATCAGCCAGAGTCCCTCTCAATCTATCAACATCGGTCTGCGAAGAGTGTCCTTCTACCAGCCTACCCATAAGGAAGCTCTGAGTTACTGCTGCAAGGACACACAAGCACAGACACACACAAAAGACAACAATGCTACCCAATGGCTGGGGTTGGAACACTCCTATAGTGGGAAATATGGATCTAAGTATCTGTCTCCGCCACTTTTACCATCATTGAGGTAGCCAACAACACCTGATACAGGCCCCTCCACCTAGGGTCTTTCCAACTCTTTCTTCCGTTGTCTTTTACCATCACATAGTCTCCAGGGCGCAGAAAATACTCAGATTCTCCTACTCCGTTGGGCAGAGTTCCCTTCACCCATGGGAAAAAAATCTTAAGAACATTGTTAGGTTAGGTGAGACACAGTATGCTACTTATGTCCTCTCATCCGTCAGGAGAAGCCTTGAGATTATGAAGCGCACCTCCTTCCAGCTCGTTGTAGTCCCCTCATTTCATAGACAGACCTCTACACCCTGCCTCCTATCACAAAAACAAAAAAGATTTAACCTAACCCATAACACATTATTACTACTGCTCATATCCTTAATACAATTTGCATATCTTACCACAAAAACATTAAAAATATTAAAACCATTAAAGACCATTAAAACTCCTGTAAGCCCAAAAATCATTAAAACACCTGTAAAACCCCTGTAAGCCCAAAAACTAAATTGTTAACACCTTCCCCCCTTTGGACACCTGCATCACATCGTGATTCATGTGTTCAAAAAACAAAACAACAACAACATTGCTTGTTAAACCAAAAATAATAACTGAACTTAAAATGACAACCCTTGATGATATCTTAACCCAATTGCATTTGTTATTCAAGGATATTTCTCCTTCAAGACTAACTCTCCCACTTCATCTTTGTCCTGTTTGGGATGATATATAGGATTTATGCCAAATTATATACTTCTTTACAATTCCTTATTATAAATCAACCCCCTAATTCAACATGCCTCCAAGATTTATAGTGTGGATGATCAGGTCACACTATAAAGCCAGGATAGATTGCAGAGGTCATTGAAATCATTCAATTAATTGTTCCATCAAATAGTATACTACTCATTAACAACCGTCAAAACATTTAATAAATGTTGTATCCCAAGTATACAGTATGTCTTTAGTACAGCTCTTTTTCAAAATAAATCACACGTATTTACTTATCCGTCAGTAAATAAAAGCCCAAATTACATGTGTTTGCCCCTTTAAGATATTTCACTTCCATCCCGTGAAAAAACCCAACATTTCATACCAAGTGGTTTGTTTGTGGTTATTTGAACACCATATAGTAAAACAATAAACAAACAAAAAATGGCCAGGCCTTATTTATAGTCACAGAAAATATTTCAAAGAAAAGAGAATCACTCCCCCCTTTTTCCTGGAAGAAAAAGTACACATTTAGTTAGTTTTTTCCACATCTCCTGATCACTCCTTTCAGACAACCCTCAAGAACATCACTTGTGACTGCTCCCTTCTCCAGTGAATTCCACAATCTAGTGCACATAAAACGAAATAAAATCCCATATGATTTAACCCCCTAGGCTTTTCCTTAGCCGCACTGCTACCATTCAATCACCCCCAACATGCTTCGTGACGTCGGAAACTCAAATATGCTATCTCTTGCCTCGTTGGTTGTACTCTCCCACATGCCCTGTGGCCCCCCTCCTATAAAATCGTTTACTAATGTGACGATGGTTTCCCCATTACCTTCTGTGGACATACCCCTTCCTTAACTATTATTAGTCCCTCTGATCTGCATTTAATTTGGACTCCCATTCCACACAGTGTATCTCTTCCTACTAAATTAATTGGAATTTGTTCTGACACTAATATATGTACACATTTCCTGCTTCTTATTTTACTGGAACTGTCATATGTATTAACTGCGTTCGTCATGAAAATTCTACTGTCTGTGCATCTTTGCCTGACATGGGGTTGGTGAGAGGCATAATTTGGACTTACACATGAGTAAGTTGCTCCAGTTTCTATCATCATTGGGGTACCTCTATTCTTCACCTGAACCTTTAGCATAGGTTCTTCATCAGCCTGCATAGTTACTGCCACTAGCTGACCCTCCCTTTTAGGATTATCTGGGCATCCCTAGTATCCATGATTTGGTCCTCCCCACGGGTTCACTGGGCCCTGTGGAGCCTGTGTCTGAGACTGCTGCCATTCAGCTAGGCTGTGCCCATTTCCTTGCCAATTACCCTGTTGTGGTTGCCTAGGCCACCACGGCTTGGTGGGACAACTCTTTCTTGTATGTCCTGATTGATTGCACCTCCAACAGACACCTGGTCTTCTTGGTCCACCATTCGGGTGTGTCTGATGCTGGGGTTGGTACCATTGATTCTTGGGTCCATTTTCATTATTCTTGTTTTGCCACGGCCCAGGGGATTGGTGTGTATACACATTCACTACTGGTAAGGCAGGAGCTCTTTGGCCTTGCTGCTGAGGCAGTGGTTGTTGACCTCCCTGGATGACAGGTGCCATGGCACCCTCCTCCGGAGTAATCACTAGAGCTTGCGTTCTCTTTTTGTCCTTTCTTGACAGCTCGTCCAACTGCATTTGTGTCAGTTTTCTTTGAATGTCTCTCCCTTGTTCTGTCAGTTTCTGTTCATCCTTCCTGTATTTCTCCACTGCGTGGATAACATGGTCACAGAACTCTTTGTGTGACTTTGACGTTAGTCCCACCACATCTTCTAGTCTGCTTCTTACAGGCGTTGGCATTGCTTCCGTCAATGATGTTCTGAACAGTGTTGTCATCAGTGGATCCCCCTCTGGATCTCTTTCTGTTTCTTGTCGCCACCTCTTGAGCTGGTTCTCCAGGTACCCTGCCGGGTTTTCTTTATCCCCCAATGGCTCCCCTCTTAGTGCTTTAGGGTCTATTTTGGCTGGATACTCTATCCTCAGAGTGTGCCACAGGCCACTCCATCCAGTATCGTTCTCCGCACCGCCGGTATGAGGCCATCCGCCTGCATCAAGTTCTCCATTTTGGCCACTCCCACCACCCTGGCCAGCAATGCCTTCAAGTCTCCCACCAGTAGCTTCCCCATCGTTTGTTCTTCAAATGTTCTAATCCATTTTCCTGCTCCTTCATGCAGGTTAGGCAGTCTAGTCACCAGACCTTCCAGGTCCTGCGTTCCCCAGGGCACATAGTGAACCTGTGTCCCCTTTACCAAAATGGGACATTGAGCTCCATATTTCTCTGGCTTTTTTATTGTCCTTCTGTTTCTTAAATTTGCTTTTTCCAGATGAGCGTATAGTGCCTTACCTAATTCTGTGACTATAGGTTTGCCTCCTGTGGCTCCTTGCTCTGATAGTCGTCCCTCTGTCTCACTCTGTTCTTGCTCAGAGTCAGCATACTGTCTAAGTTCTTCACCTTCTCCATCACTCGTATTCTACACATCTTTTTGCCCTCCATACTTTTGTTCATCTACCCCATAATTTTCTAGTTCTTTTAACATGTCCCTCAGTCCTCCATAACAGTCTATATCTAAATGTGATTTGTCTCCTCTTTTAGGCGTGGAAACTTGTTGCTTCCCCTTTTCTTCTCCTTCTATCTCTACATTCCCTGTTATTGAGACTACACCTGTAACCTGTGAATACTGCTCCCCTTCTATATATTTTCAAGATTTCTCTCTCTTTCTCTCTTCTTCTTTCTTTTCTCCCCTTTCTCTCCTGTTTTATAGTTCTTTATTAGTGTATCCATTTCCTCGCACACGGTTACATCAAATGTTCCCTCCCTTGGCCATTTAGTTACTATTTTCCTGGTCCTTTTTTCCCATTTGTCAGAGATATTACCAATATCTTCACTATCTTCTGGGAACCTTCTCTTCATGATTGCTACTGGTGTTCCTTCCATCTCTACTCCTTGTGTGGTTCAGTGTCTATATTAGGGTGTAAGGTAAATTATTCCTGTTGCCTTTCTCAGCTAAACGTTTTTATATCCCTCAGTTAATGGTATTTTCTCCCTAATATATCTTCATACTCTTCTTCTTTCCCTAAATGAGATTTTATCCCTTGCCTTTCCTTTACTATCCTTCTATCATTACTGGATCAATGACACTTGTAATAACTATTTCGCATTAAATTGTGCCTTTTTCTGATAATGTTATAATTGTAGCCTATTGCATTACTTTAGTTTAAAATATAAGTTTGTTTATTCAACAAATCTAGAACCCACTATAAGTCGGTGCTATTCCCTCAGCACAATAGCCAAAGCTACTTGCATCCCCTGGTTCACGTAACGAAAATAAATGATTGTTTTAGAATTCACCACCTATTTGCATACACCACTGGTGTTAAGCAACCTATCGAATAAAGTAATAACAATTAGAATTTGTCAAAGAACTGTTTTCCAGTCAAGTATTTAGACTTACAGCTCAATTCGTACTAGCTGGACTGTCTCTCTTTTACCCGCGAACCAGAGCCATAAATAATTTTCCTTTGTTACCACAGCTCCAGTGCAATTGCCAACCCGCTATTCAATTTCTGTAACTGTCTTTTCCGATTACGCTCTAATTAATAAAACAAACACTGGCTATAATTTACAAGCATACATTTAATTCCCATCCATATTCAATTTTATTCTCAGTAGCTTTCAAATTATCAACTCATTCAGGCGGCGGGTAGCCTAGTGGTCAAGAGCGCCGTGCCAGCAACGGAAAGGTTGCCGGTTTTAATCCCCGAGCCGACCAGGCGAAAAATCTGCCGATATGCCCCCGAGCAAGGCACCCAACCCTAACCACTCCTGTATATCGCTCTGGACAAGAGCGTCTGCCAAATGACCAAAATGCAATTCAGCGCCACAGAAAATAACTATCTTTCTCCCTGTCTCCTATTCCGGTTGAATACCGGAGTCGTTCAATTTGAAATCAGCCAGCTGCTAAATCGTTCAGTCTTATAACACAAAATGAACATTGACTGTTCTATCAATCTAAGCAACCCATAAACGTAATTGGAAAATCTAATGCAGAATCTATGCTTTATCTGAATGACAAGTAAATCCTCCGTTATTCCAATTCTAAATGGTCTGTATTTCTAGTATCTTGCACATACCACATTTATCACAAAATAGCTTTGAAGGACACAGATCTCACATGCTCAACGTATAACTTAGCAGTCAACGAGTCAAACCCACATTCATTGATTTTGCAACAGATCTAACGACTTAACCAAATGAATTATATTTCCCCCCTAATATACTAAAATTTCTTGACTATATCACCTCTGCTTCTGAAATGATAGATAACTATTATAATTCTTAACCTTTTCTACCACACGCGTTTGGGCGCGTAAGCCAGCACTTATATATTATTCCACTTTTATCCACTCTATTAATCAATTACCCGCACAGAGGAACATCAATTTAATTACCTAGACACCCGTACATGTAACCTGTTCCTCCAACTGGATTTGTCCTACCCCTCCGAGAAAAGACACACACACACACACCTTCTGATTTCCTCTTAAATCAGGGCACACACACTCCTTCTGATTTCCTTTTAATCAGGGCACACACACTCCTTCTGATTTCCTTTTAATCAGGGCACACACACTCCTTCTGATTTCCTTTTAATCAGGGCACACACACTCCTTCTGATTTCCTTTTAATCAGGGCACACACACACTCCTTCTGATTTCCTTTTAATCAGGGCACACACACTCCTTCTGATTTCCTTTTAATCAGGGCACACACACTCCTTCTGATTTCCTTTTAATCAGGGCACACACACTCCTTCTGATTTCCTTTTAAACCAGGACACACACCTTGTCTACTAGCCTGCATGTCTTATTTACCTTATCTATAATCACATTGCATGCATGCTATTTCTCATTCCAACCAAAAACTCTGTACTTATGCTAAATTTGGTCCTTATTCTGGAGAGAACCCTTCCCTACCCCACCCTCAGATTCAGCCTGATCGAAACACACAGTTTAAGTAAGAACCTTTTAAACAGCGGCCACTGAGTCTGTGTGAGTCGCTCAAACTTTCTCAGACGGTAAAGCAATCAAGGATCTCTATAACCAATCACGTCTGGGTCACCAATTACATTGTGGAAAATAACCACTATACTTTATTACAAATAAGGTCTTACAGAGTTTTTGTTGCATCAAGAAATGACTTTATTAAAGTTTTCAACAAAGCCGATACCCGTCTGCAGAGGGGCGCCCATTCTTAACGTCTCCCTCCATCTTATATAGTCCTCTTCAGTTTTCCCGCTCTTTTATTGCTCCGCCCACTTCCTTTGTCCCTGAGGACGGCTGAACTATTACTCCAACCAATCACCCGCTCCCCTGTACCTCACCCCCTCAAGCTGTAATCAATCAAGAAGATACCAAGGAGACAAAGGTCTAGCCCAAACTCTATTCAACCCTGGTGCCGCTCCCTTCACTGTGTTTGAAGAGAGAGACAAAAACAAACGGCCCAATTCAGTTAGCCACAAAAAAATTTGAACTATATGTTCATGATTAACTCAATTTCATCTGATAATCCATCATCGGCCCCAGAGTCAATGAGTACCCGGAGAGATGGCATGAAAGGGGGTGCGAGTAAGTTATCTGTATGGCCCACCACAGTATTCGCTCCTACCAGTGAGCCTGGTCTTTTAGTGGACAGGTGGACACAAAATGACAGTAGTCCCGCAATACAGGCAACTCTTTGTGTGAAGCCTGTATTGCCGTTCGGCTGGAGAAAGCTCTGCCTAGTTCCATCGGCTCGGGATGAGGTGAATCGGCAGACTTCGGAGACTCTCGGGGGAACTCGGGTAGCCTCGGGTTCTCTCGGCAACGGAGCCGTCGAGGACTTCCGGGATGCCTCGGAGGCGAGGTGGAACCGGACTTCCTCTCCTTCCTTCGTTCCCGTAGTTACCCATCGATCCAAATGGTCAAGGCGATGATCGAGTCGAGATCTGTCGGTTGTTCCCGGGCTGCAAGCTCGTCCTTTACTTCCTCCGATACTCCGTGCAGGAACGTGTCGAACAGCGCTTCCGGGTTCCAGGCACACTCAGCTGCCAACGTGCGGAAATCCACTGCATAGTCTGCCACACTGCGGGATTCTTGCCGAAGCTGGAATAACTTCCGGGCAGCCTCTCTCCCGGACAATGGAGCATCGAAAACCTTCTTTACCTCCTGCAGGAACTCCTCCAGACTGAAGCATATGGCCGACTGTTGTGCCCACACTGCCATAGCCCAGGCAAAAGCCCTCCCGGACATCAACGTGATGAGGTACGCTATCTTAGAGTGGTCCAAGGGGAAGGAGGAGGGCTGCAGCTCGATGATGAGTGAACCCTGAGCGAGAAATGCCCGACAGGTTCCTGACTCTCAAGCGAAGCGTTCTGGGGGAGGTAAGCGGGGATTTCGGGAAACCGGGGTGGCCGGGGAGGCCGTGCTGCTAACAGCCGGGTTACTGAGGGGCTGGGAGGTTACCGTCGTGGTAGGCTGCCTAACAGACAACCAGCGGAATTGGTCCAGCATTGTGTTAAATGCTCGGTCATGGCATTCGGCGAAAGTCTGGAACCCTTCCATGGAACCCTTCCACAAAGCATTTCCTCATGCCTTCCAATGGTGGCTCCTTGGGAGGAGATGGCATTACGGAGCTGGTCCGAGTCTCTTGGGTCAGTCATGGCCAGTTCAAGTTTCAGGAGAAGACCCAGATACAGACAGTGTTGAAGTAACAAAAGTTTATTACAAAAACAGGGGGCAGGCAAACGACAGGTCAAGGGCAGGCAGAGGTCAGTAATCCAGATCAGAGTCCAAAAGGTACAGAACGGCAGGCAGGTTCAGGGTCAGGGAAGGCAGAATGGTCAAAACCGGGAAAACTAGAAAACAGGAACTTGAGAAAGACAGGAGCAAGAAGAAAAACGTTGGTAGGCTTGATGAAACAAAACGAACTGGCAACAGACAAACAGAGAACACAGGTATAAATACACTGGGGATAATGGGGAAGATGGGCGACACCTGGAGGGGGGTGGAGACAATCACAAAAACAGGTGAAACAGATCAGGGTGTGACAGCTTTCAAGGAGCAGGACACTAATCCGGACTCTTATAAGAAATCCCGCTATGCCCTCCATGGAATCATCAAACAGGCAAGGCATCAATACAGGACTGAGATCGAATCCTACTACACCGGCTCTGACGCGCGTCTGATGTGGCAGGGCTTGCAGACTATCACGGATTACAAAGGGAAACCCAGCCGAGAGCTGCCCAGTGACACAAGCCTACCAAACGAGCTAAATGCCTTCTATGTTCGCTTCGAGGCAAGCAACATTGAACCATGCGTGAGAGTACCAGCTGTCCCGGACAACTGTATGATCACACTTCGTAGCCGATGTGAGTAAGACCTTTAAACAGGTTAACATTCACAAGGCCGCAGGGCCAGATCGATTTCCAGGACACGTACTCAGAGAATGTGCTGACCAGCTGGCAAGTGTCTTCACTGACATTTTCAACCTCTCTCTGACCCAGTCTGTAATACTTACATGTTACAAGCAAATCCCCATAGTCCTTGTGCCTAAGAACGCCAAGGTAACCTGTCTGAATGACTCCTGCCCCGTAGTACTCATATCTGTAGCAATGAAATGCTTTGAAAGGCTGGTCATGGCTCACATCAACACCATCATCCCAGAAACCCTGAGCCCACTCCAATTCGAAATCCACCCCAACAGATCCACAGATGACGCCATCTCTTTTGCATTCCACACTGACCTTTCCCACCTGGACAAAAGGAACACCTACGTGAGAATGCTGTTCATTGACTACAGGTCAGCGTTCAACACCATAGTGCCCTCCAAGCTTATCACTAAGCTAAGGACCCTGGGAATGAACACCTCCCTCTGCAACTGGATCCTGGACTTCCTGACGGGCCGCCCCCAGGTGGTGAGGGTAGGCAACAACTTATCCGCCACGCTGACCCTTAACACAGGGGCCCCTCAGGGGTGCGTGCTCAGTCCCCTCCTGAACTCCCTGTTCACGCACGACATTTCTTAAAGTGGCCAGTGATTTCAAATAGGTAGCAGCAGCCTCTAATGTGCTAGTGATGGCTATTTAACAGTCTGATGGCCTTGAGATAAAAGCTGTTTTTCATTCTCTCGGTCCCAGCTTTGATGCACCTGTACTGACCTCGCCTTCTGGATGATAGCGGGGTGAACAGGCAGTGGTTCGGGGGGTTGATGTCCTTGATAATCTTTTTGGCCTTCCTGTGACATCGGTGCTGTAGGTGTCCTCGAGGGCGGGTAATTTGCCCCCGGTAATGCGTTTGGCAGACCACACCACCCTCTGGAGAGCCCTTCGGTTGCGGGCGGGGCAGTTGCCGTACCAGGCGGTGATACAGCCCGACAGGATGCTCTCAATTGTGCATCTGTAAAAGTTTGTGAGGGTTTTAGGTGCCAAGTCACATTTTTTAAGCCTCCTGAGGTTGAAGAGGCTCTGTTGCGCCTTCTTCAGCACACTGTCTGCGTCGGTGGACCATTTCAGTTTGTCAGTGATGTGTACGCCAAGGAACTTGAAGCTTTCCACGTTCTCCACTGCGGTCCCGTCGATGTGGATAGGGGGGTGCACCCTCTGCTGTTTCCTGAAGTCCATGATCATCTCCTTCGTTTTGTTGACATTGAGTGAGAGGTTATTTACCTGGCACCACACTCCCAGAGCCCTCACCTCCTTCCTGTAGGCTGTCTCGTCATTGTTGGTAATCAAGCCTACTACTGTTGAGTCGTCTGCAAACTTGATGATTGAGTTGGAGACATGCTTGGCCACGCAGTCATGGGTGAACAGGGAGTACAGGAGGGGGCTGAGCACGCACCCTTGTGGGGCCCCAGTGTTGAGGATCAGCAAAGTGGAGATGTTGTTTCCTACCTTCACCACCTGGGAGCGGCCTGTCAGGAAGTCCAGGACCCAGTTGCAGAGGGCGGGGTTCAGACCCAGGGCCTTGAGCTTAATTATGAGCTTGGAGGGTACTATGGTGTTGAATGCTGAGCTATAGTCAATGAACAGCATTCTTACATAGGTATTCCTCTTGTCCAGATGGGATAGGGCAGTGTGCAGTGTGATGGCGATTGCATCGTCTGTGGATCTATTGGGGTGGTAAGCAAATTGAAGTGGGTCTAGGGTGACAGGTAAGGTAGAGGTGATATGATCCTTGACTAGTCTCTCAAAGCACTTCATGGTTGACAGAGGTGAGTGCTACGGGGCGATAGTCATTTAGTTCAGTTACCTTTGCTTTCTTGGGTACAGGAACAATGGTGGCCTGAAGCATATGGGGACAGCAGACTGGGAAAGGGAGAGATTGAATACGTCCGTAAACACACCAGCCAGCTGGTCTGCGCATGCTCTGAGGACGCGGCTAGGGATGCCGTCTGGACCGGCAGCCTTGCGGGGGTTAACATGTTTAAATGTCTTCCTCACGTCGGCCACGGAGAAGGAGAGGCCACAGCCCTTGGTAGTGGGCCTCGTCGGTGGCACTGTGTTATCCTCAAAGCGGGTGAAGAAGGTGTTTAGCTTGTCTGGAAGCGAGACATCAGTATCGGCGACGTGGCTGGTTTTCCTTTTGTAGTCCGTGATTGTCTGTAGACATATGCTGCTGCTACTCTGTTAACTATATATCTTGATTGCCTAGTCACTTTTACCACTACCCACATGTATACTGAACAAAAATATAAACGCAACATGCAACAATTTCAACAATTTTACTGAGTTGCAGTTTAATCCAAGATGGCGTAGCAGTGCGGTCGTGTTTTTTTCTGTGTCCTTGTGTAAATAGCCATTTTTTTTTTGTTGTTGTCTATTTTGTATATATTTCTAAATTTTTACTTTTCATTCTTTAACTAAATATACTTTCCTGCAACCCGCTTCACCCAACGTGGAAAGGATTATATTATTTCTTTATAACTTTTATCAAGAACCTTAAGCTGAAACTAGTCTAGCTGCAACCGAATGGCTACTTGCTATTAGCCACCATTAGCGTCTTCACCATTGTCCGTGGCCTGCACTACCAGTACTGCGCAGCCGTCTTCATCGACCAGGCCAAGGCTTTCGACTCTGTCAACCATCGCATTCTTATTGGCAGACTAAATAGCCTTGGTTTCTCAAATTACTGCCTCGCCTGGTTCACCAACTACTTCTCAGATTTCAATGTGAGTTCAATGTGTCAAATCGGAGGGCCTGTTGTCTGGACCTCTGGCAGTCTCTATGGGGATGCCACAGGGTTCAATTCTCGGGCCGACTCTATTCTCTGTGTATATCAATGATGTTGCTCTTGTTGTTGGTGACGCTCGGATCCACCTCTATGCGGACGACACCATTTTGTATACATCTGGCCCTTCATTGGACACTGTGTTAACAAACCTCCAAACGAGCTTCAACGCCATACAACACTCCTTCCGTAGCCTCCAACTGCTCTTAAACACTAGTAAAACTAAATGCATGCTCTTCAACCGAACGCTGCAAGGTTCCCGCCCACCCAACTAGAATCACTATTCTCAGCGGGTCTGACCTAGAGTATGTGGACAACTACAAATACCTAGGTGTCTGGTTAGACTGTAAACTCTCCTTCCACCCACATTAAGCATCTCCAATCAAAAGTTAGATCTAGAATCAGCTTCCTATTTCGCAACAAAGCCTCCTTCACTCATGCTGCCAAACATGCCCTCGTAAAACTGACTATCCTACTGATCCTTGACTTCGGCGATGTCATTTACAAAATAGCCTCCAACACTCTACTCAGCAAATTGGATGTAGTCTATCACAGTGCCATCCGTTTTGTCACCAAAGCCCCATATACATTTACATTTAAGTCATTTAGCAGACGCTCTTTTCCAGAGCGACTTACAGTTAGTGAATACATTTTTTTATTTTTTTTACACTGGCCCCCCGTGGGAATTGAACCCACAACCCTGGCGTTGCAAACGCCATGCTCTATCAACTGAGCTACATCCCTGCCGGCCATTCCCTCCCCTACCCTGGACAACGCTGGGCCAATTGTGCGCCGTCCATGAGTCTCCCGGTCGCGGCCGGCTGCGACAGAGCCTGGATTCAAACCAGGATCTCTAGTGGCACAGTTAGCACTGCGATGCAGTGCCTTAGACCACTGCGCCACTCAGGTACCCACCATTGTGACCTGTACGCTCTTGTTGGCTGGCCCTCACTACATATTCGTCGCCAAACCCACTGGCTCCAGGTCATCTATAAATCACTGCTAGGCAAATCCCCGTCTTATCTTAGCTCATTGGTCACCATAGCAACACCCACCCATAGTCTGCGCTCCAGCAGGTATATCTCACTGGTCATCCCCAAAGCCAACACCTCCTTTGGCCGCCATTCCTTCCAGTTCTCTGCTGCCAATGACTGGAACGAACTGCAAAAATCTCTGAAGCTGGAGACTCTTATCTCCCTCACTAACTTTAGGCGTCAGTTGTCAGAGCAGCTTACCGATCACTGCACCTGTACACAGCCCATCTGTAATTAGCCCATCCAACTACCTCCTCCCCATATTGTTATTTATTTTGGTCATTTGCACCCCAGTATCTCTATTTGCAAATCATTACATTTTACATTTACATTTTACATCATCTTTTCTATCATTCCAGTGTTAATACGAAATTGTAACTATTTTGCACTATGGCCTATTTATTGCCTTACCTCCATAATTTACTACATTCGCACACACTGTATATATATTTTCTGTTGTATTTTTGACTTTATGTTTTGTTTACCCCATATGTAACTCTGTGTTGTTGTTTTTATCACACTGCTTTGCTTTATCTTGGCCAGGTCGCAGTTGTAAATGAGAACTTGTTCTCAACTGGCTTACCTGTTTTTATAAAAAAATATGAGGAAATAAATTCAATAGGCCCTAATCTATGGATTTCATGACTGGGCAGGGGTGCAGCCACGGGTGGGCCTGGAAGGGCATATGCCCACCCACTTGGGAGAAAGGCCCACCCACTGGGTAGCAAGGCCCAACCAATCAGAATTAGTTTTTCCCCACAAAAGAGCTTTATTACAGACAGAAATACTCCTCAGTTTATCAGCTGTCCGGGTGGCTGGTCTCAGACATTCCCGCAGGTGAAGAAGCCGGATGTGGAGGTCCTGGGCTGGTATGGTTACACGTGGTCTGTGGTTGTGAGGCCTGTTGGACGTACTGCCAAATTCTCTAAAACACTGTTGGAGGAAGCTTATGGTATAGAAATGAACATTCAATTCTCTGGCAACAGCTCCGGTGGACATTCCTGCAGTCAGCATGCCAATTGCACGCTCCCTTAAAACTTAAGACATCTGTGGCATTGTGTTGTGTGACAAAACTGCACATTTTAGAGTGGCCTTTTATTGTCCCCAGCACAAGGTGTACCTGTGTAATGATCATGCTGTTTAATCAGCTTCTTGATATGCCACACCTTTCAGGTGGATGGATTATCTTGGCAAATGAGAAATGCTCACTAAAACGGATGTACAGTGCCTTGCAAAAGTATTCATCCCCCTTGGCGTTTTTCCTATTTTGTTGCATTACAACCTGTAATTTAAATGGATTTTTATTTGGATTTTATGTAATGGACATACACATAATAGTCCAAATTTGTGAAGTGAAATGAAAAATATAACTTCTTTCAAAAAATGCAAAAAAAAAAATTACGGAAAAGTGGTGCGTGCATATGTATTCAACCCCTTTGCTATGAAGCCCCTAAATAAGATCTGGTGCAACCAATTACCTTCAGAAGTCACATAATCAGTTAAATAAAGTCCACCTGTGTGCAATCAAAGTGTCACATGATCTGTCACATGATCTCAGTATATACACCTATTCTGAAAGGCTCTAGAGTCTGCAACACCACTAAGCAAGGGGCACCACCAAGCAAGCGGCACCATGAAGACCAAGGAGCTCTCCAAACAGATCAGGGACAAAGTTGTGGAGAAGTACAGATCAGGGTTGGGTTATAAAAAAATATCAGAAACTTTGAACAGCCAACGGAGCACCATTAAATCCATTATTAAAAAATGGAAAGAATATGGCACCACAACAAACCTGCCAAGAGAGGGCCGCCCACCAAAACTCACGGACCAGGCAAGGAGGGCATTAATCAGAGAGGCAACAAAGAGACCAAAGATAACCCTGAAGGAGCTGCAAAGCTCCACAGCGGAGATTGGAGTATCTGTCCATAAGACCACTTTAAGCCATACACTCCACAGAGCTGGGCTTTACGGAAGAGTGGCCAGAAAAAAGCCATTGCTTAAAGAAAAAAATAAGCAAACACGTTTGGTGTTCGCCAAAAGGCATGTGGAAGACTCCCCAAACATATGGAATAAGGTACTCTGGTCAGATGAGACTAAAATTGAGCTTTTTGGCATGAAGGAAAACGCTATGTCTGGCGCAAACCCAACACCTCTCATCACCCCGAGAACACCATCCCCACAGTGAAGCATGGTGGTGGCAGCATCATGCTGTGGGGATGGTTTTCATCGGCAGGGACTGGGAAACTGGTCAGAATTGAAGGAATGATGGATGGTGCTAAATACAGGGACATTCTTGAAGGAAACCTGTTTCAGTCTTCCAGAGATTTGAGACTGGGACAGAGGTTCACCTTCCAGCAGGACAATGACCCTAAGCATTCTACTAAAGCAACACTTGAGTGGTTTAAGGGGAAACATTTAAATGTCTTGGAATGGCCTAGTCAAAGCCCAGACCTCAATCCAATTGAGAATCTGTGGTATGACTTAAAGATTGCTGTACACCAGCAGAACCCATCCAACTTGAAGGAGCTGGAGAGGTTTTGCCTTGAAGAATGGGCAAAAATCCCAGTGGCTAGATGTGCCAAGCTTATAGAGACATACCCCAAGAGACTTGCAGCTGTAATTGCTGCAAAAGTTGGCTCTACAAAGTATTGACTTTGGGGGGTGAATAGTTATGCACGCTCAAGTTTTCAGTTTTTTTTTTCTTCTTTTTTGTTTGTTTCATAAGAAAACATATTTTGCATCTTCAAGGTGGTAGGCATGTTATGTAAATCAAATGATACAAACTCCCCAAAAGCCATTTTAATTCCAGGTTGTAAGGCAACAAAATAGGAAAAATGCCAAGGGGGGGTGAATACTTTCGCCAACCACTAAAAACACATTTGTGCATAACATTTGAGAGAAATAAGCTTTTTGTGCGTATGTAACATTTCTGGGATGTTTTATTTCACCTCATGAAACATGATACCAACACTTTACATGTTGCGTTCATATTTTTGTTCAGTATACATACTCTATTACCTCAACTACCTCTTACCCCTGCACATTGACTCAGTAATAGTACTCCTTGTATATTGCCTCGTTATTGTTTTTATTGTGTGACTATTTCCTTTTTATTTAGCAAATATTTGTCTTACTTTTTAACTCTGCACTGTTGTGAATGGGCTCGTAAGTAAGCATTTCACTGTAAAGTCTACACCTGTTGTATTTGGCGCATGTGACCAATGAAATTTGATTTGATTTGAAACCCAGCAGTCACTGTAGTCCTGGGCGGAAGGAGGCTCAGATCGCTGACAAGGGTTTTATGGTTTTCGGTGATAAGGTCAGGCTTATCACTGTACCATAGAGTTGGATCACAGTCATCACAGCCACATTCTCTAAAGCCTCTTTGTTTTTGCTTGGTAGGCATAAAATGTGTTAAAACTTTCTGAATAATTCCCTTCTGTTATGTTACTGTAATATGTTCTGTTTCTCATTGGGAATGTTTGGTTTTTCCTCCTGGCTTTCATCCTTTTTCTGTGGAACACTGTGTGTTCCCTATTTTTCAGCTCGCTGTTCTGTTTGTTCAGATAACAAGTGCAGCCACTCACATCCTCCCTACAGAGACACACTGAAGGATATTATTCTGAGACTATTACTTGTGTTCCAGTTTTAGCAAAATTGCCTATTTGTGTACAGCAATCTCTCACTGCAACACCACGCCCCAATGCTTGGGTTATTTTAAACAATGTGTGTGTAGGTTCCCTAGTGTGTTATTATCAGTACGCACGTGCCGTGTGTGTGATGTGTTGCTGTGGGAGGCCAACTCTCGCTCCACTCATCTGTCAGCTCTGTGGGGTTGCTATGGAAACTATAGAAGGGCACGCAGAAATAATGAGCATCCCATAATTGTTTAAGGTGACCTTGAAGATTCCATTAAGGTTGCATATCTGTGTGTGTGTACGTGTTCGCGTGTAGATATGTGTTTAATGTTAATTGATTCAGTTGAAGTAAATGATTACTTGTTGGATACCCTGTGAACAGTTCCATGATGCACCACTGCCCCAGTCTTTCCCCTACCTGTCACTTCTCCATTCTTTCCCTCCATCTCTCTCCTAACTAGCTGTCTCCTGTCACCGGTCCAGGGAGCTGCCACCTGCCACTGTCTGTATGCCATCATCATCTGAATGCCCTCTCCCCTGGGACTGAGAAACCTCTGCCTGTGGAGGAGTGGAGTGGCAGCCAATAAATACAGGGTAGCAAATCATCTCTCTCACACTCGCCAGCTCTGTCATCACCATAATGGACAGATTTTCATCATCACCATAACAACATAATTTAAATCCTCTCCATAACAACCAAGTTCACGTCATCACCATAACAACCAGTTGTGTAGTGTGTGGCATTATAGTGTAGCATTATAGTGTGTAAGTGTATAAATGTAAAAATGCTCTTGCCAAGTGGTCTGGACCTCTATTCCCTCTCAATGGTTAGTTACATTATCCTTGATTTCTGTTGGTGTAGAAATCTCTTCATTATACTATTCCACCCATTATGTGGTCCTCTGTAGCTCAGCTGGTAGAGCACGGCGCTTGTAACGCCAGGGTAGTGGGTTTGATCCCCGGGACCACCCATACACAAAAATGTATGCACGCATGACTGTAAGTTTCTTTGGATAAAAGCGTCTGCTAAATGGCATATTATTATTATATTCTGTAGAATATACAGAGCTGGGCTGCATAACTCCCTCTCCACAGTGTCTGCTCATTTTCATTCTGGCATTTTAATCAAGGACTGATTTAATACCTGTCTCACCAGGTGTATGAACACATTAACTGATCAGTTTACACGTTCCAGGAAGAAATTAAAACCTGCTGGACTCTCCAGGACAGGACAGCACCATTATTGATTGCTCTGAGCTCTCCTCACCTTGCTCTCATTTGTCTGATCCACCGTAGTAGTAGCTGCATCGGAATGTAAATTCATAACCTGCACTAACCTGCACATGGGAGAAACAACATGAAAACCTTTAAAGCAGAACAGAGATTTCACTGCTACATTATAGTTACAGTACCTTTACATTTATCTCCAATGCTCATTAGTGTAAGAATCACTGGCCGATGTATTCCCTATTATTCATAACTCTGAAGTTTGTGTTGAAAAGGTGTTGTGTTGAAAAGTCTGGCACAGGCTAGCATTCCAGCCTTCCCCTTCAGGCTTTTTGCTACTTCTGTATGTCTTCATTTCTAGATATTTCCCCTGTGGGGGAGTAGCTGTATCTTAGACTGAGTCGCTGTCCACTTGCATGTGGAGCTGAACTTCAGAATTCTGATTCCATCACTGTTCGCTTCAATGGTGCTGAATTCCTGCTCTGCTTCCTATTTCAGCTTACACCATTCGACCTTTTACCAGTATTGTAGTACTCGAGTCCGGTCTCGAGACCACATACTGAGTGTCTCGGTCTTGTCTCGGTGTTGGATAAATTTTTCTCGGCCTTGACTCGGTCTCGGACAATGACCGAGACCAGTGGAGTAAAAAACTCATAATTATCAGCTCCCATTCAGTCAGCCCATAATATCCACACTCCCTCATGACACATTAGTATCTTATCGCCTATTGAAACCGGGGATTCCTACTTCACTCGTAACATTACAGTCCTTTACTTTCATTGAAAAATATAACTTTGTCTCGCTCCTCAGAATGTATTTGATTCGCAGCTAGGGAAGAGTGGGGAACAAGTTGCCTGCTCACTATTAGTAATGGGAGACGGGGGAAGTTGTAACATATTTTGTCTATTTATCTATTATAGACCTGTTTGGGTTAGTGATCATTTGTAGAGTGGCTCTCTATTTGCCCTCAGCATGCATTTTTTTTACCATTCTAAATGTCTAAAGAATCAATATGTTCTTCTGAAATATGAACACAGAAACTCTTATTATGGTGGCGATTTCACACAATTGGTCTTGAATTGGACTCACATTTTTCTGGTCTTGGTTTTGACTTGGTCTCGGACCCCTCGCCCCCTCCCGGTCTCAGTCTTACCTCGGTCTCGATTTGCTCCAGTCTTGGTCTTGAATCGGACTCGCTTTTACTAAGGTAAGGTATCTGGTAACATTTTATTGAACCCATCTATCATTATGTTGTTATTTCACCTGTGAGGGTGAAGGAAATGAGGTGGGAGGTGGAAATGAGAGAAGGTGAAAACGAGATGAGGAGAGGAGGCCACTTTTGAGTACTGCGATGCAGCCTGGGCCTTCTCACGCAGAGGCAGCTTGTTAAGGCCAGGCAGTAGAATACGGCATCTCTGAATCCCTGTTTAAGCCTGAAGGGGTATATAGTCATTGGTGCATTAGACAGGTGCATGTTGTTAGAGAAATGTGAGTCTCCAGACCCAAAACCATACTCTCTCTCTCTTTCTCTCTCCAGTTCTGTATGTTGGAACAGTGTGTCCTAGATCCTCAGTTAAACCAGGGGACTCATTCTGTCTGCTCAGCTGTCTGGAGGGCCACATGGAACCTAACCTGCTAATGGTACTATTCTACCCTCTATCTTTATTCCTGCCTCCTCTCTCTCTCTCTCTCTCTCTCTATCTCTCTCGCTCTCTGTCTCTGTCTCTCTCTCTCATTGGCCAGAACTTTGGTCTGAAGAGCAGAACTACTGCGGAGTGAACAACTACAGTATCGCCCACACACACATCTCTCAGTAAGAGGGATGATTTACCCAATTACACTTGATGTTAAGATACACTTAATCTTTACTATTTTCTACATTGTAGAATAATAGTGAAGACATCAAAACTATGAAATAACACATATGGAATCATGTAAAGTGTAATCAGAAAGGCTTCAATCGACGACAATCCCAAGCTTGTGATGAGATGCAGTGTAGTGAAGTCTGGGGTAGTACCATGCTTTTGTATGGTAATTTGTTCTTTAAGGAGAGGAAGTTGTTTTTCAAAGGAATCTTTTGAAGGTTCATGGAGATATGAATGGGGGTAGAGAGAAGAAAAGCATGTGAAAACATATCAGATAAGGCATTTAAATGCCTTTAGCCAAGCAGTAAGGGAGGTCAACCTGACTGTAATCTGCATGGGGATTCTAGTCTGGGGACCAAGTGAGGACACCACATTCTCATTCAATAGATTGCTTAAATATGACATTTGAAATTGTCACGACTTCCTCCGAAGCTGCCTCCTCTCCTTGTTCTGGCAGGCTTCGGCGTTCGTCGCCACCGCCGCTCCTCATATCTTCATTCCATTTGTTTCGTCTTGTTCATTACACACACCTGGTTCATATCCCCTCATCAGTACCTGTATAACTGTTCCCTCTGCCCCCTTGTCTTTGGGTGTGATTGTTTATTGTAGAGGAGATTATAGCTCGGTGGAGCTTGATTCTATTGTGTATCACTGGGTTATTCACCCGTGTGCCTTTATTTCCCCAGTGCGCCGTTTGTCCGCACTGGTGTGTATTACGCATTGCTGCGTACCTCTGTTTATTGATTAAACCATTTATTCCATGATTTCCTCTCCTGCGTCTGACTCCGTCCAACATCACCCGCTACAGAAATGTCTTTATTCTTTTGGAACTTATGTGAATGTAAGGTTTACTGTTCATTTTTTATTTCACTTTTGTTTATTATGTATTTCACTTGCTTTGGCAATGTAAACATATGTTTCCCATGCCATTAAATTGAAAATTTGGAGAGAGAGAGAGAGAGAGAGAGAGAGAGAGAGAGAGAGAGAGAGAGAGAGAGAGAGAGAGAGAGAGAGAGAGAGAGAGAGAGAGAGAGAGAGAGAGAGAGAGAGAGAGAGAGAGAGAGAGAGACCATTAGCAGGTTAGGTTCCATGTGGCCCTCCAGACAGCTGAGCAGACAGAATGAGTCCCCTGGTTTAACTGAGGATCTAGGACACACTGTTCCAACATACAGAACTGGAGAGAGAGAGAGACTCAGCATGTTGTAATTACTTGAGTCTAGTAATTAAGTATAGATGAACAAAAGTGTAGTTATGAGAAAAGCTTTGAGCTTCATGATGTAGGCCTGCTGTAATGTGCTTACAGAGGACATGATGTTAGATCTAAACGAATTAATTCAGTGGCACTGATACACAGACATTGACAGAAAATGTTGAGTTAAACGATAAAAACTAAAGGAATATTAGCTATAACATTTTATAGAATCATTCTAGTAGGCCTACTGGAATTCATGAGTTGCCTTTGAGGGACATTCAATTCCCAATGTTTATTATGAGAATAAACATAATTCTGCAGAGCTATGTCCTCACTATAAAATATTCATGCAGTGATTTGGGCTGAGTCGACTCAACTGAAAGCAATAAATGTCAGTGATTTCCTTTTTATGCAACACTACTTAAAATTCAAATGCATAAAAGTGTCTCAGAGTGGGTTATCGGCACAGCACTGTCTCTTTCCGATTTCCACAGTTAATGTATGAATTACAATCAGTAGGCTACGGTGCAAGCAGAAATGTATATTTCAAATGTGACCCACATAATGATGATGGATGGAAGTGGCAGGGTTTGTTTGAAAATGTTTTTTAGAGCGCGGTACCACCAGAGCCTGCCTGTTTCACTGCGCGGATACAAGAGGGAGGGAGTGTCTATAAGGCTACTTGAGTGGTTTATTGCACTGAAGCCTCTCTCCATCTATCAGCCTGGTCAGGGGAAACGCCGACGGAAATAAGACCTGGGAGAACCGGACCGCGTGAGGATCGTAAAGTAATTGAAAAGGATTCATAGAAATATTGTCGCTTTTAATGTGACCGACCGATCGTTGTGTGCGCCGCGTCCGCTTTGTGATCAACTTCTCTGGGGAGTGTGGGTGCGCCTCTCGGTGTTCGGAGAACTCAGAAGCAGGTAGCTCTGCAGCCTCTCATTGTATGTGGGGTGTTCCTATTACTAATAATAGCTTAACATCTATATACAAAACGTTGTTTCAGTATGCAGTAATTTACTTTTGGTGGGCTGTGTCATTCAGACGAATTGTGGCGTATTGTAGGCTACAGAAACAACAAAGTTATTAGCATCCCTAACGTTGATTTTTACATACCTCAGTGTATATTGCACTGACTCGATACATTTTCATTCGATTTGATCATACAAGGCCTCAAATATTTATCTTGTTTATAAATATTCTGTTTGAATTTATGCCGCGTTCCAATCATGTCGGAAACTCGGGACTTCCGAGTTTAAATTAACGTAAGTTATTTGCGTAGCGCTTCCTATTGGTTGATTCTGGTACGTCACAAGTGGGAAACTAGGGATTCGACTCTAACGCCTGGGTTAGCAAGTCTGACATTTCCGAGTTTCCGACATGACATGCATGTGGCATCACCAGACACTTCTGCTTATGCACAATGAGATCAGTTTGAACTATGTGAGTGTTAAAAGATTTTCAGGTCATCATGATGCACCTTAATGCAACACAGATAAAAGTGTACAATACATTCAGTAGCCTATAAGCCTATTATTCATTGTGGTACACCTATTTTTCTGTTCTAACTTGTTATTTCAATAATTGGTAAGATGATGATGATGATGATTGTGATGATGGTGGTGTTGTGGTGGTGGTTGTTGTTGTTGGTCATGATGATGATGATGATGACTGTGCTCATGGTAGTGATGAGGAGAATGATGCTGAAGATAATGAATAATGACTCATGCATTACTCTGTCTGAAATGTCATCCGTTTGTTATGCTGTCTGAATGTCTAACCCCCCAGCCCAATCGCACGCTGTACAGCTAGGAGCAAGGTTGAGAGATCTGGGACACTCTCTGAGCTGAATACTGACTGAAATCCCCTCCTCTCTTTTCTTATCATCACCTCTCCCCTCCTCCTTCTCTCCTCCTCCTCTCCGCTCAGCGCTTATTGATTACTTACAATCATAAAAACCCTATGGATCAATGGGCTTGTGCATGAAGCTACTCTGTGGGATTTATGGTAAATCAATAAATATCAATTCAAGGCCATTGTAAAGCTACTCTGGGTAACTCTTCTTATTGCTTGAAAACAAAAGACAGAGGCCCACTCTGCCAAAGTTATCAGCTCTGGAGTTTGGCCTGTCAGTCTGCTACCCCCTCGCCCCTCTCCTGCTCCCTCCCTCCCTCTCTCCCACGTCTCCTGCTCCCTCTCTCTCTCTTTCTCTCCATCTCGCTGGCCCAGTCAGCACAGCAGAGAGTGACACAAGGGAGTCCAGTTTTGCTGACAGAGGAGAAATGAAATAGTGAGACCTGGTCCTGTAGGCTCTATTTTCTTTCTCTCACACTCACACTCATACACACACACACACACACACACACAAACAAACAAACAAACAAACAAACAAACAAACACACACACAGTAGTAATTAAGTATAAAACCATAGGGATTGTGTCCAAGGTTCCCCTACCATCAATAACTCTACCTGTTCTTTATTGCTCTCTCAATCATCTCTCTCACTCCTCCTCAATACTCTCCTCATCTCTCTTTCCTTCTTTCTGCTCTCTCTGTCTGCACTCATGCCTTCTCCAGGCTGCCACATTGTATAAATTCATTCTAATGGGGCACTTTCACATCAGCCAGTGTACTGAGTGTCCATGTGTGTCCAAGTGTGTATGCGTGTTTGTTCCCAGGGGGTAATGTGCAGTATGTCTGAATTGAGTATACAGTCCAATGGCTTACATAACAGAATGCCTAAAGCATGTGTCCTCAGTTTTATGCCTCGATACCTACATGCATACAGTTTATTCCTCTTTGGCCTACATGAAAAAGGAATATTAGCTTATTGTTGGGACAGGAGTGGGAGTTGGTATACATTTACATGGACATGGCATAGTCTAGAGATGGACAGACAGAAGTATGTTAATTGGCCGATAGGGAGACATTCTATCTAAACTTTTGATGCTTTCATTTCTCATTGTGACATCATCACCTCTGCCACGCTGCCTTGCATCCGCTCGTGCTGCCTGTATGCACTCTACTGGGTTGCTATGGAAAGATTGGTCCGCTTTTACAGCAGCTGTTTACTCACATGCAGACAGCATACAAACACACACAAGCGATGCCAGGAGGGCGAGACAGACATTAGCCTTTTAACAGAGAGAGATAAGATACTTACTTGGCCAACTATTCCTCCAACTCTGCCAACAATGTGCCACAACTCTCTTCTCCCTGGTCCTGTGTTTTGAAACCACATTTATTTATTTAGAGCAATATGGGGCTGCTAATTGCTCATTAGAAATTAAGACGAGAGAGAGAGAGAGAGAGAGAGAGAGAGAGAGAGAGAGAGAGAGAGAGAGAGAGAGAGAGAGAGAGAGAGAGAGAGAGAGAGAGAGAGAGAGAGAGAGAGAGAGAGAGAGAGAGAGAGAGAGAGAGAGAGAGAGAGAGAGAGAGAGAGAGAGAGAGAGAGAGAGAGAGAGAGAGAGAGAGAGAGAGAGAGAGAGAGAGAGAGGGAGAGAGAGAGAGAGAGAGAGAGAGAGAGAGAGAGAGAGCGTTAGATTTAATGAGGGATGTGTATAGTCACTCAGTGGCCTGGCCTCTGCCCACAGCCTTACAATCAGCTGGTCTCCAACCTTGGTCTTTTAGTCCAGCACCACTAACATGCCTGATTCTACTAATCAATTGCAGGGCCTTGACTAGCTCAATTGCTGTGTGGTAGTGTTGAGCTGTAACAAAAGCCTGCACACCCTGTAGATCTCCAGGACCAGGGTTAGTAATCACTAAGCTCGGAGTAGAGTAGCTCTAAGAGATGCATTTCTCATTCTATTGATTTGCTGTTTGTGTGTCAGTTGCTGTTACAAATTGGAAGACGTAGCTGAGAATCAACATCTGTCACTGTTAGTTAATGTGTTACTGTGTGTGATGATGTGGGTACATTCATACTGTACAACATGCTGTGAAGGAAAGGGAGCTGCTTCCCACCAACAGCAGAGCCATTTAAACTAAACCAAACGTCAATGTTGTTGTTATTGTAATGTTCATAGAAAACAACAACAATGAGGCACAAGGCAGGCACCATTTATTTTGTCAGAAAGCAGGAGAGCATTGAGGATGCTAATGAATGCAATCAGAACAGAGGATGAAATTCCTTGATTCAACTTTTTTAATGATGAGAAGTGAGGATGAGATTTTCTCATTTCCATATTTGGGCCTGTAGGGAGAATGTTCCTCTTTCTCTTGGTCTTCAAAGTGTAATAAGCAGTAATGTTAGCCTTCAGGGTGGTATGACTCTGTGAGAGACTGCCTCCCTGCAATGTACTGTACTATAACTGTGTAAACAAAGAATAATAGCATGAGCAGTATACTGCAGTATAGCAAGCCCTCAGGCTGGTAAATCACTATGGTAGAACTGCTGTGAGGAGTAATGTATGAAAAGGTACTACATAACCAGTTATAAGATAGGTTTGATTCTATCCGCCTCTGGTCTCTGTCTGGGAGTGGGTCTCACGGGGCCAGTACTGTTATTGAAATGCATTTGGCGTGAGTCAGTGAGTCATCCACCTTAGTGTGAACAGCCTTGTATGAGTGGAATAAAGCTGTGTTTGACTGTATTTGCACTGCATGAGCGTTGCCAAGGCAGGTTTTAATTGCATTAAATTGGATTTGATTACGTTAGAGCAGCAGTTTTATAACGTTCCCCTCCCTGGCCTTAGCAATGAGTGGCTCTCCTGGGTGTCAGTTTATTTAAACCCACCCCAGCGTGAACACTGCTATTAGAGCAGGATTAAGCCATTAATGTATTATATTATTAAGCCCTGCTATACCTTCCCCTGTCTCCTACACACACACACCCCTTCCCCTGACTCCACTGCTCACACTGCAGTGGTTTTGAGGTGTGGGGAGCAGCACAGAGGCTCTGAGAGTTAAGTACTATTTGAATACTGCAGGCTAAATGAAATGTTAGTCGTTAAACAATCCCTTGCTTCGCCGTTTTCACCTGTGGAGGGGGAGAGAGAGAGAGGCAGGGGGAGAAAGAGAGAGGCAGGGGGGAGAGAGAGTGGCAGGGGGAGAGAGAGAGAGGCAGGGGGAGAAAGAGAGTGAAAAAGGGGAGCGACGGGATAGATGGAGAGACAATAGGGAGACCGTTGGGAGCACGCCACCACCATGATCAAACCAAGCTCCTTGTATCTGAAACATGGGCTAATAGCTTTGCTGGAGGATTACTTTATAACAAGTTGGAGGCCGACTCGTGCATATAAAGGGATCGAGGGAGACTAACTAATTAAAAGTTTGAAAAGAGACTCATGCTGATTGTGAATGACTTCCATGGGTGTTGGTGGGACTACTGTTGATCTCAAGCTGTTCAAGCGGTTAATTAAAAAAAAGATGTGGCAAAGCAAATCTGTTACTGATTGCAATTAAAACGCTCTGCAAGGCACGCAAGGAGAAAGCAATTCTGTCTCGCTAACAAGACTCTGCCTGCCGGGGTCAGAGTGGAGAACAACACCACAGCTTTTATTTGCTGTTATGCTTTCCTTCTTTAATCCATTATTAAAACCAAACCAAGTAATATACTGGCTGGGTGGCCATCTGTACCCTGGCCTCGCAACTCCAAAACGTGTCACTGTTTCTATGGTAACCCACCCCTGCCCCCTAAGAAAAAATATTCTAAAAGAAGCGTCTATCTCTCTTTATTCTCTTTGTGCATGCATCCTTCCTTTTATTCGTCTGTCTGCAGAGAGAGCGAAGAGAGAGAAAGAGAGAGAGAGAGCAGAGAGAGAGAGAAAAGAGGGAGAGAGGGAGAGAGAGCAAAGAGGGAGAGAGAGCAAAGAGGGAGAGAGAGAGCAAAGAGGGAGGGAGAGAGAGAGCAAAGAGGGAGAGAGGGAGAGGGAGAGAGAGAGCAAAGAGAGAGAGAGAGCAAAGAGGGAGGGAGAGAGAGAGCAAAGAGGGAGAGAGAGAGCAAAGAGGGAGAGAGAGAGAGAGAGAGAGAGAGAGAGCAAAGAGGGAGGGAAGGACAAAGAATCTGCCTACTGCATAGAAACACTTTGACAGTAGTGAAAACTCTTTAAGGAGTTGCATTGTGGTCAATCAATAAAAATGGATGGAGAGATTGACTGACTAATTAAACTTCCATTGTTGAATGTGCCAAACTCACACAAGTTCCCTCGCAGGAAAAAATACATACTAAAATAAGCCAATTATGTTTGAGTGATGTGGACCCAAGCGCTTAGTCTACTAAAGGCCTTTTGTCAATGAAGCCTAATGATATCCATGTTTTATATTACCCACCCACACTCTCAGTGTGATGTGTGGGGGTGTTAATGGGTTCTCACTGCACAGTAGAAATAGGTATTTTGTAAGTGATCCTGTGGCTACCAGGGTTTGTGCTGTGGACTCCTCTTACGTCATTTACATTTTAAATTTTTGTAATTTACTGTAGCAGACATACAGTTAATGCTGTGGAATTATTTAAAATACTCTTTGAAAAGGTAGGGTTTCAGATGTTTTCAGAAGATGGGCAGGGACTCTGCTGTCCTAGCTTTAAGGTTAGACAGCCTATAGAGAGGAGGTCATAGACCTGGCCGTGTGGTGCCAGGATAACAACCTCTCCCTCAAAGTGATCAAGACAAAGGAGATGATTGTGGATTACAGCAAAAAAAGAGGACTGAGCACGCTCCCATTCTCATCGACAGGGCTGTAGTGGAACAGGTTGAGAGCTTCAAGTTCCTTGGTGGTCCAAACACACCAAGACAGTCGTGAAGAGGGCACAACAAAGCCTATTCCCCCTCAGGAGACTGAAAATATTTGGCATGGGTCCTCATATCCTCAAAAAGTTATGCAGCTGCACCATTGAGGGCATCCTGACTGGTTGCATCACCGCCTGGTATGGCAACTGCTCGGCCTCCGATCGCAAGGCACTACATAGGGTAGTGCGTACGGCCCAGTACATCACTGGGGCAAAGCTTCCTGCCATCCAAGACCTCTATACCAGGCGGTGTCAGAGGAAGGCCCTAAAAATTGTCAAAGACTCCAGCCACCCTAGTCATAGACTGTTCTCTCTGCTACCGCACGGCAAGCGGTACCGGAGTGCCAAGTCTAGGTCCAAAAGGCTTCTTAACAGCTTCTTCCCCCAAGCCATAAGACTCCTGAACAGCTAATCATGGCTACCCGGACTATCTTTTACTTATCTATTTTTTACTTCACACTTTTTTTTATTTTCTTAAAACTGCATTGTTGGTTGAGGGCTTGTAAGTAAGCATTTCAATGTAAGGTCTACACCTGTTGTATTCGGCGCATGTGGCAAATACAATTTTATTTTATTTGAGTTGCAGTAGTCCAGACCGGAGATGACAAGTGCCTGCATTAGGACCTGTGGCGCTTCCTGTGTGAGGTATGGTTGTACTCTACGGATGTTGTAGAGCATAAACCTGCAGAAGCGAGTCACTGCTTCGATGTTTGCAGAGAACGACAGTGTGTTTTCTAGGGTCATGCCAAGGTTCTTTGAACTCTGGGAGTGGGACACCGTAGAGTTGTCAACCGTGATGGAGAGGTCTTTGAGCGGGCAGGCCTTCCCTAGGAGGAAGATGATCTTCGTCTTGTTGAGCTTGAGGTGGTGGGCCGACATCCAAGCTGAGATGTCTGCCAGGCATGCAGAGATGCGTGTCGCCACCTGGGGGTCACAAGGGGGGAGGAGAGAAGTAGTTGTAGTTGAGTCCGCATAGCAATGATAGGAGAGATCATGTGAGGATTTGACAGAGCTGAGTGTCTTGGTGTATAGAGAGGAGGAGAGGGCCTAGAACCGAGCCCTGGGGGATACCAGTCATGAGAGTACGTGGTGCAGACACAGATCTCCACTACACCTGGTAGGAGCGGCCTGCCAGGTAGGATGCAATCCAAGAGTGTGCAGAACCTGAGACACCCAGCCCTGAGAGGGTAGAGAGGAGGATCTGGTGGTTCACAGTGTTGAAGGCAGCGGATAGATCTAGGAGGATGAGAACAGAGGAGAGCGAGTCCGATTTGGCAGTGCGGAGAGCCACTGTGACACAGAAAAGAGCAGTCTCGGTTGAGTGACCTGTCTTGAAACCTGACTGGTTAGGGTCAAGAAGATCGTTCTGAGAGAGATAGCGAGACAGTTGGTCAAAGACAGCATGCTCAAGTGTTTTGAAAAGAAAGAAGGGATACCGGTCTGTAGTTTTTTACGTCAGAGGATTCGAGTGTTGGTTTCTTAAAAAGGGGAGCAACTCGGGCCATTTTGAAGTCAGAGGGGACGCAGCCAGTGGTCAGGGATGAGTTGATGAGGGATGTGAGGAATGGGAGAAGGTCTTTAGAGAAGGGGGAAGAGGATGGGGTCAAGCAGGCAGGTTGTTGGGCGGACAGACCTCACTAGTCACAGGATTTCATCTGGAGAGAGAGGGGAGAAAGAGGTCAAGGCGCAGGGTAGTTCTGTGTGAGTGGGATGAGTGGACTCAATAGGCTGAGTGAATGAGGAGCGGATGTCGTTAACCTTCTTTTCAAAGTGGTTGACAAAGTCGTCCGCAGAGAGGGAGGAGGGAGAGGGAGGGGTGGAGGATTAAGGAGGGAGGAGAGAGAAGCTTATAATTTAGAGTAATACAAAGTGGCTTTAGCAGAGCATTCAGAGCAACAGAAGGTAAAGAGGAGGGAGTGGAAGGATGATAGGTCCTCTGGAAGTTTATTTTTCCTCCATTTTTGCTCAGCTGCCCGCAGCCCTGTTCTGTAAGCAATGAGTCACTCAGCCAATGTTTCAGGAGGGGAGGGCCGAGCC
Organism: Coregonus clupeaformis; assembly: GCF_020615455.1. NCBI lineage: Eukaryota > Metazoa > Chordata > Actinopteri > Salmoniformes > Salmonidae > Coregonus > Coregonus clupeaformis. The sequence continues at coordinate 53,885,518 of NC_059203.1, read as the reverse complement.
GGCCAGGAGGAACGGGGACAGTGCGAGCCATAGGATGCGGAAAGGGAGGGGAGTAGGGGTAAAGAGGCAGATTCAGTAGACAGGAGTGAGAAGGATTTAGCGGAAGGGATGAGATGATAGGATAGAAGAGGAGAAAGTAGTGGGAGAGAGACAGCGAGATTGCGACAGCGCATGACCATCTGGGTAGGGGCTGAGTGGCTAGGGTTGGAGGAAAGGGAGACGGAAAAGGAAAGTAGTGATCAGAGACCTGGAGGAGGGTTGCAGTGAGATTAGTAGGCGAACAGCCTCTAGTAAAGATTAGGTCAAGCATATTGCCTGCCTTGTGAGTGGGAGGGGACTGGGAAAGGGTGAGGTCAAAAGAGGCAAGGAGAGGTAAGAGAGAGTTGGAAATAAATGAATTGAAGGCAGATGCCGAGAGGTTGAAGTCGCCAAGTGCGAAGAGCGGTGAGCCATCGTCAGGAAATTAGCTTATGAAGGTGTCAAGCTCATTGAGGAACACTTTAAGGCCACCTGATGGGGGATAGATGACAACAATGTTAAACTTGAGGGGACAAGTGACAGTGACAGCATGGAATTCAAATGACGAGATGGGCAGGTGAGTGAGGGAGAAAATAAAAAATCTCCACTTTCATTTTAGTCATTTAGCAGACGCTCTTATCCAGAGTGACTTACAGTTAGTGAATGCATTTTTTAAAATTATTTTTTCATACTGGCCCCCCGTGGGAAACGAACCCACATCCCTGCCGGCCAAACCCTCCCCTACCTTGGACGACGCTGGACCAATTGTGCGCCGCCCATGGGTCTCCTGGTTGCGGCCGGCTGCGACAGAGCCTGGACTCTAACCAGGATCTCTAGTGGCACAGCTAGCACTGCGATGCAGTGCCTTAGACCACTGCGCCACTCGGGAGAAACGAGTAGCCCTGTGCCACCATTGCGACGACCAGATGCTCTCGGACTATGAGAGCACACTGAGCTGATCCACCATGCCGCTGCTGCTGCTCAGTCACACTGTCTGTGTGGGTAGACGAAGTAGGTTACAGACAAGAACCAGACACGGAGAGAGAGGAGGAAGAGGGAGGGGGATGGGGGGAAGGGAAGGATGGTTGCCTGGTTACTGATGGATGTTTGCCTCTGCTTGTAAAGCCCACTTCATCCTGATTGTGTACACAGCTAAAGAGGGCCATGACACGCACACACACACACACAGCCAAAGTCTACAACAGAACATCCAATCTATTCAATAGTAAATAGCTGTAGGTTGCTTTTATTAGAAGCATCTGCTAAATTACCATATTATTCTGAGTCAGAGGGAATTTAGATGAGTACTCTTTATGTCCTTGTATTGGATTATATTACAATCTCCTTCCTGTTCCATACTAATCATCCTTCCCTCTCATTTCCTCCAGGACCTAGACCGAGCCGGTGGTCAACCCCAGGGAAGAGCCTCCGGTTGGGCTTTGCTGACCTTGCTCCACCCGCTATCTCTGGTTTTCCACCTGGTTCTCTGGATCTCCTGACAACACCACTCTCTCGACTCTTCCCGTAGACACGGCACTATACCCCGGGGTGCTAAACCTGTCCAACTCCATCTCTGGTTCCCTGGACCCACCTCTCCCTCACCTCTCCCCCAGCAACCCTTCCCCTCCCTGGGCTGAGATACAGATGTCTGTGCCCTCGGCCCTGGAGTTCCACTGGCAGAGCCTGGCTCGGCTGCCCAGTGGGCGTGTCTACCACTCCCTGGCAGAGGTGGGGGGGCAGATGTACATGCTGGGGGGCTGTGATGCTGCAGGGAGGCCCTCCCCAGCCCTGGAACTCTACTCTCCAGAGGTAGGTTGGAGCATACACACACATACACGCACAAACACACACGACCCACACGCACAGAAACACACACAGGATTAAACACAGAACGCATCGGTTCAAACATACACACAGGACTAATAGACCATGTAATTAATTACACTTTATTTATTGTTGTTTTCAGGGGGACCAGTGGTTAAGCTTGCCCCCCATGCCCACCCCTCGGGCGGGTGCGGCCGTGGCGGTGCTGGGCAAACAGATCCTGGTTGTGGGTGGTGTGGGGGAGGACCAGCACCCTCTGAAGGTGGTGGAGGTGTACAACACAGAGGAGGGGAGGTGGAAGAAGAGGAGCGCCCTCAGAGAAGCACTGATGGGGGCGGCCGTCACTGTGAAAGGTGTGTAGGGGCTACTGAGTCAGTGGCACTGGGACATACAGTACCAGTCAAAAGTTTGGACACACCTACTCATTCAAGGGTTTTTCTTTATTTTTACTATTTTTTACATTGCAGAATAATAGTGAAGACAGCAAAACTATGAAATAACACATATGGAATAATGTAGTAACCAAAAAAGTGTTAAACAAATCAAAGTATATTTTATATTTGAGATTCTTCAAATAGCCCCCCTTTGTCTTGATGACAGCTTTGCACACTCTTAGCATTCTCTCAGCCAGCTTCAGCTGGAATGCTTTTCCAACAGTCTTGAAGGAGTTCCCACATATGCTGAGCACTTGTTGTCTGCTTTTCCTTCACTCTGCTGTCCGACTCATCCCAAACCATCTCAATTGGGTTGAGGTCGGGGGATTGTGGAGGCCAGGTCATCTGATGCAGCACTCCATCACTCTCCTTCTTGGTAAAATAGCCCTTACACAGCCTGGATGTGTGTTGGGTCATTGTCCTGTTGAAAAACAAATGATAGTCCCACTAAGCCCAAACCAGATGGGATGGCGTATCGCTGCAGAATGCTGTAGTAGCCATGCTGGTTAAGTGTGCCTTGAATTCTAAATATATCACAGACAGTGTCACCAGCAAAGCACCCCCACACCATAACACCTCCTCCTCCATGCTTTACGGTGGGAACTACACATGTGGAGATCATCCGTTCACCCACACCGCGTCTCACAAAGACACGGCGGTTGGAACCAAAAATCTCAAATTTGGACTCCAGACCAAAGGACACATTTCCACCGGTGTAATGTCCATTGCTCATCTTTCTTGGCCCAAGCAGGTCTCTTATTATTATTGGTGTCCTTTAGTAGTGGTTTCTTTGCAGCAATTCGACCATGAAGGCCTGATATACACAGTCCCCTCTGAACAGTTGATGTTGAGATGTGTCTGTTACTTGAACTCTGTGAAGCATTTATTTGGGCTGCAATTTCTGAGGCTGGTAACTCTAATGAACTTATCCTCTGCAGCAGAGGTAACTCTGGGTCTTCCATTCCTGTGGCGGTCCTCATGAAAGCCAGTTTTGATTGTTTTTGCGACTGCACTTGAAGAAACTTTCAAAGTTCTTGAAATGTTCCGTATTGACTGACCTTCATGTCTTAAAGTAATGATGGACTGTCGTTTCGCTTTGCTTACTTGAGCTGTTCTTGCCATAATATGGACATGGTATTTTACCAAATAGGGCTATCTTCTATATAACCCCCCTACCTTGTCACAACACAACTGATTGGCTCAAATGCATTAAGAAGGAAAGAAATTCCACAAATTAACTTTTAAGAAGGCACACGTGTTAATTTAAATGCATTCCAGGTGACGACCTCATGAAGCTAGTTGAGAGATTGCCAAGAATGTGCAATGCTGTCATCAAGGCAAAGGGTGGCTATTTGATTTGTTGAACACATTTTTGGTTACTACATGATTCCATATGTGTTATTTCATAGTTTTGATGTCTTCACTATTATTCTACAATGTAGAAAATAGTAAAAAATAAAGAAAACCCCTTGAATGAGTAAGTGTGTCCAAACTTTTGACTGGTAGTGTATATACGTGCATTCTGTACATGGCCAGATCCATGTTAATGGCTCAGTTTCCACCTCCTCCACCTTTCTCTCTCTCACCCTTCTCTGTAGATGGGCGTGCGTTGGCAGTGGGTGGAATGGGTTCAGACCTGCTCCCCCGTAGTATACTGCAGCAGTATGACCTGAGGAAGAATGTGTGGGCACTACTGCCACCTATGCCCACACCGAGATATGATGCTACAGCACACCTACTGGGCAACAAAATCTACGTGGCAGGTAAGGAAAGGGTGTGTGTGTTTGGGTGTTTGTTCATGCTTGCGTGCATGTTTGCCAGTTTGCACGTGTAATGTGTATACTAAGTGTGTGTGTTCTCTCTAGGTGGGCGTCAGTGTAAGCGCACGTTGAAGGTCTTTGAGGTATTTGATTCAGAGACACGCTCCTGGAGTACACTACCGAACATGCCGTGCAAACGTTCGTATGGGGGCGTGTTCTGGGACAGTTCAGGGAGGCTGTGTCTGCTGGGGGGGCTAAGGAAGGGAGGGGGCCACCAGAGCTCCAAGTTCACCAAGAATGTCAACATCTTTGATACTAACCAGGGTAAGAACCACCAAAAAACACATACACAAACACATACAGTGAGGGAAAAAAGTATTTGATCCCCTGCTGATTTTGTATGTTTGCCCACTGACAAAGACATGATCAGTCTATAATTTTAATGGTAGGTTTATTTGAACAGTGAGAGACAGAATAACAACAACAAAATCCAGATAAAACAATGCCCTGGCTGAGGGAAGGAGGTATATGGCCCCGTCCATCGTCCCTTTGATGCAGTGAAGTTGTCCTGTCCCCTTAGCAGAAAAACACCCCCAAAGCGTAATGTTTCCACCTCCATGTTTGACGGTGGGGATGGTGTTCTTGGGGTCATAGGCAGCATTCCTCCTCCTCCAAACATGGCGAGTTGAGTTGATGCCAAAGAGCTCGATTTTGGTCTCATCTGACCACAACAATTTCACCCAGTTCTCCTCTGAATCATTCAGATGTTCATTTTCAAACTTCAGACGGGCCTGTATATGTGCTTTCTTGAGCAGGGGGACCTTGCGGCCGCTGCAGGATTTCATTTCCTTCACGGCGTAGTGTGTTACCAATTGTTTTCTTGGTGACTATGGTCCCAGCTGCCTTGAGATCATTGACAAGATCCTCCCGTGTAGTTCTGGGCTGATTCCTCACCGTTCTCATGATCATTGCAACTCCACGAGGTGAGATCTTGCATTGACAGTTATTTTGTGTTTCTTCCATTTGCGAATAATCGCACCAACTGTTGTCACCTTCTCACCAAGCTGCTTGGCGATGGTCTTGTAGCCCATTCCAGCCTTGTGTAGGTCTACAATCTTGTCCCTGACATCCTTGGAGAGCTCTTTGGTCTTGGCCATGGTGGAGAGTTTGGAATCTGATTGATTGATTGCTTCTGTGGACAGGTGTCTTTTATACAGTAACAAACTGAGATTAGGATCACTCCCTTTAAGAGTGTGCTCCTAATCTCAGCTCGTTACCTGTATAAAAGACACCTGGGAGCCAGAAATCTTTCTGATTGAGAGGGGGTCAAATACTTATTTCCCTCATTAAAATGCAAATCAATTTATAACATTTTTGACATGCGTTTTTCTGGATTTTTTTGTTGTTATTCTGTCTCTCACTGTTCAAATAAACCTACCATTAAAATTATAGACTGATCATTTCTTTGTCAGTGGGCAAACTTACAAAATCAGCAGGGGATCAAATACTTTTTTCCCTCACTGTATACATTTAAGTGCACTGATTTCCTTTTCCAGTTACACAATAAAGTTCTATTCTATTCTGCTCTATTCTATTCTACTATATTCTACTGTAAATCTGAGAGAGAGTAAGGGGATAAGAGATCACTCTCTGCATGTACAATATAGAACACACACTAAGACAAACACACATGTGTATGTGTGTGTATCATCATACTGATAGCGTCTCCTATTAATTTTGAAGTGCCTGTCAGACATTCATCCTATAAAATTTATCCCCAAAGAAAAGTAATTCTCTAAGAGTAAAAGCTGGCTGCATGCTGCACACACACACATCTCATATTCCTGGAAAAACAACTTATCTTCTGTCTCACAGAAAATGAATAACAAATGGTCAAATTGAGAATAGACCAGGAAGAGAAAAGTGAGAGCCATACCCAGGTAAAAAAATCGATAAGTAATTTCAAACAATAGGGTATTTTGTCACGCATTTTGATTTGTCTATTTTAACCAATCAAAGCCAAACACCACGGTGAGAATGTATGTCTGGCCAGCTGGCAGGCTGTCTGGGTTTTACTCCAGAGATATCAGACATACATTTACTCTACCTTCCTCCCTACCTTCCTCCTCAGACACACACACACACACACACACACACACACACACACACACACACACACACACAAATAAGGCCCTCACACACACACACACACAGTAAACAATAAGGCCCATTCACATTCCCTCCCAATCTAATCTAAGTGGAGATGAGATGGGAGATGAGCTATAGCACGGAGGGAGGGAGGTGTTTAAATTACAGGATTCAGAAACAGATTGCGTTATTATCTTCCTCCACAGATGGTCATGGTGTCTGCAACTCTCACACAGGGATATTATACTCTGTAGCTCACATTGTTAGATTTACCCAGAGCCATTTATTTAGATATCTGATTATATGGCTCTGGATTTACCTATTCTTCAATGTCTTGATATATATTTTTTTAGAATGTTGACAGAAAATGTGCGTGCAAAATAGCAGCAACAAGCTGCATTGGAAGTATACACTCAGTGGCCAGTTTATTAGGTACACCACCCCGTTCACGAAAATGGTTAGCTCCTACAGACAGTGAGTCAAGTGGCCATGGCTTGCTATATAAAGCAGGAAGACAGGCATCGAGGCACTCAGTTACTGTTCGATTGAACGTTAGAATGGGCAGAACGAGTGACCTAAGCAACTTTGAGCGTGGTATGATCGTTGGTGCCAGGCGCTAGTTCTAGTATCTCAGAAACAGCTGGCCTCCTGGGCTTTTCACGCACAACAGTGTCTAGGTTTTACAGAGAATGGTGCGACAAACAAAAAACATCCAGTCAGTGGCAGTCCTGTGGGCGAAAACAGCTCTTTGATGAGATGTCGAAGGAGAATGGCAAGAATCCACTCCTATCAGCTAAAAACAAGAAGAAGCGGCTGCAGTGGGCACGCATTCACCAACACTGGACAATTGAGGAGTGGAAAAACATCACCTGGTCCAATGAATCCCGGTTCCTGTTGTGTCATGCTGATGGCAGAGTCAGGATTTGGCATAAACAGCATGAGTCCATGGCCCCATTCTGTCTTGTGTCAACGGTACAGGCTGGTGGTGGTGGTGTAATGGTGTATGAAATGTTTTCCTGGCACACATTAGGTCCCTTGATACCAATTGAGCAATTCTTCCATGCCCCGAAGAATTCAAGCTGTTCTGGAGGCAAAGTGGGGTCCGACCTGGTACTAGATGGGTGTACCTAATAATAAACTGGCCACTGAGTGTAGATTACATTGATAAAAGTAGAATATTAAAATGACTCCAATATACAAAGACAGACATTGTGTAATATGACATAATGATGACTCATTACAAAGTAGAGCACTGGATTTTCTAGTATCCAGAATTGTGTTCTCCATGTCTGTCTGACTGTAGCTCATCGTAATCTGTTCAATGGAAAACCACTGACTACCAAAGCCTCTACAGAACTGTAGAAAACACATCACACCAATACACACTCTCTACACACAGCCCAGCACATACAATAACTACACAACTGCAATATCTCCAGTCCCTTCTAGTTCAGCTATCTGTAGTAGAGCAACTCAACTCTCTGACCTGTCTTAGTGTGTTAGTGTGTGCCCCACCCTCTGAATCTGCAGGAAAAAGGGAACTTAGTGCTGAATATTATATGTTTTAAAAAGTTATTTAGAGGAAGCCCCTGAGAGTGCCAGCCAGCCAACACTTCAACAACAAAGGCCCTGTCAGTGAGTCGCAGAGCAGTGTGCCCGTCGCCAGCTGTGCTCCGCCTTATTCCCTTTCAAGCTCAAAAATGGGCTGGCATCGCAACACTTCATTAACAAAGTGCTTTTATCTGCTCTGGTTAAGTTTTCCTCTCTATGTCTCTCTCTGTCTTCCGCTCTCTCTCTCTGTGGAGCTGATTGTGAAGTCAGAGACACTAAACTCACGCAGGCTTGGGTTTCTTACAGACAACATAAAAGCTTTAAAATATTATTTGAAAATCTACAAAATCTCCCTAGTTGCTGTTTCTCTGAAATAGTTTCACTGTCTTTAGCAGCACAAATGTTTGCCTAAGTACAAGTGTAAATAAATGCCAATTTACTGTAATAGAGGAAAATAGCTTGTTTTTCTCCTTTGAAGCAATTAAAGTGTTCAGATTGGGTGGTTTTATAGGATATTGACCCTATTTTCTTATTTCTAATATCTGGGGCCATGACCTGGTAGCTTGGTGTGTGTGTGGACATTTGTATTCATGGTGTGCACAGTATTTCTTATTGAGTTGTGATGCCACCAGCGTTCAGGGACATACCAAATTGTAGCTTGCAGGATTCCACAATAAATGGAAATAAGAAAATTGAAATCTTGCTGGAGTTTTATGCAGTGGTCAAAGTTGATTGTACACACACTTCCCTGCCTCCCCCACCCTCATTCAAATGTGGTTTACACTTGCACACGCACGCACACACTCTAACATTGTCCTCTCCTGTCTCCCTCCAGGGTTGTGGTTGAAGTCAGAGGACACGGTGGCCATGAAGACTAAGAGGGCTGACTTCGCCTCATCTTTCCTCAGGGGCAGGATGGTCGTAGCAGGAGGACTCGGTGAGGGAGTGTGAATGTGTGTGTATATGTGCTCATATACGTGTGTTTTTGTTGAACGCTAGTTGGTCATGACAATGTGTTATGAACATACAGTGCATTTAGAAAGTATTCAGACCCCTTGACTTTTTCCACATTTTGTTACGTTACAGCCTTATTCTAAAATGGATTAAATACAATAAAAATCCTCATCAATACAATACCCCTTTTTTTTTTTGTTGCTAATTTATCAAAATAATACAAAACAGAAATACCTTATTTACATAAGTATTCAGACCCTTTGCTATGAGACTCGAAATTGAGCTCAGGTGCATCCTGTTTCCATTGATCATCCTTGAGATGTTTCTACAACTTGATTGGAGTCCACCTGTGGCAAATTGATTGGACATGATTTGGAAAGGCACACACCTGTCTATATAAAGTCAGTGCATGTCAGAGCAAAAACCAAGCCAGGAGGTCGAAGGAATTGTCCGTAGAGCTCCGAGACAGGATTGTGTCATTCTTAAATGGAAGAAGTTTGGAACCACCAAGACTCTTCCTAGAGCTGGCCGCCTGGCCAAACTGAGCAATTGGGGGAGAAGGGCCTTAGTCAGGGAGGTGACCAAGAACCCGATGGTCACTCTGACAGAGCTCCAGAGTTCCTCTGTGGAGATTGGAGAACCTTCCAGAAGGACAACCATCTCTGCAGCAATCCACCAATCAGGCCTTTATGGTAGAGTGGCCAGACGGAAGCCACACCTCAGTAAAAGGCACATGACAGCCCGCTTGGAGTTTGCCAAAAGGCACCTAAAGGACTCTCAGACCATGAGAGACAAGATTCTCTGGTCTGATGAAACCAAGATTGAACTATTTGGCCTGAATGCCAAACGTCAAATCTAGAGGAAACCTGGCACCATCCCTACGGTGAAGCATGGTGGTGGCAGCATCATGCTGTGGGGATGTTTTTCAGCGGGAGGGCCTGGGAGACTAGTCAGGATCGAGGGAAAGATGAACGGAGCAAAGTACAGAGAGATCCTTGATGAAAACCTGCTCAGGACCTCAGACTGGGGCGAAGGTTCACTTTCGAACTGGATAACGCCAAGACAACGCAGCAGTGGCTTCGGGACAAGTCTCTGAATGATTGGCCCAGCCAGAGCCCGGACTTGAACCCGATTGAACATCTCTGAAGAGACCTGAAAATAGCTGTGCAGCAACGCTCCCCATCCAACCTGACAGAGCTTGAGAGGATCTGCAGAGAAGAATGGGAGAAACTCCCCAAATACAGGTGTGCCAAGCTTATAGCGGCATACCCAAGAAGACTCGAGGCTGTATCGCTGCCAAAGGTGCTTCAACAAAGTACTGAGTAAAGGGTCTGAATACTTATGTAAATTTAATATTTCCTTTGTTTTTATAAATACATTTGCAAACATTTCTAAAAACCTGTTTTTGCTTTGTCATTATGGGGTATTGTGTGTAGATTGGAAAAACAATTTAATCAATTTTAGAATAAGGCTGTAACGTAATAAATGTGGAAAAAGTCAAGGGGTCTGAATACTTTCCGAATGCACACCGTATGATGACTGTGCGTGGTCCCCAGGTCACCAGCCTTCAGTTCTGGACACGGTGGAAGCCTTCCACCCTCAGAAGAGGAAGTGGGAGAGACTGGCTCCCATGGCAATGGCACGATGCTCCGCCTCGTCCATCGTCATCAGGGACCGCCTGCTGGTGGTGGGAGGAGTCAACCAGGTGCTGGAGTATTGCTCTGCATGTTGTCACACACACACACACACACACACACACACACACACACACACACACACACACACACACACACACACACACACACACACACACACACACACGTTATTTACTATCTGTCTCTGTCTAACTGTCTTTAAGGTCCCTAGTTCAGCCAATGAGATCCTGTATGTGAAAGAGGAGGAATATTTGTAGGCTAGAGGACACAACCCTTACAGGATGATTGACAGCAGGATGACAACAAGAAGATTCCAAATTCTAGAACATTCTATTCAAGATCAGTGGTTCCAATGCTTTCAGAATGGCTGCTGGTCTGGGACAAGTGCAATATGCTTCCTAAGATCTACAGAGGAATAGTAAGGATGGGGAAATCATACCACAAACACAGAACAGTGCCCTCTGCTGGGTTGTCTATACACACTCAACTCCAACACACAGTGAGAGAACTTGTATCACACAGGCTACACACACAGAGAATATATCCCAATTATCACCATACTGACTCACAGCATACAAAAATATTCTACACCAGGGATGGCCAACTTTGATGGGCATGGGGGCCACAAAAAATCTGAACTCATCATGAGGGGCCGTAGGTACTCGCAGGTCTGCTTACCCACATGTGCAAAACCACATTTCGAAATTGCATCTTGTGTATTCTAAAAAAAGGGCCGCCAATTTCCCATCCCTGCTCTACACACGAGGAGCTGGCTTTCTCTGTAAATAAGTTATAAATAAGAGTTTTAGTAATGAAAAGATTCCTCTGCACTGTGTGTGATCTCCCCATGGAGATTCTCAAGGTCTTCAATATTTTTTTACTTTTACATCTATTGTTGTAGACTTACTGCTTGCCTTGCATTAAACATTTTCAACAGGAAATATAGATGTGATTTTAACAGTGAGTAAAGACTAAAGCAAGGTAATACATTTTGTATTGTTACTTAGATAAATACTGTATATTTGTTGTGTATGAAATGTGTGCTGTTTGTCAACAGTTTTATATTCATTACTGTAGATGCAAATGACCTCATGTTAGTGTCCACCCATTTCTAGACCTAAATTAGTCAACTCCTGACGTACAGTATGCAGTGGCTTGGACTGGCGTGAAGACATGCACTTAACTGGAGCGAGCAGATAGCATGCATGCAGATATCTGGAGCAAGTCAAAATAATGTATATGAATTAACTGCACTGTACTGAAACAGAGGGTGCACTTATCAGGAGTTGACTATACTCACTGGTGGAGGCTACTGAGGGGAGGAGTGTAATGGCTGGAATGGACTGAATGTATTGGTATCAAACACAACCATGATACCATTCCAATCACTCCATTCCAGCCATTATTATGAGCCGTCCTCCCCTCAGCAGCCTCCACTGATACCCACATATTTGAATGTGTTGCCTATGGATTGCCATGGCAATAGGAATTATATAGGTGTGATATCATACTTTCATATATTTGTCAATGAGAAGGTTAATCATGTAATGTCTGGTTTAGAGTATATATCAAATGGTGTATATTCAATTGTGTTCTTCAATCCTACTTAAGATTTGTTAGGGAGACTGCTCTTTTTAACATCCTCATTTTTGAAAATATGTTATACTCATGACACCTGCAATACTGGTTTTTGGTTAATCTGTTTTGGTTTGTCATTAGTCCACTGTGACAATTGATTCGTGAAAATTAATTAATGAATAGCTTCATTCTCAGGATGTTATTAAAAAGCACAAACTAGTGGATGAATACTTCTACAGTAAGTATGGGTTCAATTAGGTGTTCTTCTAACTTGATTAGAAAATAAAACAAAAGACGTTTAACAAAATAAGTCCATCCAGTTCCTACCTGCATGTAGTGTGCTTCTATATCATTCTTGTTTCATTCTTATTCTGTACTGTTAGATTTCATTGCAGCCTTTGATATTATTTACCATAACCTGTTGTTGAGGAAACGTATGTTTTATGGCTTTTCATCCTCTGCCATATCATGGATTCAGAGCTACAGTGCATTCGGAAAGTATTCAGACCCCTTGACTTTTTCCTAATTCTGTTACGTTACAGTCTTATTCTAAAATTGATGAAATTGTTTCCCCCCTCATCAATCTACAAACAATACCCACTAATGACAAAGAAAAAAATGGGTTTTAGAAATTTTAGCAAATGTATTCAAATAAAAAACTAGCACATTTACATAAGTATTCACACCCTTTACTCAGTATTTCGTTGAAGCACCGTTGACAGCGATTACAGCCTTGATTCTGCTTGGGTATGACGCTACAAGCTTGGCACACCTGTATTTGGGGAGTTTCTCCCATTTCATCTCTGCAGATCCTCTCAAGCTCTGTCAGGCTGGACGCGGAGCGTCGCTGCACAGCTATTTTCAGGTCTCTCCAGAGATGTTCGATCGGGTTCAAGTCCGGGTTCTGGCTGGGCTACTCAAGGAAATTCGGAGACTTGTCCCGAAGCCACTCCTGCGTTGTCTTGGCTGTGTGCTTAGGGTCGTTGTCCTGTTGGAAGGTGAAACTCGCCCCAGTCTGAGGTCCTGAGCGCTCTGGAGAAGGTTTTCATCAAGGATCTCTCTGTACTTTGCTCCGTTCATGTTTCCCTCGATCCTGACTAGTCTCCCAGTTGCTGCCGCTGATAAACATCCCCACAGCATGATGCTGCCACCACCATCCCTACGGTGAAGCATGGTGCCAGGTTTCCTCCTGACGTGACGCTTGGCATTCAGGCCAAAGGGTTCAATCTTGGTTTCATCAGACCAGAGAATCTTGTTTCTCATGGTCTGAGAATCCTTTAGGTGCCTTTTGGCAAACTCCAAGTGGGCTGTAATGTGCCTCCCTGACCAAGGCCCTTCTCTCTCGAATGCTGAGTTTGGCTGGGCGGCCAGCTCTAGGAAGAGTCTTGGTGGTTCCAAACTTCTTCCATTTAAGAATGATGTAGGCCACTGTGTTCTTGGGGACCTTCAATGCTGCAGACATTTTTTGGTACCCTTCCCCAGTTCTGTGCCTCGACACAATCCTGTCTCGGCGCTCTACGGACAATTCCTTCGACCTCATGGCTTGGTTTTTGCTCTGACATGCACTGTCAACTGTGGGACCTTATATAGACAGGTGTGTTCCTTTCCAAATCATGTCCAATCAATTGAATTTACCACAGGTGGACTCCAGTCAAGGTGTAGAAACATCTCCAAGGATGATCAATGGAAACAGGATGCACCTGAGCTCAATTTCGAGTCTCATAGCAAAGGGTCTGAATACTTATGTAAATAAGGTATTTCTGTTTTTTATTTGTAATACATTTGCAAACATTTCTAAAAACCTGTTTTTGCTTTGTCATTATGGGGTATTGTGTGTAGATTGATGAGGGCAAAACATTATTTAATCCATTTTAGAAAAAGGCTGTAACATAACAATATGTGGAAAAAGTCAAGGGGTCTGAATACTTTCCGAATGCACTGTATCTATCTAATAGAAATCTGAGGGTTTTCTTTAATGGAAGCTTCTCTAATGTCAAACATGTAGGGTGTGGTGTACCGCAGGGCAGTTCTCTAGGCCCTCTACTTTTTTCTATTTTTACCAATGACATGCCACTGGCATTAAACAAAGCCTGGTGTCCATGTATGCTGATGTTTCAACCATATACGTGTCATCAACCACAGCTAATGAAGTAACTGAAACCCTTAACAAGGAGTTGCAGCCTGTTGTGGAATGGGTGTCCAGTAATAAACTGAATCTCTAAATCTAACAAGATTGTATTTGGTACAAATCATTCTCTAAGCACTAGACCTCAGCTGAACCTGGTAAGGAATGGTGTGGCTGTTGAAGAAGTTGAGGAGACTAAATTGCTTGGTGTTACCTTAGATTGTAAACTGTCATGGTCAAAACATATAGATTCAATGGTTGTAAAGATGGGGAGAGGTCTGTCTGTAATAAAGAGATGTTCTTCTTTTTTGACACCACACTCCACAAAGTCCTGCAGGCTCTAGTTTGATCTTATCTTGATTATTGTCCAGCCTTGTGGTCAAGTGCTGCTAAGAAAGACCTAGTTAAGCTGCAGCTGGCCCAGAACAGAGCAGCACGTCTTGCGCTTCATTGTAATCAGAGGGATAATATAAATAATATGCATGCCAGTCTCTCTTGGCTAAGAGTTGAGGAGAGACTGACTGCATCACTTCTTTTTATAAGAAACATTCATGTGTTGAAAATTCAAAATAGTTTGCATAGTCAACTTACGCACAGCTCTGACACACACACTTACCCGACCAGACAAGCCACCAGGGGTCTTTTCACAGTCCCCAAATCCAGAACTAATTCAAGAAAGCGTACAGTATTACATAGAGCCATTATTGCATGGAACTCCGATCTCATATTGCTCAAATGAACAGCAAACTTGGTAAAAAAAAAACGAGATAAAGCAACACCTCACGGCACAACGCCTCTCCCCTATTTGACCTAGATATTTTGTGTGTATGTATTGATACAGTATGTAGGCTATGCATGCTGTTTTTAAATGTATGTAGTTCTGTCCTTGAGCTGTTCTTATCTATTAATGTTCTGTATTATGTAATGTTTCATGTTCTATGTGGACCCCAGGAAGAGTAGCTGCGGCTTTCGCAACAGCTAAGGGGGATCCTAATAAAATACACTACATGGCCAAAAGTATGTGGATACCCCTTCAAATTAGTGGATTCGGCTATTTCAGCCACACCCGTTGCTGACAGGTGTATAAAATCGAGCACTCAGCCATGCAATCTCCATAGACAAACATTGGCAGTAGAATGGCCTTACTGAAGAGCTCAGTGACTTTCAACGTGGCACAGTCATTGGATGTCACCTTTCCAACAAGTCAGTTCATCACATTTCTGCCCTTCTAAAGCTGCCCCGGTCAACTGTAAGTGCTGTTATTGTGAAATGGAAACGTCTAGGAGCAACAACGGCTCAGCCGCGAAGTGTTAGGCCACACAAACTCACAGAATGGGACCGATGAAGCGCGTAGCGCGTAAAAACCATCAGTCCTCGGTTGCAACACTCACTACCGAGATCCAAACGTTGGGAGCTTCATGAAATGGGTTTCCATGGCCGAGCAGCCGCACACAAGCCTAAGATCACCATGCGCAATGCCAAGCGTCGGCTGGTGTGGTGTAAAGCTCGCCGCCATTGGGCTCTAAAGCAGTGGAAACGCATTCTCTGGAGTGATGAATCACGCTTCACCATCTGGCAGTCCGATGGACGGAAGGATCGGAGTTTGGAGCATGCCAGGAGAACGCTACATGCCCCAATGCATAGTGCTAACTGTAAAGATTGATGGAGGAGGAATAATGGTCTGGGGCTGCTTTTCATGGTTCGGGCTAGGCCCCTTAGTTCCAGTGAAGGGAAATCTTAACGCTACAGCATACAATGACATTCTAGACGATCCTGTGCTTCCAACTTTGTGACAACAGTTTGGGGAAGGCCCTTTCCTGTTTCAGCATGACAATGCCCCCGTGCACAAAGCGAGGTCCATACAGAAATGGTTTGTCGAGATTGGTGTGGAAGAACTTGACTAGCCTGCACAGAGCCCTGACCTCAACCCCATTGAACACTTTTAGGATGAATTGGAATGCCGACTGCGAGCCAGGCCTAATCGCCCAACATCAGTGCCCGACCTCACTAATGCTCTTGTGGCTGAATGGAAGCAAGTCCCCGCAGCAATGTTCCAACATCTAGTGGAAAGCCTTCCCAGAAGAGTGGAGGCTGTTATAGCAGCAAAGGGGGGACCAACTCCATATTAATGCCCATGATTTTGGAATGAGATGTTCGATGAGCAGGTGTCCACATTGGTCATATAGTTGACCAAATACCAAAATTATTCTCAGCCTCTGTTGGGCATACGGTTGGTGTTGAGAATTGCCTTGTAATCTCACACTTCACCACTAGATGACAATTAAACACAACACATAAGCTATAAACTGAGGCAGATGGTTCTTCCCTAGGACAGAATTGACCCAAACATACTAAACAGGCTGGCTGGCTCTTTATGGTGTACTTTTGTTCAACAGTCTTTTTTTCACTGTGTAGCCATAGGTCAAAGCCTCACAATAACTATGCAAACACACGCTCAGTTCCGCACCTTCCCCCTCAAAGTCAATGATCCAGTGGATTTATACATGGACGACACACTGTGCCCTGAAACACTGGTCTTTAAATGATACTCCTTCCTCACTAAGGTGACAAAAATAGGCGAAACATAGGCATTACACTGACATTTACAAGCCACTGATTCTTTGCCTGTTTGGCACACCTATATAAAAGCTAGCGTTCTAGAATGTTGGAATTAACCATATTAGAATGTTGGCGCTAAGTGCAGTTGTAGAATGTATCGTGAACAGTTGAAGTAAACATGGCCACATGTTATAAGCATCAATTACATTAATATTCTTCCAAATAGTATTCCTTCTGTTAATCCACCAAGGAGGAGATTAGTTGTGAATGGAAACTGGTTCTATTAATTCTAATGCTGTAACCAAGACTTTCTGTGCGTGATGACTGCCAGGTCTACATTTGCCCCATGACCCCTCTTTGCCCTGCACACCGGCTGAGCAGCCAGACACACACCACAAACACCGTATATGAATCACCACTGCCAAATGGGTTAATTGCATTCTGAGGAGAGAGGTTGACTGTTCTCTGTGGCCACTGTATTCTCCCCTGTGCTTTTTCCACATTATTAACTCAGTTAGGCCTGTCTCTACGGCCTTGCCCTGCAGCAGAGAGAGAGAGAGAGAGAGAGAGATTATTATGATGGACAGAAATCCAGTTTCAGCTCAGACTAGTGGCATGTTTAACCCTTTATTGACTGCTGCCAACAGGTCATGATGTGGGTCGGAAAGCCTTCCCAGAACTGTGATCCATTCAAATGATCACAGTTAGATTCAGTCATCCCTAATAGGACTAGTGACGCATCAGAGTGATGCCACCTGTCTAAAGATAATGTAGCTACTGAGGATAAAGGGAGTGAGGGAAGGAAGGAGGTCATGGCTTTATCCTCAACTCGTCTGTGTCAGCATGTGATTCATTGAGAGCATGGGACGCAGGCAGGAAGTGGTTAGCTGGCAGCAAGAAGTAACAGTGTGGTCGGAACATCACAGCTGTCCAGCCATGAGGGTTTCACTCTAACATTACTAACAATGGTGCCCCATCCCAGATCCTCACCTACATAAGAAAATGACTTTGTTTTACCACTTTGTTGTTTTCATATTGTAGCAACGTAACCCAATACCTAGTGACCTTGTCAAGAGGAGGTTCGGACCTCTTGGCATAATGCTTAAGGTGTTGGCTTGACAGTTGCTGGACCTGGGTTCGAGTCCTGATCAGGGCTACCCCCTGCATTTGGCACATTGGTGTCAGAAGTGGGATGGCACCTGTGAGGCCATTGGAGAGGCGTGTACACTTAAGGGACTTGGTATAGAGAAGTGTGGGGACAAGCTCTCCCGAAGCATGGGGGTAACGTAGTGACCTTAACTTCTACAGGATCAGTGTCCTGAAATCGGGACAGTTGCTGCTCAATATGCGATATGTGACTAGAATGGCGTTGTAAACAACAGCCAACTTTCCGGGACATTGACATGTCTTATATCGTCAGAAAGCTTAAATGATTGATAATCTGCAGTGTCCAATTTACAGTAGCTATTAAATACCATGCTATTGTTTGAGGATCATTGTCAAGGCAACTGGTTTGATACATTCACCTCTGACGGTAAATAATGTACTTACATTCAGTAATCTTGCTCTGATTTGTCATCCTGAGGGTCCCAGAGATAAAATGTAGCATAGTTTTGTTTGATCAAATCAATTTTTATATCCTAATACGATCCATGTTGTATACAGCGTTTTGCATGAATTCCGACTCTTTCAACTTGTAACAAACAATTTATGAAATCTAGATCGGCAAAATGTTGTTTAACCCCGGTCAAATTCGGTTTCTGTGCAATCCTCAGACAAGGCAACCAAACTTGTTTCATAATTCTACATAAGGTATTGGCTACACAACACGTCAATTAGCCCATGAAGGTCAGCCATCATTACGCACCAATGAGACGAGCGGTGTTCACTTGATTGACAGTGTCTTGGGCCAATGACCACCTATCATTTTGAAACATAGCTAGCTAGATAGCCAATGAGCTGGACTTTCCAGTAGTATGTGAACACCCTTTGTACGACAAACAGCCATCATGCTAGAGCTGTGCGCAACAGTGTTCATTCTCAGGTGAAAGCAAACAGGACTAACGGTAGTCTATGTTACACAGCGGTTCATTCTCTTCCACAAACTTTTCTCAAAACTGAAAAAGTAAAACATGGCTACTAAGAGTGGAAAAGCTAAATCGAAGTCCAAGAATACACATTTGTATTTGGCCGCTCCTACCAGGTGACGTGGAGAGGATCTGTCTACACCACGTACTCTCACTAATGGTGTCCCCCAGGGCTCAGTTCTCGGCCCTCTTTTCTCTTTACACCAAGTCACTCGGCTCCATCATATCCTCACATAGTCTCTCCATAGTCTCTCCTATCATTGCTATGCGGATGACACTCAACTACTTTTCTCCTTCCCCCTTTCTGACACCACAGGTGGCAACACAAACCTCTGCATGCCTAGCATTCCCTCCCGAGAAAGGACTGCCCACTCAAAGACCTCCATCACAGTTGACAACTCTAGTGTCGCCCTCCCAGAGTGCAAAGAACTTTGGCTTGACCCTGGACAACACCCTGTCGTTCTATGCAAACATCAAAGCGTTGACTTGCTCCTGCAAGTTGATGCTCTACAACATCCGTAGAGTACGACCCTACCTCACACAGGAAGCGGCGCCGGTCCATATCCAGGCACTTGTCCTCTCCTGTCTGGACTATTGCAACTCACTGTTGGCTACCCGCTTGTACCATCAAACCCCTGCAACTTATCCAGAACGCTGCAGCCCGCCTGGTTTTCAACATTCACAAGTTCTCATATCACTCCAATCCTCTGCACACTCCACTGACTTCTAGTCGAAGCTCTCATCCGCTACGGGAGTGCAGCTCCCTCTCAGACCAGTCAAGCTCTTCTCTGTCCTGGCACCCCCAATAGTGGAACCAGCATACCCCTGAGGCTAAGAGTCCCCGTCCATCTTCCGAAAACATCTGAAACCCTACCTCTTAAAAAAGTGTCTTAAATAATCCCCCAGAGTCTGCAACACCACTAAGCAAGGGGCACCACCAAGCAAGCGGCACCATGAAGACCAAGGAGCTCTCCAAACAGGTCAGTGATAAAGTTGTGGAGAAGTACAGATCAGGGTTGGGTTGTAAAAAATATCTGAAACTTTGAACAACCCACGGCGCACCATTAAATCCATTATTTAAAAAATGGAAAGAATAAGGTACTCTGGTCAGATGAGACTAAAATTGAGCTTTTTGGCCATCACGGAAAACGCTATGTCTGGCGCAAACCCAACACCTCTCATCAACCCGAGAACACCATCCACTAAATACAGGGATATTCCCTGTTTCAGTCTTCCAGAGATTTGAGACTAGGACTGAGGTTCACCTTCCAGCAGGACAATGACCCTAAGCATACTGCTAAAGCAACACTTGAGTGGTTTAAGGGGAAATATTTAAATGTCTTGGAATGGCCTAGTCAAAGCCCAGACCTCAATCCAATTGAGAATCTGTGGTATGACTTAAAGATTGCTGTACACCAGCGGAACCCATCCAACTTGAAGGAGCTGGAGCAGTTTTGCCTTGAAGAATGGGCAAAAATCCCAGTGGCTAGATGTGCCAAGACATACACCAAGATACTTGCAGCTGTAATTGCTGCAAAAGGTGGCTCTACAAAGTATTGACTTTGGGGGGGTGAATAGTTATGCACGCTCAAGTTTTCTGTTTTTTTTGTCTTATTTCTTGTTTGTTTCACAAGAATAAATGTTTTGCATCTTCAAATTGGTAGGCATGTTGTGTAAATCAAATCATACATTTTAATTCCAGGTTGTAAGGCAACAAAATATGAAAAATGCCAAGGGGGGTGAATACTTTCGCAAGCCACTGTATAGACAGTTGTGTGCCTTGCCAAATCATGTCCAATCAATTGAATTTACCACTGGTGGACTCAATCAAGTTGTATAAACATCGCAAGGATGATCAATGGAAACAGGATGCACCTGAGCTCAATTTCGTGTCACATAGGAAAGGGTCTGAATACTTATGCAAATAAGGTATTTCAGTTTTGTATTTCCTATAAATTAGCAAAAATGTCTAAACCTGTTTTCACTTTGTCATTATGGGGTATTGTGTGTAGATTGCTGATATACACTACCGTTAAAAAGTTTGGGGTCACTTAGAAATGTCCTTGTTTTCGAAAGAAAAGCAATTGTTTTCCATTAAAATAACATCACATTGATCAGAAAAACAGTGTAGACATTGTTAATGTTGTAAATGGCTATTGTAGCTGAAAACGGCTGATTTTTAATGCAATATCTACATAGACGTACAGAGGCCCATTATCAGCAACCATCATTCCTGTGTTCCAAATTGCACGTTGTGTTTGCTAATCCAAGTTTATCATTTTAAAAGGCTAATTAAACATTAGAAAACCCTTTTGCAATTATGGTAGCACAGCTGAAAACTGTTGTGCTGATTAAAGAAGCAATAAAACTGGCATTCTTGAGACTAGTTGAGTATCTGGAGCATCAGCAATTGTGGGTTCAATTACAGGCTCAAAATGGCCAGAAACAAAGAACTTTCTTCTGAAACTCATCAGTCTATTCTTGTTCTGAGAAATGAAGGCTATTCCATGTGAGAAATTGCCAAGAAACTGAAGATCTCGTACAACGCTGTGTACTACTCCCTTCACAGAACAGCGTAAACTGGCTCTAACCAGAATAGAAATAGGATTGGGAGGCTCTGTGCACAACTGAGCAAGAGGACAAATACATTAGAGTGTCAAGTTTGAAAAACAGGCGCCTCACAGGTCCTCAACTGGCAGCTTCATTAAATAATACCCGCAAAACACCAGTCTCAACGTCAACAGTGAAGAGGCGACTCCGGGCTGCTGACCTTCTAGGCAGAGTTGCAAAGAAAAAGCCATATCTCAGACAGCCCATCTTCATCATTTCTTTTTATTGGCCAGTCTGAGATACTGCTTTTTCTTTGCAACTCTGCCTAGGTCAGCATCCAAGTTTCCGTCCTGACTGGCGGATTGACTCACTGACTGGCTGACTGATTTCTAGTTATCGCAGCAAAATGCTTGTGTTTCTAGCTCCAACAGTGCTGTAATACCTAGCAATAAAAAAATACATTAAAAAAACTATACACACAGGATAATACAACTTATTTTGTTAATGTACATTCAATTTGTGTAGTGTTTTGTGTTATGTCCCTAATAGCACAATATTTTTTTTTCTAGTCAATCATATTGAATGATTCAATTGATTTCCTACCTTATCAAAACTTTGAAAGAGGACAAGTATTTTCAGCCAGAGTAATGCAGTGTCAGACAAAAATTAAGACCCACAAATCTGACTGTTGAAGTTGCTTGTTTGGGCCTCTCAACTAAAGGAAATAGTGGAGGGGGGAGGGGCGGGTTGGTGGACAGCTATTCATCCAAGCCCAAGTTCCAAATCTCTCCTGACATTCTTCTGGGCTCAAAGAACCGCAGGGACAGAACTGGCACAGGCTGCCACACGGTTGCTATGGAGAAGCACTCTCTTGAAGCGTTGCCGGGGTGAGCACTGTTTTGTGTCCCGTCGCCACCTCACTTCCTGTTGGAGAAAAGAGAGAAGGAAAAAGAGGGAAGAGAATCATTAACTCTCTGAGCGCCCCTACTGCCCAACCAGACCTATCACCTGAATAGGCAGTGTAAAAGCTATTTTTTCCAAGGCAAACTTGTTGAACCACTTTGCCCCGAGATCTCTCTGTCTCTCTCTCTCTCTCTCTCTCTGTCTGTCTCTCTCTCTCTCTCTCTCTCCCTGAATGTTGTTGTTTCAGTTTCAATGCCACGCTGCCTGTGTCTCGACCAAAGCAAGAATATAATCGTATATAGACTATTGAGACAAAATGTATGACAAAATGTCTCACCTCAGGGCCATAGAAGCTAGAGCTATGTCAACAGTGTGTGTGTGACTGTGTGTGAGTCAGTGGAGGCTGCTGAGGGGAGGATGGCTCATAATAAAGGCTGGAATGGAGTTAATGGAATGGTATCAACCACATGGAAACCATGTGTTTGATGTGGTTGATACCATCAACACTACACAAATTGAATGTACATTAAAAAAATAAGTTGTATTATCCTGTACATATTATTCAAATCTGAACACTACATTTGCACCGTCCGCAACCACAGGGCTCTCCAGAGGGTGGTGCGGTCAGTCCAACGCATCACCAGGGGTACACTGCCTGCCCTCCAGGACATCTACAGCACCTGGTGTCACAGGAAGTCCAAGAAGATCATCAAGGACCTCAGCCACCCGAGCCACGGCCTGTTCACCTCGCTACCATCTATAAGGCGGAGACAGTACAGTACAGAGAGACTGAAAAACAGCTTCTATTTCCAGGCCATCAGACTGTTAAACTACAGACTGTCACCACTAGCCAGCCTCCACCCAGTACTGCCCTGAACCTTAGAGACTGCTGCCCTATGTACATAGTCATTGAACACTGGTCACTTTAATAATGTTTACATACTGTTTCACCCACTTTAAATGTATATACTGCATTCTAGTCATAACTCATCCCATATAACTTTTTATTTTTCTTCTGGATTATGTATGTATAGTTTTTTTAATGTATTTTTTTATTGCTAGGTATTACGGCACTGTTGGAGCTAGAAACACAAGCATTTTGCTGCGATAACTTGAAATCAGTCAGCCAGTCAGTGAGTCAATCCGCCAGTCAGGACGGAAACTTGGATGCTGACCTAGGCAGAGTTGCAAAGAAAAAGCCGTATCTCAGACTGGCCAATAAAAAGAAAAGATGAAGATGGGCAGTCTGAGATATGGCTTTTTCTTTGCAACTCTGCCTAGAAGGTCAGCAGCCCGGAGTCGCCTCTTCACTGTTGACGTTGAGACTGGTGTTTTGCGGGTACTATTTAATGAAGCTGCCAGTTGAGGACCTGTGAGGCGCCTGTTTTTCAAACTTGACACTCTAATGTATTTGTCCTCTTGCTCAGTTGTGCACCGGGGCCTCCCACTCCTCTTTCTATTCTGGTTAGAGCCAGTTTGCTGTCCTCTTTGGCAGCAAATGGCATTTTATACTGAACAAACATATAAACGCAACATGTAACAATTGCAAAGATTTTACTGAGTTACAGTTCTTCATATAAGGAAATCAGTCAATTGAAATAAATAAATTAGGCCCTAATCTATGGATTTCACATGACTGGGAATACAGCTATGCATCTGTTGGTCACAGATACCTTTAAAAAAAGGTAGGGCCATTTATCAGAAAACCAGTCAGTATCTGGTGTGACCACCATTTGCCTCATGCAGCGCAACACTTTTGCTTCGCATAGAGTTGATCAGGCCGTTGATCGTGGCCTGTTGTCCCACTCCTCTTTCATGGCTGTGCGAAGTTGCTGGATATTGGCGGGAACTGGAACATGCTGTCGTACACGTCGATCCAGAGCATCTCAAACATGCTCAATGGGTTACATGTCTGGTGAGTATGCAGCTGCTTCTAGGAATTTTCAGCTTCTAGGAATTGTGTACAGATCCTTGCAACATAAGGACATGCATTATCATGCTGAAACATGAGTTGATGGCGGCAGATGAATGACACGACAATGGGCCTCAGGATCTCATCACGGTATCTCTGTGCATTCAAATTGCCATCGATAAAATGCAATTGTGTTCGTTGGCCATAGCTTATGCCTGCCCATACCATAACCCCACCGCCACCATGGGCACTCTGTTCACAACATTGACATCAGCAAACCACTCGCCCACACGATGCCATACACGTGGTCTGCGGTTGTGAGGCCGGTTGGACTTACTGCCAAATTCTCTAAAATGAAGTTGAAGGCGGCTTATGGTAGAATGGTAGAATGGTAGAATTCTCTGGCAACAGCTCTGGTGGACATTATTGCAGTAAGCATGCCAATTGCACACTCCCTCAAAACTTGAGACATCTGTGGCATTGTGTTGTGTGACAAAACTGGACATTTTGGTGGTCTTTTATTGTCCCCAGCACAAGGTGCACCTGTGAAATGATCATGATGTTTAATCAGTTTCTTGATATGCCACACCTGTCAGGTGAATGGTTTATCTTGGCAAAGGAGAAATTCTCACTAATAGGGATGTAAACAAATTTGTGTATACAATTTGAGAGAAATACGCTTTTTGTGCGTATGAAACATTTCTGGGATCTTTAATTTCAGCTCATGAAACATGGGACTAACACTTTACATTTTGTGTTTATATTTTTGTTCAGTGTATTTATTGTAATGGAGGCTGCCAAGAAAGAAGATAACCCCCACATACCTCCAGTAGTTATAATGACTGGTTAACAGACTGATCTGGGTCAGATCTTTCCATTTTCTCTTTGTCTGTTCTGTTCTTATATGTGACGATTAAGGACAACCCTGTGAGTTTCCATATTTTTTGCATTCCCGCAAGGACTCAAATGTGTGTCACATAGGCCTATCAGGCCCCCCATCTGCCTGAATACATTCCAATGGAAATCTACTTGACTGACTGAAGTCTACAGACGCACATTCGCTCCTGATACACCCACACCATTGATTGACCCACACGTTGAAGTTTAATTTCTGTACGAGAGACAAACCATTTTTTGAAGAATGTCAAAACTCAGAACTGCCACATAACATGTTAGTCCCACTGCTCTTCAGGTCAGTTCAGCGGGTCTAGACTCTGCCTCTGTCCCAAGTCAAGACTATTTGTATACACAGGATACAATACAATGAAATGCTTCCTTGTATGTTCACTCTCGACAATGCTGCATAATAAGAATAATACAAAGGAATGATTAAATTAAATAAGCTCAAAGGAATAAAAACATTGAGGCACTCAAACAAATGTACAGTAGGATATTTCCACATGTGGCAGTGAGGAGGAATTGAGAGCAAAGTGATTAATTGTGTAATAAACAGTGCAATAACAGTATTACACAATTCATGACTTTGCTCTCCATTCCTCCTCCCTGGCACGTGTCCCACTCTCACCTCAGCCCGCCATAGATTCCGATTAAGCGACATGTTTTTTTCTGGTCTTACAGATATGGGCACGGCTAGTCTTTTTGACTGGGTTATCTCGCACAGCACTATCATTGTGAGAGAGGTCACACAACCCACCCTTCTCAGAGTCAGTCAGTCAGCCCCACCCAGCACTTGCACCTACACACCACAATAGAACAGGCTCCTTCCAGAGCACAGCACACCTGGACACACAGACAACAGACTCACTACGGCCAACAGGATCAGCCATCTTCTGAGGACACACACCTGTGTTATATCTGTGTGACGTGGAGCATGCGATGCAAGGGGAAATTCTGCACAAGCAGACAAAGTATAATCTCATCTCTCTCTATCAAACACACACATGAATACACACATACTGCACAGAGTGCACATCTAGCCTGGCAGTGTTAGCAGAGGTAATTGACGTGTCATGATGACAAACATTGATGTATCCCCTAGCAGGCCGAATTTCTTCAGGATGCTGAAGAAATTTGGCCTGTCCCCGAGGGCCCTCACAGTGTTATACAGGAGCACCATTGAGAGCATACAGTCGGGCTGCATCACAGCCTGGTACGGCAACTCCACCACCACAAGGCGCTTCAGAGGGTGATACGTGCAGCCGAATGCACCATTGGTTGCACACTGCCTGCCCTACAGGACACCTACAACACCAGGTGTCGAAGGAAGGCCAAGATCATCAGGGACCCCAGCCACCCAAGCCATTCCCTGTTCTCCCTGCATCAATCACTCATACGTGGGAAGTACAGGAGCATCAAGGCAAAAACTGGAAGACTGGCCAATAATTCTCTGAAGCTGGAGACTCTTACAGTGGGGAAAAAAAGTATTTAGTCAGCCACCAATTGTGCAAGTTCTCCCACTTAAAAAGATGAGAGAGGCCTGTAATTTTCATCATAGGTACACGTCAACTATGACAGACAAAATGAGAAAAAAAAATCCAGAAAATCACTTTGTAGGATTTTTTATGAATTTATTGGCAAATGATGGTGGAAAATAAGTATTTGGTCAATAACAAAAGTTTCTCAATACTTTGTTATATACCCTTTGTTGGCAATGACACAGGTCAAACGTTTTCTGTAAGTCTTCACAAGGTTTTCACACACTGTTGCTTGTATTTTGGCCCATTACTCCATGCAGATCTCCTCTAGAGCAGTGATGTTTTGGGGCTGTCGCTGGGCAACACAGACTTTCAACTCCCTCCAAAGATTTTCTATGGGGTTGAGATCTGGAGACTGGCTAGGCCACTCCAGGACCTTGAAATGCTTCTTACGAAGCCACTCCTTCGTTGCCCGGGCGGTGTGTTTGGGATCATTGTCATGCTGAAAGACCCAGCCACGTTTCATCTTCAATGCCCTTGCTGATGGAAGGAGGTTTTCACTCAAAATCTCACGATACATGGCCCCATTCATTCTTTCCTTTACACGGATCAGTCGTCCTGGTCCCTTTGCAGAAAAACAGCCCAAAAGCATGATGTTTCCACCCCCCATGCTTCACAGTAGGTATGGTGTTCTTTGGATGCAACTCAGCATTCTTTGTCCTCCAAACATGACGAGTTGAGTTTTTACCAAAAGTTATATTTTGGTTTCATCTGACCAGATGACATTCTCCCAATCCTCTTCTGGATCATCCAAATGCACTTCAGACGGGCCTGGACATGTACTGGCTTAAGCAGGGGGACACGTCTCGCACTGCACGATATGAGTCCCTGGCGGCGTAGTGTGTTACTGATGGTAGGCTTTGTTACTTTGGTCCCAGCTCTCTGCAGGTCATTCACTAGGTCCCCCCGTGTGGTTCTGGGATTTTTGCTCACCGTTCTTGTGATCATTTTGACCCCACGGGGTGAGATCTTGCGTGGAGCCCCAGATTGAGGGAGATTATCAGTGGTCTTGTATGTCTTCCATTTCCTAATAATTGCTCCCACAGTTGATTTCTTCAAACCAAGCTGCTTACCTATTGCAGATTCAGTCTTCCCAGCCTGGTGCAAGTCTACAATTTTGTTTCTGGTGTCCTTTGACAGCTCTTTGGTCTTGGCCATTGTGGAGTTTGGAGTGTGACTGTTTGAGGTTGTGGACAGGTGTCTTTTATACTGATAACAAGTTCAAACAGGTGCCATTAATACAGGTAACGAGTGGAGGACAGAGGAGCCTCTTAAAGAAGAAGTTACAGGTCTGTGAGAGCCAAAAATCTTGCTTGTTTGTAGGTGACCAAATACTTATTTTCCACCATAATTTGCAAATAAATTCATTAAAAATCCTACAATGGGATTTTCTGGAATTTCTTTTCTCAATTTGTCTGTCATAGTTGACGTGTACCTATGATGAAAATTACAGGCCTCTCTCATCTTTTTAAGTGGGAGAACTTGCACAATTGGTGGCTGACTAAATACTTTTTTCCCCCACTGTATCTCCCTCACTAACTTTAAGCATCAGTTGTCAGAGCACCTTACCGATCACTGCACCTGTACACAGCCCATCTGAAATTAGCCCACCCAACTACCTCATCCCCATATTGTTATTTATTTTGCTCATTTGCACCCCAGTATCTCTATTTGCACATCATCTCTTGCACATCTATCATTCCAGTGTTAATACTAATTGTAATTATTTTGCACTATGGCCTATTTATTGCCTTACCTCCATAACTTGCTACATTTGCACACACTGTATATATATTTTCTGTTGTATTTTTGACTTTATGTTTTGTTTTACCCCATATGTAACTCTGTGTTGTTGTTTTTATCGCACTGCTTTGCTTTATCTTGGCCAGGTCGCAGTTGTAAACGAGAACTTGTTCTCAACTGGCTTACCTGGTTAAATAAAGGTGAAATAAAAATTAAATAAAAATAGTTTCTACCCTCAGTCCATCAGGCTGCTAAATAGCCACCACTAGTCAGCTAACTGCTCCCACCCCCGCTTCTCCCCCTATGGACATTTTCCCCCCACACCCCCAAAAACAACGGCCACTTACCTTACCTGCTGCTCCCCCTTTGGACATTCCCCTCCCCCCAACAGACTTTAACTCTGCCCCCACCCCAATGACATTTATTTATTCATCATTGCTACAGTTGTTATGATGTATATAGTGCTATTTATACTACCGATCAAATGTTTGTAGTTGTTAATATGTATATTATAGATTTTTATTATAATTTTTATTGTTTTTATTTCACTTGGTCCCCACACCCCCTCAGTGTTCATGCTACTCCCCTTATGGTCATTCCCCCTCAACAGTCTTTACTCTGCCTCCACCCCAATGGACATTTATTTATTCATCATTGCTACAGTTGTTATGATGTATATAGTGCTATTTATACTACCGATCAAATGTTTTAGAACACCTACTCATTCAAGGGGTTTTCTTTATTTTTACTATTTTCTACATTGTAGAATAATAGTGAAGACATCAAAACTATGAAATAACACATATAGAATCATGTAGTAACCAAAAAAGTGTTAAACAATCAAAATATATTTTAGATTTTAGATTTTTCAAATAGCCACCCTTTGCCTTAATGACAGCTTTGCACACTCTTGGCATTCTCTCAACCAGCTTCAGCTGGAATGCTTTTCCAACAGTCTTGAAGGAGTTCCCACATATGCTGAGCAGTAGGTAGCCATGCTTGTTAAGTGTGCCTTGAATTCTAAATAAATCACAGACATTGTCACCAGCAAAGCAACCCCACACCATAACACCTCCTCCTCCATGCTTTACGGTGGGAAATACACGTGCGGAGATCATCCGTTCACCCACACCGCATCTCACAAAGACACGGCAGTTGGAACCAAAAATCTCCAATTTGGACTCCAGACCAAAGGACACATTTCCACCGGTCTAATGTCCATTGCTCGTGTTTCTTGGCCCAAGCATGTCTCTTATTATTATTGGTGTCCTTTAGTAGTGGTTTATTTGCAGCAATTCGACCATGAAGGCCTGATTCACACAGTCTCCTCTGAACAGTTGATGTTGAGATGTGTCTGTTACTTGAACTCTGTGAAGCATTTATTTGGGCTGCAATTTCTGAGGCTGGTAACTCTAATGGATTTATCCTCTGCAGCAGAGGTAACTCTGGGTCTTCCATTCCTGTGGCAGTCCTCATGAGAGCCAGTTTCATCATAGCGCTTAATGGTTTTTGCGACTGCACTTGAAGAAACTTTCAACGTTTTTGAAATGTTCCGTATTGACTGACCTTCATGTCTTAAAGTAATGATGGGCTGTCGTTTCTCTTTGCTTATGTAAGCTGTTCTTGCCATAATATGGACTTGGTCTTTTACCAAATAGGGCTATCTGTTGTATACCACCCCTACCTTGTCACAACACAACTGATTGGCTCAAACTCATTAAGAAGGAAATAAATTCCACAAATTAACTTTTAAGAAGGCACACCTATTAATTGAATTGCATTCCAGGTGACTACCTCATGAAACTGGTTAAGAGAATGCCAAGAGTGTGCAAAACTGTCATCAAGGCAAAGGCTGGCTACTTTGAAGAATCTAAAATCTAAAATATATTTTTATTTGTTTAACACTTTTTTGGTTACTACATGAAGCCATATGTGTTATTTCATAGTTTTGATGTCTTCACTATTATTCTACAATGTTAAAAATAGTAAAAATAAAGAAAACCCCTTGAATGAGTAGGTGTTCTAAAACTTTTGACCGGTAGTGTATATTGTTGCTTTTTTATTACCATTTTCATTATTTTCTTTCACTTAGTCCTGCATGTTGTAGCTCGGAGCCTGAGATTTTCACTGTACCCTGCAATCACACCTGCACACCTGTACATGTGACTATTAAACACTCTGAATCTGAATCTCTAGCAGCATCACACAAACCACAGTGACACCATGCTCCTTTTTATCTAGGCTTTTCAAATGCATGCACACTACACAGAGGTGTGGTGGTTAATCCTGTACATGCTAATGAGATGTCGCCCAATGATATGCAATGAGATGTCGCCCAATGAGATGCAATAAGGTGTCGCCCAATGAGATGGAATGAGATGTCAACCAATGAAATGCAATGAGATGTCGCCCACCCTCAGCTATAATGTGGGCATGCCCCAAGTGTCATCACTGGGGCCCCTCCTGTTCAGCCTGCACATTCATGATCTTATCTTCTGTCTGTACTGGGTCTAAAGTACAAATGTATGCAGACAATACAGTGTTTTATGTGCATGCAAAGAGCAAACAGCAAGCTGCACAAGAACTCACTGCAGCAATGGTCAATGTTACAAAGGGGCTCAGTGACTCATGTTTGCACCGCAATGTGAAAAATGCAGTCTGTATGTTCTTCACAAAGACGGCAACTGATTCTACTGAGCCAGATGTCTATGTGTCAGGGGAGAAGCTCCAGGTGGTATTCGTTTTAAGTACCTTGGAATCATACTTGAATACAATTTCTCTTTCAAAAAGCAGGTGAAAAAGGTAACCCAAATAACCAAATTCAACCTGGCTAATTTCTGATATATGGAATAGTTTGACTACACAGGCAGCAGAACTGTACTTCAATGCTATGATACTCCCCCACTTAACATACCGCCTGACTAGTTGGGCCCAAGCTTAATGTACAACATTAAAGCCCATTCAGTCTGTCTACAAACAGGCTCTCAAGGTGCATGATAGAAAGTCCAATAGCCATCACCACTGTAACATCCTCAGAAGGGAGGGAGGTACAGTATGTCTGCCTCTCTGTGCCCTCTCTATTTCCTTCTCTCTCTCTCTCTCTCTCTCTCTCTCTCTCTCTCTCTCTCTCTCTCTCTGTCACGGTTTCGGCCGAGGCTGCTCCTCCTCCTGGTTCGGGCAGGCTTCGGCGGTCGTCGTCCCCGGAGTACTAGCTGCCACCGATCTATGTTTCATGTTCGTTTGGTTTTGTCTTGATGTTGTACACCTGTGTCTTGTTAGTCCTCGTTAGTGTCCTATTTAGTTCTCGTTGAGTGTGTTTGTCTTTGTGTGTAATTGCTCTTCTGTTTTGTGTTGGAGCTACGTACTTCCCTCCAGTGTTTTGGAGAGGTTTTTCGCACATGTTAGTGCGCCGTTTGTTTGACGCCTGTGTGCGCTGTTATTTCGCCTTCGGGCTTATCGTGCTTATTTTCTACGTGAATATTGCACTAAAGTCTTTTGGACTGAGCTTCTGCGTCCTGCGCTTGATTCATGCACCACACCCACCTTCAGCACCCCTTGACAGAATCACACACCACAATGGAATCAGCAGGATCTGCAGTTACGCCTGAGTCGCTCGAGGAGCATGTTCGCGGCCAAGATGACCAGATACGACAACTGGGGACCGCTCTACAGGACGTCATCAACACCCTGCACCGATGGGAGGCCAGCGGGGTACCCACACCTCCACCTACCCTGCCAACCCCATCGGCCGGTCCACCAGTCCCAGGTCCGGAACCCAGGGGGATTCGGCTCTCGCTCCCGAGGGCGTATGACGGAACAGCTGCCGGGTGTCAGGGGTTCCTCCTGCAGGTGGAGCTCTACCTGGCCACTGTACACCCGGTGCCCTCGGGACACGAGAGCGTTTCCGCCCTCATCTCCTGTCTCACGGGCAAGGCGTTGGAGTGGGCTAACGCCGAGTGGAGGAAGATGGACGCCAACACCATCTCCTACGCCGAGTTCTCCCGCCGCTTCAAGGCCGTGTTCGACCATCCACCTGAGGGCAAAGCGGCGGGGGAGCGTCTAGTCCACCTGAGACAGGGGAGGAGGAGCGCACAGGCGTTTGCTCTAGAGTTCCGGACTCTAGCGGCGGACGCAGGGTGGAATGAACGGGCCCTCATCGACCATTTTCGATGTAGCCTACGGGAGGACGTTCAACGTGAGTTGGCCTGCAGGGATACCCATCTCACCTTCGACCAGTTGGTCGATATGTCCATCCGTCTGGACACCCTGCTGGCCACCCGTGGACGTCCCGAGGGGGGTCCGTCCATTTCACCCTCCGGCACCTCCGAGCCGAGCCCTATGGAGCTCGGGGGTGCCGGCGCTAGAGAACGGAGGAGGAGGAGCCCGAGGGGGCCTGTCTCCTGCACCAAGTGCGGTCGTGGAGGGCACACTGCGGCCAGGTGCTGGGGAGGGTTCTCCGGGGGAGAAGACAACAGGCCACGCACTGGGGGGGCCTCCCAGGTGAGTAGACGTCCCACTTACCCAGAGCTTTCTGTTGCGCACTTTTGTATACCTGTGTGTTTTCCACAGGTTGCACCTCATTCCCAGCATAAGGCGCTAGTAGATTCAGGCGCAGCTGGGAATTTTGTTGATCGGAAGTTTTGTTTAGATTTAGGGATCCCTCTCCTACCTGTTGACAAACCTTTTCCCGTTCATGCCTTAGATAGCCGCCCGTTGGGGTCGGGGTTGATTAGGGAGATCACAGCGCCACTTAGGATGTGTGCGCAGGGGGGTCATGAAGAGACTATACAGCTGTATCTGATCGACTCTCCTGCGTACCCAGTGGTGCTGGGAATTCCCTGGTTAAGCACCCATAACCCTGCTATTTCGTGGCAACAGAGGGCTCTCGATGGGTGGTCTGCTCAGTGCGAGGGGCGATGTCTGGGTGTTTCCGTGGGGGCGACTTCGGTGGAAAGTCCAAACCAAGTGCCCGCACTGCACATTCCGCCTGAATATGGGGATTTAGCTCTCGTGTTTAGTAAAACGAGGGCGACGCAGTTGCCTCCTCATAGACAGGGGGATTGTGCGATTGATCTCCAGGCAGGAGCAGCGCTCCCACGGAGCCACGTGTATCCTTTGTCTCAAGAGGAGAGAAAAGCTATGGAGACTTACATAGCCGAATCTTTGAGACAGGGATACATTCGGCCCTCCACTTCTCCCGCCTCCTCGAGCTTCTTTTTTGTGAAGAAGAAAGATGGAGGGTTGCGCCCGTGCATTGATTACCGTGGTCTCAATCAGATTACTGTGAAATACAGTTATCCACTCCCTCTGATTGCGACCATGATAGAGTCATTGCATGGAGCGCGGTTTTTCACAAAATTGGATCTCAGGAGCGCGTATAACTTGGTGCGCATTAGGGAGGGCGACGAATGGAAGACAGCGTTTAGTACGACGTCAGGTCATTTCGAATATCTCGTCATGCCATATGGGTTGATGAATGCTCCATCAGTCTTCCAATCCTTCGTAGATGACATTTTCCGGGATATGCAGGGTCAAGGGGTGGTCGTGTACATTGATGACATTCTGGTGTACTCGTCTACCCGAGCCGAGCATATAACCCTGGTGCGTCGTGTATTGAGGAGGCTGTTGGAGCACGACCTATATGTCAAGGCAGAGAAATGTCTGTTTTTCCAGGAGTCGGTCTCCTTTTTGGGTTATCGGTTGTCCACGTCAGGGGTGAGAATGGAGGTGGATCGTGTGTCCGCTGTGCGTAATTGGCAAACTCCAACCACTGTAAAAGAGGTGCAGCAGTTCTTGGGCTTTGCGAATTACTACCGGAGGTTTATCCGGGGTTTTGGACAGGTGGCAGCTCCCATCACGTCCCTTCTGAAAGGGGGGTCCGGTGCGCCTGCAGTGGTCAGCTGATGCGGACAGGGCCTTTAGGAGACTGAAGGACCTGTTTACGTCGGGCTCCGGTGCTGGCGCATCCGGATCCCGCATTACCCTTTCAGGTTGAGGTAGACGCGTCTGAGGCTGGTATAGGGGCCGTTCTCTCTCAACGGTCCGGCACGCCACCTAAACTCCGCCCCTGTGCTTTTTACTCAAAAAAGCTCAGCCCGGCGGAGCGTAACTATGACGTTGGGGACAGGGAGCTGTTAGCTGTAGTTCAAGCCCTTAAGGTGTGGAGGCATTGGCTTGAGGGGGCTCAACACCCTTTCCTCATTTTGACTGACCATCGGAACCTGGAGTACATCCGGGCAGCGAGGAGACTGAACCCTCGCCAGGCTCGATGGAGTATGTTTCTCACCAGGTTCGTATTTAAAATCACGTACATCCCTGGGTCCCAGAATGGTAAGGCAGATGCGCTGTCCCGGCGGTATGACACGGAGGAGAGGTCCGTTGAGCCTACTCCCATACTACCGGAGTCTTGCCTTGTGGCACCGGTGGTGTGGGAGGTCGATGCCGAAATCGAGCGAGCGTTGCGTGCCGACCCCAGCCCTCCACAGTGTCCTGAGGGTCGGAAGTACGTTCCGCTCGAGATTCGGGATCGACTCATTTACTGGGCTCACACGTCACCCTCCTCTGGACATCCGGGTATTGGCCGGACAGTGCATTGCCTTAGCACTAAATACTGGTGGCCCACTTTGGCTAGGGATGTGAGGGTTTATGTCTCCTCCTGCTCGGTGTGCGCCCAGTGTAAGGCGCCCCGACATCTGCCCAGGGGTAAGTTACAACCCCTGCCCGTTCCACAACGACCATGGTCCCACCTCTCGGTGGATTTTGTGACAGACCTTCACCTCTCTCAGGGGAATAGCACCATCCTGGTCGTTGTGGACCGGTTCTCTAAGGCCTGTCGTCTTCTCCCTATGTCGGGTCTTCCTACTGCCCTACAGACCGCTGAGGCCCTATTTACCCACGTCTTCCGGCATTACGGGGTACCCGAGGATATAGTGTCTGATCGAGACCCCCAGTTTACCTCCCGTGTTTGGAGAGCGTTCATGGAGCGTTTGGGGGTCTCGGTTAGCCTTACCTCAGGGTACCACCCGGAGAGTAACGGGCAGGTAGAACGTGTCAACCAGGATGTGGGTAGGTTTCTGAGGTCGTATTGCCAGGGCCGGCCGGAGGAGTGGGCACGGTACATTCCCTGGGCCGAGATGGCCCAGAACTCTCTCAGCCACTCCTCTACCAACCTAACCCCCTTCCAATGTGTGTTAGGTTACCAGCCGGTTCTAGCACCTTGGCAGCAGAGCCAGATCGAGGCCCCTGCGGTGGATGATTGGATGAGACGCTCGGAAGAGACGTGGAACGCTGCCCACGTCCACCTGCAGCGGGCCGTCCTTCGTCACAAGGCGAGCGCCGATCTCCACCGCAGTGAGGGGCCGGTGTACGCACCCGGAGATCGAGTCTGGCTCTCTACCAGAAACCTACCCCTCCGCCTGCCCTGCCGGAAGCTGGGTCGGCGGTTTGTGGGGCCCTTTAAAGTCCTGAGAAGATTGAACGAGGTGTGTTATAGGTTACATCTACCTGTTGAGTATAAGAATATTAACCCCTCGTTCCATGTGTCTCTTCTCAGGCCGGTGGTAGCTGGTCCACTCCAGGACAATGAGATAGGGGAGACTCCTCCGCCCCCACTGGACATCGAGGGGGCTCCGGCGTACACCGTTCGGTCCATATTGGACTCAAGACGCCGGATGGGGGGGGGTCTCCAGTATCTCGTGGAGTGGGAGGGGTACGGCCCGGAGGAGCGGTGCTGGGTGCCGCGGAGGGACATCCTAGACCCATCTCTCCTGTTGGAGTTCCACCGGGACCATCCCGCGCGCCCTGCTCCGCGTCCTCCTGGTCGTCCCCGAGGCCGGGGTCGGCGCACGGCTGGAGCCGCGCGTCAAGGGGGGGGTACTGTCACGGTTTCGGCCGAGGCTGCTCCTCCTTCTGGTTCGGGCAGGCTTCGGCGGTCGTCGTCCCCGGAGTACTAGCTGCCACCGATCTATATTTCATGTTCGTTTGGTTTTGTCTTGATGTTGTACACCTGTGTCTTGTTAGTCCTCGTTAGTGTCCTATTTAGTTCTCGTTGAGTGTGTTTGTCTTTGTGTGTGATTGCTCTTCTGTTTTGTGTTGGAGCTACGTACTTCCCTCCAGTGTTTTGGAGAGGTTTTTCGCACATGTTAGTGCGCCGTTTGTTTGACGCCTGTGTGCGCCGTTATTTCGCCTTCGGGCTTATCGTGCTTATTTTCTACGTGAATATTGCACTAAAGTCTTTTGGACTGAGCTTCTGCGTCCTGCGCTTGATTCATGCACCACACCCACCTTCAGCACCCCTTGACACACTCTCTCTCTCTCGGATACAGTTTCCCATCCTCAACTTGTTTATACAGAACTCAAACCCTACCCATGGGATGACACACTGTCTACTACACAGATCTAGGATCAGAAAAACATAACCACTGTCTTCAATCAGTATGGGGCAACTCTAATCTGTGCTTCCCAAAAGTTGCTGCACTGTGCTCAGCCTGGTCTCATAGACTAGGCGTAACATAGTAAATATAAATCTGGAACAGTCAAATTAGTAAGACATATTCCATTTGGTATGGTTACATGAGACTACTTAAGGAAAAAACAAAAGTAGTGTAGTTGGCCAGGGTTGGTGGGCGTACAATGCGAATGTCTAGCAACCCAAACGTTGCGAGTTTGAATCTCAACATGGACAACTTTAGCATTTTAGCTAATTAGCAACTTTTCAACTACTTACTACTTCTTAGTGACTTTGCAACTACTGTACTTAGCATGTTAGCTAACCCTTCCCCTAACCTTAACTATTTTAGCTAACCCTTCCCCTAACCCTAACCTTAACCCTTTAACCTAACTCCTAAACGTAACCCTAACCCTAATCCCTAGCCTAGCTAACGTTAGTCAGCTAGCTAACTTTAGCTACCATAACATATTGTATGTTTTACAAATTCGTAACATATCATAAGAATTGTAATTCATAACATATCATTCGAAATGGCTGATGGACACCCACAAATTAATACATGCCATACGAAACGTAACATATCATACTAAATGAAGTGTCTCGAATTTATGTAAAGAATGATATGAAATGCTTTGAGACCACGTTGCTATACTGCACTACCTGAAGCTTTTAGGGATGGTTCCCCGGACCCAGAAATGGAATTAACCCCTATCCTGGTTTCTGGCCAATCCCAGTCACGAGCCCAACCACAAATCCACCATCTGGGAAACACAATCTACAGAAGATAACACTACATTACCAGCATTGTATGTTGTACCATAATACCGTGATGCTTTATGTAATTCTTGTTAAATCTCCATCCTGGTATAGCCCCGCCTTCAATACCTACTGGGAAACCAGTCAATTAGCAAACAACAGGAAACAGTACTGGGCCCATGCCTGCCATTGTGAAAACCCTTGGTGTAAGCCAGAGCTAACACCTATACAGTATATATAGACTTTAGCTCAGCGGGCAAACGCCATCTTGAGTTACACAGATGACCTGGGATCAATACCCAGATGGTTCAGTTCATTTCACATTGGTGAAAAAAGGTCACAATGGTGCCTGGACTCAAGTCACACAGTTGATGTCTAGCCTATCAGTTGCTGAGGTCAAAGTATAGCTGAGGTAATTCGGTGAATGCATAAGCCTTATGCTCACTGGGCTAACATCGTCGTGGAAAGCACAGATGACCTGGGCTCAATACCATTTTCCCTGTGCTATTATCTCTACTAGTGTACTACTTACTTTTAAGGCTATAAGAATAGCATCCTCAACCTGCATGGCTAAGTGTACTTTTGAATGAGCATGGTGGGGTGACGTGATAAGCAATCCAGTTATATAAGGATGCATTGGGGAATGAGTTACCTGAAAGTCCACTTCAGCTACACTGAAGAATCCAGGCTATAACCATCACAACTCTTCCCTCCATGGGTGATATTGTTAAATTAAAATCCAATTCATTTTCCAGTCTGGTAGCCTAAATAAGTAGGGGCACTGTGGCTGGCCTATGCCACGTCATGG
This sequence comes from Coregonus clupeaformis, assembly GCF_020615455.1. Lineage (NCBI taxonomy): Eukaryota > Metazoa > Chordata > Actinopteri > Salmoniformes > Salmonidae > Coregonus > Coregonus clupeaformis. The sequence continues at coordinate 53,847,269 of NC_059203.1, read as the reverse complement.
GCACGCATTTCAACACACACACATACACACATACATACAGCGCAGGGATAGCTCAATTCGCGCTCGTGCTTATCAGACGGAAATGCGGCGCCCGCTCAACCGTGACTAAACACAGGGGGCTATCACGCGCACGCGCTCACGTCATCTCTGGTGGACCCGCCTTGTAACTTCCTATGCCAGGAGTTTGTCAGATGCGCATGTAGCGGCTCGCGGGGTTCTAAATGGAACAATGTGACTGGTCGGAAGTGACAGCCTTAACCGTGTGGGGTTAACGATTAAGCCAGGTACGGGCCGTTACCGTAAATAAGGCATGCATACCGGCACCCACGCATCAGGCTGCAGCACACATTATAACGGAGTGCAGGATACGAGACAACAGTTTTGACAGGATACGAGACAACCGTTTTGAGGCGTTCAGCAGTGCGCTCTGTTCTGTGTGGTTTCTCTCGTCTCCTCTGTGGACCTCTGCGTTTTAGGTAAAGAACTGTCTGTTATACCAGATGTGCTGGTACCGATCCAGACATATTGGACTGGGGGATGCTTTTCACCTCAGGCTATTTTCCTCTTTTATTCCTCGCTGCTCTCTTTATCTCTCCCCCCTCCCCCCTCTCCCCCTCTCTCTCTGTGAAGGGAATCGTAGTTTTTTGTCATTACCACTTTAGAGAATATTCCCTGGCTCATGTTACCGTTATGTTATGGTTCATCTAGCTGTCACGTCAGTTGCCTGAAATATTTCATTATACATAACTGGGCTACAAGTGGGTGGCTGACTAAATTTGGAGAGAAAAAATCCCCACGATCAATAATCGGGTTGTGTTGGCATTATCACAAACTCACAGAAGGGTTCCTTCCCCCTATTCACCCACGACCAAGCTTGTACTAATTTACGCCTTTGCTGTGTTGGGCTGCGGGGTATTGGTCTTGACTACTAAACAGAGGATTGTTTCAGGACCAGGACCAGGGGGGAAACCAAATGCGCACTAACGTAGGAGCGTATCTGATGTCTTAACATGTGGGGGGAGAATCAGCATTAGAGGACGTAGCCTACACCTCGGCTATTGGCAGAATATTTGTAGCCGGCCAGAGGAATTTACATGTTTGGCGCTGTATGAAACCGTTTGTAAACTCTTCCATAGGTGACCCCTCTTCATAACGCCAAACAGAGTCCGAGTAAAGCGTTGAGTTTTGTTAGTGCAACACACTTCTTTTTTAAGGTTAATATCCTACCCTTAGTCAACTCAGCTTGAAGTAGACCGCTGAAAGTAAAGGATGATTTAGGTAGGCTATAGCCGAGTGTCTAAGGCAGGGCTCTCCAACAAACAGATTTATTCCAACCGGTGCCTATACCAAATAAATTCAGTATTGCCATGTCCATTCCATGGCAGCCATTTGTGGTCAACAATGCGCATTTATAGGCTTGGCTACAAAAAAAAAGCTGAAGCTGATGTAATGTTCCCTGTGAAAGAGACAGAAAATGTAGCCTATTAAGTTAGGGTAGGTAACAACACATCTGCCACACTGATCCTTAACACGGGGGCCCCTCAGGGGTGCGTGCTCAGTCCCCTCCTGTACTCCCTGTTCACCCATGACTGCATGGCCAGGCACGACTCCAACACCATCATTAAGTTTGCCGACGACACAACAGTGGTAGGCCTGATCTCCGACAACGATGAGACAGCCTATAGGGAGAAGGTCAGAGACCTGGCCGTGTGGTGCCAGGATAACAACCTCTCCCTCACGTGATCAAGACAAAGGAGATGATTGTGGACTACAGGAAAAAAAAGAGGACTGAGCACACCCCCATTCTCATCGACGGGGTTGTAGTGGAACAGGTTGAGAGCTTCAAGTTCCTTGGTGTCCACATCACCAACAAACTATCATGGTCCATACACACCAAGACAGTTGTGAAGAGGGCACGACAAAGCCTATTCCCCCTCAGGAGACTGAATAGATTTGGCATGGGTCCTCAGATCCTCAAAAAGTTATTCAGCTACATCATCGAGAGCATCCTGACTGGTTGCATCACCGCCTGGTATGGCAACTGCTCGGCCTCCGACCTCAAGGCACTACAGAGGGTAGTGCGTACGGCCCAGTACATCACTGGGGCCAAGCTTCCTGCCATCCAGGACCTCTATACCAGGCGGTGTCAGAGGAAGGCCCTAAAAATTGTCAAAGACTCCAGCCACCCTAGTCATAGACTGTTCTCTCTGCTACCGCACGGCAAGCGGTACCGGAGCGCCAAGTCTAGGTCCAAAAGGCTTCATAACAGCTTCTACCCCCAAGCCATAAGACTCCTGAACAGCTAATCATGGCTACCCTGACTATTTACACTGCCCCCCACCCCACCCCACCCCATCCCCCTCTTTTACGCTGCTGCTACTCTGTTTATTATTTATGCATAGTCACTTTAACTCTACATGTACAGTCGTGGTCAAAAGTTTTGAGAATGACACAAGTATTGGTCTTCACAAAGTTCGCTGCTTCAGTGTTATGAGATATTTTTGTATAATTACAAGCATTCCATAAGTGTCAAAGGCTTTTATTGGCAATTACATTAAGTTTATGCAAAGAGTCAATATTTGCAGTGTTGACCCTTCTTTTTCAAGACCTCTGCAATCCGCCCTGGCATGCTGTCAATTAACTTCTGGGCCACATCCTGACTGATGGCAGCCCATTCTTGCATAATCAATGCTTGGAGTTTGTCAGAATTTGTGGGTTTTTGTTTGTCCACCCACCTCTTGAGGATCGACCACAAGTTCTCAATGGGATTAAGGTCTGGGGAGTTTCCTGGCCATGGACCCAAAATTACGATGTTTTGTTCCCCGAGCCACTTAGTTATCACTTTTGCCTTATGGCAAGGTGCTCCATCATGCTGGAAAAGATATTGGTCGTCACCAAACTGTTCTTGGATGGTTGGGAGAAGTTGCTCTCGGAGGATGTGTTGGTACCATTCTTTATTAATGTCTGTGTTCTTAGGCAAAATTGTGAGTGAGCCCACTCCCTTGGCTGAGAAGCTACCCCACACATGAATGGTCTCAGGATGCTTTACTGTTGGCATGACACAGGACTGATGGTAGCGCTCACCTTGTCTTCTCCGGACAAGGTGTTTTCTGGATACCCCAAACAATCAGAAAGGGGATTCATCAGAGAAAATGACTTTACCCCAGTCCTCAGCAGTCCAATCCCTGTACCTTTTGCAGAATATCAGTCTGTCCCTGATGGTTTTTTTTTACTCCTGAGTGGCGCAGTGGTCTAAGGCACCGCAGTGCTAACTGTGCCACTAGAGATCCTGGTTCGAATCCAGGCTCTGTCGCAGCCGGCCGCGACCGGGAGACTCATGGGCGGCGCACAATTGGCCCAGTGTCGTCCAGGGTAGGGGAGGGAATGGCCGGCAGGGATGTAGCTCAGTTGATAGAGCATGGCGTTTGCAACGCCAGGGTTGTGGGTTCGATTCCCACGGGGGGCCAGTATAAAAAAAAATATATATATATATATATATATATATTCACTAACTGTAAGTCGCTCTGGATAAGAGCGTCTGCTAAATGACTAAAATGTAAAAATGTAAAAAAATGTTTTTCCTGGAGAGAAGTGGCTTCTTTGCTGCCCTTCTTGACACCAGGCCATCCTCCAAAAGTCTTCGCCTCAATGTGCGTGCAGATGCAGTCACACCTGCCTGCTGCCATTCCTGAACAAGCTCTGCACTGGTGGTGCCCCGATCCCACAGCTGAATCAACTTTAGGAGACGGTCCTGGCGCTTGCTGGACTTTCTTGGAAGCCCTGACGCCTTCTTCACAACAATTGAACCTCTCTCCTTGAAGTTCTTGATGATCCGATAAATGGTTGATTTATGTGCAATCTTACTAGCAGCAATATCCTTGCCTGTGAAGCCCTTTTTGTAAAAAGCAATGATGACGGCACATGTTTCCTTGCAGGTAACCATGGTTAACAGAGGAAGAACAATGATTTCAAGCACCACCCTCCTTTTAAAGCTTCCAGTCTGTTATTCTAACTCAATCAGCATGACAGAGTGATCTCCAGCCTTGTCCTCGTCAACACTCTCACCTGTGTTAACGAGAGAATCACTGACATGATGGCAGCTGGTCCTTTTGTGGCAGGGCTGAAATGCAGTGGAAAAGTTTTTTGGGGATTAAGTTCATTTTCATGGCAAAGAGGGACTTTGCAATTAATTGCAATTCATCTGATCACTCTTCATGACATTCTGGAGTATATGCAAATTGCCATCATCAAAACTGAGGCAGCAGACTGTGTGAAAATTAGTATTTGTGTCATTCTCAAAACTTTTGACCACGACTGTACATATTACCTCAATTACCTCGACTAGCCGGTGCCCCCGCACATTGACCCTGTACTGGTACCCCCCTGTATATAGCCTCCCTACTGTTATTTTATTTTACTGCTGCTCTTTAGTTATTTGCTTTTATCTTTTACTTCACTATTTTTTACTTAACACATTTTTTATTAAATTTGTTATAAAAAAAGAAAATTGTTGGTAAGTAAGCATTTCACTGTAATGTCTACACCTGTTGTATTCGGCGCATGTGGCAAATACAATTTTATTTTATTTATAATTTTCTTCTCTTTCAGGTAAACAGCAGCCAGAGCGCTGGAGGAGAAGTACTCTCCCGCAGTGCAGCTCCGTAACTCTATCCGTGTGCTGCAGACCTTTAAATACTCCTCATAAAATAGCCACTTGGTGAAAGGTGAGACCTTCCCAGCCCAGGACACCGACTAGCGCGAGCTAGTCTGAAAGGACCATCAGAGCGCGTGCAGGACTGGATGACTTTCTGAAAAGAACTTCAGGCTACTAGCTGGACCTGCAATATTTCATGTACTTTTCCATACCAACTTTTCAAGACTTTTTGGTTACCAGTCGTTGTTGACCAGATAACAATTGGTTTGTTCGTTTGTTTTGCTGTCTTTAACAAATATATAATTGTGTTTCATTCTTCTATACATCTGTCTACCGTGCGCATGCAGTGAATGGAGAACATACTCCAGCTTCTCCCAAAGCACCGGCAAGATCTCACACATGCCTGGGGGAGAGCAGCTACGCACACCTGCCTTTGCAGTAGCCTAGTTGTGCCTTCAAAACGTTTTTTACCACATTATTTTGTGTTCATGACCACACCTGAGATCAGGTTATTAAAAACCGATCAAGGGAAATCTAAACTCAAACATCCCACAGCTTTTAGCCATAGCGTATATTTGTAATTCAGTTTACTGTCCCCAAAAGCTTCCGCATGGTACTTTGGTCGAAAGAGCAAGACAAACCGTCGGACACCGACATGTCATCCGGGGCGATAGAAATGAAGAAGGTGGTGCCACCAGTGTACCTCCACTCCAACGGCTCCGTTCACCCGGCTATCCTCACTGACGACCCCGAGGTGATGAGACCGGAGGAGAGGGGCGAGTACGAGCTCACGGAAGTGACATCCTTCACGGACAGGTCTGGTGAACCAGGAGATGAAGGCCGGGAGATAGTGGTGATAGACTGCCGGGCGAATGCCAAGGGCCAGCGCGAGGAGGATGCTCTCCTGGAGAACGCCAGCCAGAGCAACGAGAGCGATGACATAAGCACCGACCAGAGCCCAGAGCCACCAGCGCCGCTAAAAGAAACCTCCTTCTCCATCGGCCTCCAGGTGGTCTTGCCGTTCCTGCTGGCCGGGTTCGGGACGGTGGCGGCGGGCATGGTGCTGGACATTGTTCAGGTGAGGAGAAACTGTTTTGATTCACACCAATTTATTTCAGGTCAGGTGACAGGTCACATGGTCGTCAGACCAAAACTCCTGAACCTATTGATTCTATTTGATTCTGCACAGAGAGGAAGAGGCGAAGCGAGAGGGATAACTCAGCCTCAATTCTGGCTTCTCCTGCAGGTGGGGTTTTTCCGCTCACCAAGCAAGGAGTTTTTGTATTGAGGTCAATGAGTGTCGAATTTGGCCAGCAAGAAATCTAAGGCTTATTTGCTATGTGAGGTTTATTTGATCGAATAGAGGTGTTTTAATGCTTAGGTTGTTAAAGAGTGTACCGATATAAGTAGGACACGTGACATCCCAGCAACTTTGAGAAAAACCACTTGATTTCAGAGTTGTGCCTGTTAGTGCAATCCAGAATCCTTGGGACGTCACTACCCTAATCCTAACCTTAACCCCTACCCTAACCATAACCCTTACCTGACCCTAACTTTAACTGGTACATTAACCTTTTTACATTTAAACTTCAATGGGGTAGGGATGTCCCAAGGATACTGGATTGCAAGGACCATTGTGGTTGTTCACACGCTTATCTGCCCTCTCATTTGCTAGAATGGTCCCATCTGAACTTGTTTCCTCCCGACTGCCTTCCATTTTTGAAGACATTTATTTTCCTTGTTAGAGCGGCCAATGGAGTATCTGGTCAATATAATGGAACGTCTGTGTTCTCCAGTATGGACTCAGAAACAGAATGTTGAGGCATTGAGTAATGTTCCACCTGTAGGCTACAGACAACACTAGGCCTTGCTTGTGTCAGGAGCTGTACTGTAATGTGTTTATGCTACCTCCTCCACCCTCCACCCTCTACTCACCTCAGTCCCGTTAAAGACAATAAGGACCCAGTCTTCAGCCTATTTTTTCAGTCATGTTGTTAAGACATGCTCCGGTACTTTTGCGACGACTAAGTATTTTTTAAACCTCCCACTTTGGGCTGGATGTGTCAAAGTGTTCTTCATACATGCATAATCTATGAGCAGAATTACTGTCTTACCTCAATTAGCCACAAAATCCCTAGTTTGAAAGCACACACATGAGGGCGAGGCTAGCGTGGCTAAGCGAGTGCTGCTTGTATATATTGTAAATGGCCGGTTACCCCTTCACCCCTCGTCTGGCACATGTTGGTACACACTCCGTTCTTGGGAGGGGAGTAGGGGTGGAGGGGGGTAGAAAGAGGACAGCTGGACAGTTACATTAAGACTTATCTGTTTATTTATCTGACATATCTGTGAATACTGCTGAGACAGAGACTCAAACACATACAGTTGAAGTCGGAAGTTTACATACACCTTAGCCAAATACATTTAAACTCAGTTTTTCACAATTCCTGACATTTAATCCTGGTAAAAATTCCCTGTCTTTGGTCAGTTAGGATCACCACTTTATTTTAAGAATGTGAAATGTCAGAATAATAGTAGAGAGAATGATTTATTTCAGCTTTTATTTCTTTCATCACATTCCCAGTGGGTCAGAAGTTTACATACACTCAGTTAGTATTTGGTATCATTGCCTTTAAATTGTTTAACTTGGGTCAAATGCTTTGGGTAGCCTTCCACAAGCTTCCCACAATAAGTTGGGTGAATTTTGGCCCATTCCTCCTGACAGAGCTGGTGTAACTGAGTCAGGTTTATAGGCCTCCTTGCTCGCACACGCTTTTTCAGTTCTGCCCACAAATGTTCTATAGGATTGAGGTCAGGGCATTGTGATGGCCACTCAAATACCTTGACTTTGTTGTCCTTAAGCCATTTTGCCACAACTTTGGAAGTATGCTTGGGGTCGTTGTCCATTTGGAAGACCCATTTGCGACCAAGCTTTAACTTCCTGACTGATGTCTTGAGATGTTGCTTCAATATATCCACATAATTTTCCTTCCTCATGATGCCATCTATTTTGTGAAGTGCACCAGTCCCTCCTGCAGCAAAGCACCCCCACAGCATGATTCTGCCACCCCCATGCTACACGATTGGGATGGTGTTCTTTGGCTTGCAAGTACCCCCTTTTTCCTCCAAACATAACGATGGTCATTATGGCCAAACAGTTCTTTTTTTGTTTCATCAGACCAGAGGACATTTCTCCAAAAAGTAAGATCTTTGTCCCCATGTGCAGTTGCAAACCGTAGTCTGGCTTTTTTATGGCAGTTTTGGAGCAGTGGCTTCTTCCTTGCTGAGCGACCTTTCAGGTTATGTCGATATAGGACTAGTTTTACTGTGGATATAGATACTTTTGTACATATTTCCTCCAGCATCTTCACAAGGTCCTTTGCTGTTGTTCTGGGATTGATTTGCACTTTTTGCACCAAAGTACGTTCATCTCTAAGAGACAGAACGCATCTCCTTCCTGAGCAGTATGACGACCGCGTGGTCCCATGGTATTTATACTTGCGTACTATTGTTTGTACAGATGAACGTGTTACCTTCAGGCATTTGGAAATTGCTCCCAAGGATGAACCAGACTTGTGGAGGTCTACCATTTTTTTTCTGAGGTCTTGGCTGATTTCTTTTGATTTTCCCATGATGTCAAGCAAAGAGGCACTGAGTTTGATGGTAGGCCTTGAAATACATCCACAGGTACACCTCCAATTGACTCAAATGATGTCAATTAGCCTATCAGAAGCTTCTAAAGCCATGATTTTCTGGAATTTTCCAAGCTGTTTAAAGGCTCAGTCAATTTAGTGTATGTAAACTTCTGACCCACTGGAATTGTGATACAGTGAATTATAAGTGAAATAATCTGTCTGTAAACAATTGTTGGAAAAATTACTTGTGTCATGCACAAAGTAGATGTCCTAACCGACTTGCCAAAACTATAGTTTATTAACAAGAAATTTGTGGAGTGGTTGAAAAACGAGTTTTAATGACTCCAACCTAAGTGTATGTAAACTTCCGACTTAAACTGTAAGTAGATCCTCATGGTTCTATTTTCTGATAGAATAGAGCTGAGCAGAACATAATAGAATAACACACCATATAATAGAACAGAGTATAGTATGTGCATGCAGCTGTAAAGTATAGTGTTCATTTCAGCCACTGTAGCTGACTGTAACCCAAAGGAGACAAACAACAGTCTACAGCCAGAGTACTGCTGGGTTCTGAGAGCCACAGGGGAAACAATTTAATGTAATTACTCTACTTCCCACTTTACTGTTGCATTGCCTGGTGTAAACTGGGTATGGATATTCAGTATATTATAATATGTGGATATGTGTGTTGGTTCCGTGTGTGTGTGTGTGCGCATGGCCTGGGTGGCTGACAGGTCATATATTTATTGAAGGTCAGCCTCTGCTACAGATAAAGATGGAGGTGTCTGGTAAGTGCTGGCACTGACTGCCGATTTTGATGCCAACATATGAGAGAGAGAGAGAGAGAGAGAGAGAGAGAGAGAGAGAGAGAGAGAGAGAGAGAGAGAGAGAGAGAGAGAGAGAGAGAGAGAGAGAGAGAGAGAGAGAGAGAGAGAGAGAGAGAGAGAGAGAGAGAGAGAGAGAGAGAGAGAGAGAGAGAGAGAGAGAGAGAGAGAGAGAGAGAGAGAGAGAGAGAGAGAGAGAGAGAGAGAGAGAGAGAGAGAGAGAGAGAGAGAGAGAGAGAGAGAGAGAGAGAGAGAGAGAGAGAGAGAGAGAGAGAGAGAGAGAGAGAGAGAGAGAGAGAGAGAGAGAGAGAGAGAGAGAGAGAGAGAGAGAGAGAGAGAGAGAGAGAGAGAGAGAGAGAGAGAGAGAGAGAGAGAGAGAGAGAGAGAGAGAGAGAGAGAGAGAGAGAGAGAGAGAGACCACCAACCACTGGTTCTGGGGTTATAACTGTTGTTATAAAGACAGATTAGTGCCTCACTGTGGTTAATAGCCTGCACTCTTGTGTGCTGTTACTCATATTCTCTAACCAGGACGTTCTTTCTTTCCCTGTCGGTCTACCTCTCTCATTCAATCATAGCGTGCTGATTCATCTGTACTTCTCTGAACTTCCCTGCTAAATACTGAATTATTTCCACCCTGTTAAACACTTAATAACAACAGCTATGATGATAAAGAAAATAGACAGTGATATCATTTCCTGTGAAGATAAATAATAGATCATGACAATGTCGTCAATATAGTGAATGATTCTAGAAGCCTGTCTAGTAGGTTCTATCACATTCTAATTCCCCTCCCCTGACATGTGCTAACTGCTAACTCAGCTAACCCCCTTCTGCCCTTGCAGGAGGCAATTACCCTGCTCTCTCTCACTCTCGCTCTCTCTTTCTCTCTCTCTCCAGGGTGATGCATGTACGCGTTCTCCACAGCTTTCTCTATTATGTCTGTGTGAAATGTGACCCACCTATTTCACTTCCCTTAGTTTCCTCCTCACTACACACACACACACACCCTGTCTCTGGCCCAATTCCTACAATGTCACACAGGAAAGACAACACAGGACAGTATTGAGAAGGAAGGGACTGTAGCTGACATTGAAGGGCAGTGTCCCAATACTGTCTGTCAATCCCAAACCTGAGGTCACAGTGTTCCAGTACTGTCTGTCATACCAAACCTAAGGACGCAGTGTCCCAATACTGTCGGTCAATCCCAAACCACAGGAGCAGTGGGCCTGCTGAAATGGTCCTCTGAAATGGACACTTTCACACCCTCTGAAATGGACACTTACTGTAGGTCAGTGAGAGGACAGGTCACAGATTTGGTCTTTGTTAGATTTGATTTATGTGTTTACATTCCTACGAATGTCAAAGGTCAAGACAGGTGCAATGGTTGTTTTGATGTTTGTCTGGAAGGCTGGACATGCTTCCAGTAGAGAGAGAGAGAGAACATCCCACCCCAGATAGTGTCTCAGCCACAGTTGATTGACATTCACAGATTAGATAGTGTTAAAATGTGGGGTAACTTGTTTGTCTGTTGCTTTGTATGATTTCTCCTATCTGTTTATCTGTCTGTCATCCGTCTGTCTGTCTGCCCCACACTGTGGCATCGGATGATGTGCAGATGACCAAAATAAAACCGCGAGGCGAGACATTGGTTTAGCCTCAGCGCCTCAACAACAGACAAACAATCTAAAAATACAGGAAACAGGAATTCATAATTAACACAAAAGCCTGACAACAGCCAACCCTCTACACCCATGGGAGGACATTTTGATGATTTGCTAGGCTCTTATCACATACAGTGCATTCGGAAACTATTCAGACCCCTTGACTACTTCCACATTTTGTTACAGCCTTATTCTAAAATTGATTAAATTATTTGTTTCCCTCATCAATCTATACACAATACCCCATAATAACAAAGCGAAAACAGGTTTTTAGAAATGTTTGCAAATGTATTACAAATAAAAAACAGAAATACATTATTGACATAAGTATTCAGACACTTTGCTATGAGACTCGAAATTGAGCTCAGGTGCATCCTGTTTCCATTGATCATCCTTAAGATGTTTCTACAACTTGAGTGGTTCACCTTCCAACAGGACAACGACCCTAAGCACACAGCCAAGACAACGCAGGAGTGGCTTCGGGACAAGTCTCTGAATGTCCTTGAGTGGCCCAGCCAGAGCCCGGACATGAACCCGATCGAACATCTCTGGAGAGACCTGAAAATAGCTGTGCAGCGACGTTCCCCATCCAACCTGACAGAGCTTGAGAGGATCTGCAGAGAAGAATGGGAGAAACTCTCCAAAGACTTGAGGCTGTAATCACTGCCAAAGGTGCTTCAACAAAGTACTGAGTAAAGGGTCTGAATACTTATGTAAATGTGATATTTAATAATTACATTTTTTAATACATTTGCAAACATTTTTAAAAACCTGTTCTTGCTTTGTCATTATGAGGGTATTGTGTGTAGATTGACGAGGGGAAAAAAATAATTTAAGCCATTTTAGAATAAGGCTATAATGTAACAAAATGTGGAAACAGTCAAGGAGTCTGAATACTTTCCAAATGCGTTGTAAACTATCATGAATGACAACAATTGCTGTCTCGTTCAAATCAAATCAAATTGTATTTGCCACATGCGCCGAATACAACAGGTGTAGAACATACAGTGAAATGCTTACTTACAAGCCCTTAACAAACAATGCAGTTTTTAAGAAAATAAAAAAAGTGTTAAGTAAAAAATAGCAAATAATTAAAGAGCAGCAGTAAAATAAAATAACAGTAGGGAGGCTATATACAGGTGGTACCGGTTCAGAGTCAATGTGCGGGTGCACCGGTTAGTCGAGGTAATTGAGGTAATATGTACATGTGGGTAGAGTTAAAGTGACTATGCATAAATAATAAACAGAGTAGTAGCAGCATAAAAGAGGGAGTGGGGGGCAATGCAAATAGTCTGGGTAGCCATGATTAGCTGTTCAGGAGTCTTATGGGTTGGGGGTAGAAGCTTTTAAGAAGCCTTTTGGACATAGACTTGGCGCTCCGGTACCGCTTGCCGTGCGGTAGCAAAGAGAACAGTCTATGACTAGGGTGGCTGGAGTCTTTGACAATTTTTAGGGCCTTCCTCTGACACCGCCTGGTCCAGGATGGCAGGAAGCTTGGCCCCAGTGATGTACGCACTACCCTCTGTAGTGCCTTGCAGTCGGAGGCCGAGCAGTTGCCATACCAGGCGGTGATGCAACCAGTCAGGATGCTCTTGATGGTGCAGCTGTATAACTTTTTGAGGATCTGAGGACCCATGCCAAATCTTTTCAGTCTCCTGAGGGGGAATAGGCTTTGTTTTGCCATCTTCACGACTGTCTTGGTGTGTTTGGACCATGATAGTTTGTTGGTGATGTGGACCCCAAGGAACTTGAAGCGTTCATCCTGTTCCACTACAGCCCCGTTGATGAGAATGGGGGTGTGCTCAGTCCTCTTTTTTCCCCTGTAGTCCACAATCATCTCCTTTGTCTTGATCACGTTGAGGGAGAGGTTGTTATCCTGGCACCACACGGCCAGGTCTCTGACCTCCTCCCTATAGGCTGTCTCATCGTTGTCGGTGATTAGGCCTACCAGTGTTGTGTCGTCGGCAAACTTAATGATGGTGTTGGAGTCGTGCCTGGCCATGGGTGAACAGGGAGTACAGGAGGGGACTGAGCACGCACCTCTGAGGGGCCCACGTGTTGAGGATCAGCGTGGCAGATGTGTTGTTACCTACCCTTACCACCTGGCGGTGGCCCGTCAGGAAGTCCAGGATCCAGTTGCAGCGGGAGGTGTTTAGTCCGAGGGTCCTTAGCTTAGTGATGAGCTTTGAGGGCACTATGCTGTTGAACGCTGAGCTATAGTCAATGAATAGCATTCTCACGTACAGTTGAAGTCGGAAGTTTACATACAATTACAGTGGGGAGAACAAGTATTTGATACACTGCCGATTTTGCAGGTTTTCCTACTTACAAAGCATGTAGAGATCTGTAATTGTTATCATAGGTACACTTCAACAGTGAGAGACGGAATCTAAAACAAAAATCCAGAAAATCACATTGTATGATTTTTAAGTAATACATTTGCATTTTATTGCATGACATAAGTATTTGATCACCTACCAACCAGTAAGAATTCCGGCTCTCACAGACCTGTTAGTTTTTCTTTAAGAAGCCCTCCTGTTCTCCACTCATTACCTGTATTAACTGCACCTGTTTGAACTCGTTACCTGTATAAACGACACCTGTTCACACACTCAATCAAACAGACTCCAACCTCTCCACAATGGCCAAGACCAGAGAGCTGTGTAAGGACATCAGGGATAAAATTGTAGACCTGCACAAGGCTGGGATGGGCTACAGGACAATAGGCAAGCAGCTTGGTGAGAAGGCAACAACTGTTGGCGCAATTATTAGAAAATGGAAGAAGTTCAAGATGACGGTCAATCACCCTCGGTCTGGGGCTCCATGCAAGATCTCACCTCGTGGGGCATGAATGATCATGAGGAAGGTGAGGGATCAGCCCAGAACTACACGGCAGGACCTGGTCAATGACCTGAAGAGAGCTGGGACCACAGTCTCAAAGAAAACCATTAGTAACACACTACGCCGTCATGGATTAAAATCCTGCAGCGCACGCAAGGTCCCGCTGCTCAAGCCAGCGCATGTCCAGGCCCGTCTGAAGTTTGCCAATGACCATCTGTATGATCCAGAGGAGGAATGGGAGAAGGCCATGTGGTCTGATGAGACAAAAATGAGTATAACCCCAAGAACACCATCCCAACCGTGAAGCATGGAGGTGGAAACATCATTCTTTGGGGATGCTTTTCTGCAAAGGGGACAGGACGACTGCACCGTATTGAGGGGAGGATGGATGGGGCCATGTATCGCGAGATCTTGGCCAACAACCTCCTTCCCTCAGTAAGAGCATTGAAGATGGGTCGTGGGTGGGTCTTCCAGCAAGACAACGACCCGAAACAAACAGCCAGGGCAACTAAGGAGTGGCTCCGTAAGAAGCATCTCAAGGTCCTGGAGTGGCCTAGCCAGTCTCCAGACCTGAACCCAATAGAACATCTTTGGAGGGAGCTGAAAGTCCGTATTGCCCAGCGACAGCCCCGAAACCTGAAGGATCTGGAGAAGGTCTGTATGGAGGAGTGGGCCAAAATCCCTGCTGCAGTGTGTGCAAACCTGGTCAAGACCTACAGGAAACGTATGATCTCTGTAATTGCAAACAAAGCTTTCTCTACCAAATATTAAGTTCTGCTTTTCTGATGTATCAAATACTTATGTCATGCAATAAAATGCAAATGAATTACTTAAAAATCATACAATGTGATTTTCTGGATTTTGGTTTTAGATCCCGTCTCTTACAGTTGAAGTGTACCTATGATAAAAATTACAGACCTCTACATGCTTTGTAAGTAGGAAAACCTGCAAAATCAGCAGTGTATCAAATACTTGTTCTCCCCACTGTAGGTTGGAGTCACTAAAACTCGTTTTTCAACCATTCCACACATTTCTTGTTAGGACAACTACGTAATTTTTCCAACAATCGTTTACAGACAGATTATTTCACTTATGATTCACTGTATCACAATTCCAGTGGGTCAGAAGTTTACATACACTAAGTTGACTGTGCCTTTAAACAGCTTGGACAATTCCAGGAAATGATGTCATGGATGTAGAAGCTTCTGATAGGCTAATTGACATCATTTGAGTCAATTGGAGGTGTACCTGTGGATGTGTTTCAAGGCCTACCTTCAAACTCAGTGCTTCTTTGCTTGACATCATGGGAAAATCAAAAGAAATCAGCCAAGACCTCAGAAAAAAAATTGTAGACCTCCACAAGTCTGGTTCATCCTTGGGAGCAATTTCCAAACACCTGAAGGTACCACGTTCATCTGTACAAACAATAGTATGCAAGTATAAACACCATGGGACAACGCAGCTGTCATACCGCTCAGGAAGGAGATGCGTTCTGTCTCCTAGAGATGAACGTACTTTGGTGCGAAAAGTGCAAATCAATCCCAGAATAACAGCAAAGGACCCTGTGAAGATGCTGGAGGAAACAGGTACAAAAGTATCTATATCCACAGTAAAACGAGTCCTATATCGACATAACCTGAAAGGCCGCTCAGTAAGGAAGAAGCCACTGCTCCAAAACCGCCATAAAAAAGCCAGACTATGGTTTGCAACTGCACATGGGGACAAAGATCTTACTTTTTGGAGAAATGTCCTCAGGTCTGATGAAACAAAAATAGAACTGTTTGGCCATGATGACCATCGTTATGTTTGGAGAAAAAAGGGGGTTGCTTGCAAGCCGAAGAACACCATCCCAACCGTGAAGCATGGAGGTGGCAGAATCATGCTGTGGGGGTGCTTTGCTGCAGGAGGGACTGGTGCACTTCACAAAATAGATGGCATCATGAGGAAGGAAAATTATGTGGATATATTGAAGCAACATCTAAAGACATCAGTCAGGAAGTTAAAGCTTGGTCGCAAATGGGTCTTCCAAATGGAAAATGACCCCAAGCATACTTCCAAAGTTGTGGCAAAATGGCTTAAGGACAACAAAGTCAAGGTATTGGAGTGGCCATCACAAAGCCCTGACCTCAATCCCATAGAACATTTGTGGGCAGAACTAAAAAAGCGTGTGCGAGCAAGGAAGCCTACAAACCTGACTCTGTTACACCAGCTCTGTCAGGAGGAATGGGCCAAAATTCACCCAACTTATTGTGGGAAGCTTGTGGAAGGCTACCCGAAACGTTTGACCCAAGTTAAGCAATTTAAAGGCAATGCTACCAAATACTAATTGAGTGTATGTAAACTTCTGACCCACTGGGAATGTGATGAAATAAATAAAAGCTAAAATAAATCATTTTCTCTACTATTATTCTGACATTTCACGTTCTTAAAATAAAGTGGTGATCCTAACTGACCTAAGACAAGGAATTTCTACAAGGATTAAATGTCAGGAATTGTGAAAAACTGAGTTTAAATGTATTTGGCTAAGGTGTATGTAAACTTCCGACTTCAACTGTAGGTGTTATTGTTGTCCATGTGGGAGTGCAATAAAGATTGCATAATCTGTGGATCCATTGGGGTGGTATGCAAATTGGAGTGGGTCTGGTGTTTCTGGGATAATGGTGTTGATGTGAGCCATGACCAGCCTTTCAAAGAACTTCATGGCTACAGACGTGAGTGCTACGGGTCGGTAGTCATTTAGGCAGGTTATCTTAGTGTTCTTGGGCACAGGGACTATGGTGGTCTGCTTGAAACATGTTGGTATTACAGACTCAGTCAGGGACATGTTGAAAATGTCAGTGAAGACACTTGCCAGTTGGTCAGCGCATGCTCGGAGTACACATCCTGGTAATCCGTCTGGCCCTGCGGCCTTGTGAATGTTGACCTGCTTAAAAGTCTTGCTCACATCGGCTACGGAGAGCATGATCACATAGTCATCCGGAACAGCTGATGCTCTCATGCATGCTTCAGTGTTGCTTGCCTCGAAGCGAGCATAGAAGTGATTTAGCTCGTCTTGTAGGCTTGTGTCACTGGGCAGCTCGCGGCTGTGCTTCATGGCTGCCTTTCCTCGCCTCCTTCCCTGATCTCTTTATTGCCACTATATTTGCTTTAAACTTTAATTTTCTGTCGTCCAGGTCCTGAGGCAGCAAAGCATCCCCAAACCATCACACCACCACCACCATGCTTGACCTTTGGTATGATGTTCTTACTGTGGAATGCAGTGTTTGGTTTTCGCCAGGCATAATGGGACCCATCTCGTCCAAAAAGTTGACTCAAGTTTGTCAAAAAGCACCTGGATGATCATCAAGACTCTTGGAAGAACGTTCTATGGACAGATGATTCAAAATTATAACTTTTTGGACGACATGGTTCCAGTAATGCCTGGCGGAAACCAAACGTCTGTTTCCCTTCTCAATAGGGCATCTACGTTTCCATGCTTCGCCCCTGACCTGTGCACAACAGAAAAAGAGAAGCGTTGAAGGGACAAGAACCACCTGGTGACCTGATCGTTTGTGTCTTCCCCTGGCCAGGGGAAACCAGGGGAGCATGGTCCGTGACCAGGGTGAAGTGGGTACCTAACAGGTAGTACTTGAGAGTGTCTAGCGCCCACTTCACCGCCAGACACTTTCTTAACAATTGAGTATATTTTTTCTCTCTGTATCAGCTTTCGGCTGATGTACATGATGGGGTGCTCCTCCGGATGGGAGCACAGCGCTTCCTTCAGATGGCTGAACGCCGCTTCTGTCTCGTCCGTCCATTTCACTGTTTTCGGGAGGTGGGCCCTGGTTAGATCGGTAAGGGGGGAAGCTATAGCCGCAAAGTTGGGGATAAACCGGCTATAGTATCCTGCCAGTCTCAGGAAGGACTTGACCTGTGTCTTGGTGCGTGGAACGGGCCAGTCACGTACCGCATGAACCTTCCTCTCCTGGGGCTTGACATTCCCCCGTCCGATCAAATACCCCAGGTGCCATCTCCAAATTGTTAAATTATCAGAGATTAGACAAGAACGGCACCGCTTGTCCATAGGAGGCTTTAGAACTTTCAAGAACGTTCTGTTTGCACTCGTCAGTATTGGAGGTCACTGACATCATGCGAGTTGCTATGACGCTATTTTTCCTTTAACATTACTTAGGCATGGTCCCCCTTCCCCTCCAAGATCTGTGGCTGTCTGCCTGAAAGCATTCAGTGTCAATTAATTTCAATTGAACATTTTTGTTGTTAGCAACCAGCATAATTGACCCAGGGGTTCCCCCCTAGGAAAATAATCAAGGAGAAACACTGCTGTGTGCCATCAGTGTTACTGCCTGTGATGTCATAGGTGTTCCGACCGTTGGTGTCACTGCACAGTCATCAACATTGCGTTGGTGTTGCATGCCGCTGGGTTCAGAATCCTGCCTGTACGAAGTGTACATATATGCACAGCAGTTTCATATGAGCAGTGTTTCTGCTGCATTCATTTAGCTGTGGAACTGCGCCATGGCAAAATCATTGCCCCCACTGCAATCTTTTTAAATATAATATATTTTTTTACATCATAGTATTCCTACCAAACAAACAGTACTTTCGATAATCTGTCTGTGTACAGCACCGCTCTAAATGTTATTTAGCTCTGTTTGGGTACAACACCGTTCTAAAGGTTATTTAGCTCTTTGTGCCACTCTGGCAGCCAAACCTGCCTGCGCACGAAACACAGTGCACTGTCCTCGAGACAGAGTGCTAGTCAGACTCAGAGAGACAGCAAGCCAGTCACTGATACGGAATACATATTAGGAACTTTGTAATTCCTTCTCCTCAGACCTTACCCCTCACCTAGTCAAGTCTCAACACTGCACTAGTCAAGTATCACCCAACCACCTCAACGCTCCTCCCTCCCCCTCAACCCCCAGTTGCAATGTTGTAGTTTTAAAGCTAATTTCCTGTCATTCTAAACATTTAGCATTTTGCCATGGCTTACGACGTGTTCATATGCTAGGCAGCTTTAGGGGGCCCCGTGAACACCCTCCCCCCACTGCTACTAACATTTCCAGAGGAAACACTCCATGTGAGCAACAGTGGGAAAACGGGGCTGTGTTCCTTTTCTTTCCTCTTGATACACCATGATACTGGCTGACTGTCCACATAGTTTGCAGAACTGGGGCTGGTCGTTGGGAGGTGAGGGTGTTGTTGGCTTGGCTCCACTGTTCCATTGGAGACAACACCTTCTTTGTTGATGGATCAATGTCCACCAGCCTTATACCTCAGCCCCAACCTCACCCCCCAACCTCATCCCCCAGCCCCAACCTCATCCCACAGCTTAATGCCCCAACCCCAGGCTTGTACCACTGCCTCAGCCTTATAGTAAGTCTAACCCAGTCATTCCTTAGCTATGTACCCCAAAATTATCCTCATCCTTATAGCCCAGTCTAGCCTCTGTCCCACTCTGCTGTTCCTGCCACTGCACTCACTGCGCTGGGCTAATGGAGAAACATCAGAGAGGCACTTTACCCCAGTCATCATTTCAGGGACTCATGGAGACCATCTCAAGGGCTGGAAAACAGCTAAAGTGAGGGGCAAAGTGGCCCTGTAATCAGCTCCAGGACCACAGAGTCATCAACTGTGAATTTCCATTTGATTCTACAGCAACTGAGCTGCGTGAGTGTGTGTAGTTGTGTGTGTGTAATTTATTCATTTTCTCTGATGTCTCCCATCACAGGCCATACAGCATATCTAAATTACCCTTTAGATTTAGCTGGCCTTGCTCCTGGCTGACTTTGTCCCTGACTAAGTCATTTACTGTGGAGAGTCTATGGTAACTGGAACAGAGGCAGAGAGTATTAAATACTCTCTTCCTCTGTGCCAATCTGCCTGCTAGCTCTCTGACTCAGCACGAGAGCTAGCAGGCAGATGGAGGGTTACAGTAAAAACAATGTGGGCTGCAAGTACTGTATGAAAGGTGATCAATAAAATGTCCTCTTGTTACAGTGTTTTATTATAGTGTTGTTGAGGACAGGGAGAACAGAGATAAATGGCAGGGGAAGAGAGAAAAGGCAAGTGGAGAGAGAAGGAGAGGGATAAGGAGCGGGTGGATGTTTAGAGAAGAGAGGGAGAGA
This sequence comes from Coregonus clupeaformis, assembly GCF_020615455.1. Lineage (NCBI taxonomy): Eukaryota > Metazoa > Chordata > Actinopteri > Salmoniformes > Salmonidae > Coregonus > Coregonus clupeaformis. The sequence continues at coordinate 53,827,523 of NC_059203.1, read as the reverse complement.
GAAGTGGCAGAAAGAGGGTGGTGAATGGATACAGTGTGAGGTCAAAATGACCTTGCTCCTCTCCAGAGTAAATCTGATTATGATCCCAACACGGTCTGGACAGATAGAATATCACTGAGATAAGGCAGAGATCAGGTTTCAGACTGAATCGATATGAAACTCAATGTCAGCAAGACATTGTCGACCTCAGCAATGCCCAATATGATACGCTTGTCACGATCGTCGACAGATGAAGCAGACCAAGGCGCAGCGTGATAAGCGTACATTCTTTATTTGTGTACACACACGAACCAAAACAATCAACCAAACGATACGTGAAGTCCTAGGTTAAACACAAAACCCTACGGAACAAGATCTCACAAAATACTAGTGCCAAACAGGCTGCCTAAGTATGGTCCCCAATCAGAGACATCGAGCTACAGCTGTCTCTGATTGGGAACCACCCTGGCCAACATAGATATAAATGATCTAGAACAAAAGCATAGAAAATGTAACAGAAACTCCACACCCTGGCTCAACATTTAAGAGTCCCCCGAGCCAGGGCGTGACAGTACCCCCCCCCCCAAAGGCGCGGACTGCGACCGCGCCACACCAACACAACGGGGTAGGGGCCGTGTGGGCATTCGGCTCCGGGCGTGACCACCACTCTCTCTCTACCCCCCCGTAGCGCCCCTGGTCTGGTCTGGCCCCGCTGGCCGGAGCTGGACTGGACACCGGTGGAGCGGATTGCTCTGGCTCCGGTGTGGAGCAGCTGACCGGTGCCGGACCAGGCACCAGTGGAACAGGCACGGACCGTGCCGGACTGACGATGCGTACCACTGGCTTGGTGCGGGGAGCAGGAACGGGCCGGACCGGGCTGACGACACGCACCACTGGCTTGGTGCGAGGGGCAGGAACGGGCCGGACCGGGCTGACGACGCGCACCATTGGCTTGGTGCAGGGAGCAGGAACAGGCCGGACCGGGCTGGCGACGCGCACCACAGGCTTGGTGCGGGGAGCAGGAACAGGCCGGACCGGGCTGGCGACGCGCACCACAGGCTTGGTGCGGGGAGCAGGAACAGGCCGGACCGGGCTGACGACGCGCACCACAGGCTTGGTGCGAGGGACAGGAACAGGCCGGGCTGGACTGTGGAGACGGACTGGAGGTCTGGAGCGGAGAGCTGACACAACCCGTCCTGGCTGAATGCCTATTTCCACACAATCTGTGTGAGGCATCAGCACAGGACGTACAGGGCTGTGCACTCGTACTGGCACTACAGCACGTGGCACTGGCGCAGGATATCCGGGACCGAGGAGGGGTACTGGAGGCCACGAGCGTTGAGCCGGCACACTCCGTCCTGGCTGCATGCCCACCTTAGCACGACACGTGCGTGGTGCTAACACAGGACGTACAGGACTGTGCCGGAACACTCGCGGCACAGTACGTGGCTCCGCATAACACGGAACCTGCCCAGTCTCACGCTGCCTAGCCTGAGTACGGGGAGTTGGCTCTGCTCTACCTCTAGGCTCCGCCAACCACCCTTCCAGCCCCCCAAACCTGGTGGCCTCCTCTCCTAGTCCGCCAATTCGCCCTGTAGCTGCCTCCAGCAGCCCCGTTGTCCACGCCGTGTGCCCCCCTCAAAAAAAATTACTTGGGGTTGCCTAGATATAAACGATCTAGAACAAAAGCATAGAAAATGTAACAGAAACTCCACACCCTGGCTCAACATTTAAGAGTCCCCCGAGCCAGGGCGTGACAACGCTGTTGGGTTGAGACCATTATGGGATTTTGTATCATAATAACTCAGTGATAACTGCATCACAATATCTGTTTTATCAGTATGAAAAATATATGCACTCACTAACTGTAAGTCGCTCTGTATAAGAGCGTCTGCTAAATGACTAAAATGTAAAATGTAAATCATGATAATTGAATTCTTATGAGACAGTAAAGGTTATTTTTGATTGAATGTAAATGTTGAGATCACGCAGGAACACGCTGTGTAGTTGACAGCGTGTTGTGTTGTTGTGTGTAGTTGTGTAACTGTGTGTTGTGTTCTTCTGTTGCAGCACTGGACGGTGTTTACAGAGGTGACAGAGGTCTTCATCCTGGTCCCTGCGCTGCTGGGGTTAAAGGGCAACCTGGAGATGACACTGGCCTCCAGACTGTCCACAGCGGTGAGTGTGCGTGTGTAGGTGCTTGTGTGGACATGTATGCTTGTGTGCGTGTGTGTGTGGGGTGTGTTCGCATTCAGTTATTTCTCTACATCAGGAGGAAGAGAGTGGAACTCTAGAAACCATAGTGTTTGCATAATATTCCAGTCAGATAAATCAGTATAACCAGTGGTGGAAAAAGTACCCAATTGTCATACTTGAGTAAAAGTAAAGATACCTTAATAGAAAATTACTTAAGTAAAAGTGAAAGTCAGCCAGTAAAATACTACTTGAGTAAAAGTCTAAAAGTATTTGGTTTTAAATATACTTAAGTATCACAAGTAAATGTAATTGCTAAAATATACTTAAGTAGTAAAAGTATAAATCATTTCAAATTCCCTATATTAAGCAAACCAGACAGCACCATTTTCTAGTTTTTTTAATTTACGGATAGCCATGGGCACACTCCAACACTCAGACATAATTTACAAACGAAGCATGTGTGTTTAGTGAGTCCGTCAGATCAGAGGCAGTAGGGATGACCAGGGATGTTCTCTTGAGAAGTGCATTAATTGGACCATATTGCTGTCCTGCTAGCCATTCAAAATGTAACAAGTACTTTTGGGTGGCAGGGAAAATGTATGGAGTAAAAAGTACATTTATTTTCTTTAGGAATGTAGTGAAGTAAAAGTAAAAGTTGTCAAAAATATAAATAGTAAAGTAAATTACAGATACCCCCAAAAACTACTTAAGTAGTACTTTAAAGTATTTTTACTTAAGTACTTTACACCACTGAGTATGACTAATATCAACATGATCAGCCTGTTGGAGCACAATAGAGAGTTTGACTGACGAGAGGCCTGCAGGTGGGCTACAGGTGAACAAACACTAATCACAGGTGTCTTAAAGCAGCAATCAGCAGTTGAAACAACAACAAAGTACGCTGCCCACCACTGTTTTGGTATAAAGTGGGGGGATGGGGCTTGAGAAATGTAACCACTCTCAAATTCAAAGACAGAGCTATGGATGCAAGAGCTGACCATCCATGATATCAGTTTTAACCATGTATTTTATGCTATACAGTGTTTGTTTACATTTACTTTCTTTACAAACATTGTAGTAAAACAAGCTCATATTTTGGTTTCTGATGGGGTACGACAGATTAACTAAGCTCATGAGGCATTTATAAGTAATATTCTTCAAGAATCAATGGGAACATATCATTAATTTATGTCCAAAAATGGATGTAGCAACTGCTGATTGCCCTTTTAACTCACACTCACCTCAGTGTATGAAGGGGCTTTGTCTTAGTTATCATGGAAACATTCAGCGTAAACTTGATGAAACCAGATGAGAGAGAGTTTAGTTTGATGTTTCCAGAAGTAAAGTAAGTAATTAAAGTAGCCTTTGGCTAGTGCGAGCCGAAACAGCTCATAGGAGCAGGAGCCTATCTCCTGTTTCTGTAGCGTGAGGCAGCTTGATGTACAAGTACACCCCCTGGATGGTACAGATGTTGGATCTTAAGTTGATCACTCTTTTGTCGCAGAGAATTTTCCTGATGCACCAGGAAATTCAAATGATCCTCGTGAGTGGCTGAAAATGAGCAGTTCTCTTTCTGTCCATGCGGGGGGCAGTCGAGTCATTGGGATCAGGGCTTGCTATCAAAATAATGTTATCTCTGACTTGCTCAAATGCTAGGCCTAGGTCCTACTACTGCAAACATTCAAATGTACAAAAATGTATCTGAAATGCAACCATACACATCAACAACCGTCGTTTTATATAGCTTAATAACACAATATAGATATTGGTCTCCGCTAGGCTACTACATACAAGTGTCTAGCAACCGGTGCCCCCGCACATTGACTCGGTACCGGTACCCCCTGTATATAGCCTCGCTATTGTCATTTTTACTGCTGCGCTTTAATTATTTGTTACTTTTATTTGGTATTATTTTATATTGTATTTTTGTGTGATTTTTCTTTTGGTATTCTTTCTTAAAACTGCATTGTTGGTTAAGGGCTTGTAAGTAAGCATTTCACTGTAAGGTGAATACCTGTTGTATTCGGCGCATGTGACAAATACAATTTGATTTGATTTGTAGGGGTATTCAACTCTTACCCTACGAGGTCCAGAGCCTGCTGGTTGTCTGTTCTACCTGATAATGAATTGCATACACCTGGCGTCCCAGGTCTAAATCAGTGCCTGAATAGAGGGGAACAATGAAAAAATGCAGTGGAACTGGCTTCGAGGTCCAGAGTAGAATTTGAGGGGTCTAGTGTATCCTAAGGTGAATGAACTGTCAAGATTTTGTTCAATCGTGTCCTGGGGTGGTCTAGCAGTTTGGGCCGCTGCCTTCAGCGCACACACATAAGCCTACATTCTCGGCCCACGCCCTTTTGGCACAAGAAACTCAATCCCCTGATTGACTTGATGTAGTTATACATTTCAAATATGGACAGTCCATGGTTATTTTACCCCCAATCTTGATTTTTTTTATGACCGTACCAGACACTTGTATAACATAAATAGGAAACAAATAAAGTAATAAGTCAGTAGGCTACACCAACATTAGTTTCCATTCATACAAGTGTCGGGTAGATTGCCACAGTAGATTTGCTGTGGTAAACAAGGAAATACTTTATTTCTATTGTACGGAACGCCTGTCAAATAGATAAATCGCCCTTAGTCTGTTCAAAATGGACTAAGTTGTTGCGATGAAAATACCAACTAGAGGGCGAACATTAAAGACTTTTGTTGCAAGCAGGACACCGACATCATCTTTTAGAGAGCGGAAATGAGGTCACCAATAATGGTTGCAATTCAGATCAGCTGTGCGGGTGAATTTAGTGCGTATTGATGGTTTAACGAGACATCAGTTGCCGATTATAAGGCTGCTGCCTTTTGAGGCAGAATTTCTAGGCAGGACGTCAAAATTGGCATGTCCCAATCTTCTGTCAAGGCGTCAGTGTAATGCGGTAGGCGAAGTCAGGCGCAGGACACAGAGCTAATCAGAAGGCGTACTTTACTCGAAGGTAAAAGAAAGAACATCAACCTCCACGCAGGGAGGGAACAAACCCGCACACTAACGACAGCCGAAACATGAACAAACACACACAACACACAGTGTGAGACAGAGGGTTAAATAGGGAAGACATCACTACATAATGGGAAACAGGTGTGACCAATAAAGACAGAACAAGTCGAACATAGATACATGGATCGGTAGCGGCTAGTACTCCGGTGACAACGAACGCCGAAGCCTGCCCGAGCAAGGAGGAGGGTCAGCCTCGGCTGAATCCGTGACATCCCATGTATCCTTCGCCGGGTAGGCTATCCCATAACACCTTGCGGCGCAGTGAAAATTTAACACAAAAATCTGAATGAATGGCAGACAGAAGTCACCGCTTGGGATAACATTTTCCAGAAGAATAAGGAACAACTTCAAAATGTAAGTATAACGTTTGTTTATTAACCAGATTATGTTAAAATTTTCAACAAATTACTTTCATATGAATTTTGAATTCAAATATGGAGTAACTGGTGTTTATCAGCCCATTGCCAAGCTAGCTAACACGTCGGATTCGATAGCTAGCTAGCAGGCGATTTCATCCTGCTTATCGGCTGTTTAGAGATGAAACACTAAACTAACTAATCATAGATTCAGCAATGTGTCAATTGTGAAGACCCATGCAGTTTTAAAATCATGAAATGATGAACTTGCTAGCCAGCTGAAGCAAATAGTTTTTTTCCCCATTTGTTTTCAGGGACTAAAGTGGGGACCTGATCGCGTTTCACATCATTGCATTGGCTTGGCAGGAGAAAACAGTCCTGCCGATTCGTTTGGAGGTAAGACATTTTAACAACATCTGATGAAAAATTTAGGAAATGCAGCCAGTTGTGTCCTGTTCAATCTAGGCTTACTAGCCAGCCAAGTTATTTGTGCATTCTGTTTTGCTAACTAGCTGCATGCAGTGTCTGTTTACCTATCTAATGTTAGCTAACTTTCTCTTGCCACTTTCCCTTCCCCTATTGTGTTGCACTATTGGGGTTGGTGTTACTAATTAAAATTAGAGGCTAAGTTTTCTACTGTTACTGTAAACAACTTGACCAAGCCTGAGAAAATATGCAAAACTGTTAACAAAACGATTGCACATTAATAAGTAATTCCTAAGTGAGGGACATTGTTGTGGCTTCAGCAACTTTTAATTTTTAATTTTTTTATTTCACCTTTATTTAACCAGGTAAACAGAAAATATATATACACTGTGTGAATGTAGTAAGTTATGGAGGTAAGGCAATAAATAAATGGGGCATAGTGCAAAAATAGTTACAATTTCGTAATTAACACTGGAATGATAGATGTGCAAAAGATGATGTGCAAATAGAGAAACTGGGGTGCAAATTAGCAAAATAAACAACAACTTGAACCAGCACTGAAATTTGAGCAATGAGGTTAATTTCTCCCCCCTTGTGCCTGCTTGTTCCAGGTTGAAGGACATCTCACGCTGACACCCTGCAGATGAACCTCTCAGCCACCAGGAAAATCACCATATCCCAGGATATTATTCAGGACATTGTAACTTATGAAGCTCATTCTAAAATACAGATGTGATTTCTGTCCCAGGGGATTGCACTGTGTGCAAGTCTTCAATTTAGACCACAATTAGTTGAATTAGGTGTTAGTGAAGGGCTGGAACAAAAACCTGTAAACTCCTGTCCTGTCTATAAAAACAAAAATGTGTCTTTCATGATTAAATTTGCGCTCAGGTACTAAACAAGCTTATGACTGTTGGAGGTTAATCTCCTTGAAATGTCCCTCACTTGGGAATTACTTATTTTGTACAATGGACTGTGTTTAAGGACTCATGCTCAGATATATATATATATATATTTTGTATGTATTCAAAATTACAAATGTTGATGTCTCCACATGTTTCTGGTTTTGAGGCTTGGGCATCTGGTGACTGCAGTTTATCTGTCTAATCCTATGCAAGGAGAGAGAAAGGCATCAATATTACAATGCTGTATTAATTTAATTGAATAGATACTCAGTTTATTAGGTACACCTAGCAATGGGTCGGACCCCCCTTTGCCTCCAGAACAGCCTGAATTCTTCAGTATCAAGGGACCTAACGTGTACCAGGAAAACATTCACCACACCATTACACCTCTGCCACCAGCCTGTGCCGTTGACACCAGGCAGGATGGGGCCATGGACTCCTGTGGACTCCTGCTGCTTACGCCAAATCTTCTGTTTTTTGTTTGTCGCACCATTCTCGGTAAACCCTAGAAACTGTAGTGCGTGAAAAGCCCCTGAGGCCGGCCATTGCTACTGGAACCCGCGCGCCTGGCACCGACGATCACACCACGCTCAAAGTCGCTTAGGTCACTCGTTTTGCCCATGTTAAGTTAAATCAAAACAGTAATTGAATGCCTGTCTGCCCCCTTTATATACCAAGCCAAGGCCACGTGGCGAACCATTTTCGTGAACGGGATGGTGTACCTAATACACTGGCCACTAAGTGTATATTCCTGTTTTATTTGCATTTATATAATTATATTGGACATGTTAACCTTTATCACATGCCAGTATTTGTTTTGCATCCAATGCATTTAGCTTACATTAGGATGAAGTATCCTAGGCCTTCTAATCTAGTTAGATTGCTTCATATCAACTTTCAATATTAGTTATCAACAAATATAAAACCATGTTATCGTAAACATCAGTGCCATTTAATAATATGCACGGGTGTGATAGTTGTGTGAATTAATCAAAATGCAAGCCTACTCATTAGAAAAAACTGCAGCTCTAATGCAATATTAGTTTCACAGTGAAACACCACTATTCTGGCTATTAATCATTCTTAAACAATCAGATAAATAGCCTATTTCGCTATCACAATGAATCATAGCCAGTATGATATCATGCATGCAAGCCTGTCATGTCCACAACGATGGAGCAGCAGACCAAGCAATATGCGAGAGGAGGACCCTATACCGTAGGATAATTAATCTGGTCGGTGTCAACTTAATTCATTAACAGGTACTGAGGAGATCGATTCTGTTACTTGTTTACTTGTTATTCGTGTCAGATATTTCCATTTTGGGATAGTTGTTCACTGAATTGCTAGCACTAGTTGCTCACGCTGCTACAGTGGCTACTTTGTGGCGCTCTGTGGAATGTGAATGCATTATAATGTGATGCTGCCTTCGAATCCCATCCCTAATGGAACTAACCTACTGGAAAAATGCTACCTACTGGTGCCTTTGGAGGCAAGCAGGCAGCTAGCTGCCTTTTGGATTGGTTAAATAATAACAGTGTGTGTTTGAGTTTGGTGTAGTTTTCCACTAATCAGTTTGGACACCTGTATACCTGTCTCCTCTCCAGACATAACAACGTCTGGCTGATTGTGTCAAAGCAAAAATATTTATGTTTCTCACAGACAGGCTGAACTTCTCATACCTACACTACATCAACAACACTTACCAACCTAACAACCAAAGTGTTGTTTGCAATTTATCTCCAGACTTTAGTCAATGGAGTTTTGAATTGTATGTGTCTGGTTTTGTAAGACCATTAACTGGCTAACTGGCCCAGATTCCAGCTCTCACACCTAATTTCTGTAACTTTGCTCAAAGTTTAACCAACAGCCTGGGACTGTTGTACCTGACACCAGTCAAGTGTTTACATCTCTATCAGGCTCTTAGCTCATGAGCTAACACCCAGCTAACAACACCAATGCGCTAACACACCAACACAACACTATTGTCCATTGTAGGCTGCAGGCAGAGGGGTGATTGACCTAGACGTGGCACACTGGTGTGACTAAAAGGAGGGGCTAGCTAGCCTCCTACACTCTTAGAAAAGAAGGTGCTATGTAGAACCTTAAATGGTTATTTGGCTGTCCCAATAGGAGAACCCAGGGCTGGTTCCAGGCATAAGCAACATAAGCTGTCGCTTAAGGCCCCCGACCGCTAGGGGGGCCCTGACCCAAAATATTATATTTAAATAAGGGGGGGGGGGACTCAATCGGGATCTCAACTTACTATTGAGAGCAAGAATAGTAGAATACACCAGGTGCAATTTAAAAATGTGGTTGTGCATCAGCAGTTTTTCTCTTGTTATGTCAGTCACTGACAGTCAATCAATTAGTCATGTCAACTAACAATTCTTAGATTGGTAGTTAGGCCCTATTCCCACTACGAGAGATGGAGAGTCTGAGGAGCAGTGTAGCGAAAGAGATCTACTTTTCAATTCACATTACATCATTGCCTTACCTTTCGTTGTGGCTGGCAATGCAACATTCTTGGTCTGCAGCTCAAATTGACCGTAAATATCACAGTAGCCACTAGCCAGTAAGCACAAACTATTTAACAATCTGAGCAACTTTTCTTCTAAAACATATTGCACTATTGAATAATGCAAACAAACCATATTACACTCTTGAATATTTTAATGATTCACAAGCATGTGCAGACAGTTAAAGGGTTTATTTTCTTGTCCGTACACATTTAAATTAGCTGACAATACACAGCCAAAACTAGCTAACAACATGCTTCATGATCAAGTAACAATAATGAACGTTTACCCCTCCCATACAAATATAAAAGCACAGTAACGTTATCATACAGTGTTCTTCATGTTATAATATAGGCTACACGGCTAGGTAATGTTAGCTAGCAAGCTAGCCCAATAATGGACTAAAGGAGCCTAACATTATTCCTTATAGTCCAATGACCTTACATGTTCTGTTTAAAGGCAAATTGGTTCTGGAAGCCAAAACAGCCAAATACTCCATCTAAACGTGAATCGATTCTCAATTGCAGTACGGTTCTAGAAACATTTTTTATTTATCTAGGCAAGTCAGTTAAGAACACATTCTTATTTACAATGACGGCCTACACCGGCCAAACACGGACGACGCTGGGCCAATTGTGCACCGCCCTATGGAACTCCCAATCACGGCCGGTTGTGATACAGCCTGGAATCGAACCAGGGGGTCTGTAGTGACGCCTCAAGCACTGAGATGCAGTGCCTTAGACCGCTGCGCCACTCAGGAGCCCATAAACATAACTCCCTCTACTTTCATATCACATCAAAATAATTGTACTAATGCAAAATACACACTTACTGTACACTGTTTCAACCAGTTTTAACACAGTTGCAGCCAACAGTATTTTTCAGTGACAACACTGTCACGATCGTCTGAAGAAGCGGACCAATACGCAGCGCGTGGAGTGAACATGATGACTTTATTTAATAAAGCAACCACAAAAAACAACAAATGACGATAGTGAAGTCCTCTGTAACACTGACAGAAACATGGAACAAAAACCCACAATACCCACGAGAAAACACACAGTATAAATATGGCTCCCAATCAGAGATAACGAGCCGACAGCTGTCACTCGTTACCTCCGATTGGGAGTCACCTGAATAATCACGAACAATCACCACACATAGAAATGAACCAACCAGAATACCCAACATAGAAATACACCCAAACAAGGAAAATGAACAACCCTGGCTCAATAATAAAGTCCATGGAGCCAGAGTGTCACAGTACCCCCTAAAGGTGCGCACTCCGGGCGCACCAGCATACAGTCTAGGGAGGGTCTGGGTGGGCGTCTGTCCATGGTGGCGGTTCTGGTCCAGGTCGTGGTCCCCACCCCCACCTTAGTCACTATCCGCTTCCGTAGCCCCCTCCACATGACCACCCCCAACTAAACCCACCTGGATTAAGGGGCGGCACCGGACTATGGGGCAGCACCGGACTTAGAGGCAGCACCGGACTAAGGGGCAGCACCGGACTAAGGGGCAGCACCGGGCTAAGGGGCAGCACCGGGCTAAGGGGCAGCACCGGACTAAGGGGCAGCACCGGACTAAGGGGCATCACCGGACTAAGGGACAGTACCTGACTAGCTGGCGGATCCTGGCTGGCTGGCTCAGGCGGATCCTGGCTGGACGGCTCTGGCGGATCCTGTCTGGCAGAAGGCTCTGGCTGATCCTGTCTGGCAGAAGGCTCTGGCCGATCCTGTCTGGCGGAAGGCTCTGGCCGATCCTGTCTGGCGGAAGGCTCTGGCCGATCCTGTCTGGCGGAAGGCTCTGGCTGATCCTGTCTGGCGGAAGGCTCTGGCTGATCCTGTCTGGCGGAAGGCTCTGGCTGATCCTGTCTGGCGGAAGGCTCTGGCTGATCCTGTCTGGCGGAAGGCTCTGGCTGATCCTGTCTGGCGGAAGGCTCTGGCTGATCCTGTCTGGCGGAAGGCTCTGGCTGATCCTGTCTGGCGGAGAGCTCTAGCGGCTCCGGTCTGGCGGACGGCTCTGAAGGCTCATGGCAGACGGGCGGCTTTGCAGGCTCAGTACAGACGGGCAGTTCAGACGGCGTTGGGCAGACGGGCAGTTCAGACGGCGTTGGGCAGACGGACAGTTCAGGCGCCGTTGGGCAGACGGGCAGTTCAGGCGCCGTTGGGCAGACGGGCAGTTCAGACGGCGTTGGGCAGACGGACAGTTCAGGCCCCGTTGGGCAGACGGGCAGTTCAGGCGCCGTTGGGCAGACGGGCAGTTCAGACGGCGTTGGGCAGACGGACAGTTCAGGCCCCGTTGGGCAGACGGCAGACTCTGGCCGTCTGAGGCGCACCGTAGGCCTGGTGCGTGGTGCCGGAACTGGAGTTACCGGGCTGAGGACACGCATCTCAGGGCTAGTGCGGGGAGAAGCAACAGGGCATGCTTGGCCCTGGGGACGCACCGTAGGCCTGATGCGTGGTGCCGGAACTGGAGGTACCGGGCTGAGGACACGCATCTCAGGGCTAGTGCGGGAAGCAGCAACAGGGCATGCTTGGCCCTGGGGACGCCCCGTAGGCCTGATGCGTGGTGCCGGAACTGGAGGTACCGGGCTGAGGACACGCATCTCAGGGCTAGTGCGGGAAGCAGCAACAGGGCATGCTTGGCCCTGGGGACGCACCGTAGGCCTGATGCGTGGTGCCGGAACTGGAGGTACCGGGCTGAGGACACGCATCTCAGGGCTAGTGCGGGAAGCAGCAACAGGGCATGCTTGGCCCTGGGGACGCACATAAGGGCTAGTGCGGAGAGCCGGAACAGGGCATGCTGGACCCTGGGGACTCACATTAAGCCTAGTGCGGAGAGCAGCAACAGGACGCACAGGACTCGGGAGACACACAGGAGGCTTGGGGCGTGGTGTAGGCACTGGTGGGAAAGGGCTGGCGACGCGCACCGTATCCCTGGTGCGAGTGGCCGGAACAGGCCGGGCTGGGCTGGGCTGGCGAAGCGCACCGTATCCCTGGTGCGAGTGGCCGGAACAGGCCGGGCCGGGCTGGCGAAGCGCACCGTATCCTTGGTGCGAGGGGTCGTAACAGGCCGGACCGTACTGGAGGCACACACCACTGGCTCTACCCCGGGAACTGGAACGGGCCGGACCGGACTGGATACACACCTCAGTCTCTCACGCCGTGCCTCTACATCTCCTTTCCCTACTTTGGCCAGTGACCCCCGTAACCTGGTTGCCTCTTGAATTCGCCCCTTCTCTGCCTCCGTTAGCCCCGTCGTCCAAGCCATGTGCCCCCCAAAAACTTTTTGGGGTTGCCTCTCGTCCTTCCAACGATGATGGCCCTGCTGGACGCCGTTGCTCCTCTCTCGCCAGGGCCTTGATCTTCCCCCAAGGTCCCTTGCCCCCCGAGCATGTCCTCCCAGGACCACGATTTGCCCACCTGGGCCATCGCCAGCCTCTCGAGCTCCTTACCAGGCGCTTCCTCCCATGTCCAGCTGTCTTGCTCCTGGACACGCTGCTTGGTCCTTCTATGGTGGGTTTTTCTGTCACGATCGTCTGAAGAAGCGGACCAATACGCAGCGCGTGGAGTGAACATGATGACTTTATTAAATAAAGCAACCACAAAAACCAACAAATGACGATAGTGAAGTCCTCTGTAACACTGACAGAAACATGGAACAAAAACCCACAATACCCACGAGAAAACACACAGTATAAATATGGCTCCCAATCAGAGATAACGAGCCGACAGCTGTCACTCGTTACCTCCGATTGGGAGTCACCTGAATAATCACGAACAATCACCACACATAGAAATGAAACAACCAGAATACCCAACATAGAAATACACCCAAACAAGGAAAATGAACAACCCTGGCTCAATAATAAAGTCCATGGAGCCAGAGTGTCACAAACACGTTTGTGGCTTCCGTCTTCTGTTTACACACAGGTGTTAGGAGACGCAGATAGCTTATTAGCACAGGGGGACAGCCGAAGAACCCTTTTCAAACCCTTTTTTCTAAGAGTGTATTCCTGGAACTATGTGGTAACTAAAATAATTAGCTCACTGCTGCTCTTAAGCACACCAATCCACACATTCCTTCCATTGGCTTGTGGGAAAACAGCTTAACAAACACAGCAGAATGTGATAAGCTTTGCCAGTTTTTTCCTGTCCTGACTAATGACCTGTGATGTAGGTGAATTGAGTGTAGGGCGCCCAGATATTGCTGTGGTGGGTAACCCCCATTCCAGGACTGGAAGGAGGAAGGATGGATGCATTTTTTATGTAACAAAGTCTAACTTTATTGCTTTCCTTGCTGTTGCGACTTGGTGGAAGCCAGGTGACTTGAGTGTGTATGATCTGGCAGATGAACTGTGTATGTAATTTGTTTGGTGTGACATTAGCCTACTCCCTTTCCGCCTAGAGTTATTATCTTGGATCTTGGCTGGCTCCAGTCGGCCACGTTTCTTTCCATGGAATTACTAATTATCAACAGATTAAGACCACTGTAAGTTTCCTAATGCGCTTATCAAAGAAAAAAGAGTTGATCCCAGGGGCTGAGGCAGAATGCCATACACATGACCACATCTCCGTCTTCTTTCTTATTTTGGTCTGCTGAAAATGGTTGTCTTTGTTTAGGGGTTGAGGGTAATCCGGGCTAAGATCACTCTCTCTCAATTCAATTCAATTCAATTTCAATTTAAGGGCTTTATTGGCATGGGAAACGTAAGTTAACATTGCCAAAGCAAGTGAAGTAGATAGTAAACAAAAGTGAAATAAACAATAAATATTAACAGTAAACATTACACTCAGACGTTCCAAAAGAATAAAGACATTTCAAATGTCATATTATGTATATATACAGTGTTGTAACAATGTGCAAATAGTTAAAGTACAAATGGGAAAATAAATAAACATAAATATGGGTTGTATTTACAATGGTGTTTGTTCTTCACTGGTTGCCCTTTTCTTGTGGCAACAGGTCACAAATCTTGCAGCTGTGATGGCACACTGTGGTTTTTCACCCAGTAGATAAGGGAGTTTATCAAAATTGGGTTTGTTTTCGAATTCTTTGTGGATCGCTGTAATCTGAGGGAAATATGTGTCTCTAATATGGTCATACATTTGGCAGGAGGTTAGGAAGTGCAGCTCAGTTTCCACCTCATTTTGTGGGCAGTGTGCACATAGCCTGTCTTCTCTTGAGAGCCAGGTCTGCCTACGGCAGCCTTTCTCAATAGCAAGGCAATGCTCACTGAGTCTGTACATAGTCAAAGCTTTCTCTCTCTCTCTCTCTCTCTCTCTCTCTCTCTCTCTCTCTCTCTCTCTCTCTCTCTCTCTCTCTCTCTCTCTCTCCTTTCTCCTTTCTACAAACAGTTGTTTTTGTAACTCTCTGTGATCCTTGTGTTTGAGCCTATTTGACTATTGGAATAATCATATTTAGTGGATGACTGCAGTCAGGCATTACTGCATTAGCTACCACATAGTGTCAAGAGCCAGCTTACTGTAGGCTACTCCCTGGCATACATTATTTGCATGGTTTAATGTAAATATTCATAATAATCATCATATCTGCTATTCCTGCTCTCTTTCTCTCTAAGCCTAAAAGAGGGATGAGTGCTAGGCTAAGAAAAAGTTAGCGGGGGGTAGCTAGCTATTGTAATTTACTGTCACACACTAAACCCTTAGAGATAGCTACACACTGCCTTATCTCACCACCAGCTCATAGCCTTCAACATCAGGGAAAACACACATACACCAACAGAAAAACAACCAAGGCTAAAGCCTACGTGACATTGTGGCCTATTCTGGCAGAGCCCTTGCTGCCGTCATCACACGCCATCAGTGGTGTGTGTGTTTCTGTGTGAGCGTATGGTTTCTTTATTGTTTGGGTGGCTGGTGTGTGTAGTGTAGTAGTGTGACCTGCCCTGTCTCTTATCCCCCTGCCCTGCACACCCTTATCCACCATGCGGCCGACTCCACTTATCTCATCTCTCTCTATACACACACACACACACACACACACACACACTCGGACACATACTCACAGGCACATACACATGCACATACTGTCATGCTGACACTGAGGCAGAGTCGCTGTGACCGAGTCAGGGACACTTCAGTAGTGTTAGGGCTAGTCCCATATGTGTGTTCAGAGGGAACAGAAGCTCATGTTGAAGCTGGGACTTAGAGGCTAATGTGGTCCGGCTCTGAACCAACTCCTCCCTTTCAACTTCTTTCTCTAGCTCGCTCTCTTTCTCTCTCTCTCTCTGCTCTCCCTGCTCTGTCCTTCAACAAACATTTTCTCCTCTCTCCTTATAAAGCATTATCTCTGTTATTGGCAGTCAGGAGCACTCTCATGTGACTAGTCACTAGAGCTTGATGTAGTGTTGTTGCCTGAGGAGTGAGAGAGTGTGTGTGTGTGTGTGTGTGTGAGAGAGATATATTAAAAAGCTACTCAGCATCTCACCCTGTTTGAGTACTTAGAAAAAGCCTCCTTCCATCTTGCCTTTCCGAGTATCCTAATCACAGATCTAATATTTTTTATATATTTGTTTCTTTTTACAGTATATGATATTGGTTCAATTGCATAGCTCACCCTGTTGGACTATGCATAGTTGTGTAACATAGCCTGTAAAGAGCGTTTACAGTAAGACCATTATTTGACCTATTGTATTTTTTACGACATTGCCGGGTAATCAATGGAAGGATCATTGGAAGAAAGGAAGGAGAGATGGTTTCAAACACGGCCCCTGAAGACTCAGCCTTCCTCTTTCAACCCCCCTACCTGACAGACACAGATACAGAAACAGACACCACACGCCTCTGAGCAGAGTGGTCATTAGGCTCATAGCCTCTGACACACACTGTCCCTCTGTTGGACAGCCACTTTATGCTTGAGACTATGCATAAGAAAGACGTGTGTGTGTGTGTGTGTGTGTATGTGTGTGTACAGAGAAAGAGAAAGATGAGATAAGTGGAGTCGGCCGCAGCATGGAGGGGTCAGAGCTCCTTTGTCAAGAGAACTGAACCCTGATTGTTCTGACAGAACCCAGTGCCAACGTCACAGCGCGCGCACACCGAACACATTTTCATGTACACTTCTACACACTCAATTGTACATATTCTCTGCTTTTGAAGCATCATGATTCTGGTTACTTTTCCTCGATTCAATCCGTGGTCAGTCAGACATAGTTGTGTGCTGTGGTCTTGGTCTCATGGTCACCTGTGTTATAGTTATGTTATGGTTGTGTTGTGGTTATGGTCTCATGGTCACCTGTGTTATAGTTATGTTATGGTTGTGTTGTGGTCATGGTCTCATGGTCACCTGTGTTATAGTTATGTTATGGTTGTGTTGTGGTCATGGTGTCATGGTCACCTGTGTTATAGTTATGTTATGGTGGTGTTGTGGTCTTGGTCTCATGGTCACCTGTGTTATAGTTATGTTATGGTTGTGTTGTGGTCATGGTCTCATGGTCACCTGTGTTATAGTTATGTTATGGTTGTGTTGTGGTCATGTTCTCTTACGGTCTCCTGTGTTTCTCTCTGCAGGCTAATATTGGTCAGATGGACTCAGCCAAGGACATGTGGAAGATGATCGTTGGAAACCTCGCCCTCATCCAGGTACGGAACACTCTATAACATTCCACCACACCTGCATGGAGCACTGTGGAACACAGAAAACCATTCAACACATTCTCAAACAAAACATGTGCATGGAATGATGGAACACAGACATAAAAAATAACAAGTCCAATCACAGTGTGTCCTGGTAAGGTGACATTTTGTTACAATAACTGGACAGAGTTAGATGTACAAGTGCTCTTATGTGTAATATTTGAGTGGTTCCTGGAAGCCCCCCAACCCCAGCACTTTGGATCTCTGTCAGTCACATAACCTGCTAGAGGGGGTCACTGTGTGCTGGGTCAGCTCACCAGGGGGTTACAGTACTTCTCTCTCTCGCTCTCTCTCTCTCTCTCTCTCTCTCTCTCTTGCACACGCACACACACACACACTAAGCCTCCTCAGGTCGACGAGACGTTTGCTGCAGTGACACACACACACGTACAGTATAGTTTACCCCTTCTCTCTCTGCCCTCCTCCCAGGTCCAGGCCACGGTAGTAGGGTTCCTGGCGTCCATCGCCGCGGTGATCTTTGGCTGGATCCCCGAGGGAAACTTTAGACTGGGACATGCTATCCTGCTGTGTGCCTCCAGTGTGGCAACCGCATTCATCGCTTCTCTGATACTAGGTACCACTAGAAGAATAATTATATCAGATACAATTTAACCCCAGATACAATTTAACCCCAGATACAATTTAACAACAATTAAACTGTGATCAAATGAAAATGGACAATATATGTTACACATTTCCATAAAGCTGATTATGATTGGTGTGTTTAACATTAAGCCCCTACTTCTGTCTGCAGGGATCATTATGATTGGTGTAATCATCGCATCCAGGAAGGTGGGCATCAACCCTGACAACGTGGCCACGCCCATCGCTGCCAGTCTGGGAGACCTGATCACCCTCTCTCTGCTGGCTGGCATCAGCACAGGACTATACAAGGAGCTGGGTATGCACACACAGACACTTGAGATCACAGAATTAATAATAACACATACTACATGAGACACACTACTTGAGTCACATACACACATCTCACCAACACCCACTCTGCGTTATACTTACAGTGGGGGAAAAAATTATTTAGTCAGCCACCAATTGTGCAAGTTCTCCCACTTAAAAAGATGCGAGAGGCCTGTAATTTTCATCATAGGTACACGTCAACTATGACAGATAAATTGAGGAAAAAAAATCCAGAAAACCACATTGTAGGATTTTTAATGAATTTATTTGCAAATTATGGTGGAAAGTAAGTATTTGGTCACCTACAAACAAGCAAGATTTCTGGCTCTCACAGACCTGTAATTTCTTCTTTAAGAGGCTCCTCTGTCCTCCACTCGTTACCTGTATTAATGGCACCTGTTTGAACTTGTTATCAGTATAAAAGACACCTGTCCACAACCTCAAACAGTCACACTCCAAACTCCACTATGGCCAAGACCAAAGAGCTGTCAAAGGACACCAGAAACAAAATTGTAGACCTGCACCAGGCTGGGAAGACTGAATCTGCAATAGGTAAGCAGCTTGGTTTGAAGAAATCAACAGTGGGAGCAATTATTAGGAAATGGAAGACATACAAGACCACTGATAATCTCCCTCGATCAGGGGCTCCACGCAAGATCTCACCCCGTGGGGTCAAAATGATCACAAGAACGGTGAGCAAAAATCCCAGAACCACACGGGGGGACCTAGTGAATGACCTGCAGAGAGCTGGGACCAAAGTAACAAAGCCTACCCTCAGTAACACACTACGCCGCCAGGGACTCAAATCCTGCAGTGCCAGACGTGTCCCCCTGCTTAAGCCAGTACATGTCCAGGCCTGTCTGAAGTTTGCTAGAGTGCATTTGGATGATCCAGAAGAGGATTGGGAGAATGTCATATGGTCAGATGAAACCAAAATAGAACTTTTTGGTAAAAACTCAACTCGTCGTGTTTGGAGGACAAAGAATGATGAGTTGCATCCAAAGAACACTATACCTACTGTGAAGCATGGGGGTGGAAACATCATGCTTTGGGGCTGTTTTTCTGCAAAGGGACCAGGACGACTGATCCGTGTAAAGGAAAGAATGAATGGGGCCATGTATCGTGAGATTTTGAGTGAAAACCTCCTTCCATCAGCAAGGGCATTGAAGATGAAACGTGGCTGGGTCTTTCAGCATGACAATGATCCCAAACACACCGCCCGGGCAACGAAGGAGTGGCTTTGTAAGAAGCATTTCAAGGTCCTGGAGTGGCCTAGCCAGTCTCCAGATCTCAACCCCATAGAAAATCTTTGGAGGGAGTTGAAAGTCCGTGTTGCCCAGCGACAGCCCCAAAACATCACTGCTCTAGAGGAGATCTGCATGGAGGAATGGGCCAAAATACCAGCAACAGTGTGTAAAAACCTTGTGAAGACTTACAGAAAACATTTGACCTGTGTCATTGCCAACAAAGGGTATATAACAAAGTATTGAGAAACTTTTGTTATTGACCAAATACTTATTTTCCACCATAATTTGCAAATAAATTCATAAAAAATCCTACAATGTGATTTTCTGGGAAAAAAATTCTCATTTTGTCTGTCATAGTTGACGTGTACCTATGATGAAAATTACAGGCCTCTCTCATCTTTTTAAGTGGGAGAACTTGCACAATTGGTGGCTGACTGATGGAAACACTTTAACTCAACCCTTCCTGGCTTGACATTAATAGTAGGGATCTTATTTTAACATAGGCCTACTTGAGGTTTGATTCCACCACTAACCTCATAGTGGTAGGGAATGTGTGTATGTCTGAGTGTGTGACCCCACAGCTATGCCATCTACTGTTAGTTCAGTGCTAGTGTTTTCAGTGTCAACACACCTTGTGATGCAGATTAACATGTTTTTTCACACCACACCTCATTGACCTCATTGACCCCACCATCACATACAAACATTACACATTTCATATTTGCACATTTCCCATTCACACCCAGTCTGAGCATCTCAAACACAAACAGCATTGTGTATCATGTGTTGATAACTGTTTTTATATTGAGCTGATGAAGTGCGTGTGTGTATAGCGTAACAATGATGCTAACTCCTGTGTTTGTTCTCTTATAGAGTTTAACGACTATGCCAACCCGTTGGTGTGTGCTGTGTTTGTGGCGCTGACCCCTCTGTGGGTGCTGATAGCTCGGAGGATCCCCTCCACCAGAGAGGTGCTCTACTCAGGTTGGGAACCTGTCATCATTGCCATGGCAATCAGCAGGTGCAAAACCTATGTCTCTCACTGTTTTCACCTTTATTTTAGTAGATGCTCTTATCCAGAGCGACTTACAGGAGCAATTAGGGTTAAGTGCCTTGCTCAAGGGCACATAGACAGATTTTTCACCTAGTCGGCTCGGGGATTCGAACTAGCGACCTTTCGATTACTGGCCCAATGCTTTTAACCACTAAGCTACCTGCCGCCCATCTGTGTCACTGTTCTCCTACCTGTTTCAAGTCTGAAGTTTACAGTGAGGGAAAAATTTATTTGATCCCCTGCTGATTTTGTACGTTTGCCCACTGACAAAGACATGATCAGTCTATAATTTTAATGGTAGGTTTATTTGAACAGTGAGAGACAGAATAACAACAACAAAATCCAGAAAAACGCATGTAAAAAATGTTATAAATTGATTTGCATTTTAATGAGGGAAATAAGTATTTGACCCTTCTGCAAAACATGACTTAGTACTTGGTGGCAAAACCCTTGTTGGCAATCACAGAGGTCAGACTTTTCTTGTAGTTGGCCAACAGGTTTGCACACATCTCAGGAGGGATTTTGTTCCACTCCTCTTTGCAGATCTTCTCCAAGTCATTAAGGTTTCGAGGCTGACGTTTGGCAACTCGAACCATCAGTTCCCTCCACAGATTTTCTATGGGATTAAGGTCTGGAGACTGGCTAGGCCACTCCAGGACCTTAATGTGCTAATTCTTGAGCCACTCCTTTGTTGCCTTGGCCGTGTGTTTTGGGTCATTGTCATGCTGGAATACCCATCCACGACCCATTTTCAATGCCCTGGCTGAGGTAAGGAGGTTCTCACCCAAGATTTGACGGTACATGGCCCCGTCCATCGTCCCTTTGATGCGGTGAAGTTGTCCTGTCCCCTTAGCAGAAAAACACCCCCAAAGCGTAATGTTTCCACCTCCATGTTTGACAGTGGGGATGGTGTTCTTGGGGTCATAGGCAGCATTCCTCCTCCTCCAAACACGGCGAGTTGATTTGATGCCAAAGAGCTCGATTTTGGTCTCATCTGACCACAACACTTTCACCCAGTTCTCCTCTGAATCATCCAGATGTTCATTGGCAAACTTCAGACGGCCCTGTATATGTGCTTTCTTGAGCAGGGGGACCTTGCGGGCGCTGCAGGATTTCAGTCCTTCACGGCGTAGTGTGTTACCAATTGTTTTCTTGGTGACTATGGTCCCTGCTGCCTTGAGATCATTGATAAGATCCTCCCGTGTAGTTCTGGGCTGATTCCTCACCGTTCTCATGATCATTGCAACTCCACGAGGTGAGATCTTGCATGGAGCCCCAGGCCGAGGGAGATTGACAGTTATTTTGTGTTTCTTCCATTTGCGAATAATCACACCAACTGTTGTCACCTTCTCACCAAGCTGCTTGGCGATGGTCTTGTAGCCCATTCCAGCCTTGTGTAGGTCTACAATCTTGTCCCTGACATCCTTGGAGAGCTCTTTGGTCTTCACCATGGTGGAGAGTTTGGAATCTGATTGATTGATTGCTTCTGTGGACAGGTGTCTTTTATACAGGTACCAAGCTGAGATTAGGAGCACTCCCTTTAAGAGTGTGCTCCTAATCTCAGCCCGTTACCTGTATAAAAGACACCTTGGAGCTTGTCACGTAAATTTCTATCTCTAAAACTCAAACATTGAATAATCCCCAGAGGGTGTAAGACTCCAGTTAAGTATGAATTAAACAATTCTCCAGTCTGCAAGGGATCAGCATTTTTATTCAATGTGAGCGCTCTCCCGCTCAAAACACACACAGACTTTTTATATGCCTTCACACAAAGGAACTTTGCTCCGCCCACCTTTAGGCGGCATGTGACTTTCCACAGTAGAGTTTTTAGCAGTTTCTAAGTCCCCTCTTACTATGGTATGTTGGCCTCCAACAGTTTCTACCCATATTCCCTGTTAGTGGTTTTATTTTATTTTAATTCTAATACAGTTTACACATTTTTACCGTATTTGGGGTGAAATCCTTTAGTCATTATTTTAAAAATACAAATTAATCTATCAATCCACCCTATGACAAAAAATTTCACACTCAGGATAAATGTATTTACAAGCATGATTAACCTCAGAGAATAGTTACAGTGGGGAAAAAAAGTATTTAGTCAGCCACCAATTGTGCAAGTTCTCCCTCTTAAAAAGATGAGAGAGGCCTGTAATTTTCATCATAGGTACACGTCAACTATGACAGACAAATTGAGAAAAAAAAATCCTGAAAATCACATTGTAGGATTTGTAATGAATTTATTTGCAAATTATGGTGGAAAATAAGTATTTGGTCACCTACAAACAAGCAAGATTTCTGGCTCTCACAGACCTGTAACTTCTTCTATAAGAGGCTCCTCTGTTTTCCACTCGTTACCTGTATTAATGGCACCTGTTTGAACTTGTTATCAGCATAAAAGACACCTGTCCACAACCTCAAACAGTCACACTCCAAACTCCACTATGGCCAAGACCAAAGAGCTGTCAAAGGACACCAGAAACAAAATTGTAGACCTGCATCAGGCTGGGAAGACTGAATCTGCAATAGGCAAGCAGCTTGGTTTTGAAGAAATCAATGGTGGGAGCAATTATTAGGAAATGGAAGACATACAAGACCACTGATAATCTCCCTCGATCTGGGGCTCCACGCAAGATCTCACCCCGTGGGGTCAAAATGATCACAAGAACGGTGAGCAAAAATCCCAGAACCACACGGGGGGACCTAGTGAATTACCTGCAGAGAGCTGGGACCAAAGTAACAAAGCCTACCATTAGTAACACACTACGCCGCCAGGGACTCAAATCCTGCAGTGCCAGACGTGTCCCCCTGCTTAAGCCAGTACATGTCCAGGCCCATTTGAAGTTTGCTAGAGTGCATTTGGATGATCCAGAAGAGGATTGGGAGAATGTCATATGGTCAGATGAAACCAAAATATAACTTTTTGGTAAAAACTCAACTCGTCGTGTTTGGAGGACAAAGAATGCTGAGTTGCATCCAAAGAACACCATACCTACTGTGAAGCATTGGGGTCGAAACATCATGCTTTGGGGCTGTTTTTCTGCAAAGGGACCAGGACGACTGATCCGTGTAAAGGAAAGAATGAATGGGGCCATGTATCGTCAGATTTTGAGTGAAAACCTCCTTCCATCAGCAAGGGCATTGAAGATGAAACGTGGCTGGGTCTCTCAGCATGACAATGATCCCAAACACACCACCCGGGCAACGAAGGAGTGGCTTCGTAAGAAGCATTTCAAGGTCTTGGAGTGGCCTAGCCAGTCTCCATATCTCAACCCCATAGAAAATCTTTGGAGGGAGTTGAAAGTCCGTGTTGCCCAGCAACAGCCCCAAAACATCACTGCTCTAGAGGAGATCTGCATGGAGCAATGGGCCAAAATACCAGCAACAGTGTGTGAAAACCTTGTGAAGACTTACAGAAAACGTTTGACCTGTGTCATTGCCAACAAAGGGTATACAACAAAGTATTGAGAAACTTTTGTTATTGACCAAATACTTATTTTCCACCATAATTTGCAAATAAATAAATAAAAAATCCTACAATGTGATTTTCTGGAGAAAAAAAATCTCATTTTGTCTGTCATAGTTGACGTGTACCTATGATCAAAATTACAGGCCTCTCTCATCTTTTTAAGTGGGAGAACTTGCACAATTGGTGGCTGACTAAATACTTTTTTTCCCCACTGTATATTATCTACTTTCAATCATAGGTCTTCTTTTTGAGATTTTCCCTTCATACGTAAGAACCAATAAAAGTTTCATCCAATTGCGGTCTTTCAGGGTCAAAGTCCTCGTTCTCCACCAAGCCTGGAGGATCGTATTTCACATTCCACTGGTCAGAGTCCGAAGTCGGTCCATATCTCATCATCTGTTGAGACACTGCATCCTCCAACGCCTTACTCACCAACCCTCGGACACAGGGAATAAGACAACAACCACATAATACAAGAATACCAATACAAGCGATGGCTGCCTCCAAGATGGTGGCTGCTATGGTTTTCCATTTGCCAAACATTTCATCAAACCACCCTATCAAATATGTATTAACTCCTGAGTTCTCAGCCCATTCTTCACTTAGAGCAGTCAATCCTGCAAGAGCTCTGCACCGCCCTTTTCTGCCAGCAACATATCTAGAGCCAACCTATTTTGACAAGTCATGAGCGAGATGGCAGATAATTTGTCTGAGATACCCCTCACTGCATCTCTAATCTGGTTCACAAACCGTTGTTGGCTGTAATATATCTAATTAATCCAATCCACATTTTTATTGATTGCTACCCTCCAAAAGAACGTTGTAGTAAATCCTTCCCCTACTTGATTCATAGCTTTGTATTCATCCGGTAACCCCCTTGGTATCCCAATTGTATCCATTCAAATAGGGCTACTCTCCTTCTGGTCAATACTCCTCCTACGTCTGTTTAACCCTTTCCTTGGTTTCCGGTCACTAATTCTAACTGGCTGAACCAGTAGAACCGGGGCGCAGATACCTACCCACCCTTTTGGCCTTGTCTGCCTTATACGGCCTTTACTGGTACACGCCCACCACACATCGGTTACAGGGGCTGTAAGGTTCAGACTTCTCTCCTATGCTTCCAAACCTAAGTCAGTCACATTACTACTATTTCCAATTGAATTGACAATTCGTGATGTCTTTGTTTCTCTTTACCCCCCATCTGGATGTCCAGTCCCGCCCGGTCTCATATCCCCGTCCCCAAGTGTGTTTAAATACTTGAGTCCAGGAACAATCCGCCGTGGGGCCCGAACACAAATATGGTGGGGTATTATTCCATTCTGTTGCTTGTTGACATGTACACCACCCGTTCTTTGACTCCTATTTTGTAGGTTACTCGTCCCTGACGGTCGGTATGTCGGGTCGTTTCTCTTTTACTTCTTAACAATGGTAAGGGCATAGCGTAATTGGTGCGGGTGGTGGTGGATCTTGACATATCAGGACCATTGCCGAGACTATGATGCAGCTCAGGGTTACACATATTCCCAAAAACCGCCAACCCTCTCCTGCCCTTAGTCTTTCTGCTTGGTACCACCCCATACTCACACCCTAAGAACACACTACAGTGATGATAGGTCGGGGTAGGAGATCTTCGTTAACAGAGGTGATCCCCAGACCTTATTGGTACAGTTCTTCTCTCTAACTCTGCGTGTGTTCAGTGGTGCTTGTATGTGTTCTTACCTTTTTGCAGTGGGTAACGTGGACCCAGGTTGCTCTTTCTGCTATTCTAATGGAAAAGGCGGTGACTAATATAACCTGATAGGGCCCATCCCAACAGGCCTGCTTCCAGTCTTTCTTAGGGACTGGATCCACACCAGTCACCTGGTTGGATAGAGTGGGTCACCTTCTCCTTTAGTTCACCTGTGGGGCACAAAACCTTTGACATACAGGTGTGGTTAATAAACAACCTTCTCATGTGCTCTGCTAGGGTGCTCTCAATTTCTATCTCTGCCTGCTCCTGTGTGTTTTCCTTAACCCCTCTCTAATCATACCGTTCACATTAGTATTTCCTTTCTAGACTGTATATAAATTTTTTTATTTTGTATTTAGTCCTCTCCTCCGTCTATTTATCTTTAATCCTACCAACTACCATCATCCCCCCTCTTGACACATGTCACTGCCCATGTGTCAATATTACCACCTACCTAAACAATCACTTAGGTAATATTGGTAAATTATCCTTATGCCAAATTCCCTCCTTCTTGACTGCTCCTATTTTCTCCCATTTGGTCACTTCCTTCATTGGTGCTCTCAACTGCCTCTCTATCAGTAATGTTTTATCAATGTTCACTTCTTCTTTCAGATGTAAGTATGTAGGTGCCTGTGGTTTGAGGCCTGCCTTCTTCGCTTCCTCATCTGCCTTTCTGTTGCCGTTTCTTATGCTATCTACACCTTTAGTATGAGCCTCACATTTACAAATAGCTAACTTCTCTGGTAGGAGTACAGCATCTAAAAGATTCAAAATTAACTGGGCATGTGTAATGGTTCTGCCAGAAGTTTTTACCATTCCTCTGTTTCTCCATTGTGCAGCAAGTACGTGTACTGTATTAAATGCATAGGCACTATCGGTGTAAATAGTAATCTTTTTCCCTTTTCCCAAATGACATGCACGAGTGAGAGCTACTATCTCAGCCTGTTGTGCAGTATAATTTATAGGTAAAGATTCAGCTTCCAAGACGTCTGTCTCTGTTACAACTGCATATCCTGTAGCATTCGTACCATCAGGGGTTTTTCTAGATGAGCTTAACGTTCGCCCCTCCTGAGTTATGGTATGTCCTAAGTAAATTACCTCGCTCTGCCAGAGTTTAAGTTTATTTTTGCTTACTTTTTTGTCCCTGTTCTGCCAGAAAGGTCAACAATTGGATTGTATCCCTCTTACATCCCTCTTGAGTGGGATTAGCTAATAGAATATAATCTACCTAAATTAACATTTGGCTTCCTTCCTGAGGTTCAAACTTTCCCAAATTCCTGGTTATAGCCTGGCTCTCCCTCCCCGCTCACTACCATGTTATCCCGTACCACATATGCCTTCATACCCCTCTCAGTCGGTGTTTCAGCTACTTTCAACTGAGTCATAGCGTCTCTTCCTAGCAGATTAACTGGACATAGGTTTGATATCAGTACAGGTATGCCTGCTCCTCCTCCTGAATTTTCATGTTTTAAAGTCACAGGAGCTGATAATCGCTCTATAAATTGATGGCCTGAGCCAGAGCGTACTAGGATTGATCAATTCACACTAGAAAGTCAAAACAGAGTTCAGAGGTCATTGAAATCCTTCAAAGAATTGCTCCATCTAATAGTATACTAAACATCACCAACATTCAAAACATTTCATAAATGTTACTTATCCCAAGTGTACATTAAGACCTAATTACATTTATTCTCATAAGAAATCATGTATACCCAAAACTCAGTCAAAAAATAAAAAAAACTTTGTGTGCTCCTTTAAGACTGATCACCTTTGACCTGTTGAAACCCCCCTAAAATCAAAATAACAACTCTTTATAAACATCATACTAGGTGTGTTGTGTTTTATTTGAAAAACCCAATTGAAAACAACAAATAAAAATAGCCAGGCCTTACTTAATTTGGTAGCTCCCTTTTACGACCTAATAATGCCTAACTTCACTAAACTGCTCCCCTTAGCCCTGGGCAACATTCCAATGAGATAAGCAAATCCCCTTTCTGCTGGAAAATAAATTACACATTTTGTTAACATTCAATTACAATCAGTAATCCAAAGATAGTAAGTACACACAAAACATGATACAGATGTACACAGTCCTATCTCATCAATAATCGTTTGTATCAATCTAATTCCTCATAACTACTCCATAAAAATATTATATAAAATCTCTTAAAAGATGAAAACCACTCAAGGTTCCTCGAGTATACAATGATTATGTTTACTTGATTACCCTTCAGATCATATCCTCTTTAATTCTCACAATGATTATTGAAGCCCTAAATCTGCTCCATGTGATCCCATATCAAATGATCCATTATCGTATACTTGATCAACAACATAGGAAAATCTGTTTCCCTTTCTATTGTTCCTGTTACCCCTGTAAATGTCATATTTCATTCATTAGCCAATACAATCACGTACTCCGCTTAAGTAAGACGTGATATTTTATCCCATGCATCTATTCAAAAATGGTTTGATACGTTGTCTCCTACTCTCCCCTTAACATAATGCTATAGGAGACTTCCATCAATCCTGGAAAAAAACTCCCACTCACAAAACACTAGATAATACCACGTTTCATTAAGTTCACTACACCTTCTAATATAAACCTATAACCCCTTTCTAGTAATTTAATCATCGCAACCTGTTGCATTGATGTTTTAAAATATAAACCTATTGTTTAATAACTTCATAACTTACAAAAAATGTTTACTTCTTCATCAGCCTAATAGTAAAAAAGTACCATAAACAGATTATCGTTTTTAGAATGAATGAACTGTCTGCATAACTCACTGTTGTTTAAACAAACTATATAATGTAATAATAATAATTACCAATTATCAAATAGAGTTTCATATTCAACTATCTAGACATGTTCTTCATATCATCCCAATGCTTCCTACATATGTCAATATAGCCCAACTATCACTACTTCTTTTCACCCTCTTATGAAATCGTGTCATTAGTAAATTGTCTCCACAAAGCACTACTACCTAATAACATATTTTCATTCACCTAAATATAAATAATTATTTTAATACCAGTCTTATTAAACAATCCAATTCAACATCAATTCAACATGTCTCATCACCCAATTAACTTACTTACTTTGTAAACCCTCTACAATATCTATTATTCTCTATCGCTAACTTTCCATATAACAGTACTTTAACGGATGACAAATTATTGTAAAGTTATAGTCAAAACTAACAAAACATCTATTCACCGATATGCAACTTTAATTACTATGTTATACTATTCGCTATGTGCTGGTAAGACAATTCCTTTCACGTAATGTTATCAATTCATCTAGTAATCTAGGTCAATAGCATCAATGCAAAATATTTGCTTTCTGTCCCTACCTGGGTTCAAACCAGGGACCCTCTACCCATATCAACAACATTTACCATGTCGCTCCACAAAATCCGCTATCATTGCAAAACAAGTTAAACAACTACTTCCGTGTCGCATAGCAAGTTACGTCACCACCCTAAACGTCACTAGTTCGCACAACTAACTAGCTAGCCCTTTCACCCCAAACATCCAACCCCCTATGACTTCCTTTTCCACAGCAACCATTGATCCTCGTCAGCAAGCCCCAATGTTTAACACCCGCAGACAAAAAACATGGAGCTTCTTCCATTTATTCCTAGTAGACAAAATAAAACACACTCTCAAACAGCATTCTGCATTTACCTCTATCATAGGGTTTAAAAACTAACGTAACAACATTAACCATCCTAAATTGCTGTAGTAACGTCATGTTAGGTTCAGTTTATCACCAATCCTCCATTATTAGAATCAGATCTAGGTAATATCCTTTCTAAGTAGGCTAGAAGTAACACCAAACACTTGCTGTACCTCGCTCTGAAATGATAGATAGAAATAATGCTTAATCAATTTCTATCATATGATCTATGTACTGTCTCCCAATCGGCAGTGTATCAAATACTTGTTCTCCCCACTGTATCTCACACAATGATAATTATCTCCCTTCCCGTTTATATTGTAAAGACTGTATCTTGTACAATCTCAATATTAACTACTTTATATTACCTTGAGTCAATTGCGGACCCACTTCCTTCCTCTCTTTTGATCTACACCCCCCCCCATACTGCCGCATGGTTTCCTCTAGATAAGCGTCTAAAAACGGGCTGCCGGGATGTCGATCCTTTTGGATTATCAACAGATTACTACCCTCACTACAGCAGATTTGAACAGATATTTTTTTCTTCCTACTGCAGTTTGAAGATATCAATCCCCCTCAAAAAACCATGAATAAAAATCATTGACCTTATTCTTGCAGCTGGGACTCAATTTTGGTTAGATATCTGTTATATCTAGCCTAGTTGTAGAAGAACGGACATCTGCACAGTTTCACATTGAACATCACTCTGTCGTTTAATGACATGTGCCACGCATTCTGACAACCCATTCATCCGTAACGCAGCACGTCGTACCATACATAACAATATCGTCACCGTTTCTGTCGTTCATCAGTTTCCCACCGGCCTGTATTGAACCTCAATATCGGAGGCCAGGACTTACTTTATACGGATGTTCATCCGCCCGTGCACGGTTTTCGGTGTCCCCGGAACGACAAAAAACTGATATTCATATCCGGCTCGAAGTACCAATTGTCACGAGAATTTCTATCTCTAATACTCAAACATTGAATAATCCCCAGAGGGTGTAAGACTCCAGTTAAGTATGAATTAAACAATTCTCTAGTCTGCAAGGGATCAGCATTTTTATTCAATGAGAGCGCTCTCCCGCTCAAAACACACACAGACTTTTTATATGCCTTCACACAAAGGAACTTTGCTCCGCCCACCTTTAGGCGGCCTGTGACTTTCCACAGTAGAGTTTTCAGCAGTTTCTAAGTCCCCTCTTACTATGGTATGTTGGCCTCCAACAGTTTCTACCCATATTCCCTGTTAGTGGTTTTATTTTCTTATAATTCTAATACAGTTTACACATTTATACCGTATTTGGGGTGAAATCCTTTAGTCATTATTTAACAAATACAAATTCATCTATCAGAGCCAGAAATCTTTCTGATTGAGAGGGGGTCAAATACTTATTTTCCTCATTAAAATGCAAATCAATTTATAACATTTTTGACATGCGTTTTTCTGGATTGTTTTGTTGTTATTCTGTCTCTCACTGTTCAAATAAACCTACCATTAAAATTATAGACTGATCATTTCTTTGTCAGTGGGCAAACGTACAAAATCATTAGGGGATCAAATACTTTTTTCCCTTACTGTACATACACCTTAGCCAAATACATTTAAACTCAGTTTTTCACAATTCTTGACATTTAATCCTAGTAAAAGTTCCCTGTCTTAGGTCAGTTAGGATCACCACTTTATTTTAAGAATGTGAAATGTCAGAATAATAGTAGCGAGAATGATTTATTTCAGCTTTTATTTATTTCATCACATTCCCAATGGGTCAGAAGTTTACATACACTCAATTAGTGTTTGGTAGCATTGCCTTTAAATTGTTTAACTTGGGTCAAACGTTTCGGGTAGCCTTCCACAAGCTTCCCACAATAGATTGGGTGAATTTTGGCCAATTCCTCCTGACAGAGCTGGTGTAACTGAGTCAGATTTGTAGGCCTCCTTGCTCGCACACGCTTTTTCAGTTCTGCCCACAAATGTTCTATAGGATTGAGGTCAGGGCTTTGTGATGGCCACTCCAATACCTTGACTTTGTTGTCCTTAAGCCATTTTGCCACAACTTTGGAGGTATGCTTGGGGTCATTGTCCATTTGGGAGACCGATTTGCGACCAAGCTTTAATTTCCTGACTGATGTCTTGAGATGTTACTTCAATATATCCACATAATTTTCCTTCCTCATGATGCCATCTATTTTGTGAAGTGCACCAGTCCCTCCTGCAGCAAAGCACCCCCACAGCATGATGCTGCCACCCCCGTTCTTCAGCTTGCAAGCAACCCCCTTTTTCCTCCAAACATAACGATGGTCATTATGGCCAAACAGTTCTATTTTTGTTTCATTAGACCAGAGGACATTTCTCCAAAAAGTACGATATTTTCCCCATGTGCAGTTGCAAACCGTAGTCTGGCTTTTTTATGACGGTTTTGGAGCAGTGGCTTCTTCCTTGCTGAGCGGCCTTTCAGGTTATGTCGATATAGGACTCGTTTTACTGTGGATATAGATACTTTTGTACCTGTTTCCTCCAGCATCTTCACAAGGTCCTTTGCTGTTGTTCTGGGATTGATTTGCACTTTTCGCACCAAAGTACGTTCATCTCTAGGAGACAGAACGCGTCTCCTTCCTGAGCGGTATGACGGCTGCGTGGTCCCATGATGTTTATACTTGCGTACTATTGTT
This sequence comes from Coregonus clupeaformis, assembly GCF_020615455.1. Taxonomy (NCBI): domain Eukaryota; kingdom Metazoa; phylum Chordata; class Actinopteri; order Salmoniformes; family Salmonidae; genus Coregonus; species Coregonus clupeaformis. The sequence continues at coordinate 53,795,657 of NC_059203.1, read as the reverse complement.
TGTACAGATGAACGTGGTACCTTCAGGCGTTTGGAAATTGCTCCCAAGGATGAACCAGACTTGTGGAGGTCTACCATTTTTTTTCTGAGGTCTTGGCTGATTTCTTTTGATTTTCCCATGATGTCAAGCAAAGAGGCACTGAGTTTGAAGGTAGGACTTGTAATACATCTACAGGTACACCTCCAAATGACTCAAATTATGTAAATTAGCCTATCAGAAGCTTCTAAAGCCATGACATATTTTTTTTGAATTTTCCAAGCTGTTTAAAGGCACAGTCAACTTACTGTATGTAAACTTCTGGCCCACTGGAATTGTGATACAGTGAATTGTAAGTGAAATAATCTGTCTGTAAACAATTGTTGGAAAAATTACTTGTGTCATGCACAAAGTATATGTCCTAACCGACTTGCCAAATCTATAGTTTGTTAACAAGACATTTTTGGAGTGTTTGAAAAACGAGTACCTCTCATCTCTCACCTGTGTCTGTCCTGTGTCTCACCTCCCCTCCTCTGTTCTCTCCCTCAGTGTTGGGGGTCTGATCCTAGATAAGACCGTGTCAAACCCCAACTTCGCTGGCATGGCTGTCTTCACTCCTGTTATCAACGGTAAGACTCTCTCCTGGCACTGAATACTCTGCACACAAGCACTCATACACAAGCACTCATACACAACCACTCATACACAACCACTCATACACAAGCACTCATACACAACCACTGATACACTATGTCTCATATTTGTGCTCTATTGTGTGTATGCCAGGTGTTGGAGGTAACCTGGTAGCGGTGCAGGCCAGTAGAATCTCCACCTATCTGCACATGAACGGTATCCCTATGGGAGACCCTGACCCCAACCCCAGGAAATGCCCCACCCCCTGCACCTCCTTCTTTGGCTCCAGTGAGTATTGATTAGTTTTATAGAAAGGTTCAATATTGACTGATGCAGGATTGTTATCAAAATGCCTGTTGGTTGAGGGAAGACTCGTTAAGCTAATGCTCCCTTCTTGTTAATTTATTTATCTCTCTCTCTCTCTTTCCCAGATGTGAACTCTCGTTCGGCACGGGTGCTCTTCCTCCTGGTTGCTCCAGGTCACCTGGTCTTCCTCTACACTATCAACTCCATGCAGGGAGGACACACCACGCTAACATCCATCTTCATAGCCTTCTACATGGCTGCTGCACTACTGCAGGTACACACACACACACACACACACACTCACACACCTTCACACACCCTCACGACTCTTCCTCTCTGTCTCTAGGTGTTGATCCTGTTGTACCTGGCTGACTGGATGGTCCACTGGATGTGGAGTAGGGGGATGAACCCTGATAACTTCTCTATTCCTTACCTGACGGCCCTGGGAGATCTGCTGGGGACCGGCTTCCTGGCCCTCTGCTTCCATGTCCTATGGCTCATTGGAGACAGAGACACCGATGTGGGAGACTGAACACACACACCTGGACAGCATATATACACAGCATCAATACCAGATCACCGGAAACAACCTGAACAACTGAACTGTACAGTATCTCCCTCTGGACATCAGAACCACAGAACAACTGAATGACTTTCAGACCCAGACCTCAACCCTGACCCATTGACCCCCAATCTTCCCCAAAACCCCTCTCCCTGGGTCGCAGACTATGCCATTTTTTCTTTATTTGACTAAATAAGAGTTCTACTACTATCGTTTTTATTGTTATTATGATGACTATGATTATTATTGGTAATAGTGAATTTGATATGAATCTATATCTGTTTTACCGTTGGGTGGATGAAACCTCATTATTTTCAATGGGGACATTCTCCCTTGGGCCAGTCACATTGGCAGCATTTGTAAAGATGAGATCAATCTTAGACTTGAAATGAAGACAGACAGCAAAAAAAACTCACACAAGCCTAGAATGCTTAATCACCAAGTGCTATACGTATAAAGAGATTAATCCATTTTTAAAGGACCCTCTCAATTTGCCTTGCCTTGAGAGTAGTGATTCAGTGGGGGCTGCTCCACAGGGGCCCGGACCAGAATGTAGAGACCTGAATCCGCTTAGGTAACAACCTCCCAACCCCGTCAGAGGATGTCTGAACACTAACCTGAACAGAAACAGGAAGTGTTAACAGCTCTGGGTAGAAGTTGCCCTTAACATCTAGAATCAGCTTACCCTCCCAAATCCTAACCTTAACCATTGGGGAGGGATGAAAACATAACTAACCCTGTATCAGTGGTAAGAGGCAACTTCGACCTACTCCGTGGACATAGGTCATCAAGGAGGTGAAAGTTATCCACTTGATCACTCTGTTGCCTAATGCAGACTGCAGTGAGAAGACCTGTGTTCTGATTAGAAGGCTTTAATGGGCTTAATTAGTTAGTGAGGAAAGACAGGATGTTGAGGGAGGAATTGTCAAACCAATATTGCCTGTTTAGGAATATCATCTCTCTTTTTCTGTCTCTCGCTCTCTCGATCTTTCTCGAATGGTACAAACAACATCAGCTTTCTTGAGTTGAAGCAACTCAAGGCCTGTCCATGCTGACTACCACACTTCCTTAATGTCTGTTGTGCATTGTACACACACCATGCAGCTGACCTATAATATCTGCCACATAGACGCCATGCTTCAAAATGGCCTCCTATCCTACCCTCATTTACATACTGTCAGTATAAACACTGTAATTCTCATAAGAAGCAGATCCCAGCTTGATGGTGAAGTGCATGTGTTATCATCTGATGCTTTGTTATCTGGTGTTCGATTTAAATGTTGTTTTAAGGGGCCAGCAGAGTGCATGTGCAGGGCACATAACATGAATATGCAAAACTTATCTTTAAAAGATCATGTTTTCCTTCTTAGGTTTGTGACACATTTTACAAAGTGGAAGTTGTGTCCGTTATTAGATGTATTCTTTAACTTCATTATTTCTCCTAATCTTTCTGTGATCTTATGTGTTAGTCATAGTCATAGAGAATGATTATGTCATGTATATGATTGAGGCAGTCCCAGTGGGGAATAGTATCACTGTGTGGAAAGTACTGTAATATACACACACAGGCACCAGAGGGTGACATTGTCATATGAGTGAATATGAGACAGTGTTGATAGTGATCGAGGCTCTGTTCACTATTCCCTTCATTTAGATTCTAGAACCTGTATACAAGATTCTAATGTAAAACCTGTGTCCTCTAGATTCTACAACCTGTATCTATGATTATAGAATCTATACCTTCTGGATTCTAGAGCCTGTATCCAAGATTCTATTCTAAAACCTGTCCTCTGGATTCTTGAAGCGGAACCCTGGATCTAGAACCTGGGTTCTCTCTGCTGTCTTACTGAACCTGTGCCAGCGTTCTGCCCCAGTACGGATAAGAGGTTGTGAATAATTCTTCAGGGGGAAGGAATGCTTTGTCTATTTATTTTTAGATGCACACAAAGCAAATTGTACATACTATATTTATTCTATAAATAAGGTGTTTATTTTTCATTTAATTTTGTCTCGGTTCTGTGTCGCTGTTTTTGTTTTTGTAATTGTTTATCTCATTTTCTTTTTTTTCTTTTTTTGTTTGTCCTTTTTTGGGGTTGTATCCGGCCAGTAGAGCTTCAGCGCTGCCGCGGTAGATTAGCGGCTAAACTAACAAACAGAACAGTGTGGTGCCTAATATCTGATGAACCTCTCACACCCAAACATAGAAGGCCTTAACCTATCAGGAGCCAAGCTCAACACATAGTAACCAATCAGGAGCCAGGCTCACCACAGAGTAGCATCTCTTTAATGAGCTTTTATTAATAACTGACATACCTTGATTTTATGTAATGTAATGAATGAATGAGCAGTCTATGAGAGAGGCTGCATGGATGCAGTGGTTGGGAATCACTAAGGCCAGAACCTTCAATTGAGAACATAATGAATAGATGGATATTGTAAACAGAAGGCTCTGACTAGAACAGACTAGTAGTCAGACAACACACAGGTATAACGGACTGATCATTTCTCTATAACCCTTTCCCTCAACCCTCACCCCCACCTCCCACAGACACACACACATATGCACACACACACTACTAGCACAAACTGTCCATACAGATATATTGATTACACACACAAACACACACGCATACACTGTATTTGGAACTGTGTGCTCCCCCTCTGTAACCCTGTAACTGTAGTGGGGTTCTCTCTCTGCAGGACTTTATAAATTGCTGGAAATAAAGGACTATATTATTTCGTACCACTCTTCTGTATTGCTGTGGTCTTCTGTGAGTCACTCTGTTTGTGTGCGACTGTATGGGGGGCTATACCTGAATTAAGAGAACCTAAGAGCTGGACGTCAAGTGTATGTGTGTGAGTCAAGTGAGGTTATGCCTTTCTGAGGATGCAGTGTAATGTATCATGGATATGGGGCAATGATTGGCCTTGCTCAGATATCATAAAAAGGTCAGAGTAGCTCTATCCCTCTCTCTTTCACTCACACACACACACACACACACAGATGTTTGGTGCTTTCAGCTGGTTCACAAACAAAGACACACATACACCCTGAGTCCTGGTTCTCACAGTCATATCAGAAATAGAACTGTCTGAGCTCATATTGAGCACTAAGTACAATGTAGCAGCTGAATCTTGTGAAGACACTTGTTGTGAGTCCCTATAATCGACCACAGTAGATATGCATTTGAATTGTGGAAAAAAACACATATAGTATTCTACTATATGCACATTTTATGAGGTTTTATTAATTCAATGTATTAATAGTCCTTCTCTACAATAACTGCAATAATTAGAATGTTACATGTTTATAAATCAGGTCTCCCGGGTCCCTCATGTCAAAAGATTTGTAATCTCAATGAGATTGGATAAATAATGAATATAGTATAAAGTACTGTACCTGATGTAGAGTAAGCAGTGTATCTAATGTACAATCAGAAGACATAGACACATGGTCATCACACAACATACACTAGTTGTGCTCCTCTACAAAGCTTTAAACTAGACTAACAAAACATGTCAAATGACACAGAAAAACAAAAACATATTACATAGCTAATCATACTTGTGTCATTAGTATAAATATGAATATATAAATGTGCATAAATAAACATGATTGTGTCATAAGTGCCATGTTAGTAACAAACACAACAGAATAGATAGACAGAGATGAATGGCTAAAGCTGCTGTGTAAATACAGCAGTACACAGACAGAGACTGTTATAGACCCAGAGCAATGGAGATGAACCTGTAGTATCTTCCTCTCATATCTGCAGTCATAGCTAGGCCTACTCCTGAGGAAGTAGTATACAAGAGGAAGTAGTATATAAGAGGAAGTGGTATATAAGAGGAAGTGGTATACAAGAGGAAGTGGTGATATAAGAGGAAATGGTATACAAGAGGAAGTGGTATACATGAGTAAGTGGTATACAAGATGAAGTGGTATACAAGAGGAAGTGGTATATAAGAGGAAGTGGTATACAAGAGGAAGTGGTATACAAGAGGAAGTGGTATATAAGAGGAAGTGGTATATAAGAGGAAGTGGTATAGTAGCTTAGTCAGAAGGAGGTTTAGGAGTGTGCTGTAGATGTAGACCAGTTATGTAGTGTTCATGGAGGGGAGTTGGGGAGTTTGGGGAGAAGAGAGGGTTGTGTGTTTGCTCAACAGGAGATGAGCAGGAGGTTTGGTGGTGCTTGAGGTTCTCTGGATGGTAGACACAGCTACTCTTGCCTTTCTTCCTCCCCCGCCACCTTCCCCTCCCACTCCTCCCCCGTCTCGCAGCAGCTCATTGGACGAGAGCTGGGCACAGAAGGCATTGGCCACCTGCAGCACATGGGATGGGCCATGTCCACTCCTGCTGCAGACATCCAGAGTGTCCATCAGCATCTTCCCCAGAGACCTACGAGAGACACCCTGCCCAGAGAGGATGGAGAGAAAGGTCAGGGTGGGAAAGGCTTGGCTCATTCACAGGTCATTCCACACACTAAACCACTAGGTGGCACTCCAGAACTAGAAAGGTTGGTATAACATACAATCAGAATGTTTTGAGGACCTGTTTGTGGTTACTGTTCTTGCTTGTGTATATATGTGTACCTTGATGCGTAGCTGCAGTAGCAGTGTCAGTGTGTCTGTCAGTTTCTCCTCCAAAAGTGACAAACGTACTCTCTCTGTATCCACCATCTGAACCTCCAACCTCAACCCCTCCACCTCCTCATGCCTCTGACAGAGAGAGAGCAAGAGAGAGAGAGAGAGAGAGAGAGAGAGAGAGAGAGAGAGAGAGAGAGAGAGAGAGAGAGAGAGAGAGAGAGAGAGAGAGAGAGAGAGAGAGAGAGAGAGAGAGAGAGAGAGAGAGAGAGAGAGAGAGAGAGAGAGAGAGAGAGAGAGAGAGAGAGAGAGAGAGAGAGCGTTAGATTTAATGAGGGATGTGTATAGTCACTCAGTGGCCTGGCCTCTGCCCACAGCCTTACAATCAGCTGGTCTCCAACCTTGGTCTTTTAGTCCAGCACCACTAACATGCCTGATTCTACTAATCAATTGCAGGGCCTTGACTAGCTCAATTGCTGTGTGGTAGTGTTGAGCTGTAACAAAAGCCTGCACACCCTGTAGATCTCCAGGACCAATGAAGTCAATGAAGAAATAATAATATACACACAATTTTAAAATGGATAGTGCGCCGGGTCAGACAGGCTTCCATTGGTCTGCCTGAATAGAGCTAATACAGTATTTGTATAACTGCCTCCCACTGGCCTCTAGTCCTCTATATGTTCCAGGATCAATTCCATGTCTTACTTATTTATTTATCTTTGGAGGGAGCTAAATATAAATGGAATTGGCCCAAAGAATAATAATAATATGCCATTTAGCAGACGCTTTTATCCAAAGCGACTTACAGTCATGTGTGCATACGTTTTTACGTATGGGTGGTCCCGGGGATCGAAACCACTACCCTGGCGTTACAAGCGCCATGCTCTACCAATTGAGCTACAGAGGACCACAGAACCCTTCTCTATTTCTCTCTCACCTTCTCTAACTCGGTCTCCCTCTCCTCCTGATAGGTGTGACCTCTGCGGCCCCGCCCCCTGGGGATCGTGAGGAGGTCATTGCCATGGAGATTGTTCTGGTTGTCAAGGAGGAGGTTCTGGGAGAGTAGCAAGTGGTGGGCTGTTGTATTCTGACACCTGGAGAGGAGAGGAAGAGAGTCAGCTACTGGTGTGTGTGTGTGTGTGTGTGTGTGTGTGTCTGTGTCTGTGTGTGTCTGTGCGTGTGTGTACCGTGCACTCACCCTTTACCACAGCTGTGCAGTCTGTTGATGAGCCTCTTCACCTCCAGCAGGCAGCACTGTCCTTCCTCCCTCCCCCTCTCCTCCTTCCTCCTCTCCTCCTTCCTCCTCTCCTCCCTCTCCCTCTCTTCCTCTTCCTCGTCCGAGGCAGCTCTCCCCTCCACCGCTCGCTGGAGGCAGGTGTCGTCCATGGGCTCTCGTGGCAGTGAGGCATGGCTTCCTCTGCATGTGCACTGTGATCTGAGAGGTCAAAGTTTAGGCACAGTATGGGTCAAATATCACTATGTGTGTGCACGTTTGTGTATGTGTGTATGTGTGCGTGTGTTGCTGGTCTCTTATGTTTCGTGGTGAGAGTATTACAGCTCCACACTGATAGCCAAGCTGTTAAACCACTGCAGATACCACTACCAGAGAGAGGCAGGGCCAATGACTTACCCCACTAATGACTACTTTACATTTCAACCTCAATTAATAACACATTGCTGTTTATGTGCTTAATATACTGTATCAGCAGTGTAGAGGACAGAGCCTATGCTGGGTTGTTGCTATGTTGTTGCTGTTGGTGATGTAGGCTACAGTGATGTGATATAGAGTTGAATATTAACCAAACATAATCCCATTTATTCAGCCCCCTACGTGCCAGTATAGTGGACCTCCAGGCCCAGACATGGGGATGGGGGTGTTGTATAGTCTACCTGTACTCTTGAATGTCTGTTTCCAGCTGTGTGACTCTGCTCTGGAGCTGAGGGACGTTCTGAGCCTGTTTCTGGATCAGTCTCACCTTCTGGAGCCCCTCTCTGAGAGCCTCCCTCGCCTCTTCTGTTCTCCGCCTGTCAATCAGACAATCAATCAGTCAGTCAACAAACCAATCAACCAGCCATTCCATTAATCAATCAACCAATCATCAAACAAATCAGTCAAACAAAACCAACCTGATCTCAGAGTTCTCCTGCCGTAGACGAGACTCCACCCCTTCCAGCCTGCGAGCCTCCCGATAGGCCCAGCCAAGCTCCTCCTCCAGCCGCTGGTTGAACCTGATTGCCTCCTCCAGCTGTCCATCACGTGAGGAGCGAATCAGCTGCAGCTCCCTGAGGATAGGGTCTTTGGAGCCCCGTCTCCCTGCTACCCTCTCTTCCCCCACCCCGCACCCTCGGCCCTGAGGGTTTGGATTTGGGATCACTTCTTTTGGGGGGTTAGGTGCACCCCTCTCTCGTCCCTGGGCATTTGGAATTGGTATGTTTGAGGGTGTACTTGTGTTTGAAGTCGCTACATTGGAGTGGTGCATGGTAAGCCTGGCTGGGCCCCTCTGTCGTCGTAATGCGACCTCCAGAGCCAGGCAGCGAGCATCACTGCCCTGTAGAGCAGAGCGCAGGTCCTCAACCAGCTCCCGCAGAGCCACACACTCTGCTTCTGTCTGGCCTAGAGGTGGGAGAGAGGAGGATTGTTCATATGGCCTGGTGTTAGTGTCCTCAGTTTGAGATAACACATCAGGATTCCTTCAATGTAGCAATTGAGAGGCGGGGGGCAGCTGGAGCACAGCCGGGTTTGAACCTGTCACCATAACAGTTCAGATATTTTAGCAGACTTCAGTTCATATGCTATAGCCAATTGCTTACCTGTCTTGTGATGTAGTTCTGATGAACCCGTTTCACAGTTGTTCGTCTTGGCCGCGGGCCTCCTCCCGGTTTGGTCTATTGTGAGGTCGAAACTGACACATTTCCTTCGCCGGACCCGCGGCCACCGAAGCCGGATCTCGCGCTCAATGTGCTCTGTTTCCTCCGTAACGGGGAGGCGCATGACCCCCGGTCCAGTTCCATCGCGCGCTCGGACGCGGAAATAACCGCATAGACGCGAATGGAAGTCCCTAAAAGCCAGCTCGTGAGGGAGCCTCAAGCAAATACCTTGACCCTCCTCATCATCTCCCTCCTCTTCCTTCTCTCCATCCCTTGTCTCACTTTCCTCTCCGGTAAGCCCCAGCACTGAGCAAAGCACAGTGAAGTCCTCTGCCGAGACCACGTCGTCTTGTTTAGGGTAGACCAAGTGGTGAAAGACCTCCTGGAGGTACTGGTCAATCCCCGTTGCCAGGACCACTATCTCGTTCTCCACGCCGGGGTCGGGGCAGTGGTGGTGGGCCAGAGCGCTCCGCAGCCACTCGCTCTGACGCGCAGCCCTTGGAGAAGACTGGAGAGATGGCGACGCTACTGTCCCTCTTGAGCTCTTCATGGTGGAGACGAGAAGGTGATTTGCCCACTAATTATATGATAAAATAATTTCCTATCCAACACGGCTAAAACATGTCCCGGGGCGCGAGGAGAGAACCTGTTCCTCCAAGTTGTAATACGGTGCTTTCGCAGTTCATTCACTCAGAGCGAGAGATCCCAAACTTTCCACCAAAACGCAGGTATATCTCTAATGAGATTAAAATACACCATCGAACTCACGTAGGCCTTATAATGCTATAATGTTTCGTGGTATGTTAGATCTTTAGCATCCAAGTCGTGTCTTCACATTGTGTGGAGACTCCTACCTCCTTCAACAGCAAAGGGTGTGTGCTGTGTTGTGTGCGCCAGGACTGGGCCGGTGAAATCCTTCGAGACACAATACGGCTCCACCCACGCAGAGCTAACTGTGTGTGTATGTGAGTCTGTGTGTGTGTGTGTGTGTGCAGTGGCATCATGCACCCCAAAAATCTGAGGGGGCACAAAGTAGGTGAGGATGGCTGGGGGGTGCCCCCTTCCTTAAATTTGAGATGTTTTCCTTTTTCAAACACCTGAAACAGCTTTTTCCTGCAATTAGAGCTATAATCATTATGCTTAATTCTATGTAAAAAAATTATTATATAAATATGTATATTTTTTCTGCATATCTAAATATACCTCTGGAGTTGTCTGTATCCTCCTGACTGGTGGTTCTTATTAAATAAATGAAATGTGCTTCCCTGCATCTCTGCTAAAATCTGGGTAAAAGCTTCTTAGTAGCTAGTTATGAGGTTGGGAGATTGGGAACCTATCTGGGCTAGCTAAAGCCAACTTCATAAAATTGCGAGGAGCTAGTAGTATTACAGAGAAACAACAAAAACATTTTTAAACAGGACTAACCCGAGGGGGCATGTGCCCCTGTGCCCCACATGGGCATGACACCTCTGTGTGTGTGTGTGTGTGTGTATTGGATAACAGACCTGGATCGCATAGTGTCCTGTGTCACTAAATGTGTAACACATAGAGATGGTGTCCCTCCATTCAAAGAAAGAGAATATATCTAATTGAGTCATGAAGGTTTTTGTTTCAGTGCTACAACTTGTGTATGAGTCACTTCTGCTCAGGGTGCGACAATCTGACAGGACACCCGATACGCAAACACATCAGAGAGACACACGCCAACACTCGCTGTCACCCAATCAACACACATATACACAAACAGACACACACACACACACACACACACAAACACTTTCAGCTAAACTTAACACATACTTTCAGCTAAACGTAAGACACACATTCTCCCACTTCCAGCGAATTCCAGAGAACACCAAGCACCTCTGAGCGGAAATACCTTTCCCCACCCTCATGGCTACTCATCACATACCTGACAGCTACAACAAAAACACCATACAGGATAACACACACCCATGCATGTGCATGAGTGTACACACACACTCACACAACCTACTCTTATTTCAACCTTAATGTGTTTGCTGTAACATCCCACCTATGGAATGAACCTTACCAGGAAATAATTCCCTATAGTGCTAGGGTCATAAGATAAGAGAGAGACGCACCTTAGTTTTACACACACACAAACACACACACACACCGGCTGTAACTAATGTACAAGTCTGTGAGAGGTGAGTCACCTGGCTGCGGTAAAGTCATTCATTGTTCCTTGACTCAGCGACACCTGGTTTGTTTTGTCTTTACTTCTACAAATATGCTTGTGGGGTTCCTTTTCTACAGCTCAATTTCAGTTTCAGATTCAAAGTGATTCAATGTGAAGTTAAACACGCTTTGATAACATTTTTGATATTTTCTGCTTTATAAAGAAAAGCTGAAGTTGAATATGGGTTTATTAAGAGTCTGGAGTCAGTTATACCAAATCCATCCTGTTTATCTTTCTATGGGAAGTAGCCTAGTGATTAAGCGCGTTGGGCCAGTAAACCGAAAGGTTGCTGGTTCAAATCCCTGAGCTGACTAGATAAACAATCTGTTATTGTGCCCTTGAGCAAGGTACTTAACCCTAATTGTTCCTGTAAATCAATCTGGATAAGAGTGTCTGCTGAAATATGGAGTTGTTTCTGTTTTGTGACCTCCCCCCAGTTATCAGGACATCTGTCTGTGTGAGAGTGTGATTAGAAGGAGTCAGGCGCAGGAGGGTAAATCACCGAATACAGAGTTTATTCCGTCGTACACAGTTGCGCTGGATAGCGACCACAAAATACAGGCACAGGGGAACAATCTACCCTGGCAATACAAGGTACGGGTAGCTCCAGCAAAATACAGGCACAGGGGAAATATCTACCCAGGCAATACAAGGTACGAGTAGCTCCACCGAGCTCCACTCAATTCACATAAAACAATCACCCACAAGGACGAGGGAACACTTATACACGGACTAATGAGGGGATATGAACCAGGTGTGTGTAATTGAGCAAGACAAGACAAATGAAATGATGATATATGGAGCGACAGTGGCTAGTAAGCCGGTGACGACGAACGCCGAAGCCCGAACAAGGAGGGGAGGCAGCCTCGGCAGAAGTTGTGACAGTCTGTCCGCCTGGCTTGTTTACTGTTGTTGTTTCTGGCAGGCCATCTAGTGGGTGATGTCAGAGGTCTGGTCTGGGCTACTGTGGCCTACATCTACAGGATTACATCCCCTGATAATCACAGACACTCTGCTATCTGGCATCTCAAAGAGAGGAACACACACATACACAAATAGACACAGACCCTCACACACCCACCCAAGTTCAAATACACACACACCAACTCAAGCACACACTCACACAAAGACAAGATCAACGATGACCTATTTTATATGGACAACTGAAGACATGCAGTAGCTCCATATACAGTGCCTTGCAAAAGTATTCATCCCCCTTGGCATTTTTCCTATTTTGTTGCTGTCACGGTGCTGTGTATGGGTGTGGTGTAGAATCAGGCGCAGGCAGCAGAGGGTAAGTCCAACAAGACTTTACTGAGCACGAAAATTAATCCAAAACAGCCCGGAGGCAAAAAGACGCACACAGGCGTAACTACAAGCGCACACACAGGTGCGTAAATCTCTCCTCACACAACAAGGAGGAAGCTCAGGAAAAATAGCGTACCGACACGGGTAGCGCAACCACGACACGAACAATTACACACAACACAAACCTAACAACAAGGAAACTAAATAGGGTGCTAAATGAGACCTAACACAAAACAGGTGTGACTAACAGACAAAACCAAACAAACAAGAAACATAGAGCGGTGGCAGCTAGAACTCCGGAGACGACGACCGGCGAAACCTGCCCGAACAAGGAGGAGGAGCCGCCTCGGCGAAAACCGTGACAGTACCCCCTTGACGCGCGGCTCCAGCCGCGCTGCGCCTCCGGCCTCGGGGACGACCAGGGGGACGCGGGAGCAGGGCGCGTAGGATGACCACGATGGAATTCGGTCATCAGGGACGGATCCAGAATGTCCCTCCTTGGCACCCAGCACCGCTCCTCCGGACCGTATCCCTCCCACTCCACGAGATATTGGAGACCCCCATCCGGCGTCTCGAATCCAGGATGGTCCGAACCGTGTACGCCGGAGCCCCTCGATGTCCAACGGGGCGGAGGAGTCTCCTCAATCTCAAAGTCCTGGAGTGGACCAGCTACCACCCCGGCCTGAGGAGAGACACATGGAACGAGGGGTTAATATTCTTGTAATCAATAGGTAGTTCTAACCTGTAACTCACCTCGTTCAATCTCCTCAGGACTTTAAAAGGCCCCCACAAACCGCCGACCCAGCTTCCGGCAGGGCAGGCGGAGGGGCAGGTTTCTGGTTGAGAGCCAGACTCGATCTCCAGGTGCGTACACTGGCCCCTCACTACGGTGTAGGTCGGCGCTCGTCTTCTGTCGACGTATGGCACGCTGCAGATGGACGTGTGCAGCGTCCCACGTCTCCTCCGAGCGCCGCACCCACTCATCCACAGCGGGGGCCTCGATCTGGCTCTCATGCCATGGTGCCAGAACCGGCTGGTACCCTAATACACACTGAAAAGGGGTTAGTTGGGTGGAGGAGTGGCGGAGAGAGTTCTGTGCCATCTCGGCCCAGGGCACATATCTCGCCCACTCCTCCGGCCGGCCCTGACAATATGACCTCAGAAACCTACCCACATCCTGGTTGACTCGTTCAACCTGCCCATTACTCTCCGGGTGGTAACCCGAGGTAAGGCTCACCGAGACCCCCAAACGTTCCATAAATGCTCTCCAGACTCTGGAGGTAAACTGGGGACCTCGATCGGACACTATATCCTCGGGCACCCCGTAATGCCGGAAGACGTGAGTAAATAGAGCCTCAGCGGTCTGTAGGGCCGTAGGGAAGACCCGGCATGGGAAGGAGACGACAGGCCTTCGAGAACCGATCCACAACGACCAGGATGGTGGTATTCCCCTGTGAGGAGGGAAGATCGGTAACAAAATCCACCGAGAGGTGAGACCAGGGTCGTTGTGGAACGGGCAGGGGCTGTAATTTACCCCTGGGCAAGTGTCTGGGCGCCTTACACTGGGCACACACTGAGCAGGAGGAGACATAAACCCTCACATCCCTGGCTAACGTTGGCCACCAGTACTTCATACTAAGGCAGTGCACCGTCCGGCCAATACCCGGATGTCCAGAGGAGGGGGACGTGTGAGCCCAATAAATCAGCCGATCCCGGACCTCGAGCGGGACGTACACCCGACCCACCGGACACTGTGGAGGACTAGGCTCGGTGCGTAACGCCCGCTCGATCTCCGCATCGACCTCCCACACCACCGGTGCCACCAGACAAGACTCCGGTAGTATGGGAATGGACTCCACACACCTCTCCTCCATGTCATACCGACGGGACAGAGCATCTGCCTTCCCGTTCTGGGACCCAGGGATGTAAGTGATCTTGAACACAAACCGGGCGAGAAACATAGTCCATCGAGCCTGGCGAGGATTCAGTCTCCTAGCTGCCCGAATGTACTCCAGGTTACGATGGTCGGTCAGAATGAGGAAAGGGTGCTGAGCCCCCCTCAAGCCAATGCCTCCACACCTTTAGGGCCTGTACTACGGCTAACAGCTCCCTGTCCCCTACGTCATAATTCCGCTCCGCCGGACTGAGCTTCTTAGAATAAAAAGCACAGGGGCGGAGCTTAGGTGGTGTACCGGATCGTTGAGAAAGAACTGCCCCGATACCGGCCTCAGACGCGTCCACCTCAACTTGGAAGGGTAAAGTGGGATCCGGGTGCGCCAACACCGGGGCCGAGGTAAACAGGTCCTTCAGTCTCCCAAAGGCCCTGTCCGCCTCAGCTGACCACTGCAAGCGCACCGGACCCCCCTTCAGAAGAGACGTTATGGGAGCTGCCACCTGTCCAAAACCCCGGATAAACCTCCGGTAGTAATTCGCAAAACCCAAGAACCGCTGCACCTCTTTAACCGTAGTTGGGGTTTGCCAATTACGCACGGCGGACACTCGGTCCACCTCCATTCTCACCCCTGACGCAGACAACTGGTAACCCAAAAAGGAAACTGACTCCTGGAAGAACAGACATTTCTCAGCTTTGACATACAGGTCATGCTCCAACAGTCTCCTCAATACCCTGCGCACCAGGGCTACATGCTCGGCCCGAGTAGCACTGTACACAAGAATATCATCTATGTACACCACTACTCCCTGCGCCTGCATGTCCCGGAAAAGTTCGTCTACAAACGATTGGAAGACTGATGGAGTATTCATTAACCCATATGGCATGACGAGATACTCGTAATGGCCGGATGTAGTACTAAATGCTGTCTTCCACTCATCGCCCTCCCTAATGCGCACCAAGTTATATGCGCTCCTGAGATCCAATTTTGTGAAGAACCTTGCCCCGTGTAAGGACTCCGTCATGGTCCCAATCAGAGGAAGTGGATAGCTGTACTTCACCGTCACCTGATTGAGACCGCGGTAATCAATACACGGACGCAAACCTCCATCCTTTTTCTTCACAAAAAAGAAGCTTGAGGACGCGGGAGAAGTGGAGGCCCGTATGTATCCCTGTCTCAGAGACTCGGCAATGTAAGTCTCCATTGCCCTTTTCTCCTCCTGTGACAAAGGATACACATGGCTCCGCGGAAGCGCTGCTCCTGTCTGGAGGTCTATCGCACAATCCCCTTGTCTATGAGGTGGCAACTGTGCCGCTCTGGTCTTACTGAACACGAGCGCCAAATCCTCATACTCAGGAGGAATGTGCAGTGCTGGCATCTGGTTCGGACTCTCTACCGAGGTCGCCCCTATGGAAACACCCAGACATAACCCCTCACACTGAGCAGACCACCCTTTAAGAGCTTTCTCTCGCCACGAAATAGTAGGATCATGGGTCATCAACCAGGGAAGCCCCAGTACCACCGGATACGCAGGAGAGTCGATAAGATAGAGTTGAATCGTCTCCTCATGACCCCCCTGCGTCATCATCCTAAGTGGCGCTGTGACCTCCCCAATCAACCCAGATCCTAACGGACGACTATCTAGGGCATGTACAGGAAAGGGTTTTTCGACTGGAAGGAGGGGAATCCCTAACTTAACACAGAATCTGCGGTCTACAAAATTCCCAGCTGCGCCTGAATCGACTAGCGCCTTATGCTGGGACCGAGGTGCAACCTGTGGGAAACAAACAGGTAAGGTAATGTGAACGACAGAAAGCTCTGGGTAAGTAGGGCGCCTACTCACCTGGGTGGACTCCCCACTGTATGACCTGCTCTCTCCCTCACCAGAGGACCCTCCCCAGCACCTAGCCGCGGTGTGCCCTCCGCGCCCACACTTGGTGCAGGAGACTGCCCCCTTCGGGCTCCTACCTCTTCTCCCTCTAGCGCCAGCACCTCCAAGCTCCATCGGACACTGCTCGGAGGCGCTGGAGGGTGGAATGGGGGGCCCCCACCTGGGACGTCCGCGGGTCGCCAGCAGGTTGTCCAGTCGAATGGCCATGTCCACCAGCTGGTCAAATGTTAGTGTAGTGTCCCTGCAGGCTAACTCCCCTGCGGACGTCGTCCCGAAGGCTACATCTGAAGTGGTCTATGAGGGCCCTCTCATTCCACCCCCGCATCAGCCGCTAGAGTCCGGAACTCCAGCGCAAACGCCTGAGCGCTCCTCATCCCCTGTCGGAGGTGGAATAGACGTTCCCCCGCCGCTCTCCCCTCTGGTGGATGGTCGAAGACCGCACGGAAGCGACGGGAGAACTCCGCATAGGTGACTGTGGCGGCGTCTATTCCCCCTCCACTTGGCGTTGGCCCACTCCAACGCCTTGCCGGTGAGACAGGAGATGAGGGCGGAAACGCTCTCGTATCCCGAGGGCGCCCGGGTGTATGGTGGCAATGTAGAGCTCCACTTGTAGGAGGAACCCCTGACACCCGGCAGCGGTGCCGTCGTACGCCCTCGGGAGCGAGAGCCGAATCCCACTGGGTTCCGGTCGATGGACGGGCTGGTTGTCCGGTGGTGAAGGTGATGGTGCGATAGGTGGGGCTATGGGAACCCCGCTGGTCTCCCATCGACGAAGGGGTGTCCATGACGCCCTCCAAGGCGTGCCCGATACGGTTGATCCGGTGCTCGTGTCCAAGGAGACGCTCCTCCATGGGGTCGACGGGTGCTCCTGCTGATTCCATTCTATGGTGTGTAAATCTGTCACGGTGCTGTGTATGGGTGTGGTGTAGAATCAGGCGCAGGCAGCAGAGGGTAAGTCCAACAAGACTTTACTGAGCACGAAAATTAATCCAAAACAGCCCGGAGGCAAAAAGACGCACACAGGCGTAACTACAAGCGCACACACAGGTGCGTAAATCTCTCCTCACACAACAAGGAGGAAGCTCAGGAAAAATAGCGTACCGACACGGGTAGCGCAACCACGACACGAACAATTACACACAACACAAACCTAACAACAAGGAAACTAAATAGGGTGCTAAATGAGACCTAACACAAAACAGGTGTGACTAACAGACAAAACCAAACAAACAAGAAACATAGAGCGGTGGCAGCTAGAACTCCGGAGACGACGACCGGCGAAACCTGCCCGAACAAGGAGGAGGAGCCGCCTCGGCCGAAACCGTGACAGTTGCATTACAACCTGTAATTGAAATGGATTTTTATTTGCATTTCATGTAATGGACATACACAAAATAGTCAAAATTGGTGAAGTGGAATGAAAAAAATAACTTGTTTCAAAAAATTATAAAAAAGAAATAACGGAAGTGGTGCGTGCATATGTATTCACCCCCTTTGCTATGTTGTCCCTAAATAAGATCTGGCGCAACCAATTACCTTCAGAAGTCACATAATTAGTTAAATAAAGTCCACCTGTGTGCAATCTAAGTGTCACATGATCTATCACGTGATCTCAGTATATATACACCTGTTCTGAAAGGCCCCAGAGTCTGCAACACCACTAAGCAGGGGGCACCACCAAGCAAGCGGCACCATGAAGACCAAGGAGCTCTCCAAACAGGTCAGGGACAAAGTTGTGGAGAAGTACAGATCAGGGTTGGGTTATAAAAAAATATCAGAAACGTTGAACATCCCACGGAGCACCATTAAATGGAAAGAATATGGCACCACAACAAACCTGCCAAGAGAGGGCCGCCCACCAAAACTCACGGACCAGGCAAGGAGGGCATTCATCAGAGAGGCAACAAAGAGACCAGAGATAACCCTGAAGGAGCTGCAAAGCTCCACAGCGGAGATTGGAGTATCTGTCCATAGGACCACTTTAAGCTGTACACTCCACAGAGCTGGGCTTTACGGAAGAGTGGCCAGAATAAAGCCATTGCTTAAAGAAAAAATAAGCAAACACGTTTGGTGTTCGCCAAAAACCATGTGGGAGACTCCCCAAACATATGGAAGAAGGTACTCTGGTCAGATGAGAATTCTTGAGGGAAACCTGTTTCAGTCTTCCAGAGATTTGAGACTGGGACTGAGGTTCACCTTCCAGCAGGACAATGACCCTAAGCATACTGCTAAATCAACACTCAAGTGGTTTAAGGGGAAACATTTAAATGTCTTGGAATGGCCTAGTCAAAGCCCAGACCTCAATCCAATTGAGAATCTGTGGTATGACTTAAAGATTGCTGTATACAAGCGGAACCCATCCAACTTGAAGGAGCTGGAGCAGTTTTGCCTTGAAGAATGGGCAAAAATCCCAGTGGCTAGATGTGCCAAGCTTATAGAGACATACCCCAAGAGACTTGCAGCTGTAATTGCTGCAAAAGGTGGCTCTACAAAGTATTGACTTTGGGGGGGTGAATAGTTATGCACGCTCAAGTTTTCTGTTTTTTTTATTCTTTCTTGTTTGTTTCACAATAAAAAATATTTTGCATCTTCAAAGTGGTAGGCATGTTGTGTACATCAAATGATACAACACCCCAAAAAATCCCTTTTAATTCCGGGTTGTAAGGCAACAAAATAGGAAAAATGCCAAGGGGAGTGAATACTTTCGCAAGCCGCTGTACCTTTCTCTGTCTCTGTCTAACTCCATCCCTCAGTCTCTCTGTCTCTCTCTTTACCTGGATGTGGGGGGTTTACTGAACTGGACGTTCATCAGAGCAATTCGTATCATCTCTGACATGGGGAAGGTCTGACTGAGAGCTTAGTGAGATCACAGATCTCTAAGTAAAATCACCATTGGATCCAATGGCAGCTGACATGTTTAATCATGGTTAATCAGTTAGTGACTTAGTTCGGTAGAATTACAGTGCAGTGCATGTCCCATCATGAATGATTCTCTCAAGAAAGAAAGAAAGAAAGAAAGAAAGAAAGAAAGAAAGAAAGAAAGAAAGAAAGAAAGAAAGAAAGAAAGAAAGAAAGAAAGAAAGAAAGAAAGAAAGAAAGAAAGAAAGAAAGAAAGAAAGAAAGAGGCAAGTGGAAAAAAGAGAGAGAAAAAGGAAAGAGGGAGGTGTCCCATAGTGCTAGCTAGGGAGATTCAGCCATTATTTCCCAGCCTCAGGGCTCGTTCTGAGAAGATAATCACATTACTGTACAGGGATGGGCTACTGCTCAGAACACACACACTCCCCCCCACACACACTCCTGAATGCATGCACACACACATGCACACATGCACACACAAACACACACGCAAACAAACACATGTACACACACACATGTACACACACACCATGCCCACCCACAGGGAAAGGCAAACCCCCTTCAGCCTGTTAACCATTACCTGTCAGAGAGAAGCTGGGGGGTTTAAACCTGTTGACTCTCAGCTGTCACTCATGCCAGACCAGTGGTCCCAAAACAACTTCTAGCCCCTCCCCTTTGCCCCCACCTCATCACTGTTGGTAGACATGAAAGGATCCCCAGCCTGGACATATGCACGCACACACACACAGACACACACACACAAGTCTCTCCCCCTGCAGGACCCAGAGCCTGCAGGCTAATTTGTAGCTGATGTGTTGCTGGGGAAGCACAGCTTTGTCCAACCCAGTGGAGAGTAACAGTCCATTCAGGCCTACAGTGGCTCTAAGCCCTCACCACACAGCTGCTGTCTGTTTAAGGTGAAAAGGCCTGGGCTACAAATGAAAGGATGGAAGACAAACGAAGGGGTAATATAAAGGGAGGGGGTGGAGGAGAGGGAGTAGAAGAAGGGGAGCATGGGGATGGAGAAGGGTCGGGGAAAGAAGAACGGAGCAGTGTGTGTGTGTGTGTGTGTGTGTGTGTGTGTGTGTGTGTGTGTGTGTGTGTGTGTGTGTGTGTGTGTGTGTCAGAAGAGCAGATTAAGTAGGCTGTAGGGGGATGTGGCCTGTTGTTCACCTTTAAGGGGTGGAGTTAGGGTAAGGGTTAACAGTATAGAGCTCGCTAGCTTGTAGTCCTAAAAACTCGAAAATTTGTTAGCCATGGCTCGTTGGTCAAAGCCTATGGGGAAATAAATGTTTTTTTTGTAGAGTTTTTGGAAAAATGCTGAAAATAAGGTTAACACAGGCTTAGGAAATCGTATACATTTTGTTCTATGAGATAATATCAGTCAGTTATCATAACCTTTATGAATTATGAAGCATTTATGTGCTTTATGTGTTTGTTTTGATTACCTAAATGCTTCTAAATTCACAAAAAGTGACGTTAGCTGATGAAGATTACCTCATACAACAAAATGTACTGTATAAGATCTCCTAAGCCACAGACCTTATTTTCAGCATTTATTTAAAAAAACTTTTAAAAAACCATTATTTCCCCATAGGCTTTGAACAACAAGCCATGGCGGAGTTAGCCTCCGTTAGTGCTTTTCAAAAAGACGCCATTACTATCTCTCTCTATTGATGGGGTTTGAGTTAAGTCTTTGTGTTCACTACCATATGGCCCACTGAGTTCAACAATAGATCAAGATATGCACACACACTCACGTGGTCACTCACCCAGACCTCACACACATACATGTGCACGCACACAGACACACAGACACACACACACACATGCACATACACAATCACACACTCCCTCATCCACATGCTTATTATTTGAAGTTGTTACAATGACCCTATAGCTGCCCTCCCACTCCCCTCTCTCCCCCTCCCTCAGTCAGAGCCCCTATATCTGTGCACTGACCCAAACCTAGGAGAGTGCCAATGCCCAAACACACACACATCCCAACACACATCCTAATACACACACTCACTCCAGGACACCGACCGCATTCTGATGCCCTCCGTGAAACTGTGTCATGTCAAGGTCGGAGATTCTTACACGGTTTGTTGAGGGTGTGTGTGAAAGGGAACTTGTTGATTGTGTCCCTGCTGCCTTAAAGACATGCTCCGGAACTTTTGTGACTACTAAGTATTTTTCAAACCTCCCGCTTTGGACTGGTTGTGTCAATGTGTTGTTCATACTGTACATGCATAATCTATGTGCAGAATTACTCTCTTACCTCAATTAGCAACGAAATCCCAAGTTTGAAAGCGACTGTTTTTCTGGAAGCTGTGCTACGCCATTTTCCCTACATTTTCCACTCATGGGCCAGCCCCCTAGCAATTCGAGTTCAACCAATGAGCTTCAGCCCCTCACCATTGGAGTGACAGCTAGCAAGAGGCACATGATGCACACACAGCAGAGAGCGAGAACAATGACGTGGTCCAGACATCTGCACATACTGTATGTGATGTAGTACCAATTTTCAGGGAATACTTTTGGCTAGTGAGTGCTCCTTTCAGAACTACAGGCAAAAAAGTATACAAATGTACCAGAGAATCTCTTTAACTTGCTTCCTTTCCTTGTCCATCAAGATCCCTGATCTCAAAAGTTACCCCCTGTATTGGGACTCTCTCCTATAGGAGCAACCTTAAATCAGCACATGTGGCATTCGAGAGACATGAGACTGGGACTGAACTGAATGAAGCTCATAAATGTCATTACCCTTAAATCACTGAAACCAACAACAAAACAAAGGGAGGGGTAGAGGGGGGTAAGAAGGGGAAAGGGGAAGAGGGTTAGGAGAGGGAGATGGAGATTTAGCAGTGCAGGTTGGGTTGGAGCCCTCATGAAGCAGAGTGTGTGGGTGAGGTGGGATCCCCATTCTGGCAGGCTCAGGATAGATAGGAGGAAAATAAATGAGACAGAAGGAAAAGGGGAGGAAGAAGTTAGTTCAAGTTGAAATGGCAGAGTGTGTTAAGGAAGAGTAAGAGTAAGAAAGAGAGTTGAAGAGAGAAAGAGAGAGAGAGCATGGGCTATGCATGGGGTAAGACGGGGGGGACAGGACATAAAGGCATACAGAGCAACTAGTGAAAAGGGGTCCCTATAAAAGTCCAGAGCTCTGCAAGGTCCAGATGGCCAACATTGCTTGGCAGATGCTTTGTATAACATTAGCAAGCCTTTATACACAATAGGACAGCCTTATGACATGTTTACAGACTGAGGATGTTTGTTTTTAAGTGTTGCATTGTGTAAAGACTTGTTGATTAGCTATGCATTAGACATATATTTGTCTTCATTATCATACCCAGCTCAGATATGATTGTACATGAAATTGCATGCTAGTCTTATGTGAAACCACTGTAGTTAGTTTGTCTTTACTCTGTAAACCTGGATGTTTCCGTCTGGTGACCTATTAGCAGTGGCTATAGTGGCTTAAAACAATGTCCCAACATTCTAATAGGCCATTTCCTTTAGACACCTTTATTAGCATGGGTGCACCCCAAAAATTTGAGGGGGCACAAAGTATGTGAGGATGGCTGGGCAACTAGGTCTCACAATCTCACATCAGAATTAGACATTCATCCATGTATCTCAAACGTAAAATTTTGACGTTGTTGCAAACGTAACATTTTGTTTAAGGTTAAGGTTAGGCATTAACTCTGAATGGTTATGGTAAGGGTTAAGGTTTGGGATAGGCTTAAAACAAACATCTCAAAAACAACTTTCTATCACTGGATTTGAACAACCTTTGGAATCAGAGGCAGATCCTTACGCCCATCCACCATCCCGTCCACAATGCCCTAGCAAAACCGAAACCTACTTGAAGGTAACAGCGCCCCTAGTGCCCGGTTTCCACGTCATCTCCCGACGTCCTCAGACATGGATGGACGTTGAATACTGACTAGTATCACGGGTGACCTGGCTGGGCTGGGGGGTGGTCTGGAGGGGTGCTAGGCCCCCAGTCTATTGAAGCACTGGTGTGTCTATCTCAGTAACAGATCCCCATCAAAATCCGTCAGTTTAAGCTAGAGATATGTTTTGCATGGGCTGCATCTCAATCCACTACATCCGCCTATGTCGCCCTTCCGCATCTGTGGTGGAAAGTGGCAGAGCTACAGCATTGTTTGTCAGACCAGGAGACATCCCGACAATCATTCTTCTCACGAAAAAGTCTGTAGCATCTGAACGGTTTGGCCTAGAAACTAATATGACCCCACTGTAGAAAGGGGAGACTCTCACAAACACGATGTTCTCCGGTTTGTCTTACGACCCCCACAAGTGTCACTGGACTCGTCTAAAGTTAACCCATACAAATGAATGGAAGTATGGAGGTAGTTTTGTGCCCAAAAAAATAAGGGGTTAAATATGTGTAAAAAAAAAAGCTACAATATTTCCTGAGCTTTTCTTATATCTTCTAGATATAGGACAGAGACACTTCAAATCCTTATGATACATTTCTGGACTGTCTTTTTTGCCATTTATGAATGTGTTATTCAATGCGTTTCTATGGGCTATAGTCAAGGCCAAATTCTATATTTTATCAAATCATTTTTGTATATTATTATTTTTATACCTAAAGGGGTCCTAAAATTCAAAATCAAATAGATAAATTATCCATGGTATGACCTTCTTAAAACAATTCCATATGTTAGCTTAGAACCCCCCCCTAACTAAATATGCTTCTCTGCATCTCTGCTAAAATCTCAGTAAAAGAAAGGAATGTGAATCTTATTCAGTACATTAAGTTATTGCATGCTTTTCTAAAGTCTACCAACCTTGCCAGCAGGCATGCCAGCTAAGATAGTAAGACAAGCTAGCTACTCTAACTTGATTGATAGCCTGAAATGGCTTCTTGGTGGCTAGTTATGAGGTTGGGAGATTGGGAACCTATCTGGGCTAGCTAAAGCCAACTTCATAAAATTGCTAGGTGGCTAGTAGTATTACAGAGAAGCAACAACAACTAAAATTATATTTTTATTTTATTTTTTAAACAGGACAGATCTGAGGGGGCACGTGCCCCTGTGCCCCCTATGGGCATGACGCCTCTGTTTACAAGGACTGGATCAAAGCATTTCCAAGATTCCAAGAAAATGTATTGGTTGCATCAAACATCATATTTGTGTACACACAAAGTGTCCAGGTTTGTCACACAGTTCCTTAGTTGGTAAGTGGTTCCACTGTATCCTATTGTTTATACTGTTTGGATTTATCCCATTGGATTTGCTGTTTAGTTAATCCTTTTTACCCTAATAATTTGTGTGCCTTTTTGAGTTTGTTTGCCATCATTAACACTTACCAACAAACAAACTATGTGACAAACCTAGACATTTTCTGATTACAATAAATATGATGTTTGACGCAACCAAGAAATTATATCTAATGCTTTTTCTTGTAATCTTGGAAACGCGTTGAAACAGTCCTTGTAAAGGTGTCTAAAGGAAGTGGCCTAGAATGTTGGGATATTGTTTGACGCCACTACAAAAGTTGAAAACTGTATCTTAAGGCGTCTTTCTAGCAGCAGGCTTCTATCACCTGTTAGTGACGCTATCTGAATCCCTTTAAATACACCTTAAACAGCAAACCCACACTTAGCCACTAGGTGTCGTAATAACAATTAAAGGGAGATTCCACATAAATAAAACAGTTTTCATACCATTTCTATAGGATAATAAATCACCAAAATAAGTTCTATACACATTTGGTTTAACATACAAAATGGCTCTAACATTGGCTTTACAAATCAGTTCTTGACTCCCTAGAGTTGATAACAAATCTGTGGTTTGTATAAAATGGACAGAATGTACCTGTTTGAACTGACTGTGCCCTGGTAAATGTAGGCAGTGAATGACCCAACCAACCCTGTGTGTGTGTGTGTGTGTGTGTGTGTGTGTGTGTGTGTGTGTGTGTGTGTGTGTACAGTTTAATGGTACTCTGATTAAGTGGTGACAGAGCTAATCATTAACGGAGCACCATCTAAAGACCATCTGTCAGCTCTACAATAGAGTTAGATCCCCCAGTCAGTTAGATGTGTGTGTGTGTGTGTCTGTGCGTGCTTGCATGTGTGCCGATGCGCGTGTGTGTGTGTTTGTGTGTGTACCGTGCACTCACCCTTTACCACAGCTGTGCAGTCAGTTAGATGTGTTAGTGTGTGTGTGTGTGTGTGCTGTGTTTCTGTCTTAGTCTTTTTGAAAGTGTGTGTTTGCATTTGTGGGTCAGCCATTATGTGATCGTGTGTGTGTGCATGTGAGTGTGAGTATGAGCCTTTGCGGTGGTATGTCACCTAGCGTTTGACAGTGTGACTGCATGTGTGTAAATGAGCCATTCAAGACTTATGTCTACAGAGGCAGACATGCACTACTTCTCAAACACACCCCTTCAGACTAACCATCTATCAGAATTAGGATGTGTGTGTGTCAACAGGCACCTTGACATGAGAAATTGCGTAGGGCGTGGAGAGGAACAACTGAGTTTAGTTTAGAATGGAGAAGTTGCTTCATTGTGTGTGTGTGTGTGTGTGAGAGAGAGAGAGAGTGTGAGTGTGTGCGAGAGAGAGAGAGAGAGAGAGAGAGGAGAGTGAGTGGGAATGTAAACATTTCCTCATGGCTCAGATATTAACGGAACGCTGGTGCATTTAAGCTTTGAGCTGCCCCACCTGTGCAGGTACAGGGTCATGGCTCACACACACACACACACACACACCAGTGGAGGCTCACACACACACACACACACCAGTGGAGGCTGCTGAGGAGAGGACGGCTCATAATAATGGAGTGAATGGAATTCTCTCTCTCTCTCTCTCTCTCTCTCATCGATCTCACAGCCGCATTCCACAGACATAGAATAGGACTCCGAGTTTAGATCGAAGAGAAGCAGCAGATTGAGGCATGTACATACAGGTAGCTGCCATGACCTCATCACACTGTGTAGAGTGGTTTGGGGTTAAATGCCTCCCTGGGTTAAAACGCTTCCTACCTGTAATTCTCACAGAAACCACTTTATGTCACCCAAAAATTTTTTAACACTTTCCTTGGCTGCTCAACTACAAATGTCATCTTTCTTATCTCAACTTTCTAAGTCACTCTAACCAAATGATTTTTAGGTACATTGATTTAATATCTTGTCATTTAGAAAAAGTTATAATCTAATGAAGTCAGATCTATAACCTTTTTAATATATACCAGTAGGGGAGCTTAAATATAAATAATCCACTTAGTTTAGATAATTTTTTATATAAAGTTTCCTCTGGTGACACATCTCTGCATGTTTCCTCAAGACTGTGTCCGCTATTTTCTCAGGTAAACCTGAGAGATATGCCTGCCTCACGATCTCGTAATAGGTGGCACAAGAACCTACAATGGATACAAGCACAAGGTGAATTTTATGTTGTTTTGGTGGCCAGGACACCGGTGCAGCGTCTTGCTAGCGTATGTAAAAAGAGCATTTAACATACCTTTGAGAGTATCACTCATTTTCAGTGTTTGAATGAACACCTATGAGAAAATGTAGTACCACACTTAACCATTCTAGATTAGTAGTGAAAAGAAAACATACCTCTGATGACATCTGGTGATGTGTCCGTGCTCTGTGAAATCTCACAGACACATTGTGCAGGAAGGTACATCACATGCATTCTGTTTATACAGTGCTAATTGATAGAAGAGGCCTGTGTATTAAATGTAGCCTAACAAAAACCCATAACAGCTAGCTAACAACAACATAAGCTAGCTAACAACAACATAAGCTAAAAGTAGCTAGCTAGAAGTGCAAAATGGTAGGCTAGCTAGCACCTAGAACCGAGCTAGCTAACGTTAGCGGTTAGCAATTAGCATGTGACCGTTTCATGAAAAGTAAACGTATAAAATACATATCATTTGCATGGTTCATATGTACACATGCCCTCAGAACAGCTTCAAATTGTTGGGGGCATGGACTCTACAAGGTGTTGAAAGCGTACCACAGGGAAGCTGGCCCATGTTGACTCCAATGCTTCCCACAATTGTGTGAAGTTGACACAATGTCCTTTGGGTGGTGGACCATTCTTGATACACACAGGAAACTGTTGAGCATGAAAAACCCAGCACCGTTGCAGTTCTTGACACAAACCAGTGTGCCTGGCACCTCCTACCATACCCCTTTCAAAGGCACATAAATGTTGGTCTTTCCCATTCACACTCTGAATGGCACACATACACAATCCATGTTTCAATTGTCTTAAGGCTTAAAAATCCTTCTTTAACTTGTCTCCTCCCCTTCATCTACACTGATTGAAGTGGCTTTAACAAGTGACATCTAGAAGGGATCATAGCTTTTACCTGGATTCACCTGGTCAGTCTGTGTCATGGAAATATGTTTTGTACACTCAGTGTATTTCACAAGAGAAAGCATCTGAGCAAGGCAAATAGTACACCTCTGTCTTGTTCTAAATGTTTTGTATACTCAGTGCATTCGGAAAGTATTCAGACCCCTTGACTTTTTCCACATTTTGTTACGTTACAGCCTTATTCTAAAATTGATTAAATTGTCCCCCTCATCAATCTACACACAATTCACCATAATGACAAAGAAAAAACAGGTTTTTAGAAATGTTTGAAAATGTAAAAGAAAAAAAACATGAAATATGACATTTACATAAGTATTCAGACCCTTTACTCAGTACTTTGTTGAAGCACCTTTGGCAGCGATTACAGCCTAGAGTCTTCTTTGGTATGACATTACAAGCTTGGCACACCTGTATTTGGGGAGTTTCTCCCATTCTTCTCTGCAGATCCTCTCAAGCTCTGTCAGGTTGGATGGGGAGCGTCGCTGCACAGCTACTTTCAGGTCTCTCCAGAGATGTTAGATCGGGTTCATGTCCGGGCTCTGGCTGGGCCACTCAAGGACATTCAGAGACTTGTCCCGAAGCCACTCTTGCGTTGTCTTGGCTGTGTGCTTAGGGTCGTTGTCCTGTTGGAAGTAACCATCGCCACAGTCTGAGGTCCTGAGCACTCTGGAGCAGGTTTTCATCAAGGATCTCTCTGTACTTTGCTCCGTTCATCTTTCCCTTGATCCTGACTAGTCTCCCAGTCCCTGCCGCTGAAAAACATCCCCACAGCATGATGCTGCAACTACCATGCTTCACCGTAGGGATGGGGCCAGATTTTCTCCAGACATGATGCTTGGCATTCAGGCCAAAGAGTTCAATCTTGGTTTCATCAGACCAGAGTATCTTGTTTCTTATTGTCTAAGAGTCCTTTAGGTGCCTTTTGGCAAACTCCAAGGGGGCTGTTGTGCCTTTTACTGAGGAGTGGCTTCTGTCTGGCCACTCTATCATAAAGGCCTGAATAGATGGTTGTCCTTCTGGAAGGTTCTCCTATCTCCACAGAGGAACTCTGGAGCTGGAGCTCTGTCAGAGTGACCATCGGGTTCTTGGTCACCTCCCTGACCAAGGCCCTTCTCTCCCGACTGCTCAGTTAGGCCGGGCGACCAGCTCTAAGAAGAGTCTTGGTGTTTCCAAACTTCTTCCTTTAAGAATGATGGAGGCCACTGTGTTCTTGGGGACCTTCAATGCTGCAGAAAAGTTTTGGTACCCTTCCCCACATCTGTGCCTTGACACAATCCTGTCTCAGAGCTCTACGGACAATTCCTTCGACCTCATGGCTTGGCTTTTGCTCTGACATGCACTGTCGACTGTGGGACCTTATATACACAGGTGTGTGCCCTTCAAATCATGTCCAATAATTGAATTTACCACAGGTGGACTCCAATCAAGTTGTAGAAACATCTCAAGGATGATCAATGGAAACAGAATGCACCTGAGCTCAATGTTGAGTCTCATAGCAAAGGGTCTGAATACTTATGTAAATAAGGTATTTCTGTTTTTTATTTTTAATACATTAGCAACAAAAAAAAACTGTTTTCGCTTTGTCATTATGGGGTATTGTCTGTAGATTGATTTTTGTATTTCTTGGTGTTTCTTTTACCCCCTTTTCTCCCCAATTGGTAGTTACAGTCTTGTCCCATCGCTGCAACTCCCATACAGACTCGGTAGAGGCGAAGGTCGAGAGCCATGCGTACTCTGAAACACGCCCCTGCAAAGACGCACCGCTTCTTGACACACTGCTTGCTTAACCCGGAAGCCAGCCGCACCAATGTGTCGTGCATTCGCTAGAGTGCAATGGGACAAGGATATCCCGGCCTGCCAAACCCTCCCCTAACCCGGACGAAACTGGGCCAATTGGGCGTTGCCTCATGGGTCTCCCGGTCACAGCCGGCTGCGACACAGCCCGGGATCGAAACAGGATCTGTAGTGACGCCTCAAGCACTGCAGTGCCTTAGACCGCTGTACCACTCAGGAGGCCTGAGGATTTTTATTTATTTAATCCATTTTAGAATAAGGCTGTAACGTAACAAAATGTGGAACAAGTAAAGGGGTCTGAACACTTTCCGAATGCACTGTAAATACAGGAAAATCACATGTGTTATTGCACTGGGCCTTTAAAGTATATATAATTAGTGTGTATATATCTGTGATTGATTTAGTGATGTAAAGGGGTTGATAATAATTTCAGTCTCCGGACTTAAAACCCATTGAAGAGGACAGTCCATAAGCGCAGATGAAGGATATCAAGGATCTGGAAGGATTCTGTATGAAGGAATGTTCTAAGATCTTTACTAATATGTTCTCCAACTCATAAAACATTTGAGAAAAAGGCTCACTGCCGTTATCCTCGCAAGGTGAGGTATTGAAAGGTATTGAAAACAGGGGTGTCAATAATTTTGACTCCTACCTTTTTTAACAAAATATCTTTCTCTAAACAATTGCATTAGTATTTTTTTTGCATACAATTTAGATTAGTATTTGAATTATTTATTTTATACAGACATTTTTGCTAAATCTTTATCAAGGGTGTCAATCATTTCAGACCCCACTGTGTATTGAATGCAATAACATTGCTGACACTGGTAATCGCCTGGTATTTGCATTACAACACTGACACCCTATGGAGGAAATTGGTACTTCAAATCATAATGAGAAGAATATTGATTTGTCAATAGAGGGCGCCCCAGACCAAGTTATGTCCAGTGCCTGTGACGACTCAATAAGCCTAAAATGTTGTGTAAAAACAATGACATGTGAGGGTTTTCTGATCCAAAGTAGGTCCTCATTCAAGGTTATAAATGTTGATCCTCTCATATTATTTGATAATGACTCATTGTATATGATTGGAAACCATAACGCTGAAGAAGGAAAACGGCAACTCTGGCGCTCTTCGGCTCCACTCGGACAAACTCGGCATAGAAAGTGGGCGTGCTCCCCGTCCGCCGGTTGGAATCTTTGGTTGTCATGCTCCCAGCCCGCGGGTGTGCGCGTCTAGCATCGGATGATTCCGCGAGGGCGGTACCAAGTGGACTGACCGGCTCCTGAGAAAACCGACGAGAACCTCACCGGTACTTGCATCTTCTTCATCAGCTTTGCTTTTCCCACCGACAAGCCCCTGGTTTAGCTAGCCGTTTATACCAACCAGCTCACAAAATAACAGTTGTTAGCTATATTTTTTTATGTCCCGAACTCCAGAAATATCAGTTAAGAATTCAAAACGGAAAATAAACCACATTATGGAGACTGAAATACACGTGCCCGTCGGGTCGCCGGTAATTAGAAAATTCCCGATTTTCGTGGAGGAAAATAATGTAACCGATGGAGCAATGAAGCTGATAAAGCAGCTTCGGCCAGCGTGGGACATGAACCATGTCAAGACCAAGGTAAGGTTGACATTTCTCCACTGAATGATGCGCCAATGGCCCAACATCACTAGTAGCTAGCTAGCTAAAGTTAGCATAGCTATCAGACCAGTCCCTTGATATATTTATCGTCCTGTGCATACATTTTAAACAGAGATATGTTCTGTGCATCATTAGCTTCTCTTGCATTTAGTTTGCAGTTAGGTATTCAAGCTGAGATGAAAGTTAGTGGTGTTAGTTAGCTAGCTTGGTTGCGCCTTGGGAGTATTAGTAGCTAACTAGCCAACCACTCCACCCTTAAATAAGACATTTTCGTGTCTGTCTTCTGTGCTCCATGGATATATTGATAGAAAAGTCATACCTCTCTCTCCCTTTCAAGACGTGGCGTATTTAAAGGAGACAGTTACAGCAAATATAGTTACTAATATATATATATATATATATTGTCTGTGGTTACAGAAAGTGTGTGTGGATTAAATGTGTCTAGCAATCTGTATTCGTCAGTGACCAGCTGGCAATGACGTGAGGGATTTGGGTCAGGCTGCATAGATGAAGTTAACATTAGCCAGCAGAATTATTCAAGTACCATGATATATTTCAGCCCAAATAGAGGCCCGGCTGTATGTATTAGCTCAAAGCCCCTATCAAATTTGCATTTTCCACTGCCCCAAATCTGTGTAGGTGTGTGTCTGGAGGATTACAATACCCTGTGAGTCACCCATGGTCCGATGACCACTTCATATCCCCATCCTAATTGCCTCACTCCTGACCCCAGACACACACCTAACTTTGACTTCACACACCCACACAAGACACAACTCACCCCCAACTGTACATACACACAAACACGCCTCATTCTTATCTCCATACAAACTGGAATTGATGTCCATTGATAGACCTATTTATTACCCTGTTTGTGTTAATTATTCTGTATGACCCTGCCATGGTTAGGGTTCCTGTCAGTCAGTTGGGGAAATGCATTATTCATTGGCACTAAGCGGTAGGTAGGCCTGCTATCGGGTGACGCTTGTCTCCTGCCCAAGTGTCAGCTGTTTTATGGCAATGTGTTGACATGTGGGCTATATGACATATGCTACCAAGTCTCATGTCAGAATTAGATGTTTATCAAATGTCAAATTTAAAAGTGTTTAAGGCTAAGGTTAGGCATTAACTCAGAAGGGTTAAAATAAGGGTTAAGGTTAGGCTTAAAACAAAAATATAAAAAACTACTTTCAATCGTTGGAATCAGAGGCAGACACTTACGCCCATCTGCCATCCCCGTCCACAACCGAAACCTACTTGGAAGGTAACAGCGCTCATTGTTGCCCCAAGTGGCCGGTTTCCACGTCATCTCCTGACATCCTCAGACATGGATTGACGTCGAATACTGACTTGTATCACCGGTGACCTGGATGGACAAATGATGATGACACTAATGCTACATGACATGCACACTGGTTTCATTGGGGCCTTGCTAGTGAGAGTAACTTCCCACTCCTCGTCTAGTGCTGACAAACCTACACGTCTAACTCCCCAGTCATTCTGAGTTGTTTTGTACATTGAGGCCAGAATGTGTCCCCGCTGGATATTTGCCTCTGTGTGTGTGTGTGCCTAGCCTAATCTGGGCTGGTCCCTCCCTGTCCCCCCTTCTGCCCTGTAACTGAGAACGTGACACTGTTTACCACCCGACACAGCTTTTCTCAATGGGAGCCACCCAAACAGGCTTTGTCTGCCTGCCTTTGTCCCTGTAACCCACACAGCCCCGCGCCACCACAGCCCAATACAGCTGCCCCCCCCAGGCATGGGCACGTGCCAACTCTGAGAGAGAGAGAAGAGAGAGAGAGAGAGAGAGAGGACAAATTGAGAGAGAGGGGGAGACTTATAGAGTGGGAGAGCTGGAGGACAGATGGAGAAGGAGACGGATACGGACGGAGACAGAATGAGTCAGATACGGAGGGAGATGGAGCGAGATAAACTAGTTGGGGGGTTTACTGGAACACAACTGACCTGACTGAGCCACCTGGACAGGAAGGGGCGGGGGGCTTTCTGTTACTGTAAATATCTAGTGTCAAGTCCAGTCCCAAACATCCTGCCCTCTGTCCCTGAAAACACCAGAAGCTGCCAACACACACAGCACAGTCACACCCCATTCCAATCCCATTGTTTGACCTTACAGCTGCTTATTATCACACATTAATGCCATGTGGCCTTCTGCCTTGCTCTGATGTGGGTGTGCAAGAGATATTTAGTCACTTTTGCATGTTTGATCGTCAATGGCCTCATGAATGGATATAAACTTTGTTTCATTTGACCCAAAGCTTTTAAGCGTAGCCACAAGAAAGTAATAGCCTACTAAGATATGCAGACATTTTGTTCTCATTCAAAGAACATATCACCTAAAAGCAGAATGTTCGTTAATAGTTACCGCAGTTGTGTTGGAGCCTTATTACCTGTGACACGTGGAGCAACACACACACACACACACACACACATTGGGGCAGGATGATCAAAGGTTTTAGTGGTGCATTGTGTTCTGGGTATGTGTAGACGGTCACGGGATAGATCATTCATTCACAAAAGTAGTGTACAGTACGTGTGTGTGTGGTCATAACACGGTGCCAGGCTGCCCATCTCTCTGGTCAACCATGCCAGGAATGCCAGCTATGTAGGGGTGGGTGGCCAGAGAGAGGGCCAGTGTGTATAGTCTGTTTAGCTGTCAAATCACTAGTCCGGATTGTCCACATTGCAGTGAGCATAAATATGGTTAGTTAGCCATCGGGTGCATCTCAATGGTCTGAACTGGTTGGAAAGGAAAGAAGGAAAGAAAGCCACACTTGACTAGAGACTACAGATGCAGACCATGAGTTCCCGTGTCTTACTTTCTCCCCCAACAGTATTCATTGAATGATGTGGCTATCACTGAAAATGCAAACAGCTGGGTCGTTCCAACTCAAAAAGCACCCACCATCTCAGTGTTTTGTTGTTAGAACCAGAGAAGATTAGCATTCATACAACATTATTTTGTTGAAATATAATTAGATCTCTGAGAAATTAAGCTAATTGATTGCACCCAAATTGGCCATTTTAATTTATAGGATTCATATAATATTCAATAATTATAGTACCTAACATCCGATTTGGACCAAACTTTTTTCTAACAATGAGAAAGACATGAGGAATCCAAAGAAGTTGTCAAAAGCCATCCACGGACCCCCCACACCAATCCCACCCCAACAACGAGTATATAGTATCAGTTCTCTATGTTTGACAAGTAGTATGGAGCTGCGGCTCTCAGTATTGTTTCATCCTATGTAATGTATTCTCAGTGAATTTAAAAAAAGAATCACCTAATAGCAGAATCAGCACAATCTAGTAGTCAGAACCTGGTAATATCAGGATGTAGGATGGGATATAAACCCAATAACTTCAATGACTAATTTCTCTGAACAGGGGGGAAAAAAACATCACCAAATTTACTGAGAATAAATTACATTAAGAATGAAGAAACAGTACTCCGAGCAGCAGCTCCATACTACTTGTCTAACATAGAGAACTATACTATATACTCATTATTGGTTTGGGATTGATGTGGGGGGTCCGTGGATGGCTTTTGACCTCTTCTTTGGATTCCTCATGTCATACTCATTGTTAGAAAAAAAGTTTGATCCAAATCGGATGTTAGGTACTATAATTATTTAATATTATATGAATCCTCTAAATACAAATGGCCAATTTGGGTGTACTCAATTAGCTTAATCAAATTATATTTCAACAAAATAATGTTTCCGGAATGCTTATCTTAAGTTTCTAACTACAGAAACAATTTCAGAACAATCTGAGATGGTGGGTGTCATGGCTTGCTGAAATGGCTTCCTTGTCTGGGAAAAGTTCAACAAGTAGCCTACCTGTAAAGCCCTTGCCCTTTGGCCCAGTTGTCAAGCTCCAGTGTAACCCAGAATACTGTTACTGGGCAATTCCACGAGATCAGGTGCACGTGTGGTCTCAATTAAATAGAGTAGGCTATAGCCCAGGGTTTCCCAAACTCTGTGTCTGGACACTACCCTCTGCAACTGGATCCTGGACTTCCTGATGGTCAGACCACAGGCTGTGAGGATTGGCAACAACACCTCCTCCACACTGACTCTAAACACAGGTGCCCCCCACGGGTGTGTCCTCAGTGGTGTTGCACAGTATACCGAAACTTCTGTACTTTTTTGATACTAGAATGAAAAACGGTTCGGGACTAGATTTAAAAAAAACTTTCGGTACTTCTGTCAAATGTGTCTCACGTTGTCTACTGATTAAGGGAGGATCAAGTATGTCTATTAGTGCAGCTGATGTCCCCTTATCGCGTGAGTGCACCTTGCCTGCTCCACTTACTCATTGCTAGCTCTAGCCTGTCCTGAGGAACCACTGCACTCACTGGGAGTCTGAGCTGCGTCACCACTTAAACTGCACAGAAGTTAATATGCACACCACTTAAACTGCACAGAAGTTAATATGCCTTGAATAATGCAACACTGCATGTAGAAATTTTGAAACTGTTAATTACTGTTCGCAAAACAATGTCCATTACAGGCTAGAATGCTTTACAATGCAAGAAGATACAGGTAGCTTCCAGCTTTGTAGGCTCAACTTTCCTTGCTAGCTTACAGCTTAAGCTATAATCAATTCACTACCCTATTACCTTGTTTGTGATAATATACAAACGATAAAGCCAAATATTTCTAATATTTTCAAAGCTGATTGTCACCAAAAACTTGATTAATTCACTTCGTCTCCCCCACCTCATGTCTCTCCCAGTCAAGATCATCTTTGCTTGAGCCTTGGAACTGACTGTGTGTGTGTGTGTGTGAATGACTACATGGATCTTAAAGAGACAGAGCTCACTTTTATAAAATAAGAGATTGCTTCTTCTATGAAAATGTTGTTGATCAGTATAATAAAATAAGTCCTAAATGGAAGGGAAACAGATTTTTTATCTGTAGCCCCATGAAATCAGCCAAAACAAGCTCAATAACTCAATGCATGCACACACTTCTATTTAATAAATATGCTTTCACCTGTATTGTGAATAGGCCTAGGCTACATCTTGATTTACTCAGTATATCAATAGAGATTTACCATTCAAATAAATTATGACCATTGTTGTTATGTAGTTAGATTGGTTAAAAAAAAGTCACATTGATTGTATTATTAATTAATGCATACATTCAAAAATGTGTAATGTAGCCTAATGAT
The DNA here is from genome assembly GCF_020615455.1 of Coregonus clupeaformis. Classification (NCBI taxonomy): domain Eukaryota; kingdom Metazoa; phylum Chordata; class Actinopteri; order Salmoniformes; family Salmonidae; genus Coregonus; species Coregonus clupeaformis. The sequence goes on along the minus strand of NC_059203.1, from coordinate 53,759,571 downwards.
ATTGAACGCAAAAGATCTGTCTGAATCAAGTGCCATTCTGTGACTATGGCTAATAATATGCCTTATTTTTTTGCCGTGGGATCATTTTGGGATTGAGTATCATGATGCTAAACCTGGTATCAAAGTCAAAATTCTGGTATCGTGACAACACTAGTCCTCAGCCCTCTGCTGTACTCCCTGTTCACCCACGACTGCGTGGCTTTGCACAAAAACCAACTCCAAGTTTGCTGACAACACCACGGTTGTAGGCCTGATAACCAACAACGATGAGTCAGCCTATAGGGAGGAGGTAAGTGAACTGGCATTGTGGTGCCAGGACAGCAACCTCTCCCTCAACTTCAGCAAAACAAAGGAGTTGATTGTTGGCTTCAGGAAGCAGAGGAGAGAACATGCCCCAATCCACATCAACGGGACTGCAGAGAGTCAGCAGTTTTAAGTTCTTCTGTGTCCACATCACCGAGGACTTGGCATGGACCAACAACACCACCACTCTTGTCAAGAGGGCGCAACAGAACTTCTACTTCCTAAGGCGGCTGAAGAAATTCGGAATGCCACCCTGGGTCCTCTCCAAGTACTACCGCTGCACCATCGAGAGCATCCTGACCGGTTGCATCACGGCCTGGTACGGGAATTGCGCCGTCCACAACTGCAAGGCCCTCGCCCTCCAGCGGGTGGTGAAGACGGCCCAGTACATCACTGTCCATCCAGGACATCTGCTTGAAACAGTGCCTGAGGAAGTCCCGCAGCATCATGGACCCCACACACCTCAGCTACGAGCTGTTCACTCTCTTACCGTCAGGCAGACTATATCGGAGCATGAGGTCTGATACCAACATGCTCAGAGAAAGTTTCTATCTACAAGACTACAGACTGCTGAACACTTGAACTGGACTGACCACCTGCACTGACTCTCCGCACATTTACATTTACATTTAAGTCATTTAGCAGACGCTCTTATCCAGAGCGACTTACAAATTGGACCTTAGCACACATGCACTCACGCACAGACATATACACACACACCCACACTGACACAGACATACACACACACATACTATATATACATTCATGCTTCACACCAGAGTATGTGAGCAGAGTGGAGCTGGAGTGGAACGAGGAGCGGAGTGACCCCAATTTGACTGGAGCGCGGAACGAGATTCCCAAAGGCTGGAGCATCGGCCTTCTCGCCTGCTCCAGTAGCGTTTCACGAGCTCAGGGCCATGCCCAGCATGCATTTGTAGTCTACTTGTGTGCTGCTATAGCATAGAGTTCACTAAATATTTTCATAAAGAAACTGATTAAACACACAGGTGCAAAATCAAGTTGACTTACAAAGATGAGGAGCAAGAGATGGAGTGCGGTGATGTAGTGTCCACAACTAAAGAATCATTGTGGATTCTGAAAAGACACGTATCCAAAAAACATGAAGGTGTACTTACTACATGCAGATGCTAAAAGAAAGGAACGAGGTGGGTAGATAACTAAGTGTGTCATTGTAGCAAAGTATTTATAAACTAAAAATCAGATCTCTTAAATGTTTCGTTCATTTTTGTTCTATTATCTATACAATAGGCCATAATTGATTTTGGCCCAATAGGCCTGGCATATTCCCACTTTCAAGAAGCTTTCCATTTCGATTGGGTTATTTCGCCTAGAAACCTTTAGGCCTACCTATAAGAAAAATATGCATCTCTGCCCAGCCTGTCAAGAATGGCCAAAAGGATGTTTAGCATCCCCAGTGGCTCTGAAAGTGTGGAGAGGATATTCTCAGCTGCTGGCCTGCTCTCCAGGCACCCTCGCATGAGCCTGAAGCCACAGACTGGCCAAACTAGTTTTCCTAAAAAATGAATTAAAAAAATAAATTCAAAGTGACTAAGTCATTTTTTGTTTAATTTGTATTTAATTCGAATTAAGTCACAGCCTATATGTGCTGTTTATAGACTGTAATGATTTAATACAACAAAATGTTGTTCAAATGTTGAGAGCTTTATGTCCCTACCAGCCTATTGTGTTGCACTCGCAAATGCTTCACAATGCATTCCTTTGTAGGCGATAGGCTTGAAATAATATAGCCTAAATAATTCATTTTCGTTCCTTCTTAGGCTCCCTTTCTGGCTCCTGACCTATTTAGTGTTAATATGCTGTTTTAATATGACATGTAGCCTATTTGAAATGATGTGCGCTTCTTACATTCACCTTTTCATGTTTATTCAAATACTTTTTATTAAAATCATATGGTTTGGTTTCAATACTTCAAAACCAAATGGTAGGTCCAGGTAGTCACAAAAATAGATGGGTGTTTGTTAAATTGTGATTTTAATGAATGGAGCGAATTTGGAGTGGCAGTTGTTTTCCCTGTGAGTGCTGAGCGGTTTTTAGCAGAGCGGTTGGAAAGGACGTGGAGGGTCATCACAATTGCTGCTACAAGACTCTTATTTACTATTGCTAATACTGCACAATTTAAACACTTGCCCCCCCCAATCCCCCTTTTCTCTGATACAGTGGGGAGAACAAGTATTTGATACACTGCCGATTTTGCAGGTTTTCCTACTTACAAAGCATGTAGAGGTCTGTAATTTCCAGAAAATCACATTGTATGATTTGTAAGTAATTAATTTGCATTTTATTGCATGACATAAGTATTTGATCACCTACCAACCAGTAAGAATTCCGGCTCTCACAGAACCTGTTAGTTTTTCTTTAAGAAGCCCTCCTGTTCTCCACTCATTACCTGTATTAACTGCACCTGTTTGAACTTGTTACCTGTATAAAAGACACCTGTCCACACACTCAATCAAACAGACTCCAACCTCTCCACAATGGCCAAGACCAGAGAGCTGTGTAAGGACATCAGGGATAAAATTGTAGACCTGCACAAGGCTGGGATGGGCTACAGGACAATAGGCAAGCAGCTTGGTGAGAAGGCAACAACTGTTGGCGCAATTATTAGAAAATGGAAGAAGTTCAAGATGACGGTCAATCACCCTCGGTCTGGGGCTCCATGCAAGATCTCACCTCGTGGGGCATCAGTGATCATGAGGAAGGTGAGGGATCAGCCCAGAACTACACGGCAGGACCTGGTCAATGACCTGAAGAGAGCTGGGACCACAGTCTCAAAGAAAACCATTAGTAACACACTACGCCGTCATGGATTAAAATCCTGCAGCGCACGCAAGGTCCCCCCTGCTCAAGCCAGCGCATGTCCAGGCCCGTCTGAAGTTTGCCAATGACCATCTGGATGATCCAGAGGAGGAATGGGAGAAGGTCATGTGGTCTGATGAGACAAAAATATAGCTTTTGGTCTAAACTCCACTCGCCGTGTTTGGAGGAAGAAGAAGGATGAGTACAACCCCAAGAACACCATCCCAACCATGAAGCATGGAGGTGGAAACATCATTCTTTGGGGATGCTTTTCTGCAAAGGGAACAGGACGACTGCACCGTATTGAGGGGAGGATGGATGGGGCCATGTATCGCGAGATCTTGGCCAACAACCTCCTTCCCTCAGTAAGAGCATTGAAGATGGGTCGTGGCTGGGTCTTCCAGCATGACAACGACCCGGAACACACAGCCAGGGCAACTAAGGAGTGGCTCCGTAAGAAGCATCTCAAGGTCCTGGAGTGGCCTAGCCAGTCTCCAGACCTGAACCCAATAGAAAATCTTTGGAGGGAGCTGAAAGTCCGTATTGCCCAGCGACAGCCCCGAAACCTGAAGGATCTAGAGAAGGTCTGTATGGAGGAGTGGGCCAAAATCCCTGCTGCAGTGTGTGCAAACCTGGTCAAGACCTACAGGAAACGTATGATCTCTGTAATTGCAAACAAAGGTTTCTGTACCAAATATTAAGTTCTGCTTTTCTGATGTATCAAATACTTATGTCATGCAATAAAATGCAAATTAATTACTTAAAAATCATACAATGTGAATTTCTGGATTTTTGTTTTAGATTCCGTCTCTCACAGTTGAAGTGTACCTATGATAAAAATTACAGACCTCTACATGCTTTGTAAGTAGGAAAACCTGCAAAATCGGCAGTGTATCAAATACTTGTTCTCCCCACTGTACATGTGTAAATATTGTACTATAAATTGTCCCTTCCTGTATTATACTTATGCTAAAAAAATATATTCTACTGAGCCATTTACTTTATGTTTGTATTATCTTTTATTATTTCTTATTGTTGCATTGTCGAGAAGGAACCTACAAGTAAGCATTTCATTGGACGTTGTATACCATGTGTATCCTGTACATACTGTATGACTAATAAAACGTGAAACTTGTGACTACAATGATTTCCCATTGTGGCCAATAGAATTGCAAATCAAATCAAATTTTATTGGTCACACACATATATTTAGCAGATGTAATTGCTACACCCGCAATTCTGTCATTCTATTACAGATTTTTCGGTCACTAACCAGGTTTCTATCCTCAGTTTTTATGCGAGTAAAGTCGTACCGTATCAAAAAACAAAACACGACAGCTGTGATGGAAACAGGAAGTTTCGGTACAATTTTATAAATGCTGACAGATAATTTGTTCGTTTGACAGTGGGATCTTTTTGTGTCGGTAAAAGGAATTATGCGAGAAATGTCGGTGGAAATGCCTTTATGCGCAATTATTGATATAATAGCTATCATATCGAAGTAAACTTGGAGTCACGCGATGATATGGTGTGTGGTCCTCCCACTACGATTCGGTAAACCATGCAGTTTATTAGGCTACAGATTAAATATATTACATTGAACTTCACAGGATGGTGAAATTGCACGGTGATCTTGATGCTCCTTTCCAATAATTATCGAGGGTCTTATTCTGGTGACATGATGATCGATGCTTGACTGCCGTTTGACAAATAAAAATATTCTCGCTCTTCTCCATAATAATCTCACCATGTAGACTATACCCGCACAGCCTACTGCACTGTATCTGCTAGCTGTTGGCTAGAGCGCACGTGCCAAGACCAGAGTAGGCACTTTTGCTATTTAATGCAGTAGAGTTGAAAATGCGATGGAAACGTATTGTACTTTAGATTTTTATTCGTTACATGAAAACTTAAGCGAAAAAGTACATTTTGTGAGGACTACGTTATCACACAATGATTATTTTTATCTGCAAAAAGTATATTTGGTGGCAACACACCATTGGTGGGAAAATGCGTACAGTGAGGGAAAAAAGTATTTGATCCCCTGCTGATTTTGTACGTTTGCCCACTGACAAAGAAATGATCAGTCTATAATTTGAATGGTAGGTTTATTTGAACAGTGAGAGACAGAATAACAACAACAAAATCCTGAAAAACGCATGTCAAAAATGTTATAAATTGATTTGCATTTTAATGAGGGAAATAAGTGTTTGACCCCCTCTCAATCAGAAAGATTTCTGGCTCCCAGGTGTCTTTTATACAGGTAACGAGCTGAGATTAGGAGCACACTTAAAGGGAGTGCTCCTAATCTCAGTTTGTTACCTGTATAAAAGACACCTGTCCACAGAAGCAATCAATCAATCAGATTCCAAACTCTCCACCATGGCCAAGACCAAAGAGCTCTCCAAGGATGTCAGGGACAAGATTGTAGACCTACACAAGGCTGGAATGGGCTACAAGACCATCGCCAAGCAGCTTGGTGAGAAGGTGACAACAGTTGGTGTGATTATTCGCAAATGGAAGAAACACAAAATAACTGTCAATCTCCCTCGGCCTGGGGCTCCATGCAAGATCTCACCTCGTGGAGTTGCAATGATCATGAGAACGGTGAGGAATCAGCCCAGAACTTCACGGGAGGATCTTGTCAATGATCTCAAGGCAGCTGGGACCATAGTCGCAAAGAAAACAATTGGTAACACACTACGCCGTGAAGGACTGAAATCCTGCAGTGCCCCCAAGGTCCCCCTGCTCAAGAAAGCACATATACAGGGCCGTCTGAAATTTGCCAATGAACATCTGAATGATTCAGAGGAGAACTGGGTGAAAGTGTTGTGGTCAGTTGAGACCAAAGTGCTGTGTTTGGAGGAGGAGGAATGCTGCCTATGACCTCAAGAACACCATCCCCACCGTCAAACATGGAGGTGGAAACATTATGCTCTGGGTGTTTTTCTGCTAAGGGGACAGGACAACTTCACCGCATCAGGGGGACGATGGACGGGGCCATGTACCGTCAAATCTTGGGTGAGAACCTCCTTCCCTCAGCCAGGGCATTGAAAATGGGTCGTGGATGGGTATTCCAGCATGACAATGACCCAAAACACACGGCCAAGGCAACAAAGGAGTGGCTCAAGAAGAAGCACATTAAGGTCCTGGAGTGGCCTAGCCAGTCTCCAGACCTTAATCCCATAGAAAATCTGTGGAGGGAGCTGAAGGTTCGAGTTGCCGAACGTCAGGCTCGAAACCTTAATGACTTGGAGAAGATCTGCAAAGAGGAGTGGGACAAAATCCCTCTTGAGATGTGTGCAAACCTGGTGGCCAATTACAAGAAACGTCTGACATCTGTAATTGCCAACAAGGGTTTTGCCACCAAGTACTAAGTCATGTTTTGTAGAGGGGTCAAATACTTATTTCCCTCATTTAAAATGCAAATCAATGTATACAATTTTTGACATGCGTTTTTCTGGATTTGTTTGTTGTTATTCTGTCTCTCACTGTTCAAATAAACCTACCATTAAAATTAAAGACTGATCATTTCTTTGTCAGTGGGCAAACGTACAAAATCAGCAGGGATCAAATACTTTTTTCCCTCACTGTATCTTCTTTATGCGAATTCTTAAATTCCCTTAAATCTGTCGCCAATTGGATGGAAACCTAGTTTCTGTTACCGATTTTGGTAAGTATGACACGTTTTTAATCACTTATTACTTTTGTGTATGAATTGTTATCAGTAAAAACACTAACTAATTGGTAGGTCAACCTTAACTTGTTACATTTACATCATTTAGCAGACGCTCTTATCCAGAGCGACTTACAAATTGGAGAGCGACTTACAAATTGTTACTTCTGTGAACTTTCATAATCCTCCCTCCTCATGAGTGAGAGAAATTAGAAAATATCTGAAAGATGTGTGGGTTTTTGGTAACAGAATCACAAAACAATATTTTTTAAACTTACAGAAGGCAAATCATTTCTGCACAACTAAATATAAATGTTGATATTAGTTGGCAGAGGCCTTTACTTCAACATTGTGTTTTTATGTATTTCTAATACTTTTAATACTTTTTCTAGTAGATGTTTTTAAGACTCCTTTGCAATCTGTGTGACCAGAAATCAAAGCCTTTGCTTTTTCCTTATTATTGTTGTTATTATTATTATTATTATTATTATTAGAATGGAAAATGGTTGAAAAACATCTATACCTTAATTTCCCCAAAATATAGACTTTTAGCTCATTTGATACCAAATATGATATGCTCCTATAAACGTCACATGTTGGTGCTCATGGGTCCTTTTACATGGAAATGACCTGTTTCTGCTGTCTCAGCTCAGGAGATAGTCAGACCTAGGAAATCACTGTTGTGACTCACTCAACCTTCTCATGGTCATCTAGGCCTATGCATTCTGATATGATTCCTGACAAGGACAGGCTTGTGCCTCAAATTACCTAGTGACAGTAAACTAGAGTAAACCCAACTAAACAATGGGAGAATCTCAATTGCATACAATTGCAAACCAATTGGTTTTGTGGACGCGAGGAGTATGCAATTGAAATTCTCCCAGAATCTCTCCCTCCCAGTCCGTCTTTCCAGACCTTCACTGGTGATGGCGCTACTGATTTTCTGCTGTATTAATCTCTCTCTCTCTCTCCCATTCTCCCTCTCTCAGCTCTTCACTGATGGGACCACTAATAAGCTGGTTGGTTGTTATGTGGAGGCGAGTCCAGAAGACGTGGTTCTGGTGCGCGTGTACGGGAACAAGACGGAGCTGATTGTCGACCGAGACAATGAGCTCAAGAGCTTCCAGGTGCACGTACACATGTTCTCAAACACACACACACACACACACACACCCTTCACAGTTCACACACTTGACACTTCAGAGCTTTCAGTTGCTTCACTAGAAGACATCTACAGTGGGGGAAAAAAGTATTTAGTCAGCCACCAATTGTGCAAGTTCTCCCACTTAAAAAGATGAGAGGCCTGTAATTTTCATCATAGGTACACGTCAACTATGACCGACAAAATGAGGAAAAAAAATCCAGAAAATCACATTGTAGGATTTTTAATGAATTTATTTGCAAATTATGGTGGAAAATAAGTATTTGGTCAATAACAAAAGTTTCTCAATACTTTGTTATATACCCTTTGTTGGCAATGACACAGGTCAAACGTTTTCTGTAAGTCTTCAAAAGGTTTTCACACACTGTTGCTGGTATTTTGGCCCATTCCTCCATGCAGATCTCCTCTAGAGCAGTGATGTTTTGGGGCTGTCGCTGGGCAACACGGACTTTCAACTCCCTCCAAAGATTTTCTATGGGGTTGAGATCTGGAGACTGGCTAGGCCACTCCAGGACCTTGAAATGCTTCCTACGAAGCCACTCCTTCGTTGCCCGGGCGGTGTGTTTGGGATCATTGTCATGCTGAAAGTCCCAGCCACGTTTCATCTTCAATGCCCTTGCTGATGGAAGGAGGTTTTCACTCAAAATCTCACGATACATGGCCCCATTCATTCTTTCCTTTACACGGATCAGTCGTCCTGGTCCCTTTGCAGAAAAACAGCCCCAAAGCTTGATGTTTCCACCCCCATGCTTCACAGTAGGTATGGTGTTCTTTGGATGCAACTCAGCATTCTTTGTCCTCCAAACACGACGAGTTGAGTTTTTACCAAAAAGTTCTATTTTGGTTTCATCTGACCATATGACATTCTCCCAATCCTCTTCTGGATCATCCAAATGCACTCTAGCAAACTTCAGACGGGCCTGGACATGTACTGGCTTAAGCAGGGGGACACGCCTGGCACTGCAGGATTTGAGTCCCTGGCGGCGTAGTGTGTTACTGATGGTAGGCTTTGTTACTTTGGTCCCAGCTCTCTGCAGGTCATTCACTAGGTCCCCCCGTGTGGTTCTGGGATTTTTGCTCACTGTTCTTGTGATCATTTTGACCCCACGGGGTGAGATCTTGCGTGGAGCCCCAGATCGAGGGAGATTATCAGTGGTCTTGTATGTCTTCCATTTCCTAATAATTGCTCCCACAGTTGATTTCTTCAAACCAAGCTGCTTACCTATTGCAGATTCAATCTTCCCATCCTGGTGCAGGTCTACAATTTTGTTTCTGGTGTCCTTTGACAGCTCTTTGGTCTTGGCCATAGTGGAGTTTGGAGTGTGACTGTTTGAGGTTGTGGACAGGTGTCTTTTATACTGATAACAAGTTCAAACAGGTGCCATTAATACAGGTAACGAGTGGAGGACAGAGGAGCCTCTTAAAGAAGAGGTTACAGGTCTGTGAGAGCCAGAAATCTTGCTTGTTTGTAGGTGACCAAATACTTATTTTCCACCATCATTTGCAAATCAATTCATTAAAAATCCTACAATGTGATTTTCTGGATTTTCTTTCCTCAATTTGTCTGTCATAGTTGACGTGTACCTATGTTGAAAATTACAGGCCTCTCATCTTTTTAAGTGGGAGAACTTGCACAATTGGTGGCTGACTAAATACTTTTTCTCCCCACTGTATGTAAATCAAACAGCAGATTCTTCAGGAAGTGCATCTACACTGGTAGCCAAGTTCAACTCCCTGTGCATGGACCCATATGGAGGCTATTTCCTGGTCTGTCTTAGGTCACCTGTGTCTAATAATTTGTGTGTGTTCCCAGGTGCTGCATGCTAACGGCTGCGCGCCGCGGCTCTACTGCACCTTCCAGAATGGCCTTTGCTACGAGTTCATGCAGGGGGACGCCCTCGGAACACAGGACGTCAGGGATCCTACCATACTCAGGTGAGGACATGGTGCAGTCCAACAGGGATCCCTCCCTACTCAGGTGAGGACATGGTGCAGTCCAACAGGGACCCCTCCCTACGAAGGTGTGATGGTATAGGTGAGGTGTAGAGGTACCTGTTAAACGGATCGGGACAATGCTACCCAAAACAGCAGTTTACTAGAAAACCCTCTTCAAGCTGATCCTGTTATCTGTCTAGCCCGCAGGGAAGGCGGGCTTTGATTTGTAAATATACACACCCTCAATACAAACTCCCTGAGGAGTTGATAGGAGTTTATGGTACACACCACTGCACTCTGTGCTCATTCAGGTCCTTTCTCCCTCCTGCTCTTTCTAGGAAACCAGTATAGGAGAGCATCTTCACTGCTCTAACCTTGAGTTATGGTGATACATGTTTTCCATCCACATGGTCACACTGTCTGTTCTGCTGGGTTTATGGGTAGTTGTAGTCCCGAGTGGCGCAGTGGTCTAAGGCGCTGCATCGCAGTGCTAGCTGTGCCACTAGAGATCCTGGTTCGAATCCAGGCTCTGTCGTAGCCGGCCGTGACCGGGAGTCCCATGGGTCGGCGCACAATTGGCCCGGCGTCGTCCAGGGTAGGGGAGGGAATGGCCGGCAGGGATGTAGCTCAGTTGGTAGAGCATGGTGTTTGCAACGCCAGGGTTGTGGGTTCGATTCCCAGTATGAAAAATTAAAAAATAATGTATGCACTCACTAACTGTAAGTCGCTCTGGATAAGAGCGTCTGCTAAATGACTAAAATGTAAATGTAATGTAAATGTAGTGAGATGTTACGGTCAGGACTTTGTTTACAGCAGACTGAACACGGCAGCACATGGTACGGTGCTCAGACAGTATAGTATAGTATAGTATAGTATAGTATAGTATAGTAGACTTCTGATGAATCCAGAGGGACTGAAAAGTATCAAGACAGTCCTAAACCCATGGAACTAGAATTAGAGGTCAAGCGGTCAAGTTAATACATTATCAGAGAAGGATCCAGGACCCAACCTTTTTCGTGGATATGAGTAATTTTAGATGAGCACATTGTATTTTATTTAATTCATCAGAACAAACATGTTTGCATAAAGGGTGAGTACTGGTATACTGTATTGAGTAGTGTGTAATATAGTATCTTATCGTGTGTGTCTTCCTCCTTAGACTGATATCCAGGGAGATGGCTCGTATCCATGCGATCCACGCACACAACGGCTGCATCCCCAAACCCAACCTGTGGATCAAGATGAGGAAATATTTCTCTCTGGTCGCTACAGAGTTCACCGACCAAGCCTCCAACACCAGGTAAGAGGAACCTGAAAAGACACAAACACACTCCACACCAGGTAACCTGAAAACACACAGAGACTGTAAAGAAACTAGACCGAAGTTACACACACGCACACACACTGGCTCAGACACACTTTGGCCCATCTTACTCAGAAGGGTCTTTTCATAACCTGGTTTATTGTTCATACATACGCTGGCCAGTTACCTTACAGTCCTGTTCTCAGTCGTCTGTGTCTGGGTGGATTACACTTTATTCCCATGGTTATTAAGTCCTCTATACAGGCTCTTATGTAAGTGTGATCATAACTACAGTGTAGGGTAGATGTGGATTAGGGAGCCAGAGGTATGCATCGGGATATCAGATGTTTACATAACGCTTACAATTTATCAGCCTGCCTAGAACACCTTGGTAACGTAGCACACTGTGTCATTCAACTATCCTGCCTGCACCGTACACACACTACTAGTCACACTCACACACACGTAGACTCAACAACTGTGCCCAGAGAAGAGGAGGCTTCTGCCTTCTTGAGGGTAGGTGCTGGTTGCTCAACTTGCTCCTATACCCAGCCAACAGCAGAGATCCTGGGCAGGCAGGGAGGAGAGCTGGGTGAAGCTCTTGGAGACAGGGAGCTCAGTAAGAGAGCGGTGGCCTGGGTACAGATGGTCCTCAGTGGGGATAGGCTATAGGGAGAAGCAGCAGTAGTAGCAGTTGGTGGTTGGTTACTGGTACTAGGGAGTATTCCCTATAGTAGTAACTGTTGCTGTACTACTAATGGATGAAGGTTAGAGGTGGGAATCCCTGGATAGAGAGTTAACACAGTGGGAGTCGGTCAATCCTCTCCTCCCCCTCTCCTTTCTTCTCTTCCTCTCCCCATCTCTTCCTCTTCAGGCTAACTCTGGATTAGCCCTTTAAGCCCATTACCACAGGAGAGTGGTCGCTCAATTGGCCGAGACAGTTACCCATGGAATGAACCCTTTCCTCTCAGCACTGCTCCACTGGGCACTCTCAGGGTGTATACAGTACACACACATTACCTCACTCTCTCTTACTCTCACACAAACACACATACAGTACACACATACACACCAGGGTTTCCGATAGGAAACTTTGGCGCCGTACAAGTGACCGGGAAGATTTTAATTTATCGGACATTTGAGAAATTGAATGGTCATCCATATGCATTGGCTGCGTTACCCATTAGGGTGTCCACCCACACAGCCAGCGCCATCAATAAACAAGGGATATTGACCAAATGAGCCACATTTACCTGTCCTTAAAAACAGCCTATAACAAATTACAAAAACACTATTCTTGTGTTTGGATGTGTAGCATATGCAGAACTTTATAGCATTTAGTTTTTACTTTCCTAAAACAATAATGGTCCACCTCACGGTTCAGATGTCGGAGATTTGAGCACTAAATGCATCAGGGCATTGCATTCATAGGCCTATAGGCTTAGGCGTCCACTGTATGATATTGATATAAAAAATATATATATACAGTGCCTTCGGAAAGTATTCAGGCCCCTTGACTTTTTCCACATTTTGTGACGTTACAGCCTTATTCTAAAATGGATTCAATTGTTTCTTTCCCCTCATCAATCTACACACAATACCCCATAATGACAAAGCAAAAACAGGTTTTTAGACATTTTTGCAAATGTATTAAAAAAATAAAAAACTGAAATATTACATTTACATAAGTATTCAGACCCTTTACTAGGAACTTTGTTGAAGCACCTTTGGCAGCGATTACAGCCTCGAGTCTTCTTGGGTATGACGCTACAAGCTTGGCACACCTGTATTTGGGGAGTTTCTCCCATTCTTCACTGCAGATCTTGGCTGTGTGCTTAGGGTCGATCACCTGTTCACCCCAGTCTGAGGTCCTGAGCGCTCTGGAGCACGTTTTCATCAAGGATCTCTATGTATTTTGCTCCGTTCATCTTTTCCCTCGATCCTGACTAGTCTCCCAGTCCCTGCCGCTGAAAAACATCCCCACAGCATGATGCTGCCACCACCATGCTTCACCATAGGGATGGTGCCAGGTTTCCTCCAGATGTGACGCTTGGCATTCAGGCCAAAGAGTTCAATCTTGGTTTCATCAGACCAGAGAATCTTGTTTCTCATGGTCTGCGAGTCTTTAGTTGCCTTTTGGCAAACTCCAAGCGGGCTGTCATGTACCTTTTACTGAGGAGTGGCTTCCGTCTGGCCACTCTACCATAAAGCCTGATTGGTGGAGTGATGCAGAGATGGTTGTCCTTCTGGAAGGTTCTCCAATCTCCACAGAGGAACTCTGGAGCTCTATCAGAGTGACCATCGGGTTCTTGGTCACCTCCCTGACCAAAGCCCTTTTCCCCCGATTACTCAGTTTGGCCAGGCGGCCAGCTCTAGGAAGTGTCTTGGTGGTTCCAAACATCTTCCATTTAAAAATAATGGAGGCCACTGTGTTCTTGGGAACCTTCAATGCTGCAGATATTTTTTGATACCCTTCCCCAGATCTGTGCCTCAACACAATCCTGTCTCAGAGCTCTACGGACAATTCCTTCGACCTCATGGCTTGGTTTTTGCTCTGACCTGCACTGTCGACTGTGGGACCTTATATAGACAGGTGTGTGGTTTTCCAAATCATGTCCAATCAATTGAATTCCCCACAGGTGGACTACAATCAAGTTGTAGAAACATCTCAAGGATGATCAATGGAAACAGCATGCACCTGAGCTCAATTTTGAGTCTCATGGCAAAGGGTCTGAATACTGATGTAAATAAAGTATTTATGTTGTTATTTTGAATACATTTGCAAAAATGTCTAAAAACCTGTTTTCGCTTTGTCATTATGGGGTATTGTGTGTAGATCTTTGGGGGGAACTTTTTATTTTTTTAATACATTTTTGAATGAGGCTTTAACATAACAAAATGTGGGAAAAGTCAAGGGGTCTGAATACTTTCTGAATGGACTGTAAACTTAGCCCCAGAGAGAGAGAGAGATCGAGATATGCCGGCGGCATACTATGACACCAACGTGTATTTCTTTATCCTTGTCAGATTGGCTACTGCATCTGCTATACAGATATAGGCGTACTGAAGGAGGCTAATATGTTAGTTTTCTATCAAAATATTTGTTTATAATGTTAGATTATAGGAGTAACTCTTGTATGCCAAGAACATTTGTACCTCACCTCAAGTTCAACTGTCGGAGTCAACTGCTCACTGCCTGCATATCATAGGCCTGCAGTATAATAGGCTAATAGCCACACCACAGCAAACCTTCACAAAAGTTTATAAACTTTATTAGGGTAATATCAAAAGTCAAGCCATTGTTTATACGGAAAATACGTGCAGAATAGTATATTGCGGCAAACACAACATTACAGTTGGAACTTAATTTGGCCAAAGAAAATGGCTCAACAGAAGAAAATAAAACACTTGCGAACTGGTTTAAACCTTCACAAAATGTTGAACAGGCTATATTGCAGCAATTACCAAGAAAGGCTAGTGCTTACTGTACCCAACAAATGACAGCAATAGGCTAATGATATTTATTTTACAACAGGCCTACTTATAACCTATCTTAAACTAAATACGGAGGACACAATTAAAAAGACAGATCAAACTTAATTTAGCCAATGAAAATGTTTAAACAGAATTAAACAAAACACATTTTGCATATTTAAAGAATTGGTTTAGATTAATCAATAGGCCTACAATGATAACAATGATATAGAGTAAAAATGATAAAACAAATTATAAATATGAAAAAAGTTCAAAAGTTCAAAAATTGCATCCTACCTGAATAGCGAGTTGCACAGTAGCCTGCATTTTGCTGCGCCAACGTTCTTCTTATCTTAGTCCTCTACAATATTAAAACTTGTCCATACGGAGGACATTCCCCTTGTAATAATATAAATAATAATAATATGCCATTTAGCAGACGCTTTTATCCAAAGCGACTTACAGTCATGTGTGCATACATTTTTATGTATGGGTGGTCCCGGGGATCGAACCCACTACCCTGGCGTTACAAGCGCCATGCTCTACCAATTGAGCTACAGAGGACCACAATAGGCATACTCGCTAACTTTCGTTTTACGTCAATGAAAAATACCTAATCTTCGCAATCAACAGTAGCCCAAAGCTCCTGCATGTAAGGCAGCGTGCAAGGAGTGAGAATCTCTACCCTTTTGAGATACAGACTAGTGTGTGCATGTCTTTTTTTGTTAATTCTACAAAGTCCCATGCACTGTTGTCCATACACTTTGGTGAAAACCTGTCAAAGCTATTTCATTCACTCTAAATAGAGGCAACTTACTGTTGTTTTTATTTAACGATGAACATGGTGTCCTCGACAACAGTCACAGGGAGGAAACGGAGACATGGATGTTTATCTGAAATTGTGGACTCCCCCCCCATCACCACCACCCCTTTCTCTCCAGGATCCAGCAGGAGGTGCCCAGCCAGGCAGTGTTGGAGCAGGAGATGGTGTGGATGAAGGAGCACTTGTCTCAGCTCGGCTCTCCTGTGGTGCTCTGCCACAATGACCTGCTCTGCAAGAACATCATCCACAACAGCAAAGAGAGTGAGTTGGTTACAGCAATGTTAGAACATCTTCCACACGGTTAGAACTTTGTCCACAACAGCAAAGAGGCCAAGGACATCTATAGGTAGAACTAGGGCTGGGGGTGAAATTGGCCAAATATCATATCACGGTATTTTTATAATTTTGACGGTATTTTATGTTTTTGAATAATACAAATTCTAAATGTGCATTATGAGTAGTGCGTGACCCTAGGGTGGCAACACATACATTCTAAGTGATTTCAATGGGTCTTTTTCCATTCTGATTGTTTTATACTGTTCAATTAAACAAAATACTTTCTGCATTTTCATCAATTTCTGCTTTTCCTGCACTCATTTCAGATCATTTCCACACTATGACGAAGGGCTGCACGATATTGGCAAAAAATCGAGGCATTATTTTTAACCAAATGTTGCAGTTGCGTTTTGACTTGCAATATAGATCAAAACACTTGGGTGAACGGTTGGGATCATAGAAATAGAATGATTATTATAATTTTATAGTTAGATTATAATAGTGGGCACTTTGAATACAGTGTTTGACAGGGAGGAGTTATTGTGACAGGGTAGGAACCAAAATGCTGGTCAGTGTTTCCTAGCGGACCCTATAATATTTGGCTACATTAAATGTTTTCTGTTAGCTAGCTAACATATTCATACTTCGCCTAATCCTCTTTGGTTGAGAAGATACTGTTGCACAAACAACATGCTGATTTAGGCTGTATAGGCTGTATAGCTAGCTACGTTTGCTCTGACTAGCAATTAGTATTAGCGGCTAACACGATTTAGCCACAAATTGCTAAGAAAATACAAACTAGCTGTTTGCAGATGTTAAAACAAACTAATAGTGTAATTATAGAACGCTTGTGGATTTATATTAACTCTTTAGAACCCATAGTGGCTGTCAACGGCTTCTCTTTAAATTACTATAGCGGCCGCGAACTGCCTTGTTTTTCTAACAATAATATCTGTGTCAATATCGCAAAATTAACTTTCTAACAACCTGTTGTCGTATTCGCGTGGCTGTTGTCATCAACCAGAAACCGCAAACAGGGTATGCTGTCGTTTGACATTTTAAAGTTTTTTTTAACTTCATTGCTCAAAATGATGGCGCCGAAGTAGACACAACTTTTCACTGTGAAAGAGGCTGCATCTATGTTGGTTGGTGATACTGATTCGGACACGTCCTTGCACTTTGAAAAGCGTCACTTTATTTGACTTCTGCTCTTTTTTTTCTCAACACTTTTTTTTGTTGTTGTTTTATTTTTACTTTTTTGTTTAAAATAAATGCACTGTTGGTTAAGGGCTGTAAGTAAGCATTTCACTGTAATGTCTGCACCTGTTGTATTCGGCGCATGTGACCAATAAAATTTGATTTGATTTGATTTGAAATAGCTCTCAGATTAGCAAGTCATGATAACTTGGTTGGTACAGGCGAGCTCGAATGATTGCTCTCTGTCTCATGGAAATAGTTGCAGTGTTTAGCTGCATATAGTCAGCTAACTTGTTGGTTGTTTTGTCTTGTTTCTACCAATGTAATTCATAAGGAAACGGCCCAAGCTGCTAGCTAATTAGTTAGTCTTTCAGGCAAGAACTTGTGTGTAGCGGTAAATTTGGACTGCGCTCACGAAGCGTCAACCTCAGCTGTCACTTTCACTAGCTAGCCAAACAGATAACCAGCTAACTAGCCACCGAAATGAAGGCTAGAGTAATTAGTGTTTTATCTGTTGGGTTTAGATTATGGTTTGCTAGGTGCAGATACACTACATGACCAAAAGTATGTGGACACCTGCTTGTCGAACATTTTATTCCAAAATCATGGGCATTAATATGGAGTTGGTCCCCCCTTTGCTGCTATAACAGCATCCACTCCACTCATCCACGGCTTTCCACTAGATGTTGGAACATTGCTGCGGGGACTTGCTTCCATTCAGCCACGAGCATTAGTGAGGTCGGACAGTGATGTTGGGTAATTAGGCCTGGCTCACAGTCGGCGTTCCAATTCATCCCAAATGTGTTCAATGGGGTTGAGGTCAGGGCTCTGTGCAGGCCAGTCAAGTTCTTCCACACCGATCTCGACAAACCATTTCTGTATAGACCTCGCTTTGTGCATGGGGGCATTGTCATGCTGAAACTGTTGCCACAAAGTTTGAAGAACAGAATCGTCTAGAATGTCATTGTATGCTGTAGCATTAAGATTTCCCTTCACTGGAACTAAGGGGACTAGCCCAAACCATTATTCCTCCTTCACCAAACTTTATTTTTGGCACTATGTGTTGGGGCAGGTAGCGTTCTCCTGGCATCCGCCAAACCCAGATTTGTCCGTCGGACTGCTAAATGGTGAAGCGTGATTCATCACTCCAGAGAACGCATTTCGACTGCTACAGAGTCCAATGGCGGCGAGCTTTACACCACTCCAGCCGTCGCTTGGCATTGCGCATGGTGATCTTAGGCTTGTGTGCGGCTGCTCTGCCATGGGAACCCATTTCATGAAGCTCCCAACAAACAGTTATTGTGCTGACGTTGCTTCCAGAGGCAGTTTGGAACTCGGTAGTGAGTGTTGCAACCGAGGACAGACGATTTTTACGCACTTCAGCACTCAGCGGTCCCGTTCTGTGAGCTTGTGTGGTCACTGAGTAAGGCCATTCTACTGCCAATGTTTGTCTATGGAGATTGCATGGCTGTGTGCTCGATTTTATACACCTGTCAGCAATGGGTGTGGCTGAAATAGCCGAATCCACTAATTTGGAGGGGTGTCCACATACAGTGCATTCAGAAATTATTCAGACCCGTTTACTTTTTCCACATTTTGCTACGTTAAAGCCTTAGTCTAAAATTGATTAAATTGTTTTTCCCCTCATCAATCTACACACAATACCCCATAATGACAAAGCAAAAAACTGTTTTTTTGAAATTTTTGCAAATGTATTTTTGGAAATATGACATTTACTTAAGTATTCAGACCGTTTAGTACTTTGTTGAAGCACCTTTGGCAGCGATTACAGCCTTGAGTCTTCTTGGGTATGACGCTACAAGCTTGCCACACCTATATTTGGGGAGCTTCTCCCATTCTTCTCTGCAGATCCTCTCAAGTTCTGTCAGGTTGGATGGGGAGCATCGCTGCACAGCTATTTTACGGTCTCTCCAGAGATGTTCGATCGGGTTCAAGTCAGGGCTCTGGCTGGGCCACTCAAGGACATTCAGAGACTTGCCCGAAGCCACTCCTGTGTTGTATTGGCTGTGTGCTTAGGGTCATTGTCCTGTTGAAAGGTGAACCTTAGCCCCAATCTGAGGTCCTGAGAACTCTGGAGCAGGTTTTTATTAAGGATATTTTGCTCCGTTCATCACAGATGGTTGTCCTTCTGGAAGGTTCTCCCATCTCCACAGAGGAACTCTGGAGCTCTGTCAGAGTGATCATTGGGTTCTTGGTCACCTCCCTGACCAAGGCCCTTCTCCCCTGATTGCTCAGTTTGGCCCGGTGGCCAGCTCTAGGAAGAGTCTTGGTGGTTCCAAACTTCTTCCATTTAAGAATGATGGAGGCCACTGTGTTCTTGGGGACCTTCAATGCTGCAGAAATGTTTTAGTACCCTTCCCTAGATCTGTGCCTCGACACAATCCTGTCTCGGAGCTCTATAGACAATTCCTTCGATCTCATGGCTTGGTTTTTGCTCTGACATGCACTGTCAACTGTGGGACCTTATATATACAGGTGTGTGCTTTTCCAAATCATGTCCAATCAATTGAATTTACCACAGGTGGACACCAATCAAGTTGTAGAAACATCTCAAGGATGATCAATGGAAACAGGATGCACCTGAGCTCAATTTCAAGTCTCATAGCAAAGGGTCTGAATACTTATATAAGTAGGGTAAATGTCTAAAAATCTATTTTCGCTTTGTCATGGGTTATTGTGTGTAGATTGAATAAGGCTGTAACGTAACAAAATGTGGAGAAAGGGAAGGGGTCTGAATACTTTCCAAATGCACTGTATGTTAATATGGGCTATTTTTAGTTCTTTTCTGGGTTGCTTGTTTGTTTTTAGTGCTATTCTGAAAGGTTGATCCGAGATAGACATGTCAGTGACATTTACATTTGAGTCAATGGTACTGGGTGGGCTGCCCACAGTGGGCTTCTTCCTATGGCAGACAGTTTCAGTGCAAACAGTGGAATTAAATTCTATGTGCATATGATTATTGCAGATAATATCCTCGGAGCTAACAGTTAAAGGAACATAGATTAGAGTACTTACATTCACTGCACTTCTATAGCATGGCAAGGGGCCAGAGATGATTGTTCTCTTCCCTGTGCAAACAAGGGTGTTCAAGAGAATGTTGTAGTCCTTCAGTTCCTCAGATTGCCAAAAGCGAATGTTGTTAAAGCTAACTTGAGTGACAATGGTGCCAATATTAGAGTAGTAGTCGAAGCGGGAGTGTCGTTGGCTAGAACTGTGGGCAGGAGCGAGTTGACGTCTTGGAAACGGGCGCCTGGGTGACAATGGACCTCGGTCGGCCCACAGGCCGTAGGCAGGCCAAAATCTCTCACCATCGAGCTGCCCAAGACAATGTTGGTCGTGATGGAATACGATGCGGAAGGAAGATGGGGAACCGAACGGGCCTGCCTCTGGCAGGGTGGAGGAGGTATGCTTCGACTCATACCAACCTGACTCACTGCACATGTAGCAGCGCATGGCATCGGGATCCTCGGAGAGGTGGAGGAGGGCCCAAGACCTTGCTTCCTTTGGTCAGCGACCGGCTGAGCTGTGGAGGAGGGTGCCCCTGGACGGCTGCTGGCTGTTGGTGTACTCCATCAATACCAGTATATAGTAAAATACGGTATACCGCCCAGCTCTAGATAGAACAAAGGGATGTAACAATTCACCAATAGGCATTGGTTCCTGGTTCAAATGTTTAAGAAATGAGTGCATCTGTCGCGAGGGACCCCAAAACGATGCAAATGTAGCATGCATCTGTCAAAATCGATTCAAACATTATGAATCGCCGGTTCACAGATGTTTTTTGCTCAAATTACTTTCTTTCTACCTTCCGAAAATACCTCTCATCATTTTGACAACTGCATCCTCTCCTTCAGTGTCAAACTAAGCATGTAATTATGTTGACAGTAATTTTGCATGCCGAACAAACCCAGGAAATATCAGTAGCCTAGTCAAACTGCGTGCGGTGCGAATCTTCGTGCGCTGAGCAACGAGAGGTAGGCCTATTCCTGATCTGGCACATCTCAAAGTCATCTTCAGCATTCAAATGTTTGTAAAATGGCTTGCGCAAGATTAGGCTTTATTAATTGAGTGACAACTAATGTAATTTGCAAGGAATTTTTTTATAAAATGCGCTGTTGAAAATTGTTTTACCAGAATAAAAGTAGCATACTACTGGAGACACAACTCTCATCTGGCTATAGGTAGGCTACATGCTGATCGGGGCTTAGGCGACATTATATTTTATTTTGATCAGGTTCACCATCTGCAATAGTTTTGGTAGTTTTGCTTGAAACAATTGGTATATATGGAAATGTTTGGATATACAGGGTGAATCACTTTTGCTACCCGCAATGCAGGGAGAAGAAACGGTCTAAACCATTCGATTATGGGTGAAATCCAAATTGTTGCTATAGATTCATTGGCTATGTCATAAGTTATTTTTTTACATGAATATTGATACATTACCATCTCTAACATTTTTTATCTGCAAAAATGACAAATAATACTGAACAAAAATATAAACGCAACAATTTCAAAGATTTTACTGAGTTACAGTTCATGTAAGGAAATCAGTCAATTAAAATAAATAAATTAGGCCCTAATCTATGGATTTCGCATGACTGTTGGTCACAGATACCTTCTTTTTTTTTTTTAAGGAGGGGCGTGGATCAGAAAAACAGTCAGCATCTGGTGTGACCACCATTTTGCCTCAAGCAGCACGACATCTCCTTCGCATAGAGTTGATCAGGCTGTTGATTGTGGCCTGTGGAATGTTGTCCCACTCTTCAATGGCTGTGCGAAGTTGCTGGATATTGTGCGTGAACTGGAACGCGCTGTCATACACGTCGATCTAGAGCATCCCAAACATGCTCAATGGGTGACATGTCTGGTGAGTGTGCAGGCCATTGAAGAACTGGGACGTTTTCAGCTTCCAGGAATTTTGTACAGAGCCTTGCGACATTGGGGCCGTGCATTATCATGCTGAAACACGAGGTGATGGCGGCGGATGAATGGCACGACAATGGGCCTCAGGATCTCATCACAGGATCTCTGTGCATTCAAATTGCCATCAATAAAATGCAATTGTGTTCATTTTTCATGGCTTTATGCCTGCCCATACCATAACCCCACCGCCACCATGGGGCACTCTATTCACAACGTTGACATCAGTAAACCACTTGCCCACACGACGCCATACACGTGGTCTTTGGTTGTGAGGCCGGTTGGACGTGTTGTGGAAATACTACACAGGGACACTAAGTCAATATTAAATTAATCATTGTTTATTATCAGCGCACTCGAGAGGTTCCAACAAACTTGATGCACCATAGTGAACGTCTGTCAGGAGCTCTAACAGGGCAGTCCCATTAGTTCCCTTATATACTGACAAGTTATATTTGCATGATTTAGCTTATTCCTCATTCATAATTAATGTTTGCTTCATTCATGTGACAGACCAATACCTCACGAGGCTTCTTCTCTCTAAGCTGAGACCTTGAAACTGAGATATCCCTTTCTCTAAACAAGGTTCTGGGCATACTGCCAAATTGCAGATACTGATAGTGAGGATTTGTTCAATCAGTCACTTGCATGAACACAGAAATTGGTTTATAGAAAAGCACAAACAGAACACAGAAATTGGTTAATAGAAAAGCACAAACAAAAAAATGACATTGTGTACTTTGAAGAATCTCAAATATATTTTGATTTGTTTAACACTTTTTTGGTTACTACATGATTCCATATGTGTTATTTCATATTTTTGATGTCTTCACTATTGTTCTACAATGTAGAAAATAGTAAAAATAAAGAAAAACCCTTGAATGAGTAGGTGTGTCTAAACTTTTGACTGGTACTGTACATACACACACACAAACAGGCACACACACTATCCAGCGTAGAGAGGCTCATGAGCTTCATTAGCAGCAGATTTTAATTTCTAATGGAAAATCTGTGTTTATGTAATAACTGCATCGAATCGTATTGCATCAATCTGAATCACATCAATTCGTTTCAAACTAAAACGTATCGTTCCTGTATGGTATCAGAGCCCATGTAACTAGATGCGTATCGAATCGTCTTGAAAAGGGAAGATGCAGATCTCTAGTAGAACATTGTCATCCATAACAGCAAAGAGTCACAACTTGAAAAAAAAAAAGCCAGTAACTCTCCAGTGCCAATGTTGGACAACATATTAGTCAAAATTAGTAACATTATTACTCATATTTTTCTTCCATCCTCTCTTTTTTTTCTCCAGGCCATGTCCGGTTCATAGACTATGAATACTCTAGTTACAACTATCAGGCATTTGACATCGGGAACCACTTCAACGAGTTTGCAGGTAAGAGGAGATACATGGGCTGTATCTTAGTCATGACGTACTGTACACCATATATAATATGTGTCTGTATGTTTTCAGGTATGAGTGAGCTGGACTATGGGCTGTATCCTAGCCGTGAGATGCAGCTGGAGTGGTTGCGTGTGTATTTGCAGGCATACAAGGCGTCCACTAAGAAAGGAGAGGAGGTCAGCGACCGAGAGCTGGAGACTCTCTACGTACAGGTCAACAAGTTTGCCCTGGTGAGGAACACACTGTCGCTCACACCACTGTGGTCACTGCTCGCTCACACACACACACACGTGTTAGTACTGGGCTGATCAGTTTGGCCCTGTCTAACCGCTGACCTCTCTCTGTAGGCGTCACACTTCTTCTGGGGCTTCTGGGCTCTCATCCAGGCCAAGTACTCCTCCATCAATTTCGACTTCTTGGGGTAAGTACCTCTGTGCATGTGTGTGTGTGTGTGTGTAATGGTCCCTTGTGGAGTGATGTTAAAAGCTGTTGGTTGGCCTGTCTGCCTGTGGTGCATGTGAGTGAAAGGGATCTCTTAGTGTGAAAGACATACCAAAACTCACAGTCAAACTCTGTCGTAGAGCACAATTTCCACTACACACAGTTTCCACACAGTGAGAGATAGAAAGGGGAGCGAGAGCCTGAGAAAATTGTGAGAAAGGAGAGATGGATTAGAGAGAGAGAGCTGTCTTGTCCCTGCCTCCCCCAGGAACCTGCAGAGGTGAAACTGACCCACGGGCTGGTGGTTTGAGTGTCTGCAACCCAATCAGTCCTGCAGTGACGACAGAACTGTCCCCCCGGTCACTCAGTGCCCCTGCCTGTATAGGTGGCATATTGCTCTGACAGTTTAGCAGCCAGTCAATGGGATCTGTCTGGGCTATTGTTAGGGCTGCTATTGGATAGTTGGTGCACTCATTTAGTCAGAATGGGTGTTTAACTCTCTCTTCTGCTCTCTTTCAACACTTCCTCCCTTCCTTCCCTCTCTCTCCCTCACACTCTTTCTCCCTCCACCTTCCATATTTTCACACTCTCTCCTTCAGCTATGCTGTGCTGCGTTTCAACCAATACTTCAAGACCAAGCCTGCAGCGATGGCCCTACAGATCCCAGAATGAGAGGAGAAGACAAGAGAAGAGAGACCCCATCACCGGCACTGACCAGGGGAGCAGACCCACTTTGAGCAGGAGAGGACTGGGCTGGGGAAGAAGGGTTGGGTAGGGCTGGGGATAGGGTACAAGGGTTGGGGTTAATGTTTAGGGCTGCGTGTATGGGGTTAAGGCAGGGGTGTCAAACTCATTCCATGGAGGGCCTAGTGTCTGCATGTTTTTGTTTTTTCCTTTCAATTAAGCTCTAGACAACCAGGTGTGGGGAGTTCTTTATTAATTAATGACCTTAATTCATCAATGAAGTACAAGGGAACAGCAAAAACCAGCAGACACTTGTCCCTCCGTGGAATGAGTTTGACACTTGTGGGTTAAGGGGTGGGGTGCGGTGGGTAATAACATTAAGGGGACAGAGTGTGGATGGACCACAACATAAAATACTATTTAATTCCTATTCAACTCAGACCACCTGTCTCACCACTCAAGATTCCCCAAAACAGCCACGGTTGGTGTGTTTTCATTTTTTATATTTTATTTATTCTGTGAAGAATTGATTGACCCAGTGAGATTCATTCCCCAGACAGACAGGTAGCTGGAACACTACCTTTTGGTGCTGACATGGAGGACAGTGTGTAGACACAGTTCTGTATATGTGGGTTCGCTCTTTGGCTGTGGCTGCTCAAAGCGTGTGCTGTGAGACAGAGGGGGCAGTCATCGTCAACCCCCTAGCCCTTAGCTTTGGCACTGATCTAAGAGGATTTCTTTCGCAATATGGTAATGGGCCACCTTGAAATGAGAGTATATGGTGTACATCCAACTTTACAAAAGCTAGACAAAAAATAACTTGAAAAAAGGTCCCGCAAACTGAGTGAACACTTAAGTCCATTCTCTCATATCTACACAAAGTGCCTAGGGGCTAAGGGTTGATTTAGAACTGGCAAGTAGTTGCTTTGCAGTAAAGGGACCATCAATGTGTAGGGAAGAGAGGGGCTAGCCAGGACAGGTAGTTTAATAATGTCTGTGACGGCAGAGCATCTTCAGTGGCCAGGAGCAGCTTTGCGTCACTGATGCTAAACTTTAAACAAGGGCTCCGTTCTACCTCTTAGCCTCTTTTCCACCACTTTAGCTTTTATGGTTTTGGTGACTCGCTCTGTTAAACTTTCCACTTCTCACAGACCACTCGGAAAATCACAACCTCAATCACCCCTGTCACACCCGTCCCTCTTACCCCTCTTCCTCCCCTTTCTCTCACCTCCTTCTGCCCTATATCGCTTCCTCCTCTCCCCTCTCTCGTCTCTCTTGATTGGCTAAGGAGGGGAAGGGACATTTGCCTGATGTGCACATACTTACTGTAACATCCCAACCTCTCCCCACCCCCAATCCAGTTACAACTTCCCTAAAAAGGAGCCAAAACCTTATATAATGAGGTTACCTAAACCTCATTACCTAAACTATGTGTTAGGTCAGAGCGAGTCAAGGCTTCAAAGGGTCTGGGACCACTAATCCTGGTCTGGTGTTTTTGTTCTGAAGCTTGTCTGAGGATGTGAGTGAGGTGACCAAGGACAAGACAGCAGGAAGTCCACACTAAGCCAGCAGCCACTTCTCTAGCTGGCATCATGGCACACAGGTCTTTGGTGGGTCGCTGGACCAAAAAACTCCAACACCCTTCCTTACCCCAGGCAGCAAGCCCCTTTAGACCAGTTCTGACCTCTCCATCCAGGCATTCAGCCCTAGTTCAGTTTTTTCTATCTGAATTTTTTGTTATTCAGTGCTTTTAAGGGTCGCTTTAGCTTGTCTCTCATTCCTCACCAACAAGCCCTCTCAGATCAGAGGGTCAACATACAAAATGGAGAATAGAGAGGAGAGTCATGTTAAAGTATGGAGATACGGGTAACTTCCAAAATAATGGAAACGCTTGAGTAAATGAGGCATACAAAGTATATTGAATGCATGTGCTAACACACAGGTGTGGCTCCTGAGTTAATTAAGCAATTAACATCCCATCATGCTTAGGTTAATGCATAAAAATGGTGGGTAAGCCATTATTTTGGCTACCATGGCTATGCCCCCATAGGATGACAATTCCCCCATCCACAGGTCACGAGTGGTCACTGAATGGTTTGATGAGCATGAAAACAATGTAAGTCACCAGATCTCAACCCAATTGAACACTTATGGGAGATTCTGGAATGGCGCCACCAACAAAACACAAACTTATGGAATTTCTAGAGTTCCAGACACTTGTAGAATCTATGCTAAGGCGCATTGAAGCTGTTCTGGCTCGTGGTGGCCCAACGCCCTTTTAAGACGCTTTATGTTGGTGTTTCCTTTATTTTGGCAGTTACCTGTATATCATCCAACCTGTCCTGTGATTCCTCCACATGACCACTAGGGGGAGAAAGGGAGCTCTGACCCCTGCCCTCCCCTTGTTGTCTCCTGTTACTGATGGGGTTAATAATTCACCAGTCTGACAGAGGAGGGGACAGCAATCATTCAGCAGACCTTGACACTGTGGCTTACCAGCCTGAGCAGGCCAGCCCATAACTCTGGCCTGAAGTCAAGAAGGCTTTCTCGCCTGTCAGTCACTAACATGAATGAAGAGCATTTTAATTTATTAAAATGGCCGCCAACACTATGAAGATGTTGAAGAGAAGGACTCGCTGCAGTTCTTGCCTGGTTGTTATGAGGAGTAGCTAGCCTCGTGTGCCAGGCCTCTTTGCTCCCCTAGCAGATGCCAAAATATGTTGTCTGGCAACGTGGTGAGACTAATGATGAGTCCCTGAGCACCCTCTTGGCTGGGACAGACTCAGAAGAGCTCACCTTTTAGTCCTTTGTCACTAGCCATACAGGCTGGGAGGGTAGATGGAGTAAAGCCGTTGTCACCAACTCTAGTCCTAGAGAGCAACAGTACAGATACTAACACACATGATTCCACTAATCAACTAATCATCGGTGTGTTAATGCTGGGCTGGAACAAAAGCCTGCACACTCTAACTCTCCAGGACCAGGGTTTTTGACCACTGGAGTAGTGTTAAGCAGAGCAGAACATCCACAACATAGCAGCAGATAGAAATGCAACAAATGGAATAGAAATGACTTGTACATATGATGTAGGATTGGGTCCATTCTATACAGTACTTTTATCTGCAACATTCCAAACCTCTTACCCCTCTGAGTCAGCGTTTTAGGGTTTTTATGAGTGAGTGGAGTTGGTTGTGAGAAGAACCTCTATTGTAGTGTTTCTTAAATGGATGGTCTAGGGCCTCTTGTAACAAGGTTTTAAGACCGTTATGGACAGAGACATTACCTTGAAAGGCTTTAGATTAGTCACAACTCCCCACCTGCTTTATGTGATATTTGCCAGTAGGCCTTGGGTTGAACTGAGAGGTGACAAGTGCTTATTGAAAGAGCGCAATTAATTCCTGTTTATCGTAAATGTACATATGTGAACGTGTTTCCTTTTGAATGGACCGTAACATTTCAATTGAAACTAAAACTGTATTCTCCTTTTAGGGTGCATATCAACAGTTAAAATGGATTCCTTTCCTAGTCTCCTTTCCTTCATCTGCACTTATGTGAAACAACTGGATGGATGGAAATAAATGAACCCACCATATTGCTTTCATCCTGTGTCTACAGATGCATGGTGATTTAAGGAGAGAAGAGTAGGGGAAGCCACTTTAGATGATTGAGACTGACCATAAGAGTATGAGGAAGATAAGGTGGTTGAATCGTAACAATGGAGGTTAAGATTATGTTCTATGCACCAAAGCACTCCTGGAGGTCTGTGTGGTTCCATTCAACTCAACTATTCAGAAGTCACTAGATGGCCAAACTAGAACAGACAGAAGTTAACTGATCTAGAACATCAGTTTCTTGTTCTAGGGTTTGGGTAAATGTTGCAGCAGGTAGGAATAAATTGGGGTTAATGGTTAAAATTATGTTTGTGATTAGAAAGCGACATAGCCTACTTCTATCCTTTTATAGCATGGCCTGATAGTGGTATTATAAATGAGTCTGCTTCCTGAACGCACAACCAAAAATGACCCTGGGTTTCATGGAAACGCACCAGCTTATTGAAGTGATGTGTGTACTACAGAAGGTTAAGCCTGCTTTTCTATTCTCAGACTTGCCTCCCATTCTGCCTATGCCCTTGTTAACTCCCCCATGCAGATTTTAAAGCTTTGGATAAGTGTAAATGATGATGCGTATGGCTCATACTACCATTTTGATAGGTTGGAGGGAGTTTCCACCATCTTTCTGACACCTATCCAATCCTCTCAGATCTTTGAGGGCAAGCCAACGAGGGCACATGGAGGGGAGCGAGTTGAAGAATCGGAGCCTACTCTAGGTCTACTACTGTAGGAGTAGCTATATTGCAGTAGAGTAAAGGAGTAGTACCATTCGCTACATCATATGCCTTCACCGGAAGAGCATTGAAAGAGTTAAGAGCTTTGATTTCCGTTATTATTATTATTGAGGGTGTCCAAGAAGGCGTTGCACACTTGCATTGTCATTCAATAAAGTAAGTTAAGGTCCCCAACTTTAAAAAGCCAATAATACATATGAAGGAACCGAGGTGTGCACTAATGTGGGACATGATTTTATTATTCTTGTTATTCCAGAATAGGATATGTGGAGGCTATGGAAGGCTTACATCCTGATGGTGTTTTTAGACTACAGATGTTTAAAGGAGGTATTTATTGGGTGAACCGGTAATTGCATTTCTTTCATGTTTTTCCTGTTTTTGTTTCTATATACAGTACATACCAAAATGGTTAGTGTTATAAGGCTTGCAGTTCAATTTAAATTAACTTGTGTGTGAATGTACTAAACTGACTTAACTTGAAACCCCACTGAACAGATAACTTTATTTTACTTTCTATCTCCATATGGACTTTTCCAAACATGCTTTTGACTGATTCTAACTGTTCATTAGAATCTGTAAAAGAGGGCCCAACATTTCAAGATGTGTGTGTATGGAGTCAGCCACTCCTGAAGAGGACGCTGTAGCATTAAAGGCCAGCAGAGAGGAGACAGATTGTAAATACTGTAAGAAATACTGTGAAAATCTGACTGTACAGTGATCCTCCACACTTCTGGGAGAGTAATTTAACATGTCAGTAAATATTTCCATTAAAAAAAACAATGTCTGAAGAAAAATCAGTTGTGTATTCGTGTTATGGAAAGAACACTTGTATGGCAGCTATTCAGTTTCTATACCTAACAGACTTTTCTAATAGTATTTTTGAACAATAGCCACTCTCTGTTACACTGCTGGTGATGGTTTAACCTTGGTGGGGGGTAATAAGCTTTGACTTCACCACTCTAGTTTCCTGTGACCAGGCTCTCTGCCTCTGGTCTCTGGCAGCTGACCTGGCTCTCTTGCCCTGAGATGGGGAAGGAAGTAAGACAGCCAGGGGGGCTCCACTACGGAGGATATCCTCTACTAAAAACAACGCTGCAGCATCCTCACACACTACTGATGAGCATACAAACACTGACTCATGTTCCAACATCCTCTAGTAAAGTGGCCTCTCACTGCCCTCAAGACTACAGAGAGTGTCCTTTATAGCTAATGTCTATACAGTTGGTCAAGTAATTTGGCATTATGACTGATCTAGCATAACTAGAAGTTGCCTTCTAGTTTTACTATAGCCGGCTGATAGTTTGAAATCCTAAATGGCTGAATGAGGCGTCCCATGATGACTGGGTGGTTACCATAACGACTGGGTTGGAAAGTCACTGTGGTAACTTCCTTTGGGAGTCCGTGGTACAAACTCATTACTGGAATGCACTCCTGTGGGAAACAGCACAGGTGATTTCATCTGAGTAAGCAAAGGTGTACACACACAGAAAAATAACTTGGGCACAAATATAACCAATTTATTATTTTCTAAAAACAAACCACAACTTGGAAAATGTACACCTTTAAATTACACAGGCTCTTATAAACAAAATAAAGTCCATCTATATTTACATCAGCAGGTGTGACAACTCTTTCTCTGGGTTTTTCTGTAATTAGATAAAAAGGTTCCTCTGATATTTGTCTATGTACACAGTCCCAGCCTCTCCTAACAGTGCCATCCCCTTGGTTCTGGGTAGAAGTTGTCAGTAGCCACAGACCTAGGATCAGTCTACCCTATCCACATCCTAGCCTTAACATTTACCGGTGTAAATGTAAAACTGACCATAGATCAGTGTCCAAGTGCAACTTCATACTACAGTACTCCCCAATCAAGACCAAAGGTTTTACTGCAGTGTGACGGCAACTAACCACAGGCTTGCCTCTCTGTTAACATGGAGATTATACCAGAAATCTAACGTCTAACCCCTCTCTTCTGTACAGTACATTGTGATGAAGGCTGCATCCCAATAGTCTAAAGTGGCTTCCTACATCTTCACTGATCTGATTAAGGAAAGGAGAGGATGCGACGTAGGACTATTGAGATGGATCCCTGTTTGTGAAGCCAAATGGCCCTACAGTGACTTCTGACTGCAGTACATGGACAGAGAAACAGCTGTGGTCAAGACAAGAGGCCAGGATGTCAGGGTAGACACAAGGTGTTCAGGCCAACCTTTGAGTTCAATACCCACACGCATACACTAATAAACACATTTGTAAAACATTTTGTGACGAGTACATTGTAAACCCGGGTCCAAAATAAATTGATTGAAAGATACACACACACACTTACATACAGCTTGTACAGAGAATAGAGAAGGAATAGATGAATCTAGAATAAGGGCTTGGAGGGGGTTCCTTAAACAGTTATCCTCATTACACTAGATGTAACTGCTGATAGACTATTTGTATCTCAATAACTGTGAAACATTGGGTGCATCTCGATAATGTAAAGGTAATTCCTCGTCTCCCCTACTCCACTTCAACTGATGTAAAATAACTTGACAAGTGAAAACCTCTCGCAGGAGGAATCTCCCCTATTGCTTTTACTTATCCTATGTTTTGTTGTCAGTGCATATGAAGGAGAGGATTTGAGGCGAGAAAGCCACTTTAGACTATTTAGGTGCAGCCTATGGGTCTGTTTTGGAAAGGAGATGAGGGTTGAGTGCAAGTGCATTCTGACAGAGTGTACTCTGACAGAGTGCACCTATGCTTGACCAGTGCATTGGCTAATAATGGGATTATTCAACCTCTATCACCAAAGACCAGGTCATGTGTAATAATTGAAAATAAAAAATTAAATAAAACATTGGTATTTCTATTCATTTCTAGTGATAGTAATGTGGGATATTTCATGATGTTGTGCCCATCCCAAACAGCAGAGGGCAGCACTCCTTCAGAATCACAATCAGATCTCCATAACACTGTCAGATATTTTTCATACCCTGGCCTTGATGTTTCAGGTTTATAAGGATAGGGTCATCTGATATTGATCTGTGCTTAAGGGAAACATCTATGTCAATGCCTGTAGGTGACAATGGACTGCCAGTCTAATCCAGTCAATCTCAACTCATTCCACATTGTAAATGTCCGCTACACATTGTGAATGTGACGGTTATCACTAGCTACACTCCTACCCTGTTGATAGGGTACGTAGCAGCAACATGAATAGCCCAATATCTGATATAATCTATGACCAATGGTCTTTTAGATTCAGCTGCCAGATTCATGTGTAAATGACACATACCTTTAATGTTGTAACAAACAACTGTCTCATAGTAACCGTAACCTGTCCAGCCAGTCAGAGAAGGATGGGCTCCTCCTCAAGGAGATTCCCCTGCTAGTCTAGCCCTAGGCTTGCCCTATTGGGGATTTCATTGTTTGATTGTGAACTATAGGGGAGAATGGGAAAGGTTTGACATGTAGGGCTGAATAACAGATACTGGTGGGCCTACAGCAGATTACCAACAACTAACGTCTGGGATGACAACATCCATTTGGAGAAATAAACATACACAGATGGGGCTGGTGTGTGTCTCTCTGTGCGTGTTTGATCCATGTCCGATTGTATTATTTTACAAGGGTGGGGCTTTTACTATAGTCTATTTACCATCTCTTGACACTCACTGATCTAAAAGTGAGGACTATTAGTTTAGACCCCAGTCTTCTGTGACCAGATCAGTGATTAGATAAAGAATGGGATTCATCTTAAGAGTGTTGGGACAGACGCAGGCTCTGCTGACATGGTCATATGACACACTTGATATGGTCCAAGATCCCCTTCTCCACATAGACACACCCCTTTTCATTCACTTCTCTACACACACACCTCTCGCTCTCTCTCTCAGTCAGTGAGGAGCACTAGCTCTCCCTCACTTCTCTCTCCTCTGTCGCTCTCCTCCCCCTCACTGTACGGCGGTCTCTCTTTCTCCCTCTCTCTGGGGAGAGGAGTGGGCGTGGCCTGTCCCTCAGGTCTGCAAATAGGCGGAGCCTCCAGCCCTCGCGGCAGGTAGTGCTCCAATAGCGCGGGGTGGAATGGCACCGTTGGCATGGAGACTGCCCCACCGCCACCTGGGTATTGGCCCTCGCCGGGGGCGTAGTGCAGCTGCTGCGGCTCTGATTGGCTGAAAGACAGGAAGAGATGGGACATTGGTGGTGTAACGTACGCCCAAATCATTGTCTAAATCTGAAAAGACTGGATAGGCGTTTGCCCTGAGACATGGCTGTATGTAGGAGTCTACCACCATGTCTCAGGACAAGTCCATACCCAGAGAAGAGGACTGTTAACAAACCACTAAAAGCTGCTGCTACTCAAGTACAATTTTACAGTCATATAGAACAATAGAGTAGAGTTTTATTCACTATGAGAGACTAACATAACCAGCTGTAGCCCTGCACTTCTATTTAACCACAGTGGGTTTGTTTGTGTTCTTACAGAAAAAGCATGTGGGAAGGGAAGAGAGTTTATTGTTTAATTTCACTAAGAGCTCTCTGGATAATAGCAACTCTGGTTCTCTTCACGGTCAGGGCCACACTAACAGAACATCAGTGTGTTACCTGTGTGGGTATGGCCCCCTCTGCTCCTGTCTCCGGTTCTTCATCATGGCTTTGTACTCGCCCACCCTGAGTCTCCGTCCCTCCACGATGCAGGTGCGTTTGGGGCGGGGCTTGTACTTGTAGTCGGGGTAACGCTCCAGGTGCTGTCGGCTCAGCCTGGCCTGCTCCTCATAGTAGGGCTGCTTCTCCTGGTTAGACATAGACTTCCATCTAGTTCCTGGAGGGAGGGAGACAATGTCAGACTAAAGAACAGAGGACTTTGTGTGTGAAAGAGTACATCTGCTTCTCCTAGTTGGACATAGACTTCCAGTGACCTACAGAGAAAGGGGTTGGCTATGTTAGATGAGGAGGGAGGGAGCAATAGCTTGAGTGTCTCCAGCGCTCCACAATGGAATGGAATGGAATGTGAGTGTTTGGTCAGAGGAAAGGGGTGCGGGGCAGTGTGTGTGTGTGGACGGACGGACGGACGGACGGACGGACGGACGGGGGGGGAGTGGTAGGAGGTTCCTGTCTCCAGGGGAAGCAGGTGGCAGATCGTGGCCTCGCATGCCCTACTGTGCCAGGACTACAGCAGGTGACACACAAACACTTACAGTGCACATTGATTGACGTGTCATTAATCCCAAAGGAGCAATTTGTGCATGCTTTATGTCCCCCTGTGTGTGTGCATGTGTGTGTGTGGACTCACCCAGTATCTTGCTGATGGAGGAGTTGTGCATGTCAGGGAAGGCCTGTAGTATACGTCGCCTCTCGTCTTTGGCCCAGACCATGAAGGCGTTCATGGGCCTCTTGATGTGGACGGAGGAGGGGGGGCCGCGAACCTCCGCGAACACCCCCACACTAGGAGCAGATAGGGGGCCTGCAGGAGGGGAAGAGGATGGTGGGACAGCCAGTCAGTGGCCAACAAAACATCTACTTTCCCTCAACTTCACTGGTAAAACAATAGGAAAGGTGAAAACAAATACCGGACAAGCATCATCCATGTTGTATTCACCTGCTCTGGGTTTTGTGTTTTCAGATCAGTGTAAAGGAGGAGACGAGGAAATTAAACCTCTCTAGACTACTGTGATGCTTGCCCACTACCATCTAAACCATGTGTTATTTTTGATCAGGTAGTGTTGGGGGGCCTAATAATAATAACTTTATTTGTATAGTGCTTTCAATACAAGTTAACGAAGTGCTTCACACACAAAATAATAACTAACAAAGACAGGAGAAAATAATTTAAAGATGAAATCGGCCTACCCTCAGAGTCGCTGCTGTGGTGGTCCTCGTTGGTTTGGAGGGTCTGTCCATCCTCCCCACGGTCTGGGTGTGGCAGCCTGTTGCTGTGTCCAGCCACCTTATACTCCTACACAGAGACAGAGAGAGTTACACACACCCATCTGACACACACAGGCCTACACCTTAACACTTAGGTAAACAGAAGAAGGATGGGATTTTAATGTTGCTGCAGTTAAACAGGCCTGAAGAGAGCATTTAACATTATCTGTGTGTATGTGTGTGCATGCGTGAGTAGCTATGTTTCCATTAACTTGTCCAGTGACTTTTTGTCGACATTTAGAAAGTGCGCATAGAAAATAAATGTGACAATATTGCCTGCTATGGTGCGTTTCCATTTAACTATCTTGTTTCAATAAAAAAAAGCTGGACGTAATGACGTCACACCAAAAAACAACAACATACAGTGTCAAATAAAAATGAAATGGTTGAAGTGTTTCCATTACCCTTTTAGGCAAATTGCGCATTAATAAAAAGCCTGTATGCCCTCACCTACAGTGCCTTCAGAAAGTATTCACCCCCTTGACTTTTTCAATTTTGTTGTGTTACAGCCTGAATTTAAAATGAGATTTTGTGTCACTGGCATACACACAATATCTCATAATGTCAAAGTAGAATTATGTTTTTTGACATTTTTACTATCATTAAAAAAGCTGAAATGTCTTATGTCAATAAGTATTCAACCCCTTTGCTATGGCAAGCCTAAATAAGTTCACTAGTAAAAATGTGCTTAACAAGTCACCCAGGGCGGCAGGTAGCCTAGCGGTTAAGAGCATTGGGCCAGTAACCGAAAGGTCGCTAGTTTGAATCCCTGAAGCGGCAAGGTGGGAAAAACCTGCCTTTCTCCCCTTGAGCAAGGCGGTTATCCCCCAACAACAACTGCTCGCCAGGTGTTGATTAAGGCAGCTCCCCCGCACCTCTCTCATTCAGAGGGGTTGGGTTAAATGTGGAAGACACCCTGTAGCTCAGTTGGTAGAGCAACGCCAGGGTTATGGGTTCGTTTCCCACGGGGGGCCAGTATGAAAATGCACTCACTAACTGTAAGTCGCTCTGGATAAGAGCGTCTGCTAAATGACTAAAATGTAAAATGTAAAATTACGGTTGAATGCATTCAGTTGTGCATCCTTCCTCACATAATAAGTTGCATGGACTCACTGTGTGCAATAATAGTGTTTAACATTATTTTTAAATGACTACCTCATCACTGTACCCCACACATACTATTAACTGTGACTCAGTCGAGCAGTGAATTTCAAAAACAGATAAGACCAGGGAGGTTTTCCAATACTTCGCAAAGAAGGGTACCTATTGTTAGATGGGTAAAAAAACAAAAAAACAGACATTGAATATCCCTTTGAGCATGGTGAAGTTATTAATTACACTTTGGATGGTGTATCAATACACCCAGTCACTACAAAGATACAGGTGTCCTTCCTAACTCAGTTGACAGAGAGGAATGAAACCGGTCTGGGATTTCACCATGAGGCCAATGGTGACTTTAAAACAGTTACAGAGTTTAATGGCTGTGATAGGAGAAAACTGAGAATGGATCAACAACATTGTGGTTACTCCACAATACTAACCTAAATGACAGAGTGAAAAGAAGGAAGCCTGTACAGAATATAAATATTCCAAAACATGCATCCTGTTTGCAATAAGGCACTAAAGTAAAACTGCCAAAAATGTGGCAAAGAAATTAACTTTATGTCCTGAATACAAAGCGTTATGTTTGGGGCAAATCCAACACAACACATCGCTGAGTACCACTTCATATTTTCAAGCATGGTGGTGGCTGCATCATATTATGGGTATGCTTGTCAAACGGAATAGAGCTAAACCTGGTTCAGTCTGCTTTCCAACAGACACTGGGAGACAAATTCACATTTCAGCAGGACAATAACCTAAAAAACATGGCCAAATATACACTGGAGTTGCTTACCAAGACGACATTGAATGTTCCCGAGTGGTCAAGTTACAGTTTTGACTTAAAAAATCTGTGGCAAGACTTAAAAAAGGCTGTATAGCAATTATCAACAACCAACTTGACAGAGCTTGAAGAATCTTAAACACACTTTTTATAGTTGAAAAAATAGATTTTGATCACGTACTATATAAACCACGCCCCTCTGCAAACACACCTTCTTCGATGTTGGTTACAAGGCGGTAAGCTACCTTCAAAATCATTCGGCAATCATTATTTATTAGAAAAATACAGTTTCCATCATCATTTGTCGCAATAAAGAAAGTTAGAGAAAATAAAAATCCACCCCTGTTGAATGAATAAAAATCTTGTCTATCTTTGAAAAAATTATCCTATATCTGCCGTTTCCATTACACATGTCGCAATAATTTTTTTGCGACATTGCTTTTGTCTCACAAACCTGGGTCAGTGAGTGAGTGAGTGAGTGAGTGTGTGTGTGTGTGCTTAACAGCACTATTTATGGCCGAGCAGGGAGATGCCTCACATAGCAGCTGGTGTTTAAAGGTCATGAACAGTCAAAATCATGTTTTACATGAAATTGGATGATATTTGGATGAAACCAGATCAAAGTATGATGACAAAAGTATGAAAAATGACTGTTGCTTCTACATTGATAAAGTTTGATCATAACGTTACTGGTCCCCCATGTCAAACACTTGGCTTTAGGAGGCGGGATTAGTAAGGGGATAGGGTGACATCACCCCAACTCTCATTTTAATACACCATTGGTAATATGATATTCTCTTTCCTAATTTAAACAAGTGCTGCATTGTAACCAACATCAGAGAAGACGTGTTTGCAGAGGTGCGTGGTTTATATAGCTAAATAGCTACTCTATTGGTGCCAAAATTTGACTGTATGGTGTCAGTAAATATAATTAAAAGTTTACACTATTCATCTATAGCAAAGATCCTTATATGTTTCCCCTTTCATCTGTGTCTGGTGTTAGCTAGTTACTGGCTAGCTAGGTCTTCAGCCAGCATGGAACAAAAGGGGGGGAAGGGTCGTTCAAAACTCTGACGCAGTTGTCATATCAACACATCCGTCAGTGCTGCCGTGAACCGTATCACACGGGAGATGAAAACATTTTTTTGATGCAATTTCAATGTTGTTTGAGTTGCTTTGTGTATCACCAAATATGCTTGAGATGATTTTACTGCATCACTGCATCCAAGTTGCTTGACATAGGCGTTTCAAAGAACTGTCAGTCAAGGCGAGCTCATGAATATGTGTTCCCAGCACACTCAGCCTGTCTTTTCAAACTTCCTGGTAGTTAGCCATGAAATACAAATTACTTTCTCAACAAACAAAAACATTTCTATCCAAATAAAATATTATGGGTGGTATTTTAGTCGCTCAAAAGGCTATTTTACATGGGAATCAGAATGACTGTTAGGGACCTTTAAAAGGCAGGTCTGTAAATGCAAAGGCAGGAAATAATAGAGTGATGAGGAGGAGAGAATTGTGTTCATGGCCCTGAAAAGGGGAGGAGATGAGGGGTGAAAGAAATGAGGGTGACAAGGACTCTCCCCTATGATGGCACCATATGCTCCACAACAATGACATTGTCACTGCTGAAGAATGGTCCATGAAAAGTCTACATTTAAACCACACTTGGCCGAACTCTGTTTCTATGTCTCTGGAAAGGAGAGGAGGAAGAGGGGTGGAGGAAAGAGAGAAGGCAGAGAGAAGGGGGAGAGGAGGGGAGCGGTGTATTACAGTTGACAAAGGAGAAAGGTGAGTCATCACCATGGTGTTCTAAGAGCACTGTTGTGAGTTTACAGCAGCTGTTGTTCCTGCTGGAGGACATGGCTGAGACATTCTCTGGGAGTGTGTGTGTGTGTGTGTGTGTGTGTGTGTGTGTGTGTGTAGCTGAGACATTCTCCAGTCTATAACAGCCACTGTGAGACGAGTGGCTGTACCCTGGCCCTGAACCCAGCCACAACCCTCAGCCTGCCAGTCTGTCTGTGTTTGTGTGTGATGGGTGTTTAGAGGAGGCTACACACTCCTCCATAAAGAGAGACTGACGAGGACAGGGGTCTGAGAGTGTATGCGTGTCTTTGGACAATGGCTTACCATTCTGGCAGTGCTGTCTCTCTCTCGCTCCCTCTCTCTTCCGCCCGGCCCATGTCTCCGCAGCAGCTGCTGGGCATCATGGATGGCCTGGGTCACCACATCCCCCTCTCCCAGAAATCCTGCAGAGAGAGAGAAGGAGGAGAGAGAGAGAGAGAGAGAAGGCGCTCAGATGGGCAGGGCACCAACAAAGCGTTGCAAATGTTAATATAAAAGAGAGTCAAGATAACAGAGTACACTTATTGCGTCAGAGGGAGAGACAGGAGGGGGGTGATATGCTCTATCAGCGAGTCTAAGTCCTAAAGTCAAAGGGGGAACAGGCTCACACATTCACACACACACACACACACACACACACACACACACACACACACAGAGTGTCAACATGCCTGAAGGTAAGGAATGTAATGAATGGAAGGAGGTATGTAGGTGTTATGTGTGTGTAGCATTTATGTGCGTGTGTGCAGACTGACCCAGGTTAAGTGAGGGTCGTGAGGGGCTGTCTCTATGGTTGTCCCTGGGTCTGTACCCCCCCTGCAGTGTCAATGTGCCCAGCTCAAAGGCATGCGGGCTGGGGCTCTTCCCCATGTCCATCCCCTTGGGCTTGGAGGTTAGGTTCAGAGGCTGGCTGGCTTCCTAAGGGGATGAGAGACAAAAGACTAGACCATCAGGGGTGTGTCAGCACAACACAGAAACACACAAACACAATACACTGCATACTGCTTAAAATACACTGCTTATATTTATACACTGTGTAAATATAACACACACACACACACACACTCAACGTACAGTTCTCATCCATGTCAATACAACAAACACATACACCCAGGTATGAGGTGGGTGTGTATGTGTTCGGGTTATGCATGACAGATTTGGCATCTCACACCTCTGTAGGATTTCTTTAATCTAATCTTTATTTTGTCTGTTCTTTCTCTCTGTCCTCTCTTTCTTCTGTTTAGTGATTTATGTGATGCCCTTTTCCACTTGAGAACCAACAGTGCAGACAGAGCATGCATTGTGCACACAATTGTGAATGGGGTGTGGTATACCAGAAACATCCATTGTTAATTTGGAGTGCATTGTTTTGACAGTGTTTTCAAAGAGATCTCCTAGCCTGTAACTGTCTTAACAGAGCTAGCTTCTTAAGCGTAAATCATAGTCCACAGAAGCTGAGACGTATTAGTCCGGCGTCTCATTGTGACATACAGTGGGGAAAAAAAGTATTTAGTCAGCCACCAATTGTGCAAGTTCTCCCACTTAAAAAGATGAGAGAGGCCTGTAATTTTCATCATAGGTACACGTCAACTATGACAGACAAAAATAGAAAAAAAAATCCAGAAAATCACATTGTAGGATTTTAATGAATTTATTGGCATATGATGGTGGAAAATAAGTATTTGGTCAATAACAAAAGTTTCTCAATACTTTGTTATATACCCTTTGTTGGCAATGACACAGGTCAAACGTTTTCTGTAAGTCTTCACAAGGTTTTCACACACTGTTGCTGGTATTTTGGCCCATTCCTCCATGCAGATCTCCTCTAGAGCAGTGATGTTTTGGGGCTACGCTGGGCAACACAGACTTTCAACTCCCTCCAAATATTTTCTATGGGGTTGAGATCTGGAGACTGGCTAGGCCACTCCAGGACCTTGAAATGCTTCTTACGAAGCCACTCCTTCGTTGCCCGGGCGGTGTGTTTGGGATCATTGTCATGCTGAAAGACCCAGCCACGTTTCATCTTCAATGCCCTTGCTGATGGAAGGAGGGTTTCACTCAAAATCTCACGATACATGGCCCCATTCATTCTTTCCTTTACACGGATCAGTCGTCCTGGTCCCTTTGCAGAAAAACAGCCCCAAAGCATGATGTTTCCAACCCCATGCTTCACAGTAGGTATGGTGTTCTTTGGATGCAACTCAGCATTCTTTGTCCTCCAAACATGACGAGTTGAGTTTTTACCAAAAAGTTATATTTTGGTTTCATCTGACCATATGACATTCTCCCAATCCTCTTCTGGATCATCCAAATGCACTTCAGACGGGCCTGGACATGTACTGGCTTAAGCAGGGGGACACGTCTCGCACTGCAGGATTTGAGTCCCTGGCGGCGTAGTGTGTTAGTGATGGTTGGCTTTGTTACTTTGGTCCCAGCTCTCAGCAGGTCATTCACTAGGTCCCCCCGTGTGGTTCTGGGATTTTTGCTCACCGTTCTTGTGATCATTTTGACCCCACGGGGTGAGATCTTGCATGGAGCCCCAGATCGAGGGAGATTATCAGTGGTCTTGTATGTCTTCCATTTCCTAATAATTGCTCCCACAGTTGATTTCTTCAAACCAAGCTGCTTACCTGTTGCAGATTCAGTCTTCCCAGCCTGGTGCAGGTCTACAATTTTGTTTTTGGTGTCCTTTGACAGCTCTTTGGTCTTGGCCATTGTGAAGTTTGGAGTGTGACTGTTTGAGGTTGTGGACAGGTGTCTTTTATACTGATAACAAGTTCAAACAGGTGCCATTAATACAGGTAACGAGTGGAGGACAGAGGAGCCTCTTAAAGAAGAAGTTACAGGTCTGTGAGAGCCAGAAATCTTGCTTGTTTGTAGGTGACCAAATACTTATTTTCCACCATAATTTGCAAATAAATTCATAAAAAATCCTACAATGGGATTTTCTGGATTTTTTTTTCTCAATTTGTCTGTCATAGTTGACGTGTACCTATGATGAAAATTACAGGCCTCTCTCATCTTTTTAAGTGGGAGAACTTGCACAATTGGTGGCTGACTAAATACTTTTTTGCCCCACTGTAGCTACACAGCTCTGAGACCACCATCCACGGGCCGCACAGCCCGAACGCACACCTCCCCACAATTTCCAACCAACGCGTCTCCCGGTACGCGTCCTCTATTCATTTGAATGTGATGACAGTTGGAGAAACTGCTTGAGCTGTGTGGAGAATTTGAAAAGTATGAAAGCCAACGGTCCAATATTCTAGAACACTACTGTGTGTACACATTTTGGACTATGATAAACCCTTTAGGGCCATACATAGTTCAGGCCTCAGCCACTAACATGAAATTTCCACAAATATACAAGTATATCCATGCTAAAATAAGGCTTGTACCTGTGCAATGTTTGCAGCTGTTATTTTCAGAGGGGAATACAATACAGAAAAGAAAGACATGGAACTGTCTTTATAGAAAAGTAACATTAACATAATGTGCTTTCCTTTTATTTTATATTTTATTCCCTCGGGAAAAGAACAGGTGTAAAGAGTTCATCTGGACATAGGTGTTACTGTATAGTATAGTGTATAGTATAGCCAGTTCCACTGCGTTTTTTAAATTGTTCCCCTCTAATCAGGGACTGATTTAGACCTGGGACACCAGGTGGGTGCAATTAATTATCAGGTAGAACAGAAAAGCAGCAGGCTGCGGACCAGAATCGAATACCCCTGGTATAGTGTATAGTATATTATAAACTGGGTGGTTCGAGCCCTGAATGCTGATTGGCTGACAGCCGTGGTATATCAGACTGTATACCACGGGTATGACAAAACATTTATTTTTACTGCTAATTACTTTGGTAACCCATTTATAAAAGCAATAAGGCACCTCGGGGGTTTGTGGTATATGGCCAATATACCACGGCTAAGGGCTGTATCCAGGCACTCTGCGTTGCGTCGTGCATAAAGAACAGTCCTTAGCCGTGGTATAATTGCCATATACCACACCTCCTCGTACCTTATTGCTTAAGTATAGTATAGAATAGTGTGTAGTATAGTGCAGTGGTTCTCAATCATGGTCCTGAGGACCCAAAGGGGTGCACATTTTTGTTTTTGCCCTAGCACTACACACCTGATTCAAATCAAAGCCTGATGAGGAGTTGATGATTTGAATCAGGTGTGTAGTATTTTTATTTATTATGGATCCCCATTAGCTTCCTGGGGTCCAGCAAAATTAAGGCTGTTATATATTATTTTTAACATTACAATATATTCACAACAGATTTCACAACATATTAAAATGTGCCCTCAGGCCCCTACTCTACTACCACATATCTACAACACAAAATCCATGTGTACGTGTGTGTATAGTGCGTATATTATCGTGTGTTTGTATGCATGTGTCTATGTTTGTGTTGCTTCACAGTCCCCGCTGTTCCATAAGGTGTATTTTTATCAGGTTTTTTTTAAATCTAATTTGACTGCTGGCATGAGTTACTTGATGTGGACTAGAGTTCCATGTAGTCATGGCTCTATGTAGTACTGTGCACCTCCCATAGTCTGTTCTGGACTTGGGGACTGTGAAGAAACCTCTGGTGGCATGTCTTGTGAGGTATACATGGGTGTCCAAGCTGTGTGCAAGTAGTTCAAACAGACAGCTAGGTGCATTCATCATGTCAATACCTCTCACAAATACAAGTAGTGATGAAGTCAATCTCTCCTCCACTTTGAGCCAGGAGAGATTGACATGCATATTATTAATGTTAGCTCTCTGTGTACATCCAAGGGCCAGCCGTGCTGCCCTGTTCTGAGCCAATTGCAATTTTCCTAAGTCCCTCTTTGTGTCACCTGATCACACGATTGTGATCTAGGGCCTGTAGGACCTGCCTTGTTGATAGTGCTGTTAAGAATGCAGAGCAGCCCTTTATTATGGACAGACTTCTCCCCATCCTAGCTACTGTTGTATCAATATGTTTTGACCATGACAGTTTACAATCCAGGGTTACTCCTAGCAGTTTAGTCTCCTCAACTTGCTCAATTTCCACATTATTCATTACAAGATTTAGTTGAGGTTTAGGGTTTACTGAACGATTTGTCCCAAATACAATGCTTTTAGTTTTTGAAATATTTAGGACACCAACGTAATTAGAGCAGTAAAAATAAATGTTTTGTCATACCCGTGGTATACGGTCTGATATACCATGGCTGTCAGCCAATCAGCATTCACGGCTCGAACCACCCAGATTGTAGTATAGTGTAGTGTATAGTATGGTGTATAGTGTAGTGTATAGTGTACAGTATAGTATAGAGTACATTATAGTATACAGTATAGTGTGTGTATAAATCATGCACCGAATACAACAGGTGTAGACATTACAGTGAAATGCTTACTTACAAGCCCATAACCAACAATGCAGTTAAGAAAAAAATAAAAATAGCAAATAATAAAAATAAAATAACAGTAGGGAGGTTATATACAGGGGGTACCGGTACAGAGTCAATGTGCGGGGGCACCGGTGAGTCTTTGATCATTTTTAAGGCCTTCCTCTGATACCGCCTGGTATAGAGGTCCAGGATGGCAGGAAGCTTGGCCCCAGTGATGTACTGGGCCGTACGCACTACCCTCTGTAGTGCCTTGCGGTCGGAGGCCGAGCAGTTGCCATACCAGGCGGTGATGCAACCAGTCAGGATGCTCTCGATGGTGCAGCTGTAGAACTTTTTGAGGATCTGAGGACCCATGCCAAATCTTTTCAGTCTCCTGAGGGGGAATAGGCTTTGTCGTGTCCTCTTCACGACTGTCTTGGTGTGTTTGGACCATGATAGTTTGTTGGTGATGTGGACACCAAGGAACTTGAAGCTCTCAACCTGTTCTACTACAGCCCCGTCGATGAGAATGGGGGCGTGCTTAGTCCACAATCATCTCCTTTGTCTTGAGCACGTTGAGGGAGAGGTTGTTATCCTGGCACCACACGGCCAGGTCTCTGACCTCCTCCCTATAGGCTGTCTCATCATTGTCGGTGATCAGGCCTACCACTGTTGTGTCGTCGGCAAACATAATGATGGTGTTAGAGTCGTGCCTGGCCATGCAGTCATGGGTGAACAGGGAGTACAGGAGGTGACTGAGCACGCACCCCTGAGGGGCCCCCGTGTTGAGGATCAGCGTGGCAGATGTGTTATTACCTACCCTTACCACCTGGGGGCGGCCCGTCAGGAAGTCCAGGATACAGTTGCAGAGGGAGGTGTTTAGTCCCAGGGTCCTTAGCTTAATGATGAGCTTTGAGGGCTCTATGGTGTTGAACGCTGAGCTGTAGTCAATGAATAGCATTCTCACGTAGGTGTTCCTCTTGTCCAGGTGGGAAAGGGCAGTGTGGAGTGCAATAGAGATTGCATCATCTGTGGATCTGTTGGGGCGGTATGCAAATTGGAGTGGGTCTGGGGGTAATGGGATAATGGTGTTGATGTGAGCCATGAC
The DNA here is from genome assembly GCF_020615455.1 of Coregonus clupeaformis. Classification (NCBI taxonomy): domain Eukaryota; kingdom Metazoa; phylum Chordata; class Actinopteri; order Salmoniformes; family Salmonidae; genus Coregonus; species Coregonus clupeaformis. The sequence continues at coordinate 53,714,645 of NC_059203.1, read as the reverse complement.
CAGCCTTTCAAAGCACTTCATGGCTACAGACATGAGTGCTACGGGTCGGTAGTCATTTAGGCAGGTTATCTTAGTGTTCTTGGGCACAGGGACTATGGTCTGCTTGAAACATGTTGGTATTACAGACTCAGTCAGGGACATGTTGAAAATGTCAGTGAAGACACTTGCCAGTTGGTCAGCGCATGCTCGGAGTACACGTCCTGGTAATCCGTCTGGCCCTGTGGCCTTGTGAATGTTGACCTGCTTAAAAGTCTTACTCACATCAGCTCCAGAGAGCTTGATCACATAGTCATCTGGAACAGCTGATGCTCTCATGCATGCTTCAGTGTTGCTTGCCTCGAAGCGAGCATAGAAGTGATTTAGCTCGTCTGGTAGGCTTGTGTCACTGGGCAGCTCGCGGCTGTGCTTCCCTTTGTAGTCTGTAATAGTTTGCAAGCCCTGCCACATCCGACGAGCGTCAGAGCCAGTGTAGTACGATTTAATCTTAGTCCTGTATTGACTCTTTGCCTGTTTGATGGCTCGTCGGAGGGCATAGCGGGATTTCTTATAAGCTTCCGGGTTAGAGTCCCGCTCCTTGAAGGTGGCAGCTCTACCCTTTAGCTCAGTGCGGATGTTGCCTGTAATCCATGGCTTCTGGTTGGGGTATGTACGTACGGTCACTGTGGGGACGACGTCATCGATGCACTTATTGATGAAGTCAGTGACTGATGTGGTGTACTCCTCAATGCTATCGGAAGAATCCCGGAACATATTCCAGTCTGTGCTAGCAAAACAGTCCTGTAGCTTAGCATCTGCGTCATCTGACCACTTCCTTATTAACCGAGTCACTGGTGCTTCCTGCTTTAGTTTTTGCTTATAAGCAGGAATCAGGAGGATAGAGTTATGGTCAGATTTGCCAAATGGAGGGCAAGGGAGAGCTTTGTACGCGTCTCTGTGTGTAGAGTAAAGGTGGTCTAGAGTTTTTTTCCCTGTGGTTGCACATTTAACATGCTGGTAGAAATTAGGTAGAACGGATTTAAATTTCCCAGCATTAAAGTCCCCGGCCACTAGGAGCGCTGCCTCTGGATGAGCGTTTTCCTGTTTACTTATGTCCTTATACAGCTCATTGAGTGCAATCTTAGCGCCTGCATCGGTTTGTGGTGGTAAATAGACAGCTACGAAAAATATAGATGAAAACTCTCTTGGTAAATAGTGTGGTCTACAGCTTACCATGAGATACTCTACCTCAGACGAGTAAAACCTTGAGACTTACTTAGTATTAGATTTTATGCACCAGCTGTTGTTTACAAATATACACAGACCGCCACCCCTTGTCTTACCGGAGTCAGCCGTTCTATCCTGCCGATGTAGCGTATATCCCGCCAGCTGTATCTTCTCCATGTCGTCGTTCAGCCACGACTCGGTGAAACATAAGATATTACAGTTTTTAATGTCCCGTTGGTAGGATAACCGTAATCTTAGGTCGTCTAATTTATTTTCCAATGATTGAACATTGGCTAATAGGATTGATAGAAGAGGCAGTTTACTCGCTCGCCGTCGGATCCTTACAAGGCACCCCGACCTACGTCCACGATATCGCCGTCACTTTCTCATGCGAATGACAGGGATTTGGGCCTTGTTGGGTGTCTGTAGGATAACCTTCGCGTCCGATTCGTTGAAGAAAAACTCTTTGTCCAATACGAGGTGAGTAATCGCTGTCCTGATATCCAGAAGCTCTTTTTGGTCATAAGAGACGGTGGCAGAAACATTATGTACATAATAAATGACAAATAATGCGAAAAAACTTACATAATAGTACAATTGGTTAGAGGGCTGTAAAACGGCTGCCATCTTCTTCGGCGGCATTTTCTCCATACCACCAGAGGGTGAAGGGGGACCCGTACCAGTGTATAGTTTACAGTATGGTGTATAGTATACAGTATAGTATACAGTATAGTGTAGTGTATAGTGTACAGTATAGTGTATAGTGATAAAATAATATATGCCATTTAGCAGACGCTTTTATACAAAGCGTCTTACAGTCATGCGTGTCTTCATTTTACGTATGGGTGGTCCCGGGAATCAAACCCACTACCCTGGCGTTACAAGAGCCATGCTCTACCAACTGAGCTACAAAGGACCAGTATACAGTGGGGAAAAAAGTATTTAGTCAGCCACCAATTGTGCAAGTTCTCCCACTTAAAAAGATGAGAGAGGCCTGTAATTTTCATCATAGGTACACGTAAACTATGACAGACAAAATAAGATTTTTTTTCTCCAGAAAATCACATTGTAGGATTTTTAATGAATTTATTAGCAAATTATGGTGGAAAATAAGTATTTGGTCAATAACAAAAGTTTCTCAATACTTTGTTATATACCCTTTGTTGGCAATGACACAGGTCAAACGTTTTCTGTAAGTCTTCACAAGGTTTTCACACACTGTTGCTGGTATTTTGGCCCATTCCTCCATGCAGATCTCCTCTAGAGCAGTGATGTTTTGGGGCTGTCGCTGGGCAACACGGACTTTCAACTCCCTCCAAATATTTTCTATGGGGTTGAGATCTGGAGACTGGCTAGGCCACTCCAGGACCTTGAAATGCTTCTTACGAAGCCACTCCTTCGTTGCCCGGGTGGTGTGTTTGGGATCATTGTCATGCTGAAAGACCCAGCCACGTTTCATCTTCAAAGCCCTTGCTGATGGAAGGAGGTTTTCACTCAAAATCTCACGATACATGGCCCCATTAATTCTTTCCTTTACACGGTTCAGTCGTCCTGGACCCTTTGCAGAAAAACAGCCCCAAAGCATGATGTTTCCACCCCCATGCTTCACAGTAGGTATGGTGTTCTTTGGATGCAACTCAGCATTCTTTGTCCTCCAAACACGACAAGTTGAGTTTTTACCAAAAAGTTATATTTTGGTTTCATCTGACCATATGACATTCTCCCAATCCTCTTCTGGATCATCCAAATGCACTCTAGCAAACTTCAGACGGGCCTGGACATGTACTGGCTTAAGCAGGGGGACACGTCTGGCACTGCAGGATTTGAGTCCCTGGCGGCGTAGTGTGTTACTGATGGTAGGCTTTGTTACTTTGGTCCCAGCTCTCTGCAGGTCATTCACTAGGTCCCCCCGTGTGGTTCTGGGATTTTTGCTCACCGTTCTTGTGATCATTTTGACCCCACGGGGTGAGATCTTGCGTGGAGCCCCAGATCGAGGGAGATTATCAGTGGTCTTGTATGTCTTCCATTTCCTAATAATTGCTCCCACAGTTGATTTCTTCAAACCAAGCTGCTTACCTGTTGCAGATTCAGTCTTCCCAGCCTGGTGCAGGTCTACAATTTTGTTTCTGGTGTCCTTTGACAGCTCTTTGGTCTTGGCCATAGTGGAGTTTGGAGTGTGACTGTTTGAGGTTGTGGACAGGTGTCTTTTATACTGATAACAAGTTCAAACAGGTGCCATTAATACAGGTAACGAGTGGAGGACAGAGGAGCCTCTTAAAGAAGAAGTTACAGGTCTGTGAGAGCCAGAAATCTTGCTTGTTTGTAGGTGACCAAATACTTATTTTCCACCATAATTTGCAAATAAATTCATAAGAAATCCTACAATGTGATTTTCTGGAAAAAGAACTCTCAATTTGTCTGTCATAGTTGACGTGTACCTATGATGAAAATTACAGGCCTCTCTCATCTTTTTAAGTGGGAGAACTTGCACAATTGGTGGCTGACTAAATACTTTTTTTCCCCACTGTATAGTATAGTACAGTATAGTATAATAAGGGTATACTATAGTATAGGTATATGTCCAGTATAATCTGTATGGAAATCACTACCTGTCGGAAGGTACCACTGGGCCTTTTCATAGGGGTGGAGTGAAGGTTCTGCAGTAGCTGCATGGGATAGTCCACTGCTAAATAAAACGGGGGGAGATGAAAGCTTCACAATTACTGTCAGAAGGGAACAAAATCAATAACATCCAAACAACATTTAGACAACATTATCTGTACTACCATCATGTTGACTGCACAACACATTGAAGGGCATGAGCAGGGAAAAGGGGGTTTGACTGAGAAGGTTACTGACCACAATACCATATGAAAGGGGCGTCTGGTCGTTGCTCTAGCAACTTACACAGTTCATAGCAACAGGACAAACAAAACAGAGGAGACAAATGTACAAATGTGTTTTTTTTTTGGGGGGGGGTTCCGATTGACATTTACGATACATTAAAAGTCCACAGCGATTACTTGATGTCAGCTCGTTACTTATTTGTTTTCACAGTGTATGAGAGGATTGAGTGTTTATGATAAACCACTGAGTAACCTAAGCCATGTCACAGTCCACCAATGGGCCCCAACCAACCCTCCTTTTTGGAAAGCATTGCATTGGGGACTTAGATATGTATTCCACAGACCGTTTCAGTCTACCCTAAGGGTGTCAAACTCATTTTGCCCTGGGGACCGCATTCGGTCTTCAACGAGGTCCGGAGGGCCACACTGAAAATGTGTTATATTTCCTTGCCGTTAAAATTAGCAAAAAATAGTCCTCTATCATTTCTGATGTTCCCTGACTGTCTAGCTTTCATTTTGGTAATTATTAACGAGCTGTACACAGTCATGAAACTGTATGAATGTAGGTCCATTATCATTTCTACACAGTTTCAAATTGGTTTTAGTCATTTTAAAGCATATTGAGTTCGTCACCCCCCTCCCCAAAAATAAAGATGTATATACAGTGGCTTGCGAAAGTATTCACCCCCCCTTGACAGTTTTCCTATTTTGTTGCCTTACCTGGAATTAAAATGGATTTTTTGGGGGTTTGTATCATTTGATTTACACAACATGCCTACCACTTTGAAGATGCAAAATATTTTTTATTGTGACACAAACAAGAAATAAGACAAAAAAACAGAAAACTTGAGCGTGCATAACTATTCACCCCCCCCAAAGTCAATACTTTGTAGAGCCACCTTTTGCAGCAATTACAGCTGAAAGTCTCTTGGGGTATGTCTCTAAGCTTGGCACACCTAGCCACTGGGATTTTTGCCCATTCTTCAAGGCAAAACTGCTCCAGCTCCTTCAAGTTGGATGGGTTCCATTGGTGTATAGCAATCTTTAAGTCATACCAAAGATTCTCAATTGGATTGAGGTCTGGGCTTTGACTAGGCCATTCCAAGACATTTAAATGTTTCCCCTTAAACCACTCAAGTGTTGCTTTAGCAGTATGCTTAGGGTCATTGTCCTGCTGGAAGGTGAACCTCCGTCCCAGTCTCAAATCTCTGGAAGACTGAAAGGTTTCCCTCAAGAATTTCCCTGTATTTAGCGCCATCCATCATTCCTTCAATTCTGACCAGTTTCCCAGTCCCTGCCATCTCCACAGCATGATGCTGCCACCCCTATGCTTCACTGTGGGGATGGTGTTCTCGGGGTGATGAAAGGTGTTGGGTTTGCTCCAGACATAGCGTTTTCCTTGATGGCCAAAAAGCTCAATTTTAGTCTCATCTGACCAGAGTACCTTCTTCCATATGTTTGGGGAGTCTCCCACATGGCTTTTGGCGACCACCAAACTGTTTGCTTATTTATTTCTTTAAGCAATGGCTTTTTTCTCCAGCCCAGCTGGAGTGTACGGCTTAAAGTGGTCCTATGGACAGATACTCCAATCTCTGCTGTGGAGCTTTGCAGCTCCTTCAGGGTTATCTTTGGTCTCTTTGTTGCCTCTCTGATTAATGCCCTCCTTGCCTGGTCCGTGAGTTTTGGTGGGCGGCCCTCTCTTGGCAGGTTTGTTGTGGTGCCATATTCGTTCCATTTTTTAATAATGGATTTAATGGTGTTCCGTGGGATGTTCAAAGTTTCTGATATTTTTTATAACCCAACCCTGATCTGTACTTCTCCACAACTTTGTCCCTGACCTGTTTGGAGAGCTCCTTGGTCTTCATGGTGCCGCTTGCTTGGTGGTGCCCCTTGCTTAGTGGTGTTGCAGCCTTTCAGAACAGGTGTATATATACACTGAGATCATGTGACAGATCATGTGACACTTAAATAAATTCCACCTGAGTGCAATCTAACTAATTATGTGACTTCTGAAGGTAATTGGTTGCACCAGATCTTATTTAGGGGCTTCATAGCAAAGGGGATGAACACATATGCACGCACCACTTTTCCGTTATTTATTTTGTAGAATTTTATGAAACAAGTAATTTTTTTCTTTTCATTTCACCAATTTTGACTATTTTGTGTATGTCCTTTACATGAAATCCAAATAAAAATCATTTTAAATTACAGGTTGTAATGCAACAAAATAGGAAAAACACCAAGGGGGATGAATACTTTTGCAAGGCACTGTACACATTTTGTTGTGTTACAAAGTGCTATTAACATGTATTTAATTGTCAAAGTGGAAGAATCATTCTTACAAAATTATTTGATTTATGAAAAATCTAAAACGAATATATCTTAATTTGATAAGTATTCACCCCGAGTAATTACATTTCAGAAAAACCTTTGGCAGCGTTTACAGCTTTGAGTCTTTTTTGTTTGTGCAATATTTGCCCATTATTCTTTTTAAAAAATCTTCAAGCTCTGTTAAGTTGGTTGTTGATCATTGCTAGACAGCCATTTTCAAGTCTTGCCAAATATTTTCAAGCAGATTTAAGTCACAACTGTAACTAGGCCATTTAGGAACATTCAATGTCGTCTTACTAATCAACTCTAGTGTAGATTTGTGTTTTAGGTTATTGTCCTGCTGAAAGGTGAATTTGTCTCCCAGTGTCTGTTGGAAAGCAGACTGTACCAGGTTTTCCATTAAGATTTTGCCTTTGCTTAGCTCCATTTTGTTTGTTTTTATCCTGAAAAACTCCCAGTCCTTGCTGATGACAAGCATATCCATAACATGATGCAGAAACCACCATGAAAATAAATATGAAGAGTGGTATTCAGTCATGTGCTGTGTTGGATTTGCCCCACATTTTTTTTGCAGTATTACCTTAGTGCCTTGTTGCAAACAGGATGCATATTTTGGAATATTTTTTATTCTGTACATGCTTCCTTCTTTTCACTCTGTCAATTAGGTTAGTATTGTGGAATAACTACAATGTTGTTGATCCATCCTCAGTTGTTTTTCCTATCACATCCATTAAACTCTGTAACTGTTTTTCTAGTCACCATTGGCCTCATGGTGAAATCCCTGAGCAGTTTCTTTCCTCTCTGGCAAATGAGTTAAGAAGGACGCCTGTATCTTTGTAGTGACTGGGTGTATTGATACACCATCTAAAGTGTAATTAATAACTTCACCATGCTCAAAGGGATATTCAATGTCTGCTTTTTTTATTTTTATGAGGCATTGGAAAACCTCCCTGGTCTTTGTGGTTCAATCCACTACTCAAGTGAGGGACCTTACAGATAATTGTATGTGTGGGGTACATACAGTGTCTAGTCGGAAGTTTACATACACTTAGGTTAGAGTCATTAAAACTCGTTTTTCAACCACTCCACAAATTTCTTTTTAACAAACTATAGTTTTGGCAAGTCGGTTAGGACATCTACTTTGTTCATAACACAAGTAATTTTTCCAACAATTGTTTACAGACAGATTATTTCACTGTATCACAATTCCAGGAGGTCAGAAATGCGCATACACTAAGTTGACTGTGCCTTTAAACAGCTTGGAAGATTCCAGAAAATGATGTCATGGCATTAGAAGCTTCTGATAGGCTAATTGACATCATTTGAGTCAATTGGAGGTGTACCTGTGGATGCATTTCAAGGCCTACCTTCAAACTCAGTGCCTCTTTGCTTGACATCATGGGAAAATCAAAAGAAATCAGCCAAGACCTCAGAAAAATAATTGTAGACCTCCACAAGTCTGGTTCATCCTTGGGAGCAATTTCCAAACGCCTGAAGGTACCATGTTCATCTGTACAAACAATAGTACGCAGGTTTAAACACCATGGGGCCGTCATACCGCTCAGGAAGGAGACGCATTCTGTTTCCTAGAGATTAACGTACTTTGGTGCGAAAAGTGCAAATCAATCCCAGAACAACAGCAAAGGACCTTGTGAAGATGCTGGAGGAACCAGGTACAAAAGTATCTATATCCTCAGTAAAAACGAGTCCTATATCGAAGAAGAAGCAAGGAAGAAGCCATTGTTCCAAAACCGCCATAAAAAAGCCAGACTACAGTTTGCAACTGCACATGGGGACAAAGATCTTACTTTTTGGAGAAATGTCCTCTGGTCTGATGAAACAAAAATAGAACTGTTTGGCCATAATGACCATTGTTATGTTTGGAGGGAAAAGGGGGGAGGGCTTGCAAAACGAAGAAAACCATCCCAACCGTGAAGCACGGGAGTGGCAGCATCATGCTGTGGGGGTGCTTTGCTGCAGGAGGGACTGGTGCACTTCACAAAATAGATGGCATCACGAGGAAGGAAAATTATGTGGATATATTGAAGCAACAACTCAAGACATCAGTCAGGAAGTTAAGGCTTAGTCGCAAATGGGTCTTCCAAATGGACAATGACCCCAACCATTCTTCCAAAGTTGTGTTGAAAAATGGCTTAAGGACAACAGTCAAGGTATTGGAGTGGTCATCACAAAGCAATGACCTCAATCCTATAGAAAATGTGTGGGCAGAACTGAAAAAGCGTGTGTGAGCAAGGAGGCCTACAAACCTGACTCAGTTACACCAGCTCTGTCAGGCGGAATGGGCCAAAATTCACCCAACTTATCGTGGGAAACTTGTGGAAGGCTACCCGAAACGTTTGACCCAAGTTAAACAATTTGAAGGCAATGCTACCAAATACTAATTGAGTGTATGTAAACTTCTGACTAACTTCCCACTGGGAATGTGATGAAAGAAATAAAAGCTTAAATAAATTATTCTCTCTACTATTATTCTGACATTTCATATTCTTAAAATAAAGTGGTGATCCTAACTGACCTAAAACAAGGAATTTCTAAAAGGATTAAATGTCAGGAATTGTGAAAAACTGAGTTTAAATGTATTTGGCTAAGGTGTATGTAAACTTCCGACTTCAACTGTAGATGAGGTAGTCATTCAAAAATCAAGTTAAACACTATTATTGCACACAGAGTGAGTCCATGGAACTTATGTGAGTTGTTAAGCAAAGGTTTACTCCTAAACTTATTTAGGCTTGCCATAACAAAGGGGTTCAATACATTTCAGCTTTTCATTTTTATTAATTTATTTAAAAAAAAATTAAAAACATAATTCCACTTTGACATGATGGAATATTGTAAATAGGCCAATGACAAAAAATCTCAATTTAATCTATTTTAAATTCAGGCTGTAACACAACACAATGTGGAATAAGTCAAGGGGTGGGAATACTTTCTGAAGGTACTGTATATATATATAAATAATAGTTTTACTTAAACCACCCACGGGCCAGATTAGACCACCCCTGGTTTGTAGGGGATTGTCTAAATGAGGTTTGGAGCGGGGTGTGACTCACATGGCTGTCAAGGGGATTTGCTAAGAGAGGTTGGGGGCGGGGTGTGACTCACCTGGCTTGCAGGGGATTGGTTGCAGAGGCATGGTCATCTGGGTGTCGGAGGTGACAGAGAGTTGCTGGGTGTTTGGGTGGAAGGCTGGGATCATCACGTAGGGCATGTTCACCTGCTGAGACCAGGTCAGACAGAGGGCACAAGGTCAGTCACACCCAGAGTTACCCCAAAGTTACTTCAAAATTATGTTATAAAAATAGCATATCATTTATAAAAGGTCTCACCTGGATCTGCTGCTGAAGCAGGTTGATTTTGTGCTGCTGCTGGATCAGCTGCTGCTGCTGTTTGGCGATCTGAAATAAACCACACACATTGGTTGTGTTCCCCTGCTCAGACGTTGCATGCCTCAACCAATGGTTGGGTGCCACGTCATCGACTGACAGATTGCTATAACATATGATTAGCTACAAAATACCTATCCAGGCGTTTTAAGATCTGGCATGTGTCAGCAACGCCTGGGTAGAGGAACATGCCCATTAAAAACATATAGCCTAGTCCAGGTACACTCAGGTAAGACCAGGTAAACCCAGGTTAGGGGTCAGTGTGTGTTTTAGGGGTCAGCGGTCAGGGTCACCTGTTCCTGCTGCTGTCTGGCCAGCTCCATCTGCTGCTGTTGTTTCTCCAGAAGCAGGGCGGCCATGTTCCTCTGCTCAGAGTGGGCTCCCAGCAGCTGCTCCCTCAGACCACTCAGCTGATTGATCATCAACAACAACTGCAGCTCCTTCTCTGCCAGAGACTCTGGAGTGCCTGAGAGAGCGAGAGCGCAGGATTAGAGCAATATCATTTGTATTTGTTAATTGACAGCTAAGCACTGATCATCGTGTCACTAGCATACAAATGAACACCCTAGAGTTTATTGGAAAGGAGCATCAAGCTCATCACGTGCACTTTCACCATCCTGTAGCCTAAACTGTGCATGCTTTTCCAAGTCGCAGTGGGAGGACCACACAACATAACGAACAAATTGTCTGTCGACATTTATAAAATTGTACCGCCACTTTCTGTTTCCATCACACTTGTCATTATTTTTTTTTATACAGCATGACTTTACACGCATGAAAACTGTGGATAGAGAGAGAGAGATGAGTACAAACAGGATTATACATAGAGACAATTAGATATAGAGACAGGCAGGCAGGCAGAGACTGACATGCAGGCAGAGACAGGCAGGCAGGCAGGCAGGCAGGCAGAGACTGACAGGCAGGCAGAGACAGGCAGGCAGGCAGAGACTGACAGGCAGGCAGAGACTGACAGGCAGGCAGGCAGGCAGAGACTGACAGGCAGGCAGAGACAGGCAGGCAGGCTGAGACAGGCAGGCAGGCAGAGACTGACAGGCAGGCAGAGACAGGCAGGCAGAGACTGACAGGCAGGCAGAGACTGACAGGCAGGCAGAGACTGACAGGCAGGCAGGCAGGCAGAGACTGACAGGCAGGCAGAGACAGGCAGGCAGGCTGAGACAGGCAGGCAGGCAGAGACTGACAGGCAGGCAGAGACTGACAGGCAGGCAGAGACAGGCAGGCAGAGACTGACAGGCAGAGACTGACAGGCAGGCAGAGACTGACAGGCAGTCAGATACTGACATGCAGGCAGAGACAGGCAGGCAGGTAGAGACTGACAGGTAGGCAGAGACAGGCAGGCAGGCCGAGACTGACAGGCAGGCAGGCAGGCAGAGAGAGACAAGTAAGACAGAGCACTGATGGGCCAGTCAGGGGTGAGAGGTAAAGATGAGGGGTCAGGGGTTAAGGGTAAAGGGGTGAGGGGTCAGGGGTAAAGGGTCAGGGGTAAAGGGGTGAGAGCTCACCTTTCAAGTGGTTGCCTCCCAGGGAGCTTTTGTCCAGAAGCTTCTCCCTCCAGTCCACACTCAGCAGCTTCTCTATGGTGGGCATGACTGCCAACAGGACACAGGATATGGAGGAGTGTGTTACTTTTTGTTGTTGTTGATGTTGTTGTTCAGTCGCCATATTGTATGAACAGACAGAGTTAGATGGTGTGTGTGCATGCGTCTGGCGTGGTGCATGTTGAGTGAGTGAGTGAGTGACTGAATCAGTGTGTGAGTGCGTTTGTATGTGTGTGTGCTCGCACATGCGTTTGAATCAATGCATTCAGTTCAATAGTTCAAAACAAATCTCAAGGTCTACTACTTTGTAAGGATTTCAATAGGAAGGTACTTCGTGTAACCTCTCTCAAATAAGAAAAACAGCCATGTGAAATTCAATGCAATTCTGTAGCCAATGAATAGGAACACAAACTTGAGCACACAGAGCTAAGGCAAACTCCTCTAGCCTCCTCAGAGTCTTAATAAGATGCACTGTGAAAATCCATCACATTTAACTCTATCAATGTTCAGGAGAGATCTCCAAAGGGCAATGTAATGATCAGAAACATATTACACTGGGGAGCAGACGAGGTGTACCATACCTTCGCTGACAGTGGGGTGCATGTGTCCCTCTGGTCGGTGGTCGTACCCCCTGTTGCCCCCCTTCATCCCCACAGGACTCTGTCTGAGAAGCTGTTCCTTACCCGGAGAGCCCTCCTACCAAGGACAGGGAAAAACAGCGTTAAGGAGAAAACTTACTAGACCAATTGTCAGTCTGTACAGAAGGGGGCCGTTCGATCGCCATTTGTTCGCTTGCTGTCAGCGCGGTGTGTTATATGGACCACCCGCCGGTGCGTAACTGCCGGCCATCATTTTTGCCCATTTCTACATGCAGAATCGGTTTGTGCTTGTTTTGCAAATTACGGCCGGCAATCTGTTCAGAGTTGCTAAGTACTCTCGTCCGGCAGACGCTTGACAATCCTACTGTCTGTCAGTCTGTGCGTTTAGATCACAATCATATAGCTAACAAACTGTAGCAAGCCTGCCTTTGATAAGCATACTACAACCAGGGATCGAACCCACTACCCTGGCGTTACAAGCGCCATGCTCTACCAATTGAGCTACAGAGGACCACAGGATTAACAGGTTGAACAGCACACCTAGATAAACAAAATAATTGATTAAAATAATGAAATGGGAGGAGTTTCTCTCTTACTGATGGTGAGCGGGAGAGGGGAGGAGTCAGCTGTCTAGACTCCGGTCTCTCCATTGGCTGATGTCCTGACCAATCACAGGCAGGAGAGGAGTGCGGCTCAGCTTTGGCTCCTCCCCCTTCTCCTCCAGACTCCTCCTTCTCCTGCTTTACGCCGATGCCCACCATGCTGACATCACCGTTGGCATGGAGATGCAACGCTGGGGGACTGGGCTCAACCATTCTGGGGGGAAAAGGGAAAAATAGTACAGGTGAATAGATAGTCCATGGGAACATGTAGGGGGAAAGCAATGCAAACGCTGTTCTGCCCACATGCCTTACAAAGAGGCCGCACAACAACACACACTCCACTGACTGAGTGTCGCTTTGACTGCCCAACTCTGAACTTTACTGCACGTCTGGAGCTAACCACACACACACACACACACACAGACACACACTGTGATCTGTCTGTAATAGCTGTAATGAGACCATAAGCCTTTCCAGGTGTGACCATCTCTGAGTCTCTGAGCTTTAGGTGTGGGTGTGTATAGGGCCACTGCTTTGCATAGGGAACAGAGGACATACTGTGAACACACACACACACACACGTCAACTGTACCTTTAGCTTGAAATCCTAACTTCTAGTTTGGGAGACATTGTAGGTGTCAGGGAAAGTTAATCATGACAAGGTAAAGACTGCACATCTCACACACACACACACACACACACACACATACACACAAGCATAAAGAGACAGAGAAAAACAAAAGAGAGAAAGACAGAAAGAGAGAGATGGAGTGAAGTCAGGTTGAGAGGGCAGTTAGAGAGAGAGAGGATGAACCTTAATGAACTCTCCAACTTCAGCTGTGTTTTTTCCCCACCTCCGCTGCAGGAGGAAAGAAAAACACACCAGACAGGAGAACAAAACAAACAGAACACACAGGGCAAAAAGTGCACACACACACACATATATATATATATAAAGAGAGAGACAAAAGCCATTGTTAGACGGAGGGAACAAAGGAAGCCGGGACAATGGGCGAGAGACGGACAAAAGCTGCGAGCTGCAGGAAACAGTACAGATAACAATGCCAGCAGAATGTGTCGACCGACCCGGGAACAGAGGGGAAAATGCAGAGCGCATAGTGATTAGAGTTCCTCCCCCCGTTCACATTCTGTCTCTACACAAAGCCACCTGCCTGCCAGAGGCCAAGGCTCTAAACCTGTGTGTGTGAGTGAGTGAGTGAGTGAGTGAGTGAGTGAGTGAGTGAGTGAGTGAGTGAGTGAGTGAGTGAGTGAGTGAGTGAGTGAGTGAGTGAGTGAGTGAGTGAGTGAGTGAGTGAGTGAGTGAGTGAGTGAGGTGAGGTGAGAGTGAGAGTGAGAGTGAGAGTGAGAGTGAGAGTGAGAGTGAGAGAGAGAGAGAGAGAGAGAGAGAGAGAGAGAGAGAGAGAGATGAGAACTAATACATTCACCAATGGCTTTACAGAGCCTTTAATGTGTTGGACGGTGAACTCTAGTTCTCAACACCACAGATTACAAGCCATAGGGTGTATGTATATATGAGGGGGTGGGGATGAGCTTAATAAAGTCTGAACTTCCTGAACATAGAGGATGGGCAATAATGCCTGTGGCAACAACCTCCAGAATCCACTCAAGTCCCCTCCCTCTGCACACCTCAAACACTCTGTTCATTTGACTGTTCCTAATGTTTAAGGAGTGATGATGGTTCCCTGTGGGGGGTGTTGGTGGCAGGAAGTGTGAGAGAGTTTTGGGGGGGTATTTTATTAGGATCCCCATTAACTGTTGCGATAGCAGCAGCTACTCTTCCTGGGGTCCACACAAAACATGAAACATGAAATAATACATTTTTACATTTACATTTTAGTCATTTAGCAGACGCTCTTATCCAGAGCGACTTACAGTTAGTGAGTGCATACATTTTTCATACTGGCCCCCCGTGGGAATCGATCCCACAACCTTGGCGTTGCAAGCACCATGCTCTACCAACTGAGCTACAGGAGTACAGAACATTAATAGACAGGAACAGCTCAAGGACAGAACAACATACATTTTAAACATCACACATCGCCTACATATACACTACCAGTCAAAAATGTGGACACACCTACTCATTACAGGGTTTTTCTTTATTTTTACTATTTTTTACATTGTAGAATAATAGTAAAGACATCAAAACTATGAAATAACACATATGGAATCATGTAATAACCAAAAAAGTGTTAAACAAATCTAAATATATTTTATATTTGAGATTCTTCAAATAGCCACGCTTTGCCTTGATGACAGCTTTGCATACTCTTGGCATTCTCTCAACCAGCTAAATGAGGTAGTTACCTGGAATGCTTTTCAATTAACAGGTGTGCCTTCTTAAAAGTTAATTTGTGTAATTTCTTTCCTTCTTAATGCGTTTGAGCCAATCAGTTGTGTTGTGACAAGGGGGGGGGACATGACGGTCAGTCAATATGGAATATTTCAAGAACTTTGAAAGTTTCTTCAAGTGCAATCGCAAAAACCATCAAGCGCTATGATGAAACTGGCTCTCATGAGGACCGCCACAGGAATGGAAGACCCAGAGTTACCTCTGCTGCAGAGGATAAGTTCATTAGAGTTACTAGCCTCAGAAATTGCAGCCCAAATAAATGCTTCACACAGTTCAAGTCACAGACACATCTCATCATCAACTGTTCAGAGGGGAATGTGTGAGTCAGGCCTTCATGGTCGAATTGTTGCAAAGAAACAACTACTAAAGGACACCAATAAGAAGAAGAGACCTGCTTGGGCCAAGAAACAGGAGCAATGGACATTACATTTACATTTTTTACATTTTAGTCATTTAGCAGACGCTCTTATCCAGAGCGACTTACAGTTAGTGAGTACATACATTATTTTATTTTTCATTCTGGCCCCCCGTGGGAATCGAACCCACAACCCTGGCGTTGCAAACGCCATGCTCTACCAACTGAGCTACATCCCTGCCGGCCATTCCCTCCCCTACCCTGGACGACTCTGGGCCAATTGTGCAACGCCCCATGGGTCTCCCGGTCGCGGCCGGCTACGACAGAGCCTGGATTCGAACCAGGATCTCTAGTGGCACAGCTAGCACTGCGATGCAGTGCCTTAGACCACTGCGCCACATTAGACCGGTGGAAATTTGTCCTTTGGTCTGGAGTCCAAATTTGAGATTTTTGGTTCCATCCGCTGTGTCTTTGTGAGACGCAGTGTGGGTGAACGGATGATTTCCGCATGTGTAGTTCCCAACGTAAAACATGGAGGAGGAGGTGTTATTGTGTGGGGGTGCTTTGCTGGTGACACTGTTTATGATTTATTTAGAATTCAAGGCACACTTAACCAGCATGGCTACCACAGCATTCTGCAGCAATACGCCATCCCATCTGGTTTGGGCTTAGTGGGACTATCATTTGTTTTTCAATAGGACAATGACCCAACACACCTCCAGGCTGTGTAAGGGCTATTTTACCAAGAAGGAGAGTGATGGAGTGCTGCATCAGATGACCTGGCCTCCACAATCCCCCGACCTCAACCCAATTGAGATGGTTTGGGATGAGTCGGACGGCAGAGTGAAGGAAAGCAGCCAACAAGTGCTCAGCATATGTGGGAACTCCTTCAAGACTGTTGGAAAAGCATTCCAGGTGAAGCTGGTTGAGAGAATGTCAAGAGTGTGCAAAGCGGTCATCAAGGGTGGCTATTTGAAGAATCTCAAATATAAAATATATTTTGATTTGTTTAACACTTTTTTGATTCCATATGTGTTATTTCATTATTCTACAATGTAGAAAATCATAAAAATAAAGAAAAACCCTTGAATGAGTAGGTGTGTCCAAACTTTTGACTGGTACTATATATATGAGTACCTTACACACAAAATATCTAGGTAAATAGGGGAGAGGCGTTGCTTTATCTGTTTTTTTAAACCAGGTTTGCTGTTCACTTGAGCAGTCTGAGATGGAAGGGAATTCCATGAAATCATGGCTCTATATCAGGGATCATCAACTAGATTCAGCCGCGGGCCGATCTTTTCTTGAGTGGATGGTCAGGGGGCCGGAACATAATTGCAAATAATTTGTAGAAGCCCAAACAGATATAATATTTGACTAAAACATAGTCATTTCAAACCTTGATTACATTTGTATACAATCACGTGTCTTTCTATTATGCGTGGGAATACTTGGGAACAGATTTAAATAACTTGGAGCTGATTTCCTGGTGTTTTTACAGTCTTACAATAAATTTGCACAGTTGGGCCGCCAGTTGGGGAATCCTGCTCTATATAATACTGTACGTTTTCTTGAATTTGTTCTGGATTTGGGGACTGTGAAAAGACCCCTGGTGGCATGTCTGGTGGGGTAAGTGTGTGTCAGTGCTGTGGGTAAGTTGACTATGAAAACAATTTGGAATTTTCAACAAATTAAAAACAAGAAGTGATGCAGTGAGCCTCTCCTTTACTTTTAGCCAAGTGAGACTGGCATGTAATCCCAACCTGTTCACCGGACGTGCTACTGGTCCAGTTTCTGCTGTTCTGCCTGCAGCTATGGAACCCTGACCTGTTCACTGTTCGTGCTACTCCGCACCTACTGTCTCGACCTCTGAATGCTCGGTTATGAAAAGCCAACTGACATTTACTCCTGAGGTGCTGACTTGTTGCACCCTCTATAACCACTGTGATTATTATTTGACCCTGCTGGTCATCTATGAACGTTTGAACATCTTGAAGAAAGATCTGGCCTTAATGGCCATGTACTCTTATAATCTCCACCAGCACAGCCAGAAGAGGAATGGCCACCCCTCAGAGCCTGGTTCCTCTCTAGGTTTCTTCTTAGATTCCAGCCTTTCTAGGGAGTTTTTCCTAGCCACCATGCTTCTACATCTGCATTGCTTGCTCTATGGGGTTTTAGGCTCGGTTTCTGTATAAACACTTTGTGACAACTGCTGATGTAAAAGGGGCATTATAAATACATTTGATTGATTGACTGATGCATAGTATTGATATTAGCCCTCTGAACACAGTGAAGAGTAGGACATGCCGCTCTGTTCTGGGCCAGCTGCAGTTTTTCTAGGTCCTTCTTTGCAGCACCTGACCATATAACTGGTCACCACTCTCTCTCTGTGTCCACGGACACAAAGGCATGCCCAGAATGAATCTGACTCAGTTACAGACCTGCTGACAGCCTGGTATGCATTAAGGTGTGTGTGGAGGTTTTCTGGGATTGAGGTCCGGGGTCCATATCTAATCTTAGAGTTAAACAATGCTGTAGAGTCACAGCTCAGACAATGCTAGGGCTTGCCTCGTCTCGGGCCTCCAGAGCTTATCAATGCTCTCCACACAAATCCCATGTAGAATTGTAAAGTGTGCCACCCACCATCGCAGATTGTTCTGAAATCATTTATGTAGTTAGAAACAGATAAGACTAGCAGGGGGAAAAAACATCACCAGATTCACAGGGAATACATTACATAGGATGAAGAAGCAATACTCTAAGCAGCAGCTCCATACTACTTGTCAGACAGAAATATGATACGGTATACTGGTTGTTGGGGTGGGATTGGCGCAGTGGAGGCTCCTCAGAGGAGGAAGGGGAGGACCATCCTCCTCAGTGAATTTCATAAAAATTGTAAAACAAAGTTATACTTTTTAGATAAAACTATACTACAAATATTCACGTCACCAAATAATTGGTTAAAACACACTGTTTTGCAATGAAGCTCTACAGTAGCATCAACAGCACTCTTTAGGGTAGCACCATGGTGTAGCCGGAGGACAGCTAGCTTCCGTACTCCTCTGTACATTGACTTCAATACAAAACCTAGGAGACTCATTGTTCTCACCCCCTTCCAAAGACTTACACAGTAATTATGACAACTTCCGGAGGAAGTCCTCCAACCTATCAGAGTTTTTGCAGCATGAACTGATATGTTGTCCACCCAATCAAAGGATCAGAGAATGAATCTAGTACTGAAAGCATAAGCTACATCTAGCTAGCACTGCAGTGCATCAAATGTGGTGAGTATTTGACTCAAAGGGAGAGAGAGAGAGAATAGTTTAACAGTTTTGAAGAAATTACAGTGCCTTGCAAAAGTATTCATCCCCCTTGGCGTTTTTCCTATTTTGTTGCATTACAACCTGTAATTGAAATGGATTTTTATTTGGATTTCATGTAATGGACATACACAAAATAGTCCAAATTGGTGAAGTGAAAATAAAAAAATAACTTCTTTAAAAAGATTCTACAAAATAAATTCAGGAAAAGTGGTGCGTGCATATGTATTCACCCCCTTTGCTATGAAGCCCCTAAATAAGATCTGGTGCAACCAATTATCTTCAGAAGTCACATAATCAGTTAAATAAAGTCCACCTGTGTGCAATCTAAGTGTCACATGATCTGTCACATGACCTCAGTATAAATACACCTGTTCTGAAAGGCCCCAGAGTCTACAACACCACTAAGCAAGGGGCACCACCAAGCAAGAGGCACCATGAAGACCAAGGAGCTCTCCAAACAGGTCGGGACAAAGTTGTGGAGAAGTACAGATCATGGTTGGGTTATAAAAAAATATCAGAAACTAGGACCACTTTAAGCCGTACACTCCACAGAGCTGGGCTTTATGGAAGAGTGGCCAGAGAAAGCCATTGCTTAAATAAATAATTTGGTGTTCGTCAAAAACAATGTTGGGGACTCCCCAAACATATGGAAGATGGTACTCTGGTCAGATGAGACTAAAATTGAGCTTTTTGGCCATCAAGGAAAACGCTATGTCTGGCGCAAACCCAACACCTCTCATCCCCCCGAGAACACCATCCCCACGTGAAGCATGTTGGTGGCAGCATCATGCTGTGGGGATGTTTTTCCATCAGGACTGGGAAACTGGTCAGAATTGAAGGAATGATGGATGGTGCTAAATACAGGGAAATTCTTGAGGAAAACCTGTTTCAGTCTTCCAGAAATTTGAGACTGGGACGGAGGTTCACCTTCCAGCAGGACAATGACCCTAAGCATACTGCTAAAGCAACACTGGAGTGGTTTAAGGGGAAACATTTAAATGTCTTGGAATGGCCTAGTCAAAGCCCAGACTTCAATCCAATGGAGAATCTGTGGTATGACTTAAAGATTGCTGTACACCAGCGGAACCCATCCAACTTGAAGGAACTGGAGAAGTTTTGCCTTGAAGAATGGGCAAAAATCCAAATGGCTAGATGTTCGAAGCTTGCAGCTGTAATTGCTGCAAAAGGTGGCTCTACAAAGTATTGACTTTGGGGGGGGTGAATAGTTACAGTGGTGGAAAAAAGTTTTAGTCAGCCACCAATTGTGTAAGTTCTCCCACTTAAAAAGATGAGAGAGGCCTGTAATTTTCATCATAGGTACACGTCAACTATGACAGACAAAATGAGAAAAGAAAAATCCAGAAAATCACATTGTAGGATTTTTTATGAATTTATTTGCAAATTATGGTGGAATGTAAGTATTTGGTCACCTACAAACAAGCAAGATTTCTGGCTCTCACAGACCTGTAACTTCTTCTTTAAGAGGCTCCTCTGTCCTCCACTCGTTACCTGTATTAATGGCACCTGTTTGAACTTGTTATCAGTATAAAAGACACCTGTCCACAACTTCAAACAGTCACACTCCAAACTCCACTATGGCCAAGACCAAAGAGCTGTCAAAGGACACCAGAAACAAAATTGTAGACCTGCACCAGGCTGGGAAGACTGAATCTGCAATAGGTAAGCAGCTTGGTTTGAAGAAATCAACTGTGGGAGCAATTATTAGGAAATGGAAGACATACAAGACCACTGATAATCTCCCTCGATCTGGGGCTCCACGCAAGATCTCACCCCGTGGGGTCAAAATGATCACAAGAACGGTGAGCAAAAATCCCAGAACCACACGGGGGGACCTAGTGAATGACCTGCAGAGAGCTGGGACCAAAGTAACAAAGCCTACCATCAGTAACACACTACGCCGCCAGGGACTCAAATCCTGCAGTGCCAGACGTGTCCCCCTGCTTAAGCCAGTACATGTCCAGGCCCGTCTGAAGTTTGCTAGAGTGCATTTGGATGATCCAGAAGAGGATTGGGAGAATGTCATATGGTCAGATGAAACCAAAATAGAACTTTTTGGTAAAAACTCAACTCGTCGTGTTTGGAGGACAAAGAATGCTGAGTTGCATCCAAAGAACACCATACCTACTGTGAAGCATAGGGGGTGGAAACATCATGCTTTGGGGCTGTTTTTTCTGCAAAGGGACCAGGACGACTGAACCGTGTAAAGGAAAGAATGAATGGGGCCATGTATCGTGAGATTTTGAGTGAAAACCTCCTTCCATCAGCAAGGGCATTGAAGATGAAACGTGGCTGGGTCTTTCAGCATGACAATGATCCCAAACACACCGCCCGGGCAACGAAGGAGTGGCTTCGTAAGAAGCATTTCAAGGTCCTGGAGTGGCCTAGCCAGTCTCCAGATCTCAACCCCATAGAAAATCTTTGGAGGGAGTTGAAAGTCCGTGTTGCCCAGCGAAAGCCCCAAAACATCACTGCTCTAGAGGAGATCTGCATGGAGGAATGGGCCAAAATACCAGCAACAGTGTGTGAAAACCTTGTGAAAACTTACAGAAAACGTTTGACCTGTGTCATTGCCAACAAAGGGTATATAACAAAGTATTGAGAAACTTTTGTTATTGACCAAATACTTATTTTCCACCATAATTTGCAAATAAATGCATTAACAATCCTACAATGTGATTTTCAGGATTTTTTTTTCTCATTTTGTCTGTCATAGTTGACGTGTACCTATGATGAAAATTACAGGCCTCTCTCATCTTTTTAAATGGGAGAACTTGCACAATTGGTGGCTGACTAAATACTTTTTTCCCCCACTGTATACACGCTCAAGTTCAGTTTTTTAGTCTTATTTCTTGTTTGTTTCACAATAAAAAATATTTTGCATCTTCAAAGTGGTAGGCATGTTGTGTAAATCAAATGATACAAACCCCCAAAAAATCCATTTTAATTCTAGGTTGTAAAGGCAACAAAATAGGAAAACTGCCAAGGGGAGGTGAATACTTTCACAAGCCACTGTAATTTCTTCAAAAATGAAGGAGAAGCAAGAGAGAGAGTGTCATTTTTTGAACTTTAAGTTTCACTTACTTAGCTAGCAAATGCAGCTAGCTAGTTTAGCCTACTCAAACAGATGGATGCTATGTTAGCTAGCTGGCTGACTACCCAACACAACATTGGTACTCTTCCAAGTTAAGGTAAGCTTTTGGTTTTACAAATGTATTGCCACCGGGGCCTCCCGGTGTAACTGCTAAACTGTTTACTGACTATGCACTGTAACGTTACTGCATGATTGTAGCGGGTTTACTAGCGTGCTATTTCTATTAGCTATGTTGACTATGACGTTACTTTAGCTAATATGGTGACAACAATGTAGGCTGTGTGTAGCGGTTATGACATGGTTTGGCATGAAAAGGTT
Source organism: Coregonus clupeaformis (assembly GCF_020615455.1). Taxonomy (NCBI): domain Eukaryota; kingdom Metazoa; phylum Chordata; class Actinopteri; order Salmoniformes; family Salmonidae; genus Coregonus; species Coregonus clupeaformis. The sequence goes on along the minus strand of NC_059203.1, from coordinate 53,692,622 downwards.
TTTGCACCTGGTCACATACAGCTGATGTGTTGTGCATTGAAGTCCACAAACGAAGGGAAAAGGTAAGAGGAGGAGAGAAGGAATACAACGTGGCTGCTATGAAAGTAAACTGTCTTTACGTGCGATCAGGGGTGTATTCATTCCGCCGATTCTGTTGAAAACGTTTCTTAAACGGAAGCAAACGGAACGAAATGGGGATAAACTTACCTGAATTAGTCCAATAGAAACTCTCGTTTGCAACTGTTGGACTAATGATTACACCCTAGATCAGCTAGATGCAGGCAAGAGTGTGCAAGGCGGTATTGAATGTGTCACTGTCTGTCCACTTCAAATTTCTCTCGACCTGTGTGCATATACGTTGTAAACTTTTATTCATAGGCTAGGATGTAGCAACCTCATGATGGGTATAGGGAAAATTTGAGTACCATGTAGTAGCCTAAACGTATCGATGTTACATTGAACTGGGTGAATGGAATATGAATGACAGTCATCCAATATGCTGTAATAGAAATAAGACCACGCTCATAAAAAACCCCAAAGAATCCTCCCTCATCATAAACGGCACCGACTGCCACTGGATTTGCGTAAGGTGTTTGGGGGTCCATGGGTGGCTTTTTATCATTTTATTTGATTCCTCATGTCTTACTCGTTGTTAGGAAGAATTATGTTCCAAATCAGATGTTAGGTACTATATTTATTGAAGATTATATGAATCCTATAAATTTAAATGGTCAATTTGGGTGCAATCAATTAGGCCTAATCTCTCAGACATCAAATTAAATTAACAAAATAATGTTTCATAAATGCTAATCTTATCTGTTTCTAACTACAGAAATGATTTCAGAACCATCTGAGATGGTGGGTGTAACAAACATAAATTGTATTATTATAGAACACAGCAGTTAGCTGACCGCAGCCCTTCATAACACAGCAAACCTTACAACTACCATAGACCTGACCACAGATCGATTCTATGAGCCTCACCACAAAGACTCCTGGTAAATTCAGTAGCTTGGGACTGTCATGACATCATACACTAATAAACTGGAGCATGTATTTAAAATGAACAATTCAAAACAATTAAATCAATTTGGGACAGTATTGCAGTTCAACAGAGTTTGCACTTTTCTAAAGTGCAGCAACAAAATACATTTCCAAGACTGTTGCAGTCAACTCAGAGACAGGTGAAAGCAACATCCACTACATTGCCTTCACCAATCCAGTCATGTGCAGATCAGTGATTCCTTCTAGGAAAGGAGGGAGGAAGGATGAGAGTGGATGGAAGAAAGGGAGGGAGCGCATCTAAACCTCAGAGATAAGATCAGCACTGAGTCTTTGAGCTGTGACACCTCTGAAATCGAACTCTTCCCACGATGCACTAAAAAGTCAACACAAAAGATTCAGTTACCAAACATGTTGTAATGTGTAAACCCAACATCTCACCACAGGGCATCTGCAATGCAAAGGCATTCGGTTGTTCTCCCTCTATCTTTAGTTAGGGGGGAGCTGAGCCAGAGAGAGAGCTGAGCCAGAGAGAGAGCGCTGAGCCAGTTCCATGCAAGTACACAATGGCTGATCAAGTGGCTGAATTATTTTAATAAACACTGCCATGGTGAACTCTGAGACTGACAGCTCTAAAGACAGAAGCTCTGCAGGGACTCCTCAGGGCAGAGAGAGACACTCAAACACAGAGAACTGGTGGAAGAAACGTTTCCAAACTGTTTGTCTAACTTCCAAACTGTTTGTCTAAAGTTGTGTTAAGTTGTCCCAAGCCTTTAAGTACCTAAGGCTGGATACAATCAAACCTGCTTTAGGAATGTTTAAATGCTCTAGCAAAGTTAGCATGTTGACGTGCAATTGTTCTGTAGCCCAGCGTGGTTGGTTCCCTTATACCCAGGGGCCTGGCACAGTGGCAGGTGAGTCTGGCGATGCCAACATTAAAGCCTGATCGGTGGCTGGGACACAACCCTTTTGAAAATAACAGGTGCACCATAGCACAGCTGCAGACGCTTAGTGGGACTCTAGTCCCATGGTCCTCCCTGGGAGAATGAAGTTATGAAACCCCTGTAGAGCCATTCACTCTGCCTAATGTTTAATAACACTTTTTTACACAGTCATATCTCAGTTAGTGTTACTGTTAATATGGTAATAATGGCAATAACTTCACACTAAATTGTATTTTGTGGTGCTGGTTAATCTGAATCCCAAACAAAACAAAAAGGTAAGGTCATTGTTAATTAACCATTTTACCATGAAATGTCTATATTTCCACACCAGCTAAACAATGCAGTACAATACATCATAGCAAGTCTTTAACGACAACCCTAGAGAAACAAGCAGTCGGTCACTTACCATTTAGGACCCAATCAGAGAGAAACGGAGAGGAAGGGGTTGTGAAGGGGAGAGTAAGGTTACGGAGAGGTACCTCTTAGGTGTGGTGAGTGTGGAGGTCCACAGACCCAGAGGACCCCTCCACGGCAGAGCACTGGTGATGCTGAAACACGTCATGTTCTTTCAGGCACAGAATAGCCATCTAACTCTCTCTCAGGACAGGACAGCACAAAGCCACTCTGCAGACTGAACTCTCTCTGTGACTTCTCTCTCTTTCTATGTTTCCTTCCAACTCTCTTCCTAACTCTTTCTCTCTAGCTCCATCCCTGTCTCTCTATATCCCTCTAACCATCTCTTACTTCCTCTCCCTCTATCCCTCCTCCCTCTCCATGTTCACGTTCTTTGAGCCAAACAAGCAAATAATTTGCATCATATATGTTTTGCCCTTGTGACCATATCTAGAACATGAATGTATGATAAGGATCAAATAGCTGGACCCACAGGTGTGATCTAGGTGTGTGATACATCGCTGGGATGTCCAGGAGCACATAACTACTAACAATGCCACCTTTATGCTTTATGGGGGTTTCTTGGCCGCCTGCCTGAAACGGGAACACCATAAATTAGGGAAAGAGAGGACATTCAAATATAGCACAGGGGCTGGGCTAGAAACAATATGTTAATGAAAAGAGTATATATTGTATCTGTTCAACGTTTTCTGCTCCCAAGCAGTATTTTTTAATTGACCTGAGCAACATGTGTGTTGACACAGAGTTTAGTAAGACGATATGATTGTATATGGTTGTATAACTGATTCAAATAAAGATCACACTCGGCTCGGGAGCAGCAAACAGCGATCGGACGGACATTCACTCTCCTTTCATTGGTGATACAAAAGATTCCATCTGCTTCTCTCCATGCCACATAATGCAGTGGATTAACACAGACTGACTGGAGCTGTGGATTCAACCCCACTGTGGATGCTGGATCTCACTGAAGATGACCATCAATTAGTATCTGCCTTGTTAAATGCCACCAATTAACTGAAAGACACTTTGAATCACTCATTTAGAGATTTTCTCAGAAAAATATATGACAAATGCCATCCCTTTAAAATAGTTACCAAGAATATTTTAAATAGTTTAACTTGGGCTAATTAATTAAGTTGAGATGAAGACCTGGATCCACAGTGGGTTCCCAGGAACATGTTCCTCTCTCAGTCCCCCCTGGCTCATAGACAGCCTTAGGCCCAGACCATGTGTCAGGTGTTTAGTATAATAAGCCTTGTGGTGAGAGAACAACTCAACACATACATGTGCCTGTCATGATGACCCCGACATTCGGCGGCTACTGTGTGTCTGTCTATATTTGATATTAGATTTTTATGGAGGCGGAGGGGTTGGTAAGATGACAGAAACTCAATCTGATACAGTGTTGCGGATGGCATGGTTGTTTCTCTTATAGTGTTCTGCCGGACAACATTTATCTCTCTCACACACGTACGTACGCACACATACACGCGCTTGCTTTCTGCCTCAGAATGGGTAGGGTCTGAAGCAGGTTTCTTGTGCTGTGTTGCTGACTGTGTCTCATTAGGAACTGAGCTCTCAGGGCAACACATACAAAAGCTTTCCTACCCTTCCTCTCCTCGTCCTCTGTTCTCCTGGCTGAACCCAGGGGGCTACACAATGGCTACACAATACACTCACACAGACAACAGACTCATTCACTTTCTCTCACACACACACACACACACACACACACACAGGCCCTGCACCGTGAGGAGTTGTAAAGTGTGATACGGCCAGAGGAGAGCTAGCTGATGTTGAATTAGTGTTGTTCTCTGTGGTTGATGGCCAGATCTCACCACAAAAAGAGCAGTGTTGGGAACTCAAGGATACACCGGTAAAAATCACTATTTTTCCATGTGGAGCACAGGGACAGCCCCAAGACATCCCCCTCTGTCTCGCCCCACACACACACAAAACTAATACAAATTACTTGGTAGTATATTCCACTTCACTTTTAACATGTCAAACTTACACACACTGATGCCACTGACATGTTTTACATTTTACATTTTAGTCATTTAGCAGACGCTCTTATCCAGAGCTGTCAGGGTTGAGTGTAGAGGTGGTGTAGAATCAGGCGCAGGACACACAGAGGTTACGAACAGCGACTTTAGTAAAGTCCAAAATGAGCCAAACACGGCAACAGGCTACAGGCGAACTTTACGCACAACAGTAAAGTATGCTAAGGCGCACAAAGTGCGGAACTCTCTCTCAAAACACAAAATACAGAGAGAACAGAAAATGTCGAACTAGCACACAACGTGACACGGAAACAATTACACACAACACCTGACCAAACTCAAGAGAACTAAATAGGACACCTAATAAACACTAATAAGGAACAGGTGTAGCAACACAGACAAAACCAATCAAACATAGAAACATAGAACGGTGGCAGCTAGTACTCCGGAGACGACGACCGCCGAAGCCTGCCCGAACAAGGAGAAGGAGCAGCCTCGGCCGAAACCGTGACAAGAGCGACTTACAGTTAGTGAGTGCATACATTTTTCATACTGGCCCCCCGTGGGAAACGAACCCACAACCCTGGCATTGCAAGCACCATGCTCTACCAACTGAGCTACAGGAGGCCCATGTTCACTTTGTTAAAGATGCACTATGCAGAAATCGCTCTGCCATTTCCTGGTTGTTAAAATTAGAATAGTTTAGAACAAATGTCAGTATAGTGTAGAGAATCATTTTACTATCTAAACCGCTGGGAAATATATGTTTCATAACCAGAAAGACTATTTTCAGTAAAAGAAGCAAAAACTGAAAGTATTCAAACCCCTTCCCTTTTTCCACATTTTGTTACGTTGCAGCCTTACTCTAAAAAGGCATACATAATTTTTTCCCCTCATCAATCTACAAACAATACCCCATAATGACAAAGCGAAAACAGGTTTTTAGAAATATTTGCTCATTTATAAATAAAGAAAAACTGAAATACCTTATTTACATAAGTATTCAGACCCTTTGCTATGAGACTCGAAATTGAGCTCAGGTGCATCCTGTTTCCATTGATCATCCTTGAGATGTTTCTACAACTTGATTGGAGTCCACGTGTGGTAAATTCAATTGATTGGACATGATTTGGAAAGGTACACACCGGTCTATATAAGGTCCCACAGTTGACAGTGCATGTCAGAGCAAAAACCAAGCCATGAGGTCGAAGGAATTGTCCGTAGAGATCCGAGACAGGATTGTGTCGAGGCACAGATCTGGAGAAGGGTACCAACACATTTCTGCAGCATTGAAGGTCCAAGAACACAGTGGCCTCCAAGACTCTTCCTAGAGCTGGCCGCCCGGCCAAACTGAGCAATCAGGGGAGAAGGGCCTTGGTCAGGGAGGTGACCAAGAACCCGATGGTCACTCCGACAGAGCTCCAGAGTTCCTCTGTGGAGATGGGAGAACCTTCCAGAAGGACAACCATCTCGGCAGCACTCCACCAATCAGGCCTTTATGGTAGAGTGGCCAGACGGAAGCCACTCCTCAGTAAAAGGCACATGACAGCCCACTTGGAGTTTGCCAAAAGGCACCTAAAGGACTCTCAGACCATGAGAAACAAAATTCTCTGGTCTGATGAAACCAAGATTGAACTATTTGGCCTAAATGCCAAGCATCACGTCTGGAGGTAACCTGGCACCATCCCTACGGTGAAGCATGGTGGCAGCATCATGCTGTGGGGATGTTTTTCAGCAGCAGGGACTGGGAGACTAGTCAGGATTGAAGATGAACGGAGCAAAGTACAGTGTTCCTTGATGAAAACCTGCTCCAGAGCACCCAGGACCTCAGACTGGGGTGAAGGTTCACCTTCCAACAGGACAACGACCGTAAGCACACAGCCAAGACAACACAGGAGTGGCTTCGGGACAAGTCTCTGAATGTCCTTGAGTGGTCCAGCCAGAGCTCGGACTTTAGCCTGATCAAACATCTCTCAAGAGACCTAGAAATAGTTGTGCTGCAACGCTCCCCATCCAACCTGACAGAGCTTGAGAGGATCTGCAGAGAAGAATGGGAGAAACTCCCCAAATACAGGTGTGCCAAGCTTGTAGCGTCATACCCAACAAGACTCGAGGCTGTAATCGCTGCCACAGGTGCTTCAACAAAGTACTGAGTAAAGGGTCTGAATACTTATGTAAATGTCATATTTCTAAAATCCAGTTTTTGCATTGTCATTATGGGGTATTGTGTGTAGATTGATGAGGGGGAAAAAACAATTTAATCCATTTTAGAATAAGGCTGTAACGTAACAAAATGTAGTATGAATACTTTCCGAATGCACTGTAAGAACAAGAAGCTTAGAAATAAACGCACATAGAACAGATCTACCGCTTCTTAGACTTGCTTTCAATGAGAATGATTGATCTCAAACTCACATTGATGTGAATTTGGTCAGGTCGCCCAAAAAGTTACATATTGCAGTTTTAATTATATAAAACTACAGTTTGAGCGCCCTGCTCTCCTTTTGCGGTCTCCCTTTTCTTTCTCTGTGTTCTCTCTCTTTCTCTGTGTCCTCTCTTCTTTCTCTGTGTCCTCTCTTCTTTCTCTGTGTCCTCTCTTCTTTCTCTGTGTCCTCTCTTCTTTCTCTGTGTCCTCTCTTCTTTCTCTGTGTCCTCTCTCTGCTTTCTCTCTGAGCAAGCTTTCTAAATAAGACGTATAAATAGGCTGATGACACAACCACACTTTTCACAAAAAGAGAGAAAGGAGAGAAAATAAGAGAAAGGGACTCTGGCTCTGGCGCAGCGGCTCCTTTCTTCTGCTTTTCAGAAATGCAGGTTAAAAAGCAGCCTCTTTCTTTTCATCTGCTCTCCCCAGCTCTCTCAGACTCAGGAACAGGCAATGTATTGTGGTTGATAGAAAAGGATACTGTGGCATTTATCAGAGAGGAGGAAAAGAAAGACCAAACATACTCCCAATAAAGAGAAAGAATAAGAGAAGGGGAAGAAAGGATGTGTATGAAGGGCCCCTTTTCGCAGAAACCCCACCCCCTCCACCCCCTGCCCCTTCAGGCTAACTCAGACAAAAGGGGCAGGCCCACACAATGAGATGTCTCCTTTACCTCCGGCACACTTTATATCCAAGCCCCATTCAGGACCACTACTTTAGGGCACCCACTTGTGCACAGAGCATATGTGGCTGAGAGAGGGTGTGGGTGTATAGGTCCCTGTTTGCTGATGGCCTTATAGACTGACAGACCATGGCTCTGAGGTGTTGTCATGGAGATTTCTTTATGCAGTAAGGACAACATCAGGTGATTCTAAAGAAGGCACCGATTTTACAGTTGAAGTCAGAAGTTTACATACACTTAGGTTGGAGTCATTAAAACTTGTTTTTCAACCACTCCACACATTTCTTGTTAACAAACTACAGTTTTGGCAAGTCGGTTAGGACACAGATTATTTCACTTATAATTCACTGTATCACAATTCCAGTGGGTCAGAAATGTACATACACTAAGTTGACTGTGCCTTTAAACAGCTTGGAAAATTCCAGAAAATGATGTCATGGCTTTAGAAGCTTCTGATAGGCTAATTGACATAATTTGAGTCAATTGGAGGTGTACCTGTGGATGCATTTCAAGGCCTACCTTCAAACTCAGTGCCTCTTTGCTTGACATCATGGGAAAATCAAAAGAAAATCAGCCAAGACCTCAGAAAAAGTATTGTAGTCTGGTTCATCCTTGGGAGCAATTTCCAAACGACTGAAGGTACCACGTTCATCTGTACAAACAATAGTACGCAAGTATAAACACCATGGGACCACGCAGCCGTCATACCGCTCAGGAAGGAGACGCTTTCTGTCTCCTAGAGATAAACGTACTTTGGTGCGAAAAAAGTGCAAATCAATTCCAGAACAACAGCAAAGGACCTTGTGAAGATGCTGGAGGAAACAGGTACAAAAGTATCTATATCCACAGTAAAACGAGTCCTATAACGACATAACCTGAAAGGCCGCTCAGCAAGGAAGAAGCCACTGCTCCAAAACCTCCATAAAAAAGCCAGACTACAGTTTGCAACTGCACATGGGGACAAAGATCTTACTTTTTGGAGAAATGTCCTCTGGTCTGATGAAACAAAAATAGAACTGTTTGGCCATAATGACCATCGTTATGTTTGGAGGAAAAGGGGGGGAGGGCTTGCAAAATGAACACCATCCCAACCGTGAAGCACGGGGGTGGCAGCATCATGCTGTGGGGGTGCTTTGCTGCAGGAGGGACTGGTGCACTTCACAAAATAGATGGCATCATGAGGAAGGAAAATTATGTGGATATATTTAAGCAACATCTCAAGACATTAGTCAGGAAGTTAAAGCTTGGTCGCAAATGGGTCTTCCAAATGGACAATGACCCCAAGCATACTTCCAAAGTTGTGTTGAAAAATGGCTTAAGGACAACAAAGTCAAGGTATTGGACTGGCCATCACAAAGCCCTGACCTCAATCCTATAGACAATTTGTGGGCAGAACTGAAAAAGCGTGTGCGAGCAAGGGGGCCTACAAACCTGACTCAGTTACACCAGCTCTGTCAGGAGGAATGGGCCAAAATTCACCCAACTTATTGTGGGAAGCTTGTGGAAGGCTACCCGAAATGTTTGACCCAAGTTAAACAATTTAAAGGCAATGCTACCAAATACTAATTGAGTGTATGTAAACCTCTGACCCACTGGGAATGAGATGAAATAATTAAAAGCTGAAATAAATAATTCTCTCAACTATTATTCTGACATTTCACATTCTTAAAATAAAGTGGGGATCCTAACTGACCTAAGACAGGGAATTGTTACTAGGATTAAATGTCAGGAATTGTGAAAAACTGAGTTTAAATGTACTTGGCTAAGGTGTATGTAAACTTCCGACTTCAACTGTACATGTGGTATCGCTTGAAAATGTCGGCAGTCAGACGTCTACAGCGGGTGTTCGCTAAAACACAGCGCGCTGAACGATCGACACTGCTTTACACACTAACACACTCAAACCTCACAGAAAGAGACAGTGAGTGTGTGTGCCTCAGCCGCTCCAGAGTTGATCATATCTTCAAGAGTCTCAAATCCACCCATATCACGTTTAGTATTGTGAAATAGAGAGAGTGAGAGAGCGAGAGAGATGCAAAACTGGTTCTTCTCCTTGGACTGGATAAACTTGGCTGAGCCAATCTCAGTAAATTGCGTGTGTGTGTACTGTCATGTATAGGTCAGAGAGATACCGACATGAACATAAATGACTGTAAACAAACAAAGCCACTGCAGTCAGAGTTACAAAAGCAACAAGACACGTCATAGGCTAACCAATCAATCAACAAATCAATCAGTTCTTAAAGGGGTGTGCACAAATAAAGATGGTTTAAGAATCAACATTCTCCTTTATGGAAACCTAGCAAACTATTGAAGGGTTAAAAGTTTGTTTTAAACCCATGATGACATACGTGTTCTTTTTTTCTTTGTCCAATATGTAATGAAGTGTAATTCCTCTGAGAACTTTGGGTCTATAATATATAGCCTAAAATAGCCCATTTTCTGGATGTATAATAGAATATACTATTCTGCACTGCAATCTTCTGACTGTTTGTAATTGGTGAAAATGTTCTCACCCAGGTATGGTTCAACATTCAGATTTACAGTAATGAAACAGCATATCATTCTTTTTCAGATGTGTTTCCTGGTATATTTACATGCTGTCCAAATTCATATTTGAAAATCTGAAAATACTCTGGGTACATTATTTAACATGATAAGAATAATCCTGGAAATTGTGGGGTAGATGCAACATAAGACAGAAAAAAAAGGGTTTAAGTGAGAGGACTAACTGGTGTCTCCAAGTGGCCACACACCTCTCCAAAGTGGGCACAGTTCCTAAGTAATTTCAATGCACCTTTATGACTCAAAGAAGAGTCTTCAACTATAAGGTACTTTTCTTTAGCTCTCCTAGCTGTGCCGTTGAGGAACTAAAGCACACTTGTAGTTGTTTCGTTTGGAACACAACTCTGCATCCCCGGCATCACACAATTACTGTTGTTGTTTACGCAATCCAAAAACGGTCCATTATAAATTGCAATCTGGGTCAGGTGGGCATCATTTGAAAGCTTGTTCTATTGCTAACAATCTTTGTGTGCATAGAAAGGAGTCATGCGTGCATTCAGGTGCATGTTCCGTGGCAAATTTTATTCACAATAGACAAACAGGCTCATTCTGTTCAGAACAACCTAGGGTATGACGTCATGTCATCTTTTTACTGTACATCAAACATAGTGATCATAAACATTGACACTGTATATGGAAAAGTGAAGTGCACATTTGGACTCATGGGTGTGTGGTTAGCTTGTATGACATCAAAGATGTATTTATTATAATCCTCAACGTCTCATCTTTCAAAATACATTGAGTCCTACTAATTTACAGCATTTCCCTCACTCAGACAACAAAAAAATTTGCAAAAGTTGCCCAATTAGGGGGAGGGATGAGGGAAACTTCTTGTCGGGTGCGGTGCTCAAGTTCAGAACGGCTGTCAGTCAAAACGTATTAAGTGCTGTGAGACGCACAGCCAGAGCGTTCCAATTTAGGCGCTTATCAGTGCCCAAATCTCCCATTTTCAACCCGTATATGGGTACGAGTGTAAAGGGTTAATAAACAAACATCACAAAAACCAGACAAACACACACTGTCCTTTCTTTTTAATTTTCACTGATTCCAAAAGAGATACGAATCATTCTCCAAACAGGGAGATAATGGGAGATAAACAAATCCACTGGACACTGGGTTGTAACAAACCACTAGGTGACATTGACACACCTGACAGCCATAACAAACATCTGTTTAGTCACGGTAACTAGGCTACTCCAAGCTCTGATGCTGCTGATGGTCATTAGTAGCATACCAAACATGCTAACTGCCTGGTACTCTGCACTCTATTGTCCCTCTAATCACTCTGACATCAATGCAAATGTATTTCAAAATCTAAACAAACACTTCATTAGAGCCCAAGAACTCATGTTGCGCAACATTTCTATAGGCTATGCAATTGCGTGAGAAAACAGAGTGATGACCTCTACTAAAAATAGGAGGATCCCATCAGCTTTCTATAGGCTAGGCCTACTATACTTATTTCTCATCTTTCCTAATATTAAACTCATTGTTTATCTTTACAACAGGAGTATAGCCTACCTGGCTGGCATGTCCTCCATTTTTCATTGACGTAAAACGAAAGTTAGCGAGTATGCCTATTGTGGTCCTCTGTAGCTCAGCTGGTAGAGCACGGCGCTTGTAACGCCAAGGTAGTGGGTTCGATCCCCGGGACCACCCATACACAAAAATGTATGCACGCATGACTGTAAGTCGCTTTGGATAAAAGCGTCTGCTAAATGGCATATTATTATTATTATTATTATTATTATTCTTCGCTATTTAAGTGCATAGATGACATGTATTTTTTCCCGCTGCCCGTGTCGAGACAGGTGCATGATAATGTTCCATTCTAAATCAAAACAAATTTCACACATATATTAATTAGTATGTAAAGACAAGATGAAATCAAGAATAGTCTGATGGGTGACAATATTAGCCTATCAATTGTGAATGATATATTATTTTACATTTATTTTTTTTGGGGCGAAGGGCACAACGGCCCTTCGATTTATCACTTGTGAATGATGCCCAGCATAAGAAACTGCCTTTTTTTTGGGCAACTTTTTCTAATCATAGTCGCACACCTCATGTAGCCTAGCCCATAGGCCTATATGTTTTGATAAGGTTTGTATCACAACTAAAGTGGCCAAATAGCTAAAATTAAGCACATTCATCCGCTTTACAAGGGGTTTAGAGCCTAACTGGCATACATAAGCAGCGCGTGTGTCAATTTTGGGGAAGATAATTTTCACCATAAAAATGCACCTTTATAATAAAAGCATTACATGCATAAATCGCATTTGCAGTCACTTTTGATAATGGTGTTTTCCCGCTAATGGAACATTTGCGCTTATAGCCTACTGCCATGTGCGCATTGCTGCGCTTACAATGTGAAGAAATAGCCTAATAGTTTATCAACATTTTAAGCTAAATGTTCTGATCTGTTGCCTCAGCCACATTGCGTAAAAAAGTTTTTTTGATGCTAGTGGTTGTATTAACTTGGGATCTACTGCGTCCCACAACTGTCCCAGACTATGTTTGGAATATTTATTTCTCGCACAGAATAGGTCGACTTTTGTACTATGTGGGATAGTAGATTGACATAGGCCAGTGCTTTTGCTGTTTGTTAGGCCTACTCATCTTGTTAGCTGGCGAAATGTAAATGTGGACAGTTCTTCCAATATCTTCAATATGCACTTCGGAATTACATTCACATTTACATTTTAGTCATTTAGCAGACGCTCTTATCCAGAGCAACTTACAGTTAGTGAGTGCATACATTTTTCATACTGGCCCCCCGTGGGAAACGAACCCACAACCCTGGCGTTGCAAGCGCCATGCTCTACCAACTGAGCTACAGGGGATAAGGATGCACGCAGTTGCATCCCCGATGTGTCTGTCTTCACTTGTAGCCTGTGAGAAATACCCGATCACGTGATGGGCTAAGGGCACAACGGCCCTTCGATTTTTTTAGGGTGCATTACGGCCACAAAGGGGATGACGCCGTGAAATTTGAGGCATTATTAAGTGCTTGTGAAATTGTGAATGAGAGACTAATGAAGTGTGTACAGCAGAGCTCATACCTTTCAAGCGTCTTTTTTCAAATCATTATTAAAGTCGCATCATGCAGCCTTACAATGTATTAAAAATCAAAACATATAGCCCAACATTTGTAGAACAACTAAAGTTACATTATTAACTAAATTAAGCATATAGGAGTACCTATTTATTTGTTAACCGCTCAACACAGAATAGCTGCGTGTGCGCACTCCCTCAAATCGTTTGGATAAAATATTTATATTTTATTCAGCTTTGTTGAATTGTATTCTTCATACTATTAAATAATGCCACGGAATTCTAAGCAAATCTTGTCTGCTAAATGAACTAGTGTAGCCCACAGCCATTTGGCATAGCTAGATCAGGACCTAACAAAAGGACAACTCAGAGTATGCTATTCTGTTCGTCTGAAATAGACTACATTTTCTTCATATCATGCTTCTTTAGACCTGTCTAAAATAAATAATGGATTTATTGTGAAGGTGTAGGCTATATTACATGGATTTATTAGACTTTTTAAATGTAGATGTTCCAAAGGTCTGCATCAGTAGCTTGTAGGCTATGTGTGGAAGCCAGGAGATGCTAAATGTGTTTATGTTCATTAACGGTCAATTACCATGAGACCGACAGTTATTTGCTTGACAATCACCGGCTGACGAAATTTCGTGACCGCCACAGCCCTAACCAGGACACCACCCATGCAAATGTTCATGATTAATAATAACAAAACATTGATCAGAAGCTTATTGAGAGTATTTATTGAGGAGGCCAGTTATTAATAACTTCTAACCATAAATACTCCTCCATAAAGAAGTGATACAGTGAAATACTGTATTTTAAAAGTTGTATATTAAGATATTGTATATTCTATTAATATAATTATTTAGAATGTATTTTTACTCATTTATATATTTAGGCTTAATTTAACCAGGCCAGTCCCATTAAGATAGTGATTTATTTTAATAGGGAGCCTGGCCCAAGAGGTAGTAGTGCCACAATCATCCATACAAACACAATACAGTGACATTCCATTAACCATAGAACCACGTAAAGAGTTTTGTATTGTATTGTGTGAAATGTACTGCCTCTCCCCATTTGCGTCTTGGAACATGCATTGTAGAGAGCAGTCTGTAATATTGTTACTTAGTCACACCAGCAACCCGTTAACTTATTGTTAAAGAAAATAAAATATTTCCCTTTATATGGTTGAATTTTACAAAGACTGTCTAAATTGCATTGCTTATGTTTGTCTAAACATAAACAATTCAACACTGAAAAAATTGTATGTTGGCCATTCCTTATAATTTGGATGTTTCTTATAGACTTGTGAGAGTAGAGTCAGTCATGCATTGATGAATGAATCAAGTAAAATTCCACTGTCTGATGTTGCATCATTCACATTACATGAACAATGAAATAGGCTAAACACATTTTAGCCAACAAAACATCCTGGAGAAATGTATTTAGATAGCGGCATGGTGAAACACACCTTGGTCCTGTAGCAGCTTGCTTTCTGCTGCAACGCCCCACCTCGTGCCCTCTCTGCACTAAACACACACCTGTAGCAGGTACAGGAGCACACACACACACACACACACACACACACAGCCCAGACTTGTGTATTCTGAGAGGGATTAAAAGCTGTTTAGCTGTGGCATGAGAAAGTCAAAGCAGCGTTCACAGCAGCTTCCGTTCTTTCTTGTTCAGACTGATTTATTACCGTTAGTGAATAGCTCCCTATAGCTGAAGACGCCACCGACTTATAACACCACTATAGACTGTTGAATGTACACCCACGGGTCACACCAAGGTAAAAATGCACAATACAACACCAGGTGTGGTTGATATTATTCCCAGAAATAGGAAAGTTTGAAGATATATATATATACACACACACACACACACACACACATATACATATTTTACTCCTACTACCATTAAGCTTTCTTTAATAACACTACACCTGTATTCAGACACCTGAATAAAATAAATTATTAGACTGTATTTTATAGACTGTTATAAATGTGACATTATGCTATATTTATAAGACTGGCACAAAATGTAACAAAGACACCGCACAAATGAGATGACTGGAAAACAGCAAAATAAACAGATAAGTCACAGGCAAGGCCAAACTTTTCAATAGAATTATTGCAACTTAAAGCTAGCAAAATAAAAAAGTTCAGTATGCCACAAACAAGATGTTGCTGCCTTAGTTGGAACTTTATAACATTGCAAATTGAAAACCCTGTTACAGATTGCAACTTCAGTTCTCATTATGGATCAAACTTATTTTTCTGTCATTTTGGTTTATAATACTATATATTAATGACTGAAGTGGAATCGGTTGGTAGAGAGGAGTCTTACCTTGAAATGTCTGAGAGAGGCTGATATGCAGCGCAGCAGGTAATATGTATGTTCTCTAGTCTACTGACTGACTGTCTCTATTAACTGTGTCTACTGTCTCACTGTGTCTCTACAGATTGAGTTCTATGAGCAATGCAGAGTCTGAGACATCCTCTATGTTTCCCCAATAAGGTACCACACACCACCGAGACAACAACAGGTGGAGCCTGTGTGTGTGTGCGCGTGCGTGGGTGCGTGAGATAGGGTGGGGGGGTGTTAGTGGGAGGGAGGAGTCGGAGATTCATCAAAAGTCAATGATCTGCTAACTCTCCTCCAGAGCATAAAGTGGACCAATCAGTGGAACAAAACACTAAACTGGGTTTCCTGTGATGAGGCCATTAGAAGCCAGCCTCATGACAAAAAATAAAGTATATTTTTCCAGCCCGTGTTATTTTTCAGAGGAACCACTGTGCTAAGACATCTACTACTGAAGTGATGTGGTGCATTTCACAGTTATGTACAAAGATCAGGTAGCTCATGAAATCAAAGTACATTATAAAATATTACCTCAAGATCTCTCTAAATCATATCATGCCTTAAGAAGGAAAGAGCCATTCCATGTGAACTTTCTCTCTCACACACAGGGATGGTGTATAAAACCATTTTCCTACATTGCATGCCTCTCTAACCTGGTTTGCCCTGAACGAACACACTTAGTCAACTTTAGTCAATGATTACTGCTCTCTTTGTCAATATTCTATCATTTTCGTCCAGTCTTTCTCACACAGAGAAAAAGGCCAGTCTTGCTCTTTAATCATGTTATCCAACAAGAGACAACATGCAGTTACATTTCACCACAGGCCTTTCACTCCCCTCATTATAGACAAGAACACGGCGTATCAATCCACCCTGCGACACCCTTCCCACAACATCACTGACAGACACACACGTCAAATAATTAAAAAAGGTGTCTAAGAGGTGCTTTAAAACATCCAGTTAACTTGTCAAGGACTAAATAAGTGTGTTCAGTTTGTATTCCGTTTTTAATGATAAATGTATTGTTATGCTTCATGACTTTATGATCCAAGAATATTTGCATAATACATTCTAAGGATCACTGTGACCAAGCTACCACTTTATTTCCTGTTTTTATTTAATTTGATTGGTCTGAAACACACACACACACACACACACAAAATCACACACACAAACACACACACTTCTGTCTCCATTGTGGTGCATCTCTGTGGACCCCTGGTTCAATAGGACAGGGAGAACAATGCAGACTGCAACAGAAGAGGTCAGAGGAAGACAGAGGAAAACCTTTGTCTGCTCTGCTGCCCTTATGGAGCTGTCTGGTGTAGGCCTATAGGAAATGGGGCACACACAAACACATTTACATGAACCGCACACAAAGGCAACAAACACACACACACAAATAAAGAAAACCCATATACACTGCCCTTGGGTTCTTGGTATTTGCAAATAGGAATGAAGTGGAGCAGAAACATATACACTACATGACCAAAAGTATGTGGACACCTGCTCATCGTTCCAAAATCATGGGCATTAATATGGAGTTGGTCCCCCCTTTGCTGCTATAACAGCCTCCACTCTTCTGGGAAGGCTTTCCACTAGATGTTGGAACATTGCTGCGGGGACTTGCTTCCATTCAGCCACAAGAGCATTAGTGAGGTTGGGCACTGATGTTGGGCAATTCATCCCAAAGGTGTTCGATGGGGTTGAGGTCAGGGCTCTGTGCAGGCCAGTAAAGTTCTTCCACACCAATCTCAACAAACCATTTCTGTATGTACCTCACTTTGTGCACAGGGGCATTGTCGTGCTAAAACAGGAAAGGGCTTTCCCCAAACTGTTGCCACAAAGTTGGAAGCACAGAATCGTCTAGTATGTCATTGTATGCTGTAGCGTTAAGATTTCCCTTCCCTGGAACTAAGGGGCCTAGCCCAAAGCATGAAAAACAGCCCCACACCATTATTCCTCCTCCTCTAAACTTTACAGTTGGCAATATGCATTGGGGCAGGTGCCGTTCTCCTGGCATCCGCCAAACCCAAATGTGTCTGTCGGACTGCCAGATGGTGAAGCGTGACTCATCACTTCAGAGAGCGCCTTTCCACTGCTCCAGAGTCCAATGGCGGCGAGCTTTACACCACTCCAGACCACGCTTGGCATTGTGCATGGTGATCTTAGGCTTGCGTGCAACTGCTCGGCCATGGAAACCCATTTCTTGAAGCTCCCAACGAGCAGTTCTTGTGCTGACGTTGCTTCCAGAGGCAGTTTGGAACTCGGTAGTGAGTGTTGCAACCGAGGACAGGCGTTTTTTACCCGCTACGCGCTTCAGCACTCGCCGGTCCCGTTCTGTGAGCTTGTGTGTCCTACCACTTCGCGGCTGAGCCATTGTTGCTCCTAGACGTTTCCACTTCACAATAACAGCACTTACAGTTGACCGGGGCAGCTCTAGCAGGGCAGAAATTTGACAAATTGACTTGTTGGAAAGGTGGCATCCTATGACAGTGCCATGTTGAAAGTCACTGAGCTCTTCAGTAAGGCCATTCTACTGCCAATGTTTGTCTATGGAGATTGCATGGCTGTGTGCTCGATTTTATACACCTGTCAGCAACGGGTTTGGCTGAAATAGCCGAATCCACTAATTTGAAGGGGTGTCCACATACAGTATATACACTATATATACAAAAGTACGTCACTCAACAGACCAACACAGAGACCTAGCTAGGGACCCTAGAGTCAGCGGGATACATGATTACAACAGGTTATTAATACATAGTAACTGTATTCAGCAGGTATTGAGTCTTCGACAAAGCTTTAATTAACAAGAAAGTGTAAATACTTGTCACGATCGTTTACGGATGAGACGGACCAAGGCGCAGCGTGATAGGCGTACATATTTATTAACGTACTGAACACGAACAAAACAACAAACAAACGATACGTGAAGTCCAAGGTAGACTAATAACATACCTATACGGAACAAGATCCCACACAGACTGGTGCCAAACGGCTGCCTAAGTATGTTCCCCAATCAGAGACAACGAGCTACAGCTGCCTCTGATTGGGAAACACCCTGGCCAACATAGATCTACACGATCTAGACACTCAACATAGAAAACTAAACATAGAAACTACACACCCTGGCTCAACATTTAAGAGTCCCCAGAGCCAGGGCGTGACAATACTATTTCAATAGAACTTGATAGATGACTAGATTCGACTTGGAGAGAGAAAGTGCATCCAGGTCACCTCTCTTCCTGTGTGAACCCATTCACCTGGAGGCACATTGCTCAGAGAGAAGGGTGGAGGGTGAGAGGTTAGAGGTCAGGGGTCAATCCTCTCCTTGTAAAAGCAGTACACACAGCCTGCCAGTTACTGTGGTTAATCCCCACACCAGAACAGTGTGTGTGTGTGTGTTACTGCAAAGGTAGATGCATCCGCTAAAATGTTTGACAGTGGACACAGAGGCAGCTTAGATGTGTGAACATGGAGTTGGCTCTCTGCTGCTGACAGACTGTATGTCAGTCTCATCTCTAACATACCCTCTCTCCTCTGAAAGACAACTGGAAATCAACACAGCCAATGGGGCTAGTCATTGGACAAGAGCAAATAAGACCCTGCATGACACACACACACACACTCTCCCTTTGACACCTCTGCTAACTTCTATAAGATTTCACTGTCCGGAGTCTACTCTATAAACTGACAGACACACAAAGAGAGAAAAGAGAGCGAATGAGACAAAACAGAGTGGGAATGAGGACGGCAAAGAAAGAGAATAAGAAAGCAAGAGAAAAGCGAGTGAGGAATAGAGAAAGGAGATGGACAGAGAGAAAGGTCAGGGACTCCCTACTGACAGGCAGCTTTGTGTGCAGCCAGTCACTGTAAAGCCAAACACACGAGGCCACAGGCTGGCAATGAAACCCTTAAATCATCCGATATTGCCGAACTTCAGACTTCACAGTCCCCAGTCCCATCATACACAGAGTATACCCAGACCTTGCTTGCTAAACGCAATTTAAACACATACAAATCAAATCAAATTTTATTTGCCACATGCGCCGAATACAACAGGTGTAGACATTACAGTGAAATGCTTACTTACAAGCTCTTAACCAACAATGCAAAGTAAAACAAATAAAAAAAGTTTATTAAATAAAAGCAAATAACTAAAGAGCAGCAGTAAAATAAAATAACAATAGGGAGGCTATATACAGGGGGGTACCGGTGCAGAGTCAATGTGCGGGGGCACCGGCTAGTTGAGGTAATATGTACATGTGGGTAGAGTTAAAGTGACTATGCATAAATAATAAACAGAGTAGCAGCAGAGTAAAAAAGGGGGACGGGGTGGGAGTGGGGGGCAGTGCAAATTGTCCGGGTAGCCATGATTAGCTGTTCAGGAGTCTTATGGCTTGGGGTGAGAAGCTGTTGAGAAGCCTTTTGGACCTAGACTTGGCGCTCCGGTACCGCTTGCCGTGCGGAAGCAGAGAGAACAGTCTGTGACTAGGGTGGCTGGAGTCTTCCTCTGACACCGCCTGGTATAGAGGTCCTGGATGGCAGGAAGCTTGGCCCCAGTGATGTACTGGGCCATACACACTACCCGCTGTAGTGCCTTGCGGTCGGAGGCCGAGCAGTTGCCATACCAGGTGGTGATGCAACCAGTCAGGATGCCCTCGATGGTGCAGCTGTAGAACTTTTTGAGGATCTGAGGACCCATGCCAAATGTTTTCAGTCTCCTGAGGGGGAATAGGCTTTGTCGTGCCCTCTTCACGACTGTCTTGGTGTGTTTGGACCATGATAGTTTGTTGGTGATGTGGACACCAAGGAACTTGAAGCTCTCAACCTGTTCCACTACAGCCCCGTCGATGAGAATGGGGGCATGCTCAGTCCTCTTTTTTTCCCCTGTAGTCCACAATCATCTCCTTTGTCTTGATCGCGTTGAGGGAGAGGTTGTTATCCTGGCACCACACGGCCAGGTCTCTGACCTCCTCCCTATAGGCTGTCTCATCGTTGTCGGTGATCAGGCCTACCACTGTTGTGTCGTCGGCAAACTTAATGAAGGTGTTGGAGTCGTGCCTGGCCATGCAGTCATGGGTGAACAGGGAGTACAGGAGGGGACTGAGCACGCACCCCTGAGGGGCCCACGTGTTGAGGATCAGCGTGGCAGATGTGTTGTTACCTACCCTTACCACCTGGGGGCAGCCCGTCAGGAAGTCCAGGATCCAGTTGCAGAGGGAGGTGTTTAGTCCCAGGATCCTTAGCTTAGTGATGAGCTTTGAGGGCACTATGGTGTTGAACGCTGAGCTGTAGTCAATGAATAGCATTCTCACGTAGGTGTTCCTCTTGTCCAGGTGGGAAAGGGCAGTGTGTAGTGCAATAGAGATTGCATCATCTGTGGATCTGTTGGGGCGGTATGCAAATTGGAGTGGGTCTAGTGTTTCTGGGATAATGGTGTTGATGTGAGCCATGACCAGCCTTTCAAAGCACTTCATGGCTACAGACATGAGTGCTACGGGTCGGTAGTCATTTAGGCAGGTTATCTTAGTGTCCTTGGGCACAGGGACTATGGTGGTCTGCTTGAAACATGTTGGTATTACAGACTCAGTCAGGGACATGTTGAAAATGTCAGTGAAGACACTTGCCAGTTGGTCAGCACATGCTCGGAGTACACGTCCTGGTAATCCGTCTGGCCCTGCGGCCTTGTGAATGTTGACCTGCTTAAAAGTCTTACTCACATCGGCTACGGAGAGCGTGCTGCTTGCCTCGAAGCGAGCATAGAAGTGATTTAGCTCGTCTGGTAGGCTTGTGTCACTGGGCAGCTCGCGGCTGCACAAACACTACTGTCGTGGAAATTCTAATCAATAACGAGACAAGGTCAACTGCCAATCAGGATATTACTTTATTCAAAACGTATTAATAAGGTAGTAAGTGAGGCTGGGCAACCCAACACTCTTGGGTGTTGGGCGGAGAGCTCTGACATACAGACAATACAAATATATTTTATAGCAAAGATATACCCTCTCAGTCTACATGACAAACAGCGGATGTGTGGAATGAATCAAAAGGTTAGGATTTGTATGAAAGAAATGAATAATTCACAGCACACAGTATCTGCTATGAAGACTGTTCTCATTGTATGGAAACCAGGGTTTGGCCACCAAAACAAGGTTCTTATCAACTATTCATAACAGATCTCGTCCCTGGTACCTTACAGACACCAATTCAGTCTATGAAAATGCAGGCTCAGTCAGACCAGAGACATCTCCCTCTCACACACCATTAATCATGAAATGGAATGTGGCTGTTGGTTATCACCTAGACATTCATAAATCAATTGCCAGCTCCAGATACCCCTATCTCGAGTAAAACCCATGTCCTTGACCACATGCCTAGACTAGCTGCAGGGAGCTGGAGTAGAAACCATTCCTTTACGAAAACACAGCATTTGTAGGACAGAAATGTTTTACTATTTTTTAAACAAGCAGGTAAACATGTTACATGTTAATTTTTCTCTCACACTACCCAGACCCGGTACTCACCCTCAGAGTGACTTGCTTATACCTTGCACAAGCATTGTCCATGAAGACATCTCTGCAGTCTAGTGCTGTCAATCAACCTATTCCAGCCATCAAGACTGACCACCACTAAGGATGCCACCTCCGGCTCAATGGACATGTTCTGTCATTTTCACCCAGGGCTATGTCCACAATGATCTAGAAAAGCGGATTGCACATAGATTCTACCAAGGGAATACTTTACAGAATTATGAAGAATATTTCTCTTTCCTTACCTACTACAACCAATCCTATAACTCTACCAAAAGAAAGATATTGCCGAATCTACTCATCCAAACACCTAACACTCCACAGGAAAGTACTTTAAAGGATCATTAGGCCACGACTCATGAGAAAGCATAGATATATTAAAAACATATAATAATAATAATATGCCATTTAGCAGACGCTTTTATCCAAAGCGACTTACAGTCATGTGTGCATACATTTTTACGTATGGGTGGTCCCGGGGATCGAACCCACTACCCTGGCGTTACAAGCGCCATGCTCTACCAATTGAGCTACAGAGGACCATATGCAGCTATTCTCGGGAAAGTAGTTGATAGTTTAATTCTCATCTGCCAACAGAACTGGCATCACCTCTAGCTAATTGCCTGCGCTGGCGCCTAGCAGATGCGATGCTGCTACTGTTCTGCCTTTTTTTAAATGGTCACAAAGTGGCACACACAGACTCCAACTCAAGACAAGGGCGAGACGGACCTGTCCGAGTGCCATTTCATTAACTGGGCTACTCATGTTCGAACATTTATTAAATAGAGCGCAAATATTCCCTGGTATTCGAAACACTCGCGATCCAGAATGCGATCATGACGTTTGAGTGGAAAGACATAGGGAAAACATCCAAAAGCACCCAAAGTGTATGTAATTGTATGGACAGTGGGTTTTATGTCCTGTCGATAACAAGTAGCCTAGTACAGTGTGTGTGGAGTCATCACACTACTCCTGGGTAAAGTGACTTGTAAAAAAGCGATGTGCCGTGCCCCGCTCTGTTCTGTTCTGTTCACTCACCACTCCTGAAGCTCCCGGGCTTTCCAAACGTCTGTCTCTCTGTTTTTCCGAGCGCTCACCGCTGATTGCTCAACGCATGCAAAGCACGAGAAGAGGCGTTGTGTCGGCTTCTCTTCCGTCTACAGGAAAGACGAGGACAGGGTTACAGAAGGACCTATAGTTTCTATCAACTTCACGGTAGTTCTTCCCAACACTCACACAACCTCACCCCGCTTTCTCCCCATGACTTTCTGGTGTTTTGTTTCCAACATTCACTCTCCCTGCCACTCACCTCCCCCTTAAAGGGAAAGGACTTATTTAACTGTCGCCACAATGGGCTTGGAAGAGAACGGGTAATGAGAAAGCACCCGGGTATCAAATCCAATGTGATCTTTAGACTGGAAAGAAAGGCCTTTTATGCACTCGATTCTCATTTGAAACAATAACCAAACTATAAATAAGGTATCCCTTCCCCTACCCTCCAATATAACACACACATACAACAAGGTAGACCATACGTTAGTGTTCAAAAGTACCTAACACTGCTCAGGTGTTGAACATTCATGGGAAACAGCATCCCTTATTGGAGTAAGTATTCCAAATGTTGAGAAAAGTGTTTTCCTTTCAATTGTATTCCCTTGAATTGTATTTTATTCCCTTTAACGTGTTATATGTTACGAATTTGTCAAACTTACAATATGTTACGAATTCTAGCTAGGTGCTAGGTTAAATTTAGGAGTTAGGTTAAAGGGTTAAGGTTAGGATTAGGGTTAGGGGAAGGGTTTGCTAAAAGGGTTAAGGTTAGGGTTAGGTGAAGGGTTAGCTAACATGCTAAGTAGTTCAAAGTAGCTAAAAAGTAGTAAGTAGTTCAAAAGTTGCTAATTAGTAAAAATGCTAAAGTTGTCCTTCATGAGATTCGAACTCGCAACCTTTGTTTGCTAGATGTTCGCGTTATACACCCACCCATCCACCGTACTTTATGCCTTAATTTACCGTTTAGACTTAATTAACCATCTGTCTTATGTAACCATACCAAACGTAACGAATCATACTAAATGGAGAGTTTCGGATTTACATACAGAATAATACGAAATGCTCTGACACCGGGTTGCCTGAAGTGGCGCCTTAGAGCAGGGTTTCCCAAAAACAAAACATGCACCCAGTGGGGGCCCCAGGACCGAGTTTGGGAAACCCTACCAGAGTAAGACATTCGAGTACTGTCTGTATGTAGCTAGAAATAGCCTGTGTTTTCAATAGTTGTATCACATAGTGCTTTATTTGTTACAAGGATGGACGCTATACAGTAGTGCTGAGCGATTAGTGCTTTTTGAGGTCTGTTCATCTCATCTATGCTGTCTGTGACAAAATCACTATTTTGTAGTTCTTCAATGTAAATAAGGCATTATTTTATGACTGCTGAATACCAACTATCAATCACTTAGATCATGTATTTTCAGGTAGAGATACCCCGTGAAGCAACAGCTGCTCTCTATATCACCTCACGATTGAGCATTTTTCTCTCTTCAGTAGCAGGCGTAAAAAAAAGAAACAAAGACCGGACAAGTAGAGGCGCAATGGATTATGGTCATTGTAGTCAGTGGTGGAAAACATACCCAATTGCCATCCTTGAGTAAAAGTAAAGATACCTTAATAGAAAATGACTCAAGTAAAAGTGAAAATCACCCAGTAAAATACTACTTGAGTAAAAGTCTAAAAGTATTTGGTTTTAAATATACTTAAGTATCACAAGTAAATGTAATTGCTAAAATATACTTAAGTATCAAAAGTAAAAGTAAAAGTATAAATCATTTCAAATTCCTTATATTAAGCAAAACCAGACGGCATCATTTTCTAGTTTTGTTTATTTACGGATAGCCAGGGGCACACTCCAACACTCAGACATAATTTACAAACGAAGCATGTGTGTTTAGTGAGTCTGCCAGATCAGAGGCAGTAGGGATAACCAGGGAAAATGTATGGAGTAAAAAGTACATTATTTTCTTTAGGAATGTAGTGAAGTAAAAGTTGTAAAAAATATAAATAGTAAAGTAAAGTACCGATATAAAAAAAACTACTTAAGTAGTACTTTAAAGTATTTTTACTTAAGTACTTTACACCACTGATTGTAGTTATTTACCACGTTTTATGCTCGAAACTATGTAGAATAGTGGTCTGTTGGAAACTACAACTCCCTACATCGCACAGTTCAGGCTGGATCTGATTTATCTCTAGAGAAACTGTGCAATGTACGCATTGAGCTCACAGAAAAAAAACGAATGAAGTTGAATTCAAATAATTGAACCAAAGTCGGTTAATTAGTTGTTTAAAAAACGAAAAATAACCGAAATGTCGGTTAATCACTCAGCACTATACAGTGGTAGACCACAGAAGCACAGATACATACATTGAGGCCCTATGCCAAAACTAGACAGTCATTCAGTCAGTAGTCAGTGAATCGATCAGTCTGTCAGTATGTTATAGTCAGTCAATCTGTGCAGCCCTGGTCTGTGTTTACATACTGCCCTCTTTTCCCCATAGCAGAGAGAGAGAAAAAGAGAGAAAAGGAGAAGCGAGGTCTCTGACAGGGAGAGAGAGAGAGAGCGCAAGAGAGAGAAGGGCTCAGATAGAGAGAGAGAGAGGTGAGGGCTCTGATAGGGAGAGAGACTATAGCTAGCTATAGCTGGGAGCGAGCTGATGTGCCATTTCTAATCCCCCCTGTTCCTGCCTTTGTGCTGTGGCCCAGCAGGAAGTGGGAGCTGGGCAGACAACAATTAACAAAAGAGCTGTGAAGAATACAATTAGCCATCAATGGCCAACCACAGTCCTTTGTGCCTGTCACCATGGTGATGGCCCAACACCACTATTGCAGGATTACAGAACCCTTTCTCCACTTCTCCTTTTAGCTCCCCTTCAAATTTGCTCTCTCTCTCCCCTCTCTCTCTTATTTTATTTTCTCCCTCTCAAATCTCTTTTATTTTTTCTCTCTCTCTCGCCAGTTCATCTTTCCTCCGCTCTGTACACACTCTCGCTCTCTGTTTATTTGTGCATCACTCTGGTGTCAGTGAGCTGCAGTGAGACTGTTTGCCTGGCTCAGGATCTGGCACCCTTATTCTCCCCTCTGCCTTTCAGGCCATGCATCTTTGTCTACCCTGCCTGCTGAAGCCAACCAATCTGGGCTGAGCTTTCATATCAATAGAGAGAGAATGTGAAAACCCTACTCCAGGGGTGGGCAACTCCAGTCCTGGAGGATTCAGTGTGTGTGTGCACTTTTATTCCAACCCAGCACTAGCACACCTGATTCAAGTAATCAACTTATCATGGTCTTCAATCTCGATTATGATGAGTTTAATCTGGTATGTGTGCGTTGAGCTGGGCTTGAACAAAAGTCTGCACATACTGTGGCCCTCCAGGACCAGAATTGCCCGTAAGCAAAGCAAAGAGTCAAGCTTCACATTGGTTTCAGTGGGACCTATCCCCACAAAACAAACTTTTTATGTCCGTTATGTGTATTTGCATCAGCGCCTAACCTCCATGCGATATATGTTGTAACAGACACGATCCAAGCTGAATGAGATTACCACACTCTCTTCCTGTGTGCCAGGTTGTCTATTTGCCTCACTTTTGTGGGGTTGGCAGCTCCCTGCCCTCAACAGATTGCAAAGATCTGTATCAGACCACACGGTTGCCTGCTCTCTGCCCTCACCCATTAGATGTCTCTCTGACTGTGGGCCTCTCTGTTCTCTTCTGCAGCTGATCTGTCAGCCTGCCTGCCTGTCTAATCTAACAGCACTCTCAGCACCACTGGTTGGTTGGACTGAGGCACAGTTTTCAAATGAATATCAACACACTGTCTGTGGTGCTGGTGGAACCCAGTCCATCTCTAACACTGCAGACCCACGATCCCAACCAGTGTTCACAACAACACAATGTACTGAAGACCTTAAGTTAAGCACTAAAACCACGATATTGGTAGGCAGGGGGCTCCAATGTCGGGGCACACTTCTGGGTATTAAGAGACTGGAAGATGACTGGTAACGTTGGTTGTTAATGAGTGGGTCATAGGAAAAGGGTCATAGGAAAATCCCAAAAAGTTTTGGTGATAAAGAAGAATCATACTCATAATGTCCTTGTGCTGTATCACACTGTCAGCCAGAACATCAAGCTCAACCATGGAATCTTGTTAGCATTAAAGAAAGAACCTAGTGAAGAGAGATAACAGTCAGATAAAGCTGTGGGGGGAAAGCTACTCATGGGGTTGACTTTATTCTGCTTAGCTGACACTACAGTATATTTGATGGCAGCCAAAGCGATAATGCAGATTTGCCTATGTGTGCACTTAAACAAACCAAGGTGTCTTCACCAACATGCAAAAGGCGAGGTGGGAAACAGAAGAGGGCAGAGACACACACCAACCGCATGGGAGAAGTAGGCTGAGAATGTTATCGAAAACAGCAAACACATCACTCCTGTGTGTGTGTGTTGGTTTGTGTGCGTGATACATGCTTATACGATAACGAGTGCTCACATTATTTCTCAGAAACGAAGGGACCGCAACACCCCCTGTTCCGACACCGCTTCCGCAGATTCGAGCAAAACAACACATCTGCCATCGGATAAACACACTGCCGCAGTAACACTCCCTCTCACAAACATTACCCTATTGAAATATTCCACAGTGACCCGATTGAGCTGATAGTTACTGTATAGTTAATGCACGCAATTTAACATAAATTGTTTTGATGTGACAGCCAATCTATTTGTGACAACAATTTGGGTGATAGCCAAGATAAGGCCTCAAACCAGGGCCCTTGTGCTTGTCAAGGCTCATATGGCTGTTGAATTGGTGGAATCAGGTGTGGTAGTGCTGGGCTGAAGCAAAAGCCTGCACACCCTGTATCTCTTGAAGACCTGGTTTGAAGTACACTGGTGAAGACAGTGAGATCAATGTCTAGCTAACTTCTCTCTGCCTCTCTTTATTTCTCTCTCTCTCACTATCTATCTATCTCTCTGTCTGTCTAAAGTCTAGCCCCAGTAGCCACCCAAGCTCTCCCCTGTCCTGCCCTGACGGAAGGCAAACAGCAAGCTACATAAAGGCCTGCTCTCTCTCCACGGGTGCACGCACACACACACCAGTGGAGGCTGTTGAGGGGAGGACGGCTCATAATAATGGCTGGAACGCAGCGAATGGAATGGCATCAAACACATGGAAACCATGTGTTTGATGTATTTAATACCATTCCACTTATTCCGCTCCAGCCATTACCACGAGCCCATCCTCCCCAATTAAGGTGCTACCAACCTGCTGTGACACACACACACAGGCGGCAGTGGCGTACTGTAGGGCAGTTTCGTGGGGCCCCCACGCAAGGTCCGAGCAAGGCCTCCTTAGGACTTTTTTCTTCTTCCATGGGGCAGAGAGAGAAATGTGCAGTATTATAGCTAATCTCATGCTATTTTACAAATTTTTCCATGAGGCTGTGAGACAATGTTGTTGTTTTAGAACTCGGGGATTCTTAGAAAATTAGACAATCTCAACTATTTCCACAAATATGTGTCTTAATATTAAATGTTTTAAAAATATATATTTTGATAGACCAAAGTATTAGCTTTCACACCATGTAAAGGAACAACCTCCTAATTATTTATTTTTTTCATCATAAGAAGCAACTAACTGGATTTATGTCAACTCCGTCAGACACCACATTCAAATTAATTAAACATTAAAGCTGAAATGTATTGAATCAGTAAGTATTCAACCCCTTTTTTATGGCAAGCCTAAATACGTTCAGGAGTACACATTTGCTTAACAAGTCATATAAGTTGCATGGACTCCCTCTGTGTGCAATAATAGTGTTTAACATGATTTTCGAATGACTACCTCATCTCTGTACCCCACACACACAATTATCTGTAAGGTCCCCTAGTTGAGCAGTGAATTTCAAACACAGATTCAACCACAAAGACCAGGGAGGTTTTCCAATGCCTTGCAAAGAAGGGCACCTACAGTGAGGGAAAAAAGTATTTGATCACCTGCTGATTTTGTACATTTGCCCACTGACAAAGAAACGATCAGTCTATAATTTTAATGGTAGGTTTATTTGAACAGTGAGAGACAGAATAACAACAACAAAATTCAGAAAAATGCATGTCAAAAATGTTATAAATTGATTTGCATTTTAATGAGGGAAATAAGTATTTGACCCCCTCTCAATCAGAAAGATTTCTGGCTCCCAGGTGTCTTTTATACAGGTAACGGGCTGAGATTAGGAGCACACTCTTAAAGGGAGTGCTCCTAATCTCAGCTTGTTACCTGTATAAAAGACACCTGTCCACAGAAGCAATCAATCAATCAGATTCCAAACTCTCCACCAAGACCAAAGAGCTCTTCAAGGATGTCAGGGACAAGATTGTAGACCTACACAAGGCTGGAATGGGCTACAAGACCATCGCCAAGCAGCTTGGTGAGAAGGTGACAACAGTTGGTGCGATTATTCGCAAATGGAAGAAACACAAAATAACTGTCAATCTCCCTCGGCCTGGGGCTCCATGCAAGATCTCACCTCGTGGAGTTGCAATGATCATGAGAACGGTGAGAAATCAGCCCAGAACTACACGGGAGGATCTTGTCAATGATCTCAAGGCAGCTGGGACCATAGTCACCAAGAAAACAATTGGTAACACACTACGCCGTGAAGGACTGAAATCCTGCAGCGCCCGCAAGGTCCCCCTGCTCAAGAAAGCACATATACAGGCCTGTCTGAAGATGGCCAATGAACATCTGAATGATTCAGAGGAGAACTGGGTGAAAGTGTTGTGGTCAGATGAGACCAAAATCGAGCTCTTTGGCATCAACTCAACTCGCCGTGTTTGGAGGAGGAGGAATGCTGCCTATGACCCCAAGAACACCATCCCCACCGTCAAACATGGAGGTGGAAACATTATGCTTTGGGAGTGTTTTTCTGCTAAGGGGACAGGACAACTTCACCGCATCAAAGGGACGATGGACGGGGCCATGTACCGTCAAATCTTGGGTGAGAACCTCCTTCCCTCAGCCAGGGCATTGAAAATGGGTCGTGGATGGGTATTCCAGCATGACAATGACCCAAAACACACGGCCAAGGCAACAAAGGAGTGGCTCAAGAAGAAGCACATTAAGGTCCTGGAGTGGCCTAGCCAGTCTCCAGACCCTAATCCCATAGAAAATCGGTGGAGGGAGCTGAAGGTTCGAGTTGCCAAACGTCAGCCTCGAAACCTTAATGACTTGGAGAAGATCTGCAAAGAGGAGTGGGACAAAATCCCTCCTGAGATGTGTGCAAACCTGGTGGCCAACTACAAGAAACGTCTGACCTCTGTGATTGCCAACAAGGGTTTTGCCACCAAGTACTAAGTCATGTTTTGCAGAGGGGTCAAATACTTATTTCCCTCATTAAAATGGAAATCAATTTATAACATTTTTGACATGCGTTTTTCTGGATTTGTTTGTTGTTATTCTGTCTCTCACTGTTCAAATAAACCTACCATTAAAATTATAGACTGATCATTTCTTTGTCAGTGGGCAAACGTACAAAATCAGCAGGGGATCAAATACTTTTTTCCCTCACTGTATTGGTAGATGGGTAAAAAAAAAAAGCAGACATTGAATATCCCTTTGAGCATGGTGAAGTTATTAATTACACTTTGGATGGTGTATCAATACACCCAGTCACTACAAAGATACAGGCATCCTTCCTAACTCAGTTGCCGGAGTGGAAGGAAACCGCTCAGGGATTTCACCATGAGGCCAACAGTGATTTTAAAACAGTTACAGAGCTGTGATAGGAGAAAACTGAGGATGGATCAACAACATTGTAGTTACTCCACAATACTAACCTAATTGACAGAGTGAAAGGGAGACCTGTACAGAAAATATTCCAAAAGATGCATCCTGTTTACAACAAGGCACGAAAGTAGCTGCAGGTAACCTAGCGGTTAGAGCGTTGGGCCAGTAACTGAAAGGTTGCTGGCTCGAATACCAGGTGAAAAATCTGTTGGTGCCCTGTAGCAAGGCACTTAACCCTAATTTGCTCCAGGGGCGCCATCCTACTATGGCTGACCCTGTAAAACAACTAAATTCACTGCACCTATCCGGTGTTTGACCAATTTTTTATTTATTTTTTACTAATACTGAAAAAAATGTGGCAAAGCAAATTGGTTGTTGATCATTGCTAAACAACCATTTTATTTGAAAAGAATAATGGGCAAATGTTGCACAATCCAGGTGTGGAAACCTCTTAGAGACTTACCCAGAAAGACTCACAGCTGTAATCGCTGCCAAAGTTGATTCTAATATGTATTGACTCAGGGGGTTGAATACTTACCTAATTAAAATACAGTATATTAGTGTTTTATTTTTCATGAATATTTTACAAATGTTATAAATGTTTTTCCACTTTGACATTAGAGAGTATTTTGTGTAGATCGTTGACATAAAATGACAATTGAATCCCACTTTTTAACACAACAAAATGTGGAAAATGTCAAGGGGTGTGAATACACTTTTATCAAATAGGGCTATCTTCTGTATAATCCCCCCCCCACACCTGTTAATTGAAATGCATTCCAGGTGACTACCTCATGAAGCTGGTTGAGAGAATGCCAAGAGTGTGCAAAGCTGTCATCAAGGTAAAGGGTGGCTACTTTGAAGAATCTCAAATATATCATATATTTAGATTTGTTGAACACTTTTTTGGTTACTACATGATTCCATATGTATTATTTCATGGTTTTGATGTCTTCACTATTATTCTACAATGTAGAAAATAGTTTTAAAAATTAAGACAAACCCTTGAATGAGTAGGTGTGTCCAAACTTTTGACTGGTACTGTACTTCACTGTCCCAATAATTACGGAGGGCACTGTATATAAAGCTTGGGGGCCCCCCTTTCCGCCTTGTGGGAGTTGTGGGGGTGTGTGCTACGCCAGTGATAGGGGGGCAGGAGGGGTACAGTCTCTCAGCAGGGATGAGGGGGATGGTGGGGTTGAGGGTAGGTGAGTACGGCACTGCCCCACACAAAGGCGCCCTGAAATAGCCCCCTCACACAATGAGACCTGCCACTCTGTCTATGAGATAATGTCTAATTGAAAACACTGCAGCCATTGTGCTCCTGTCACCGGCTTTATTGTCCAGATAGCCCTCCCCCACCACTCTTTTTCCATTGACGCGGCACGATTGTTCCCTGCCATTGTGGCACCCGCACCCTACTCTCTTTCTCTCTACCTCTCCCTCTCTCTGTATTGTTATAATTTCATTACTCTGCTTCTCCTTTCGCTCCCCTGCAGATCTTTTGTTCAACACATTTAGGCACTTCATTTGGAGCCACCGCCAGTGTGTTTGTGTGTACACTGTATGTGTGCTAAACAGGTGTCAGTTTCATGATGAGATAAAACTGGAAGTAAATAATCTGAAGAGATATGTCTCATTCTGTAACATCATTGGAAGCTATAAAGCTCTATATATATCTGCAGATGTCAAGAGAAAATGTAGGAAATCTATATTTTGTAATGTAATCACATTGTAAGTGAAGGGTAGTTATGAAGAGAGAAGTAGTAGAATCTATTCACAGGCTCATCGCATGGTGTTGGACAGCTAGGACCTTTTCCATTGTTGTAAAATATCCATCGTAAATCAACAGACCTTGTTTGAACACAGTAAACCGCAACAGTGGTCACTAACTCTGGTTCACTAACTCTGGTCCTGAAGAGCTACTGTGTCTGTGCTGGTCTTCGTCCCAGCCAAGCACTAATACATGAGATTCAAAAAAATATCAACTGAATATCAAGACCTTAATTAACTGATAATCAAGATTCGATAAAGCATCATGAGTAGCTGAATCAGGTAGCCTGTGTTAATATGATTCCTGCAGCCTATTTTCCGCAAACCCTGGGGTGCCTTTCCAACCTCTGGTAGGTTGCAACGCCTCTGGTACAGGTTTGGCCTCAACACCCTGCCACTATAGATCAAATCCTGTGTGTTACAGCCAAAGAGTCACACAATGAAAAATTCCTGCACATTTCCTCGTTTTCACAAACCCTATTTCAAACAAAAAGGCCTTATCGGACCTGCGTATTATTCACAGTGTTAATTGGGGGGAAAATAAGTGTGTATTGTGCATTGAGACGGCCCTGTGAAAACAAGATAAGGGCCTAGTGAACAGGTCCAAGCCGATGGCCATTCAATGGATTGTTTGATAGAAAGAGTGTGAACAAGCTGAAAACAGGTTATTTTCCCTTTTTGCTATGACCAAGTCTGTCTGCCTGAGGTGAACAGTCTGGAAGTCCCCCAGTTCTGTTCTGAGAGCTTCTCCTGGATGCTGTCAGAGACGGTGACAGATGGTTGTGTTTGACACAATACATCCCTGCATAGGTCAAAGGTCATACATATACAGTTGAAGTTGGAAGTTTACATACACCTTAGCCAAATACATTTAAACTCAGTTTTTCACAATTCCTGACATTTAATCCTAGTAAAAATGCCCTGTCTTAGGTCAGTTAGGATCACCACTTTATTTTAAGAATGTGAAATGTCAGAATAATAGTAGAGAGAATGATTTATTTCAGCTTTTATTTATTTCATCACATTCCCAGTGGATCAGAAGTTTACATACACTCAATCAGTATTTGGTAGCATTGCCTTTAAATTGTTTAACTTGGGTCAAACGTTTCGGGTAGCCTTCCACAAGCTTCCCACAATAAATTGGGTGAATTTTGGCCCATTCCTCCTGACAGAGCTGGTGTAACTGAGTCAGGTTTGTAGGCCTCCTTGCTCACACACGCTTTTTCAGTTCTGCCCACAAATGTTCTATAGGATTGAGGTCAGGGCTTTGTGATGGCCACTCCAATACCTTGACTTTGTTGTCCTTAAGCCATTTTGCCACAACTTTGGAAGTATGCTTGGGGTCATTGTCCATTTGGAAGACCCATTTTCGACCAAGCTTTAACTTCCTGACCGATGTCTTGAGATGTTGCTTCAATATATCCACATCATTTTCCTTCCTCATGATGCCATCTATTTTGTGAAGTGCACCAGTCCCTCCTGCAGCAAAGCACCCCCACAGCATGATGCTGCCACCCCCGTGCTTCACGGTTGGGATGATGTTCTTCGGCTTGCAAACTACCCACTTTTTCCACCAAACATAACGATGGTCATTATGGCAAACAGTTCTATTTTTGTTTCATCAGACCAGAGGACATTTCTCCAAAAAGTACGATTTTTGTCCCCATGTGCAGTTGCAAACCATAGTCTGGCTTTTTTATGGCAGTTTTGGAGCAGTGGCTTCTTCCTTGCTGAGTGGCCTTTCAGGTTATGTCGATATAGGACTTGTTTTACTGTGGATATAGATACTTTTGTACCTGTTTCCTCCAGCATCTTCACAAGGTCCTTTGCTGTTGTTATGGGATTGATTTGCACTTTTCGCACCAAAGTACATTACATTTACGTCATTTAGCAGACACTCTTATCCAGAGCGACTTACAAATTGGTGCATTCACCTTATAGCCAGTGGGATAACCACTTTACAATATGTTTTTTTGTTTTTTGTTTTTTGGGGTGGGGTAAGGGGGGGGTAGAAGGATTACATTCATCTCTAGGAGACAGAACACGTCTCCTTCCTGAGCGGTATGACGGCTGCGTGGTCCCATGGTGTTTATACTTGTGTACTATGGTTTGTACAGATGAATGTGGTACCTTCAGGCATTTGGAAATTGCTCCCAAGGATGAACCAGACTTGTGGAGGTCTACAATTATTTTTCTGAGGTCTTGGCTGATTTCTTTTGATTTTCCCATGATGTCAAGCAAAGAGGCACTGAGTTTGAAAGTAGGCCTTGAAATACATCCACAGGTACACCTCCAATTGACTAAAATGATGTCAATTAGCCTATCAGAAGCTTCTAAAGCCATGACATAATTTTATGGAATTTTCCAAGCTGTTTAAAGGCACAGTCAACTTAGTGTATATAAACTTCTGATCCACTGGAATTGTGATACAGTGAATTATAAATTAAATAATCTGTCTGTAAACAATTGTTGGAAAGATTACTTGTGTCATGCACAAAGTAGATGTCCTAACCAATTGCCAAAACTATAGTTTGTTAACAAGAAATTTGTGGAGTGGTTGAAAAACTAGTTTTAATGACTCCAACCTAAGTGTATGTAAACTTCCGACTTCAACTGTATATATACATTTATGTAAAATGTATCTCACAATATATGTTAAATGAATCAGAAAAAGTTTTTAATGTTTTTCAAAAGACTGGTTCTGGGATTGATTTGCACTTTTCGCACCAAAGTACGTTAATCTCTAGGAAACAAAACGCGACTCCTTCTTGAGCGGTATGACGGCTGCGTGGTCCCATGGTGTATATACTTGCGTACTATTGTTTGTACAGATGAACGTGGTACCTTCAGGCGTTTGGAAATTGCTCCCGAGGATGAACCAGACTTGTGGAGGTCTACCATTTTTTTTCGGAGGTCTTGGCTGATTTATTTTGATTTTCCCACGATGTCAAGTAAAGAGGCACTGAGTTCGTCTCACGATCATCGGATACAGAGGACCAAGGCGCAGCGTGGAAGGTGAACATATTTATTAAATAATGATTACACTAACAAAAACAACAAATCGATACGTGACGTCCAAAGGTGCAAAACACAAACCTACACAGGAACAAGATCCCACAAACACTGTGGGAAAACTGGCTGCTTAAGTATGGTTCCCAATCAGAGACAACAAGCAACAGCTGATACACGTTGCCTCTGATTGAGAACCACACTGGCCAACATAGCACGAAACTAGAACGAAAAACAAATGAAAACTCACACCCTGGCTCAACATACTAGAGTCCCCAGAGCCAGGGCGTGACAGTTCGAAGGTAGGCCTTGAAATACATCCACAGGTACACCTACAATTGACTCAAATGATGTAAATCAGAAGCTTCTAAAGCCATGACATCATTTTCTGGAATTTTCCAAGCTGTTTAAAGGCACAGTCAATTTAGTGTATGTAAACTTCTGACCCACTGGAATTGTGATACAGTTAATTATGATTGAAATAATCTGTCTGTAAACAATTGTTGGAAAATTACTTACTACAAAGTAGATGTCCTAACCGACTTGCCAAAACTATAGTTTGTTAACAAGAAATGTGTGGAGTGGTTGAAAAACGAGTTTTAATGACTCCAACCTAAGTGTATGTAAACTTCCGATTTCAACTGTACCTGTACATTTGATTGACTTGATTGATTCGGAGGAGAAAAACATACAGAGAGTCATCCGAGG
This sequence comes from Coregonus clupeaformis, assembly GCF_020615455.1. Lineage (NCBI taxonomy): Eukaryota > Metazoa > Chordata > Actinopteri > Salmoniformes > Salmonidae > Coregonus > Coregonus clupeaformis. Next base: position 53,656,304 of record NC_059203.1, on the reverse strand, counting down.
TATCTTTTTTATACATTTTCTCAATTAATTATTGTCATTTCATCATGCTAATCTGATGTTGCTTAACGTTACACACTTACACACATTCTCCCTTTCTTTCTCTCACACACACAAACGTGCATGCACACGCTCGCAAGCACGCACACACACACACACCACAGATTTGTGTGAGGAATAACGCATCCCCCCCCCTGAAGACAGAGATGGCTGTCTCTTTCTGCTGACACCGTCACCATGCAGTAACCAGACACAGTAAGCACTATTTGCATTACCACAAGCTATCGCTAGCTGCATCTGCTGCTCCAGTTTGATTTAGGAACGGATAATAGTTGTCTGGTTAGATTCATTTTAATGCTTTATTTGCGAGGAACATATTATTCAATTTCCATTACGAAGACATGTCAAAACATCTACTTCCTCTACTGTAACCTTTCTCCTTTATTTTCTTTTTTTGAGTTTTCTTTTTTTGTTTCAGGCACAGATAAAACAGTTTACTGCATGTGTTCACACAAACCCTCTGTATTTGGAAGTATTGTGGTGGCAACATCATGTTATGGGTATGTTTGTCACTGGCAGGGACTTAGGAGTTTGTCAGAATGAAAATAAATATGAAAAGAGCAAAGCCCAGATAAAAAGTTAGAAGAAACCCTGCCTCAGTCTTCTGAAACATAACCTTGGGATAGAGTTTAATTTTTCAGCGGGACAATTACAGATTTTTTTTTTTGTAATGCCAAAGACACACCAGAATGGCTTTCCAATAGGTGTTGAGTGGTCTTGAGTGGTCCAGTCTCAGTCCTGACTTAAATTTGCTTGTAAATCAGAGACAAAGTTTGAATGATTACCAAACAAATTTACTGAGCTTGAGCAATTTTGACAAAAATGTTGCCCTAAATTGGTAGAATCTTATTCAAAATGATTCCCAGCTGTAAGGCTGCCAAAGTAGCTTCCACCAAGTATTAACTCTGGCGTGTGAAAACATACGCAATCAAGACATCTTTGTTCTTACATTTTTCTAAAAATGTGGAGTAGATCTGTAGGAATAAAATCCAATTTAATCCCTTTTACATTTAATTTTAAGGCAGCAAAATGTGAAGACTGTGCTAGGGGTATACCGGTATATATGATATACTGTATATAGTCTCGTTATTGTTATTGTTACTTTCTTTTTACTTTATTTAGTAAATATTTTCTTAACTCTTATTTTTCTTAAAACTGCATTGTGGGTTAAGGGCTTGTAAGTAAGCATTTCACGGTAAGGTGTTGTATTCGGTGCATGTGACAAATAAAATACTTGGTTTGTGTAGACTTTCACTAGGCACTGTATGTTCATACAGTAAGTTAAAGGCTATTTCTTTTTTCAATTTAAATTTGTGTGCTTTTTTTTGGCCAGTGACTGATGTCATGCGGCTGACAAATGTCTGTGTAATTGTTTTCCTTCCTTTTCCACTTGTAAGACCAAATACATAATACCACCCACCCTATACAGACATAAACATACAAAAACTTTTTTTAAATCCAAAGAAAGTACCTTGATTTTTATTTATTTATATAAACCAACCAAATGTCTCTGTTTTTGAATAAACAAACATGCCTATAATAACAATGTATCAAGTAACTCTTGGTTCTATTCTTTCCTAGTCTCTCAGTCCAGGTCATGATATGATGCTATCAAGGGGTGCTGGCTTTAGAGGGACACAGAGACAAACAAACAAACTACCCTGAGAATCAGAATAGGTACAGAGGCCACCCAGAGGTTGAAATAACAATCACATTAGAATACATGTGTGTTGATGTTATGTATTTGAACATTTGGCATAACATTTATTCATGGAGTTTTGATACAGGCCATTGACAGAGCAGAGGTTGAAAGAAATAACCACACAAGAGTCTGTGCCCCAACACATGTTCAATGAGGGTGCTATGAATAGACAGACAGAATGATAGAGCCGGAGGTGGCCAGGATACAGGCCCACACCTGGCAGAGCCAGGCCGAGGTAGGAGAGGGGTCAGGTGTCTTAGGGATGGTCAGACGGATAAGGGGGGCAAAGACACACACAGCAACAGGAAGTGGTCTCTGGAGAGAGAGGGGGGGTTGGTTATCTGACCCAGGCACTGTTTCCTTTGTCTGGAAGGAGGGAGACACAGGAAAGACAGGAAAGACGGATGAGAAGGGGAGTCGGTCCTAACACTCCCATGGAGGCCTATGTACAGTTGAAGTCGGAAGTTTACATACACTTAGGTTGGAGACATTAAAAATCACTCCACAAATTTCCTGTTAACAAACTATAGTTTTGGCAAGTCGGTTAGGACATCTACTTTGTGCCTGACACAAGTAATTTTTCCAACAATTGTTTACAGACAGATTATTTCACTTATAATTCACTGTATCACAATTCCAGTGGGTCGGAAGTTTACATACAGTAAGTTGACTGTGCCTTTAAACAGCTTGGAAAATTCCAGAAAATGATGTCACGGCTTTAGAAGCTTCTGATAGCCTAATTGACATCATTTGAGTCAATTGGAGGTGTACCTGTGGATGTATTTCAAGGCCTACCTTCAAACTCAGTGCCTCTTTGCTTGACATCATGGGAAAATCCAAAGAAATCAGCCAAGACCTCAGAAAGAAAATTGTAGACCTCCACAAGTCTGGTTCATCCTTGGGAGTGATTTCCAAACGCCTGAAGGTACCATGTTCATCTGTACAAACAATAGTACGCAAGTATAAACACCATGGCACCACGCAGCCGTCATACCGCTCAGGAAGGAGACGCATTCTGTCTCCTAGAGATGAAAGTACTTTGGTGCGAAAAGTGCAAATCAATCCGAGAACAACAGCAAAGGACCTTGTGAAGATGCTGGAGGAAATAGGTACAAAAGTATGTATATCCACAGTAAAACGAGTCCTATATCGGAAGAAGCCACTGCTCCAAAACCGCCATAAAAAAGCCAGACTGTGGTTTGCAAATGCACATGGGGACAAAGATCGTACTTTTTGGAGAAATGTCCTCTGGTCTGATGAAATAAAAATAGAACTGTTTGGCCATAATGACCATCGTTACGTTTGGAGGAAAAAGGGGGTAGCTTGCAAGCCGAAGAACACCATCCCAACTGTGAAGCACGGGGGTGGCAGCATCATGCTGTGGGGGTGCTTTGCTGCAGGAGGGACTGGTGCACTTCACAAAATAGATGGTATCATGAGGAAGGAAAATTATGTGGATATATTGAAGCAACATCTCAAGACATCAGTCAGGAAGTTAAAGCTTGGTCGCAAATGTGTCTTCCAAATGGACAATGACCCCAAGCATACTTCCAAAGTTGTGGCAAAATGGCTTAAGGACAACAAAATCAAGGTATTGGAGTGGCCATCACAAAGCCCTGACCTCAAGCCTACAGAAAATGTGTGGGCAGAACTGAAAAAGCGTGTGCGAGCAAGGAGGCCTACAAACCTGACTCAGTTACACCAGCTCTGTCAGGAGGAATGGGCCAAAATTCATCCAACTTATTGTGGGAAGCTTGTGGAAGGCTACCCGAAACGTTTGACCCAAGTTAAACAATTTAAAGGCAATGCTACCAAATACTAATTGAGTTTATGTAAACTTCTGACCCACTGGGAATGTGATGAAAGAAATAAAAGCTGAAATAAATCATTCTCTCTACTATTATACTGACATTTCACATTCTTAAAATAAAGTGGTGATCCTAGCTGACCTAAGACAGGGAATTTTTACTAGGATTAAATGTCAGGAATTGTGAAAAACTGAGTTTAAATGTATTTGGCTAAGGTGTATGTCAACTTCCGACTTCAACTGTATGTATATGTGTGTGATTGTTGAAATCGCATACTACGTAGAGAAATCCTCTAGTAAAACTTGTTTGCTAGAACTGCATCACTGCGACGGTCAATTGTCAACGTCTGTAGAGTCTCACTGCTCTCAGTCGGATTTAAGAATGTGTGGGAGGTGTGGCATTGAGTCAGCCCATTCCTCCTCATAGCACAATGAGGGTAATCTGGCACTTGACAACAATGCCCGATGAGCGATGCATGTTGCAACAAGCTGTGGCACCCCTTCCTTTTAAGATGAGGTGCAGGGCTCCCGTCCTATAAGACGACACCTCGGCCCTCGCTGCCGAGGCTCCATGCTCCTTTTCTTTCTCTCACTTGTGGACTCCCGTCTGTCCTCGGCTGCTCATTACCATCACACTTCCTCCACAGATAGCCGGCCGGCCCAGTGTTGTATGTTAATATTATTGTTAACTGCAGACATAAAGGAAAGGCTCACCCATTTTGAATGTTATATAGTTTTTGTGCATCTCTGAGTGATGTTCTATCGATTACCTGGGTAATTTCATGTTTTCATATGCATCTGAGTTATTGGCGTAGAGCAGGCAGAAATCCGGCCAGTATGACGTAGCACTGTGATAAAGTCGCTTGCACTACACCGGAAGTTAATAGGAATACGACTTTTAGATCGCAAAAACGTCTATCATACATGTCAGATTTCAATACTGGCCGATGACATTACTCTGGAGGATATCTTCTCTCTAATGAGCCATTGATCATATTTTAGCAATATTTCTACCTCAAGACATTTCAAATCAAATAAAATGTTATTTGCCGCATGCGCCGAATACAACAGGTGTAGACCTTACAGTGAAATGCTTACTTACAAGCCCTTAACCAACAATGCAGTTTTAAGAAAAATAAGTGTTAAGTAAAGAAATAGATAAGTATAAAATAAAAATAATTTAGGAGCAGCAGTAAAATAAAATAACAGTAGGGAGACTTTATACAGGGGGTACCGGTACAGAGTCAATATGCGGGGGCACAGGTTAGTCGAGGTAATTGAGGTAATATGTACATGTGGGCAGAGTTAAAGTGACTATGCATAGATAATAAAGAAATTGAGTAGCAGCGTAAAATAGGGGGTGGGGGGGACAATGCAAATAGTCTGGGTAGCCATGATTAGCTATTCAGGAGTCTTATGGCTTGGGGGTAGAAGCTGTTAAGAAGCCTTTTGGACCTAGACTTGGCGCTCCGGTACCACTTGCCGTGCGGTAGCAGAGAGAACAGTCTATGACTAGGGTGGCTGGAGTCTTCCTCTGACACCGCCTGGTATAGAGGTCCTGGATGGCAGGAAGCTTGGCCCCAGTGATGTACTGGGCCGTCAGAGGCTGAGCAGTTGCTATACCAGGCAGTGATGCAACCAGTCAGGATGCTCTCGATGGTGCAGCTGTAGAACCTTTTGAGGATCTGAGGACCCATGCCAAATCTTTTCAGTCTCCTAGGGGGAATAGGTATTGTCGTGCCCTCTTCATGACTGTCTTGGTGTGTTTGGACCATGAGTTTATTGGTGATGTGGACACATTTTACGTTTAAATGTTTAGTCATTTAGCAGACGCTCTTATCCAGAGCGACTTACAGTTAGTGAGTGTATACATTTGTAATTTAACGGCGGGTATAGCACATTTTTCCTATTTGTCTGCTTCTTTAGTCCAGGGTGCATTGCATGGTACTATTGCCAGAGATATTATAGAAAGGCGATAGGGAGCAAATGAATGAAGGAACGTATAACGCCCCACCCACGCAGACTGTGACCAATCGCATTCACGTTGTCATGCTGCATCACACGGTTGCTAAGCTAATCGTCACGCAATCGCTCTCAAAGTCAGTGTACATGTCGAGAAACATGCCTATTTTCCTCGAAAGTACATAATGTCACGATTCCAAAACGATATGGTATTACAGATAGCAAGGTAATAATCTCACACCTCCGAAAATATTTGTAATGTTGTACTTCTTGTTGACGAATTTATGCTAATGTTGGGTTTTTGAGCTTGCGCCCAATAGACTCATATTCACTCCTTGAAGGAGAGTGCACCTTGTCCCAGAATCGCCCAGAATGCACCGCGCGGCCCATTGACATAGCATGGGCAACGTTTCCCATCTCCTCAAATGTATCTGCCATTGCGAATGTCAGACTACACTCTGAGGCACATCGATATGCAGGTTGAACATGGTGAGATTGTAGACTCCTAAATTGATAGTGCAGTTTGTTCAGGCGATTTTACAGCTAACTTGCTACTTTACATACTGATATTGTATTTGGGGTTATTGTGTGTAGCTACGTTTGCTAGCTATCTAGCTAGCCAGCCCATAGAGTGCATTGCATTGTGGAATTTGTAGTAGACTTGAGCTGCAACAGATTTCCACAACGATTTTCCATGTTGGTACCAACCTTAACGCCAAAATGAAACATTTGTTCACTGTAAATTAAAGGAATGAGTGGTTTTGGGTGGATCTTTCCTCTAAGGCTGGCCTCCCTGACCTACTCAAGATCATGTGTTACACGTATATTGTACACTACAGTGAAATGGCCAATCGTGCTTTATACAATAATCTATTAATACCACATGGGAATACTTTGGCCACTTATGGTAAGATGCGTGGAAATGATGATTGACATAATGGCAGTCAGCACTGTCATGTTTCTCAAGTTGCAGGCAACGTTTCCTGGAAAAAGTATTGCATCCCTGTTGAAAAATGTATCCATACATTTATGTTCGATTCGTTGAAATACAGTATGGGCATATCACCTCCTGGTGGACCATCGACATATTGACAGTCCAGAAATACACTGAGTTTACAAAACATTAGGAACACCATCCTAATATTGAGTTATACCCCCTTTTGCCCTGAGAAAAGCCTCAATTCATCGGGGCGTGGACTCTACAAGGTGTCGAAAGCATTCCAGAGATGCTGGCCCATGTTGACTCCAATGCTTCCCACAGTTGTGTCAAGTTGGCTGGAAGTCCTTTGGGTGGTGGACCATTCTTGATACACACAGGAAACTGTTGAGCATGAAAAATCCAGCAGCATTGCAGTTGACACACTCAAACCAGTGTGCCTGGCACCTACTATCATACCCCATTCAAAGGCACTTAAATCTTTTGTCTTGCTCATTCACCCTCTGAATGGCACACATACCCAATACATGTCTCAATGCTTAAAAATCCTTCTTTAATCTGTCTCCTCCCCTTCACCTAAACTGACTGAAGTGGATTTAACAAGTGACATCAATAAGGGATCATAGCTTTTTTCTGGATTCATCTGGTCAGTCTAAATCATGGAAAGAGCAGATGTTCCTAATGTTTTGTACACTCAGTGTATGTGGATATGGAAGTCAATATTGCTGGAGGAGAACATACATCTAGAAGCATATCTCAATTGGTAGCCCATCCAAGCCAACAACTACAACTTTTTTGTTTTTGTTGCTATTCTTAAAAAGTAACAGGTAACTATGTTCCCACTGAGAAACTAAAGAGTAATTGGTTGAGAGTAAATATTTCATCATTGAAATGGGACAACAGTAAGAAACAAAACAACATTTATTTCAGAGGAATAGTTGGCAAAAAGAAACAATTACATTATTCACGTCACACAAACACCATTGAGCTTCAATATTGTTTGCAAAAAAACAAAACATTAACCTACAAAAGGGGGAAAAGACATCTGCAAGATCCTCAAATCCTAGAAAACGTCTGTTGGCTGGAGATGGATGGACTTTGTCCTGTTGGGTTGAGTTAGGCGGCTACACTCTGTAGCAGGGTGATGTTATCTCCTTTCAGCATGATCCTCCCTGAGAGAGAAGGATGGAGAGAGGGAGAGATGTAGGGAGGAATTGAGGTGGGAATAGATGGCGAGAGAGAACTGTGATACGCCAACAGTAAGTGACACTTCAGCCAGCAGTCATGATGACCAGACTGGTTGATAGGACACACTTGCTCAGACTGCCAACAAAGAAACGTTGTCAATGATCACACAACTTATGAGAAACAGAAGTAACTACAGAGAAAGATGTTAAGAGTAAAAAATGTTTTATTTTTCTTTATTTAAATCCTTACTCAACTAGTGGCTTTTGTAAATCTGATAAGGTCCTATAAAGACAAGCTTATCTATCTGGTATTTTTATTTTATTTAACTAGGCAAGTCAGTTAAGAACAAATTCTTATTTACAATGACAGCCTACCAAAAGGCCTCCTGCTGGGATGGGGGCTGGGATTTTTAAAAATGGTATGGAGTGTCAACAACAGCATGTTATTTCTCCAAGGTGCAGGACAGGGCTGCTTACCATGAGTTGGTCACAGACTAGTCTCAAGGGCCATCCTTCCAAATCTTATTTTGTTGACTTCAATATTGAACATCATTATTGGATTATGCGTTTGAATGGGAGCGCTGTCTGTTAAACACTTGCATTTGATTGGCTCTGGGAAATGACGTAGATATTGCATTTCCTTTCAGGAGAGGCATTTGCTTGTTTTGTCCACTTTTCTCAAGGCGGGTCAGCCAACGTTTTAGTAGCCTATCTTTTTTCAAGTTGGAAAAATGTCCAGGGTCCGGTTTCCCAGAAGCATCTTGAATTTCCAAAACTATCTTTATAAAAGTTGCATTTGAAAAATCTCGTTATCTAATGCCTAAGATATAAATACAGTAGGCTATAGGCCCATTTAAATCATATTGAAATACATTTCATGTTCAATAAATGTAGTTCTATTTTTCTACTTGTAGGCTACTGTCTGTAATTTGTCTCAATATATTTCATGATGTGTAGCCTAATGTGCGCAATCATGTGCCAAATCGGAAATGTAGCACATTTTTATTGGGTTAGCATTAGAATAAGCCACCTCTATTTGCAGCCGTAGGTGGTAATACCTCTCTAGGAGCTGATCTGTCGTCAGTATTTTGAAATAATTATAATGTTACGGTAAGATTTGAATTGAGAAAGCTGATCCGAGTGCAGCACTGCCTTTCTTTCGATCCTATAAGTATTGACACGCTCCAACAAAGCACTTAGCAACTGTTCTCCTGTGGTGTTTTGGGAAGCGCATGTTACATATTTGGCCTTTGTAGGAAAGATAATATTATAAATAATAAGCCATTTAGCAGACGCTTTTATCCAAAGCGACGTCATGTGCGCATACATTTTTACGTATGGGTGGTCCCGGGGATCAAACCCACTACCCTGGCGTTACAAGCGCCATGCTCTACCAATTGAGCTACAGAGGACCACAAGATGGATTGTTAAAACACTCATGTTTTTCAGTTTCAAGTTGTAATGTCACATGCACAAGTACAGTGAAATGCTTTTCTTGCAAGCTCTAAACCCAACAATGCAGTAATCATTAACAATGTAATATTAAAAATAACAAGGTAGAACAAAAACGCATGAGAAATAAAGATACGCCTAAGTTCTAGCGGGAAACGACCTCTGTTTGGAGACTGCCCCTTTAAGAACGAGAATAGATGTTGTACCCTATGTTGTGATTCTCACCAAATAGGTTCTCTTCTCACACTACTCAAACCCCACAATCAATAAACAGCTTTTGAAGCTCTCTTAGCCTATAGATCACATATTGCAAACAAATAACCTGAACTAAAAACTCCACACATTTTGGAATTTCTGTGAGTTCTTGACCATAGCTAATCTATATCCAAAAACAGCACACATTTATTTCCGTGAACATGCACATCATCATTTTCTCTTTTGTGGCACTAATGTGAGGGTTTATGGCAGAAGAAACTGTGTTGCAGTAGTCAAGTGGGAATAAGGACAAGCAAACTAGGGACCTTTGCATTCACATTGTCCTAAAAAAGGGAACCGGACAGCGAACCAAACACAGACCACCTCTCCAGATGGTCTCAGTTCGGTTCACTTCAGGGGCTCTTTTGAGGGGGTCTGAGCTCCTTTGGTGTTTACACGAAATTAGGCAAACCGCACTGAGTAAATTTGTAAATACCAGCATACGACTGGGAAAAATCCACTTGAACGCCCCTCCAATAGGTAATAATTAGTGGGAAACCCGTCTATCATCACTGAGCTCCGACTTCTCCCACATGCTGAACTCTGAAAGCTGCGTTTGCCTTGCAGCATTGCATTGCAGAGGCAGTGCGTTCTGTGTGGTGCATACGTTGGATTTATTTTTTTACATTTACATTTTTAGTCATTTAGCAGACGCTCTTATCCAGAGCGACTTACAGGAGCAATTAGGGTTAAGTGCCTTGCTCAAGGGCACATCGACAGATTTTTCACCTAGTCGGCTCGGGGATTAGAACCAGCGACCTTTCGGTTACTGGCACAACGCTCTTAACCACTAAGCTACCTGCCGCCACGATTTATCAAACGTATTCGTCAAACTGTATGCGTAGATGGCTTGACAGAAATGGCAGCAGAAAGTGAATATTAAACTTTTGTTGCACACATATCCAGATGATGCTGCATACCATTTTGCATAATGACGCTGTAGGTATGATCGAAGTACAAGGCTATAATTTGTTTTCAAAACACACACAACTTGTTCCCAGTTTACAAGTAGTATTTTCCAAGTTTCCCCACTTGTTATGAATGTAGTATCCCACACACAGAGACACACACTGACTTACCTAAGGGCTTCCTGTTCTTGGTCTTCATGTGAACCTCCTCAGCATCATCCAGTACCAGGTTCATGTATTCATCAAAGCCCTGAGAGAGAGAGAGAGGGTTGTTGGTTTCAACTACACATCTAGATAGGATCTTGATAGGAGTCAGCAGCCCTGGTGTAGTTTCAGGGGCTTTGGCTTAAGAGAAGAGGAGGAATACTGGAGGATGATGACTTACGATGATGCACCCCTCTATCCGCATGTTCACCTGTTCATACAGCCACACCTGGATACGAGAGCGCTGCAGGGAGAAGAGGGAGAGAGGCTGTGATTACATTTGAGGAGAGATTGCTAGCTAGGTAATGTATTATGAAAGCATAAAGTCTACCACATTCGCAACTCGCAAGAACCACGACCATTAGATCATGTGACAAATGCAGAAAACAATATGAAAGGATGGAATACTTACGTTCTGTAGATACCTGAAAATAAGGTTCTGGTGGACACATGGTCAAGGAAATGTTTCAAACCGTTAGCAAACTTGCTGATTTGACTGCACATGTTTTCTGGCCTTAGCAGCCTTCGTCAATTAGCTACTGTTAGCTAGCCAGTAAGCTAGCTACATAGAGCACGCATCATGGGCTACATACTGTATTTCAGTTCCTGGACAAGTTAACCGCTTTCGGAAATGTGCAATTAACGTTAATCAAACCAACGTTAAGCTGCAGAAAAGTAATAGTAGGTAGCTAACTGCTTATTGTAGCTACCTACTACACTGAATGAAACGCAGCCCAGGGCAAAATAGCAGGCTAATGCTAGCTAACTAAAACACAATATTGTACTAAGTATTTCATCAAGAAAGGATACAATTGGCTGCACCATAACCTTCTGGACCTTCTGCCCTTGTCCTCTGTACGCCATCCTCCTTGTGGGTTTACGCTTTGTTGTCCTAAAACAAATGTTTCGTCACAACTTTTCCCTCACATGAAGACAAGGAAATCGAAATATTCACGTTGTGGTTCTTCAATGGCGCGCTTCCGACCTTCCGCGTGCGCAAGCAAAGAGTTGACTCTCCTCAAATTTTCAGCGCCCCTATAGGCGGGAGGTAGTTACCACATAACTGTGTTGAAGGGGAACGCTACACTTACAATTGTTCATTAGGGAATGTATTGCCATTTGTGAGGGAGGCTGAATAGATTTTACATGGACTCTCATATCCTCAAGAGGTTCTACAGCTGGACCATCGAGAGTATCTCGACTGGCTACATCACCGTCTGGTACGGCAACTGCACCGCCCTGGACCATCGAGAGTATCTCGACTGGCTACATCACCGCCCTCGACTGCAAAGCTCTACAGAGGGTTGTGCGAACTGCCCAGTACATCACTGGGGCGAGCTCCCTGCCATCCAGGAACTCTATATCAGGCGGTGTCAGAGGAAGGCCCGGAAAATTGCCAGATTTCAGCCACCCAAGCCATGGACTGTTCACCTGCTACCGTCTGGCAAGCGGTACCGGAGCATCAGGTTCCAACTGGCTCCGAGACAGCTTCTATCCCCAAGCCATACGACTACTGAATAGTTAATCAAATGGCTACCCGGACTATCTGCACAAACACTATTTTGAACTGACTCTTTGCAAACTCACAGGACTATCCACACACTCACCCACACTGACACTCGGGATTAAAACCGAATTGTGATAAATGCACCATATTACATATTGGATCGCAAAGAAATTCAACTTTTACATTACCGTTTAGTTTACCAATAAAATGGTCCGACGGTGAAGTCGACATACTCATAATTCATATCCCGAAAGAAAGAAATGATCGCACTACAATACATTTTTTTTTAAAGTTAGCCAAATTAGATAAAATGTTGCTACCATGGAAAGGACAACACCTGTCTATTTGTGGAAAAATCACCCTGATTAATTATATAGTCATATCCCAGTTTACCTATTTACTTATGGCCCTGCCTACACCTAACGACTTGTTTATTTATTTATTATATGAGCACAAAATATTCCACTATTTGGAATGGCAAACCAAAAAAAATTAAACGGGCCTATTTATGTAATTAGCATGAATTCGGGGGGCAGAAATTATTAAATATTAAAGCATTGGACCTCTCACTACGATTGACCTACGATTACGGTAATCCTACCAACGGGACATTAAAAACTGTAATATCTTATGTTTCACGAGTCGTGGCTGAACGACGACATGGACAACATACAGCTGACAGGATATAGGCTACATCCGCAGGATAGAACGGCTGACTCCGGTAAGACAAGGGGTGGCGGTCTGTGTATATTTGTAAACAACAGCTGGTGCACAAAATCAAATACTAAGGAAGGCTCTAGGTTTTGCTCGCCTGAGGTAGAGTATTTTATGATAAGCTTTAGACCACACTATTTACCAAGAGAGTTTTGATCTATATTTTTCATAGCTGTCTGTTTACCACCACAATGCTGGCATTAAGATTGCACTCAATGAGCTGTATTAGGCCATAAGTAAACAGGAAAACGCTCATCCAGAGGCAGCGCTCCCAGTGGCCGGGGACTTTAATGCAGGGAAACTTAAATCCGTTCTACCTAATTTCTACCAGCATGTTAAATGTGCAACCAGAGGAAAAAAAACTCTATAGACTGTGATGAGGTGTGAATGAAGGAGTCAGGCGCAGGTGGTAAAACACAGAAGTCCAGAGTTTATTCCGTTTACATAAATAAAACGCACCCAGCGTCAATTCGAAACTATCACTAGGGAAATATTCCACCTTGGCAATAACAAATGGAAGGGTAGCTCAACCGAGCTACTCGCTCTCACAATGAAACAATCACTCACAAAGACAAGGGTAACAGAGGGAACACTTATACACATACTAATTAGGGGAATGAGAACCGGGTGTGTGTGATTGACAAGACAAGACATGACAAGTGGAGTGATGAGAATGGGATCAGCAGTAGCTAGTAAGCCGGTGACGACGAACGCCGAAACCTGCCCGAACAAGGAGGAGAGGCAGCCTCGGCGGAAGTCATGACATAGACCACCTTTACTCCACACACAGAGACGCATACAAAGCTCTCCCTCGCCCTCCATTTGGCAAATCTGACCATAACTCTATCCTCCAGATTCCAGCTTATAAGCAAAAACTAAAGCAGGAAGCACCAGTAAAAAAGTGCTCAGATGACGCAGATGCTAAGCTACAGGACTGTTTTGCTAGCACAGACTGGAACATGTTCCGGGATTCTTCAGATAGCATTGAGGAGTATACCACATCAGTCACTGGCTTCATCAATAAGTGCATCGATGACGTCGTCCCCACGGTGACCGTACGTACATACCCCAACCAGAAGCCATGGATTACAGGCAACATCCGCACTGCGCTAAAGGGTAGAGCTGCCACCTTCAAGGAGCGGGACTCTAACTCGGACGCTTATAAGAAATCCCGCTATGCCCTCCGACGAACCATCAAACAGGCAAAGGGTCAATACAGGACAAAGATTGAATCGTACTACACCAGCTCTGATGCTCGTTGGATGTGGCAGGGCTTGAAAACTATTACAGACTACAAAGGGAAGCACAGCCACAAGCTGCCCAGTGACACAAGCCTACCAGACGAGCTAAACCACTTCTATGCTCGCTTTGAGGCAAGCAACACTGAAGCATGCATGAGAGCACCAGCTGTTCCGGATGACTATGTGATCACGCTCTCCGTAGCCGATGTGAGTAAGACTTTTAAGCAGGTCAACATTCACAAGGCCGCAGGGCCAGACGGATTACCAGGATGTGTACTCCGAGCATGTGCTGACCAACTGGCAAGTGTCTTCACTGACATTTTCAATATGTCCCTGAGTCTGTAATACCAACATGTTTCAAGCAGACCACCATAGTCCCCGTGCCCAAGGACACTAAGATAACCTGCCTAAATGACTACCGACCCGTAGCACTGACGTCTGTAGCCATGAAGTGCTTTGAAAGGCTGGTCATGGCTCAAATCAACACCATTATCCCAGAAACCCTTGTCCCTCCTGTACTCCCTGTTCACCCATGACTACATGGCCAGGCACGACTCCAACACCATCATTAAGTTTGCCGACGACACAACAGTGGTAGGCCTGATCACCGACAACGAGGAGACAGCTTATAGGGAGGAGGTTAGAGACCTGGCCGTGTGGTCCCAGGATAACAACCTCTCCCTCAACGTGACCAAGATAAAGGAGATGATTGTGGACTACAAGGAAAAAATGACGACTGAGCACGCCCCCATTCTCATCGACAGGGCTGTAGTGGAACAGGTTGAGAGCTTCAAGTTCCTTGGTGTCCACATCCCCAACGAACTATCATGGTCCAAACACACCAAGACAGTCGTGAAGAGGGTCCTCAGATCCTCAGAAAGTTCTACAGCTACACCATCGAGAGCATCCTGACTGGTTGCCTGGTATGGCAACTGCTCGGCCTCCGACCACAAGGCACTACAGAGGGTAGTGCGTACGGCCCAGTACATCACTGGGGCCAAGCTTCCTGCCATCCAGGACCTCTATACCAGGCGGTGTCAGAGGAAGGCCCTCAAAATTGTCAAAGACTCCAGCCACCCTAGTCATAGACTGTTCTCTCTGCTACCGCACGGCAAGCGGTACCGGAGCGCCAAGTCAAGGTCCAAAAGGCTTCTCAACAGCTTCTACCCCCAAGCCATAAGACTCCTGAACAGCTAATCATGGCTACCCGGACTATTTGCACTGCCCCCCCACCCCATCTTTTTACGCTGATGCTACTCTGTTAATTATTTATGTATAGTCACTTTAACTCTACCCACATGTACATATTACCTCAACTACCTCAACTAGCCGGTGCCCCCGCACATTGACTCTGCACCGGTACCCCCCTGTATATAGCCTCCCTACTGTTATTTTCTTTTACTCCTGCTCTTTTTTAAAATATATTTTTAAAAATTATATTTTAATTTGATGCATTGTTGGTTAAGGGCTGTAAGTAAGCATTTCACGGTAATGTCTACACCTGTTGTATTTGGCGCATGTGGCAAATAACATTTGATTTGATTAGATTTTGATTTGATTTGAAATCCGAACTGGTTTTCTACCAGATTAGTAAGAATGGTTCACCTCGTGTTCAAGAAGGGCCTTTTTCCCCTTCATTCAGATTACAACCACTCACTTTCAGTTATTTGGAAATGAAATAATCTATTATGGTTAAACTCAAATATAGTACTTCTTTTTTTTGTAACATTATTTTTGATTTTAAAAAAACCCGGTATAATCTTTGTAAATGATATCATAAATAGGACATCTGGAGTTATGTCACACATAACAAAAATATATGGAAATGTCTGCTCTATCCAACATTACAAACAACTGATTGCAGCATTACTGCAAAAATGGAGGAGGCAAGTGGAAAGGGGAGAAGGTAAGGAACCCTGCATTAAAGACCAATTGGTTAAAGAAAACTGTGATAAATAAAAAAGTATACCAGTTTAATTTAAGGACCAAAAAATTGACAGCTGCACCATACAGGTTGCAAAATAGTTGGGAGGATATTTTCAATGTACCGATTCCATGGCACATGGTTTATGAACTGATATACAAAACTACCGCCGGATTCAAAACTTAGAGTTTTTCCATTTAAATTATTATACAAAATTCTTGCAACCAATATAATGGTATATATACAGTGCATTCGGAAAGTATTCAGACCCCTTCACTTTTTTCAAATTTTGTTACATTACAGCCTTATTCTAAAAATGTATGTATATTTTTTTATCCCTCATCTACACATACAATACCCCATAATGACAAAGCAAAAACAGGTTTTTAGAAATGTTTGCAAATGTATAAAAATATTTAAAAAACGGAAATATCACATTTACATACAGTGGGGAGAACAAGTATTTGATACACTGCCGATTTTGCAGGTTTTACTACTTACAAAGCATGTAGAGGTCTGTAATTTTTATCATATGTACACTTCAACTGTGAGAGACGGAATCTAAAACAAAAATCCAGAAAATCACATTGTATGATTTTTAAGTAATTAATTTGCATTTTATTGCATGACATAAGTATTTGATCACCTACCAACCAGTAAGAATTCCGTTAGTTTAAAAAAAAGATGCCCTCCTGTTCTCCACTCATTACCTGTATTAACTGCACCTGTTTGAACTCGTTACCTGTATAAAAGACACCTGTCCACACACTCAATCAAACAGACTCCAACCTCTCCACAATGGCCAAGACCAGAGAGCTGTGTAAGGACATCAGGGATAAAATTGTAGACCTGCACAAGGCTGGGATGGGCTACAGGACAATAGGCAAGCAGCTTGGTGAGAAGGCAACAACTGTTGGCGCAATTATTAGAAAATGGAAGAAGTTCAAGATGACGGTCAATCATCCTCGGTCTGGGGCTCCATGCAAGATCTCACCTCGTGGGGCATCAGTGATCATGAGGAAGGTGAGGGATCAGCCCAGAACTACACGGCAGGACCTGGTCAATGACCTGAAGAGAGCTGGGACCACAGTCTCAAAGAAAACCATTAGTAACACACTACGCCGTCATGGATTAAAATCCTGCAGCGCACGCAAGGTCCCCCTGCTCAAGCCAGCGCATGTCCAGGCCCGTCTGAAGTTTGCCAATGACCATCTGGATGATCCAGAGGAGGAATGGGAGAAGAGCATGGGAAAATAGAGCTTTTTGGTCTAAACTCCACTCGCCGTGTTTGGAGGAAGAAGAAGGATAAGTACAACCCCAAGAACACCATCCCAACCGTGAAGCATGGAGGTGGAAACATCATTCTTTGGGGATGCTTTTCTGCAAAGGGGACAGGACGACTGCACCGTATTGAGGGGAGGATGGATGGGGCCATGTATCGCGAGATCTTGGCCAACAACCTCCTTCCCTCAGTAAGAGCATTGAAGATGGGTCGTGGCTGGGTCTTCCAGCATGACAACGACCCGAAACACACAGCCAGGGCAACTAAGGAGTGGCTCTGTAAGAAGCATCTCAAGGTCCTGGAGTGGCCTAGCCAGTCTCCAGACCTAAACCCAATAGAAAATCTTTGGAGGGAGCTGAAAGTCCGTATTGCCCAGCGACAGCCCCGAAACCTGAAGGATCTGGAGAAGGTCTGTATGGAGGAGTGGGCCAAAATCCCTGGTCAAGACCTACAGGAAACGTATGATCTCTGTAATTGCAAACAAAGGTTTCTGTACCAAATATTAAGTTCTGCTATTCTGATGTATCAAATACTTATGTCATGCAATAAAATGCAAATTAATTACTTAAAAATCATACAATGTGATTTTCTGGATTTTTGTTTTAGATTCCGTCTCTCACCGTTGAAGTGTACCTATGATACAAATTACAGACCTCTACATGCTTTGTAAGTAGGAAAACCTGCAAAATCGGCAGTGTATCAAATACTTGTTCTCCCCACTGTAGGTATTCAGACCCTTTACTCAGTACTTTGTTGAAGCACCTTTGGCAGAGATTACAGCCACAAGTCTTCTTGTGTATGACACTACAAGCTTGGCACACCTGTATTTGGGGAGTTTCTCCGATTTTTTTCTGCAGATCCTCTCAAGCTCTGTCAGGTTGGATGGGGAGCGTCGCTGCACAGCTATTTTCAGGTGTCTCAAGAGATGTTCGATCAGGTTCAAGTCCGGGCTCTGGCTGAGCCACTCAAGGACATTCAGAGACTTGTCCCGAAGCCACTCCTGCGTTGTCTTGGCTGTGTGTTTAGGGTCGTTGTCCTGTTGGAAGGTGAACCTTCGCCCCAGTCTGAGGTCCTGAGCGCTCTGGAGCACGTTTTCATCAAGGATCTCTCTGTACTTTGCTCCGTTCATCTTTCTCTCGTTCCCGACTAGTCTCTCAGTCCCTGCCACTGAAAAACTTCCCCACATCATGATGCTGCCACCACCATGCTTCACCGTAGGGAGGGTGCCAGGTTTCCTCCAGACGTGACGCTTGGCATTCAGGCCAGAGTTCAATCTTGGTTTCATCAGACCAGAGAATCTTGTTTCTCATGGTCTGAGAGACTTTAGGTGCCTTTTGGCAAACTCCTAGCGGGCTGTCTTGTGCCTTTTACTGAGGAGTGGCTTCCGTCTGGCCACTCTACCATAAAGGCCTGGTTGGTGGAGTGCTGCAGAGATGGTTGTCCTTCTCGAAGGTTCTCCCATCTCCACAGAGGAACTCTGGAGCTCTGTCAGAGTGACCATTGGGTTCTTGGTCGTTGTCCTGTTGGAAGGTGAACCTTCGCCCCAGTCTGAGGTCCTGAGCGCTCTGGAGCACGTTTTCATCAAGGATCTCAATCTTGGTTTCATCAGACCAGAGAATCTTGTTTCTCATGGTCTGAGAGACTTTAGGTGCCTTTTGGCAAACTCCTGACCAAGGCCCTTCTCCCCCAATTGCTCAGTTTGGCTGGGCAGCCAGCTCTAGGAAGAGTCTTGTGGGTTCCAATCTTGGGGACCTTCAATGCTGCAGAAATGTTTTGGTACCCTTCCCCAGAATTGTGTCTCGACACAATCCTGTCTCGGAGCTCTACGGACAATTCCTTCGACTTCATGGCTTGGTTTTTGCTCTGATATGCACTGTTAACTGTGAGACCTTATATAGACAGGTGTGTGCCTTTCCAAATCATGTCCAATCAATTGAATTTATCACAGGTGGATTCCAATCAAGTTGTAGAAACATCTCAAAGAAGATCAATGGAAACCTGGTGCACCTGAACTCAATTTCGAGTCTCATAGCAAAGGGTCTGGTATTTCAGTTCTTTTATATTTATAAAAAAATTATAAAAACCTGTTTTCGCTTTGTCATTATAGGGTATTATGTGTAGATTGATGAGGAAAAACATTTATTTAATCCATTTTAGAATAAGGCTGTAACGTAACAAAATGTGGAAAAAGTCAAGGGGTCTGAATACTTTCCGAATGCACTGTATGGGGGATACAACCATCCCAGTTCTGCAGATTTTGCTGCGAAGAGACAGAATCATTAGATCACTTGTTTTGGTACTGCCCATATGTAGGTTGTTTTTGGTCACAGGTTCAGGAATGGCCAAAAAATTGCAACATTTACTTGGAGCTAGCTCTACAAATAGATTTGAAAAGTCATAGTCATGTCGATCAATAATATAATAATACTCTTAACAAACATTTTATCTTTCATTTACAATCTGTAGAAACTATGAGAATAGAAAGGTTCAGAACTTTGGTGAAACATCACAGCACAGTGGAAAAATATATGGCAGCTAGAACTCAAAACTGGATGGTCTTCAGAGATCGATTGGAGGGGTTGAGGGTAGCTGAAGGCTGGGACTACAAACAAAAGAGAACTAATGTAAAATATACTGTCCGTAAAATGTATATAGTATTTATAAGCTGGAAGTAGAAGCCTAAGTATTGTTGTCCATTAGTTTATTCCAATTAGGGGAGGGGTGGTAGGGTTAGGGGAAAATAATAAAGAAGGAAAATATATTTAAAAATATATATATATATTTAAAATAATGTATATATTTACAGAAACCATATATGGGGGATTGAAAATGATGCAGACAATTACATTGATAGAAGCCACAATCTATCTGCAATATTAAAGCTTATCTACTACTTTTTACAGACTCATCTATACGCTGCTGCTACTTATTTTAAAACATATATATTATCTATCCTGATGCCTAATCACTTTACCCCTGCCTTCATGTACATACCCATCTCAATTACCTTGTACCCCTGAACATTGATACTGGTACTCCCTGTATTATAGCTTCATTCTTGCGTGTTTTAATTTTCTTATTTTAACTCTGCATCGCTGGGGAAGGCTTGTACACTGAGTATAAAAAACACTAAGAACACCTGCTCTTTCCATGACTTAGACTGACCAGGTGAATCCAGGTGAAAGCTATGATCCCTTATTGATGTCACTTGTTAAATCCACTTCAATCAGTGTAGATGAAGGGGAGGAGACAGGTAATTTTTTGTATCTTTAAGCCTTGAGACAATTGAGACATGGATTGTGTGTGCCATTCAGAGGGTAAATGGGCAAGGCAAAATATTTAAGTACCTTTGAGTGTGTCAAGAACTGCAACGCTGCTGGGTTTTTCACGCTCAACAGTTTCCTGTGTGTATCAAGAATGGTCCCCCACCCAGGACATCCAGCCAACCTGACATAACTGTGGGAAGCATTGGAGTGAAATTGGGCCAGCATCCCTATTGAACACTTTCGAAACCATGTAAAGTCCATGCCCCGACGAATTGAGGCTGTTCTGAGGGCAAAAGGGGAGGATGCAACTCAATATTAAGTTTAGTTTATTTGCACCAAAGAAAACAAGTGATAGACAACAATACAGATAAAAACAAATACAATAAAAATGGTGTGCAGCTGTGGTTGGAAGCCCGAGGGCTTACAATGGGGGAAAAAAGTATTTAGTCAGCCACCAATTGTGCAAGTTCTCCCACTTAAAAAGATGAGAGAGGCCTGTAATTTTCATCATAGGTACACGTCAACTATGACAGACAAAATGAGGAAAATAAATCCAGAAATTCACATTGTAGGATTTTTTATGAATTTATTTGCAAATTATGGTGGAAAATAAGT
Organism: Coregonus clupeaformis; assembly: GCF_020615455.1. Classification (NCBI taxonomy): domain Eukaryota; kingdom Metazoa; phylum Chordata; class Actinopteri; order Salmoniformes; family Salmonidae; genus Coregonus; species Coregonus clupeaformis. Next base: position 53,635,284 of record NC_059203.1, on the reverse strand, counting down.
ATTTGGTCAATAACAAAAGTTTCTCAATACTTTGTTATATACCCTTTGTTGGCAATGACACAGGTCAAACGTTTTCTGTAAGTCTTCACAAGGTTTTCACACACTGTTGCTGGTATTTTGGCCCATTCCTCCATGCAGATCTCCTCTAGAGCAGTGATGTTTTGGGGCTGTCGCTGGGCAACACGGACTTTCAACTCCCTCCAAAAACTTTCTATGGGGTTGAGATCTGTAGACTGGCTAGGCCACTCCAGGACCTTGAAATGCTTCTTACGAAGCCACTCCTTCGTTGCCCGGGCGGTGTGTTTGGGATCATTGTCATGCTGAAAGACCCAGCCACGTTTCATCTTCAATGCCCTTGCTGATGGAAGGAGGTTTTCACTCAAAATCTCACGATACATGGCCCCATTCATTCTTTCCTTTACACGGATCAGTCGTCCTGGTCCCTTTGCAGAAAAACAGCCCCAAAGCATGATGTTTCCACCCCCCATGCTTCACAGTAGGTATGGTGTTCTTTGGATGCAACTCAGCATTCTTTGTCCTCCAAACACGACGAGTTGAGTTTTTACCAAAAAGTTATATTTTGGTTTCATCTGACCATATGACATTCTCCCAATCCTCTTCTGGATCATCCAAATGCACTCTATCAAACTTCAGATGGGCCTGGACATGTACTGGCTTAAGCAGGGGGACACGTCTGGCACTGCAGGATTTGAGTCCCTGGCGGCGTAGTGTATTACTGATGGTAGGCTTTGTTACTTTGGTCCCAGCTCTCTGCAGGTCATTCACTAGGTCCCCCCGTGTGGTTCTGGGATTTTTGCTCACCGTTCTTGTGATCATTTTGACCCCACGGGGTGAGATCTTGCGTGGAGCCCTAGATCGAGGGAGATTATCAGTGGTCTTGTATGTCTTCCATTTCCTAATAATTGCTCCCACAGTTGATTTCTTCAAACCAAGCTGCTTACCTATTGCAGATTCAGTCTTGCCAGCCTGGTGCAGGTCTACAATTTTGTTTCTGGTGTCCTTTGACAGCTCTTTGGTCTTGGCCATAGTGGAGTTTGGAGTGTGACTGTTTGAGGTTGTGGACAGGTGTCTTTTATACTGATAACAAGTTCAAACAGGTGCCATTAATACAGGTAACGAGTGGAGGACAGAGGAGCCTCTTAAAGAAGAAGTTACAGGTCTGTGAGAGCCAGAAATCTTGCTTGTTTGTAGGTGACCAAATACTTATTTTCCACCATAATTTGCAAATAAATTCATTAAAAATCCTACAATGTGATTTTCTGGATTTTTTAAACTAAATTTGTCTGTCATAGTTGACGTGTACCTATGATGAAAATTACAGGCCTCTCTCATCTTTTTAAGTGGGAGAACTTGCACAATTGGTGGCTGACTAAATACTTTTTTTCCCCACTGTATATGAAAACCACACCACAAAAATAAAGTGGGCCAAAATTCCTCCACAGTGACGTGAGAGACTGATCAACAACTACAGGATGAGACAAAAATATAGCTTTTTGGTCTAAACTCCACTCGCCGTGTTTGGAGGAAGAAGAAGGATAAGTACAACCTCAAGAACACCATCCCAACCGTGAAGCATGGAGGTGGAAACATCATTCTTTGGGGATGCTTTTCTGCAAAGGGGACAGGACGACTGCACCGTATTGAGGGGACGATGGATGGGGCCATGTATCGCGAGATCTTGGCCAACAACCTCCTTCCCTCAGTAAGAGCATTGAAGATGGGTCGTGGCTGGGTCTTCCAGCATGACAACGACCCGAAACACACAGCCAGGGCAACTAAGGAGTGGCTTCGTAAGAAACATCTCAAGGTCCTGGAGTGGCCTAGCCAGTCTCCAGACCTGAACCCAATAGAAAATCTTTGGAGGGAGCTGAAAGGCCGTATGCCCAGCAACAGCCCCGAAACCTGAAGGATCTGGAGAAGGTCTGTATGGAGGAGTGGGCCAAAATCCCTGCTGCAGTGTGTGCAAACCTGGTCAAGACCTACAGGAAACGTATGATCTCTGTAATTGCAAACAAAGGTTTCTGTACCAAATATTAAGTTCTGCTTTTCTGATGTATCAAATACTTATGTCATGCAATAAAATGCAAATTAATTACTTAAAAATCATACAATGTGATTTTCTGGATTTTTGTTTTAGATTCCGTCTCTCACAGTTGAAGTGTACCTATGATACAAATTACAGACCTCTACATGCTTTGTAAGTAGGAAAATCTGCAAAATCTGCAGTGTATCAAATACTTGTTCTCCCCACTGTATATATATATATATATATATATATATATATATATATATATATATACATACATACATATTCACATACACATACATATATATCATTTTTAAAAATATATTTCCCTTTATTAATTTCCAACCCCACCACCCTTTCTTGGAATTTGTTAGTAAAATATCATTTTTGGGATATCCGAAGTAGGTGAGTAAATTTGTTCTTATATTTTTTGTAATTTGCAGAATTCAGGGGAGAGGGATTTGTGAGAAACTTTTTATACAACTAGTTTTTTGAGATCAGTTGTAAACCAAGGTTTCCAGAACCCTTCTGCTGCTCTCTTATGTGATTTAACTAAGGGAAGGCAGTGGTGAAATACAGAATGGAAAGATGTGAGAAAAGTCTTGTAAGCAGACTCTACATCGGCCTGATTATAAAACATTTTCCATGAAATATCATCAATCAACATCTTTAAGCACTCACAATTACTTTTGTTAAATATTCTACATTTAATTACATTTACATTTTAGTCATTTAGTAGACGCTCTTATCCAGTGAGTGCATACATTTTCATATGCTACTAATCATTCCCATCTGTTCATTTCCAGCTGCCAAAGAGAAGTGGAAAATTGGAAAGTGGTCCCAAAATGTCAGTATAAAGTATTCCTATATTAGTCACATTATTCAAAGAATTTGTACAAATATTATCAATAAGGGTGGTAGATGAACTGGTCACTATTGTGGGCTTATAGATGAGGGGATAACTGGAGTATAACGTATTAAAATAGTCAGATGTCAGTGAGTGGTTCTCACTTTTAAATACGTTTGTTGTAATCACCTAATAGAAAACACATTTTATCTTAATTATTAATCAAAACTAAGGTTGATGCAAGGATATCAATGAAACTACCAATGTCAGAATCGGGTGTCCGATAGATGCATCCAATGACCACTTTTATACCACAAAAGAAATGAACAGGAGGGAATTTCTATGAAAAGAGATTCAACATCAATGTTATCAGATGTAAGTGCGAGGTCCTCTCTTACAAATAATTGAAAATGTTTATTAACAAAAATGGACACTCCTCCTCCCACTCTTGGTGTTCAACAGTGGTGAACAGCATTATAAGGAGACGTGTCATAAAGCATGGTTGTCTCTTCAGTCAACCATGTTTCTGAAAGGGCAACAATAGAACATTCTTGATTGAGAGAAGACAGATCATGAACAAGGTGGTCATGATTTTTAGGAAGACTGCAAACGTTAGGAAGGTGTTCCTAATGTTTGGTATACTCAAGTGTAGGTAAGCATGTCACAGTAAGGTCTACACTTGTATTCGGCGCCTGTGACAAATACAGTTTGATTTGAAAATAACTTCCCATTGAAAACACTGGTACAGATCAAGATCTCACAGAGACACCTTATTATTTAGTGACACTTGAATACATCAAAATGACACAAGGATAAGAAAATAGACATTCTTTACACAGACAAGCACTTTGGGTTCACATGTTGCAGCATTATGAATGATTGGCAAAATATCTGCTTTCAGGCTAGGGTCCCAATTTGGTTCATGTAAGACTTGTCAGTAGTTTGCACTCATTGGAGATAAAAGGACACTTCCCACACATGTTCACATAGCAAATGTCTTTTAGATCAGGGTTTCCCAAACTCGGTTCTGGGGAATTGTCTTCCGACAGGTGACGTCACTCCTACACAATGCTTGTTCCCCTGTTTATAGATATTATGTGAGATTAATTCTCTTCTCCTGTGTTTCTGGGTGCACGTTTAGTTTTTTGCCCTGACACTACACAGCTGATTCAAATAACCAAATCATCATCAAACTTTGATTATTTGAATCAGCTGTGTAGTGCTAGGGCAAAAAACAAAACGTGCACCCAGGGTGGGCCCCAGGACCGAGTTTGGAAAATGCTGTTTTAGAGTATCATTTGAGAAACTCAGGAGAAGAGAATTAATCTCACATAATATCTTTAAACAGGGGAACAAGCATTGTGTAGGAGTGACGTCACCTGTCGGAAGACAATGCTACTGACCTGAAAATAAGTCTATCCTTTACTCCTCTCTCTACATCCTCACTATTTGCCCTTTATATGGACCTTCATGTGCATGTTGAGGTGAACCTTCTGAGTGAAACACTTCCCACAGACCTCGCAGCAATAGGGATACTCTCCTGTGTGGATCTTCTGGTGGACTCTGAGCGTGGTCGCTGAGATGAACGTCTTCCCACACTCAGAACATTTGAAGGGCTTCTCTCCTGTGTGGACCCTCATGTGGACTGTCAGCTCCCCCACCTGTTTGAAGCCCTTCCCACAGGAGTGGCAGCGGTAGGCCTTCTCCCCGATGTGGATCTCATAGTGTCCCGTCAGCTCCTCGGAGGACCGGCACTGTTTACCACACACACCACACCGGTAAGGCTCCTCCTGCGTGTGTACTCTCACGTGTACGTTGATATTGCCCATGTGCTTGAATGACTTGCCGCAGACCTTACAGGTGAATGAGGGTTGTTGAATCTGGATGGAGAAGGATGGAGACTCCTGGAAGGAGGTCTCTGCTCCCTTTCTCCCGCTGACCTTCAAACTTTGACCCCTTACTCTCTGGCCCTTTCCACTTCCTCTCCTGTGTGGGTTTTTCAATTGCAGTTGTTGGTACTCAGCATCACTCTCCTTGCTCTCACTCTCACTGGGGCTTTCACTCCGGGCTGAGGGGCTGTCTGTATTTCCCTCTGAGGGAGGCTGAGAGTCACGGCATGGTTGAAGCTTGCCCATTCTCCTGCCGGTCTCTGTGTCAGCGAGTGCCGATGAGTCTACAGTTTGGTATGCATGTGAGGACTGAGGTGAGTCTTTCATGTAAGGAGACTGCTCTTTCCAATGGCTGGTCCTGCCCTCCTGATCCTCCTTGATCAGTGTGGGCTCTGGGTCCTCCTGTCTCAGACAGGGGCTCCACTCCTGCTGCTCAGGGGGGCCCTTCATTGAGCCTGAGAGAGTGAGCATCCGAGAATCTGAAAAAACATCCACCTCATCAAATGGCACATATTGTTATATTATTAAAGCAAGCTACACCTTAAATTGATACTGTACCATTATCCAATACTGCACAATAACAGTGCCATAATGTAGCTACAATTACAACCTACGGTAGATATATGGGCTAGCTAGAGAGACGGTAATACTGTCACGCCCTGGCTCTGGGGACTCTTATATGTTGAGCCAGGGTGTGTAGGTTTCATTGTTTAGTTCTCTAGGTTTGTGTTCTAGTTCGTGTATATCTATGTTGGCCAGGGTGGTTCCCAATCAGAGGCAGCTGTAGCTTGTTGTCTCTGATTGGGCACCATACTTAGGCAGCCTGTTTGGCACTGTTATTTTGTGGGATCTTGATCCGAAAGGTTTGTGTTATGACCTAGGACTTCACGTATCGTTTGGTTTGTTGTTTTGGTTCGTGTTGTGTACACTTAATAAAGTATGTACGCCTATCACGCTGCGCCTTGGTCCGCATCTGTCGACGATCGTGACAGAAGATCCCACCACCAGAGGACCAAGCAGCGTGCCCAGGAGGAGAAGTTGGCGATGTCCCAGGTGGGCAAATGGTGGTCTTGGGAGGACATATTCGCGGGCAGAGGGCCATGGGCAAAAGTAAATGCCCAGGCAGGAGAGGAGAAACGGCGCCAACCGGGCCGACGTCGGACACGCGAGAGGCAACCCCAATAATTTTTTTTGGGGGGGCACACGGCGTGGACGACGGGGCTGCTGGAAGCAGCTACAGGACGAAGCGGCGGACTAGGAGAGGAGGCCATCAGGTTTGGGGGGCTGGAAGGGTGGTTGGCGGAGCCTAGAGGTAGAGCAGAGCCAACTCCCCGTACTCAGGCTAGGCAGCGTGAGACTGGGCAGGTTCCGTGTTATGCGGAGCCACGTACTGTGCCGCGAGTGTTCCGGCACAGTCCTGTACGTCCTGTGCTAGCACCACGCACGTGTCGTGCTAAGGTGGGCATGCAGCCAGGACGGAGTGTGCCGGCTCAACGCTCGTGGCCAGTACCCCTCCTCGGTCCCGGATATCCTGCGCCAGTGCCACGTGCTGTAGTGCCAGTACGAGTGCACAGCCCTGTATGTCCTGTGCTGATGCCTCACACAGAGTGTGTGGAAATAGGCATTCAGCCAGGATGGGTTGTGTCAGCTCTCCGCTCCAGACCTCCAGTCCGTCTCCACAGTCCAGCCCGGCCTGTTCCTGTCCCTCGCACCAAGCCTGTGGTGCGCGTCGCCAGCCCGGTCCGGCCCGTTCCTGTCCCTCGTACCAAGCCTGTGGTGCACGTCGCCAGCCCGGTCCGGCCTGTTCCTGCTCCCCGCACCAAGCCTGTGGTGCGCGTCGCCAGCCCGGTCCGGCCTGTTCCTGTCCCTCGCACCAAGCCTGTGGTGCGCGTCGCCAGCCCGGTCCGGCCTGTTCCTGTTCCCCGCACCAAGCCAATGGTGCGCGTCGTCAGCCCGGTCCAGCCCGTTCCTGCTCCCCGCACCAAGCCAGTGGTGCGCGTCGTCAGCCCGGTCCAGCCTGTTCCTGCTCCCCGCACCAAGCCAATGGTGCGCGTCGCCAGCCCGGTCCGGCCTGTTCCTGCTTTCCGCACCAAGCCAGTGGTGCGCGTCGTCAGCCCGGTCCGGCCCATTCCTGCTCCCCGCACCAAGCCAGTGGTGCGCGTCGCCTGCCCGGTCCGGCCCGTTCCTGCTCCCCGCACCAAGCCAGTGGTGCGCGTCGTCAGTCCGGCACGGTCCGTGCCTGTTCCACCGGTGCCTGGTCCGGCACCGGTCATCTGCTCCACACCGGAGCTAGTCCAGCTCCGGCCAGCGGGGCCAGACCAGACCAGGGGCGCTACGGGGGGGTAGAGATAGAGTGGTGGTCACGCCCGGAGCCGGATCCGCCTCCGAGGCGGAATGCCCACCCGGCCCCTACCCTGTTGTGGTGTTGTGGCGCGGTCGCAGTCCGCGCCTTTGGGGTGGGGTACTGTCACGCCCTGGCTCTGGGGACTCTTATATGTTGAGCCAGGGTGTGTAGGTTTCATTGTTTAGTTCTCTAGGTTTGTGTTCTAGTTCGTGTATATCTATGTTGGCCAGGGTGGTTCCCAATCAGAGGCAGCTGTAGCTTGTTGTCTCTGATTGGGAACCATACTTAGGCAGCCTGTTTGGCACTGTTATTTTGTGGGATCTTGATCCGAAAGGTTTGTGTTATGACCTAGGACTTCACGTATCGTTTGGTTTGTTGTTTTGGTTCGTGTTGTGTACACTTAATAAAGTATGTACGCCTATCACGCTGCGCCTTGGTCCGCATCTGTCGACGATCATGACAAATACATAGATAGGTCAGAGTATAATTTAAGAATTTCTACATAAACTGCATAGCTACCCGCCTAGCTAGCTGCAGACCTGAGACTAGCATTTCAGGGTTCACCGCGACGTCCAAAACTAGGCTTCGTAGACGCGCGTTCTCCTGGTTGGCACGGGAAATGTCTCCCTCACACTTGGTTATCGTTTGTTCCATCACGACAAATATCTCCTTAGCAGCTGCTGATAGCCGCTCCGTTAGAAACGACTTAAGCGATTCCAATCGAGACATTTTGATAAATTGATGGTCGCAAGCCATACTAGGAAATGTTTGCTGCTTCCCGTCTCTTCCTTCCACAGATGCGCAAGCTGCAGCGTGAAAGTTTGTGCAATACTGCCACCTAGCGTGTTAGGTTCACGCTAAGTCAAATAATGCTTTGGATTTATTTACTGTGTGGAGGAGGCCAAGGCAACGCAGATTTGTTAATCACTACTTTATTCTATTAGGATCCAATAAAACCAAGCTGCACAACGTATCTGTAGGAGTAGCAGACAATGTATGTATGTGGAGGGATGGATAGGCTGCTTGTCAGGCTTCGTGTGGTCCCATGGCCAGGTAGGTCACAGACTCAATTCCAGTAGTTAAGTTAATAAGAAACTGAAAATACTCAAATATCATAATGTTCCATATTGTATGAGTGACTTGTAAGAGTGTTGGCAGATTGTAAGTGTTGGTTGGGTCTTGCATTTCAATGGTCCATGACATACTTTAGTGTGTAATAATATTTAATCAATAAGTGCATCGATGATGTCGTCCCCACAGTGACTGTACGTACATACCCCAACCAGAAGCCATGGATTACAGGCAACATCCGCACTGAGCTAAAGTGTAGAGCTGCCGCTTTCAAGGAGCGGGACTCTAACCCGGACGCTTATAAAAAATCCCGCTATGCCCTCCGACGAACCATCAAACAGGCAAAGAGTCAATACAGGACTAAGATTGAATTGTACTACACCGGCTCTGACACTCGTCGGATGTGGCAGGGCTTGAAAACTATTACAGACTACAAAGGGAAGCACAGCCACGAGCTGCCCAGTGACACAAGACTTCCAGATGAGCTAAACCACTTCTAAACTCGCTTCGAGGCAAGCAACACTGAAGCATGCATGAGAGCACCAGCTGTTCCGGATGACTATGTGATCACGCTCTCCGTAGCCAATGTGAGTAAGACGTTTAAGCAGGTCAACATTCACAAGGCCGCAGGGCCGGACGGATTACCAGGACGTGTACTCTGAGCATGTGCTGACCAACTGGCAAGTGTCTTCACTGCATTTTCAACATGTCCCTGACTGAGTCTGTAATACCAACATGTTTCAAGCAGACCACCATAGTCCCCGTGCCCAAGGACACTAAGATAACCTGCCTACCGACCCGTAGCACTGACGTCTGTAGCCATGAAGTGCTTTGAAAGGCTGGTCATGGCTCACATCAACACCATTATCCCAGAAACCCTAGGCCCACTCCAATTTGCATACCGCCCCAACAGATCCACAGATGATGCAATCTCTATTGCACTCCACACTGCCCTTTCCCACCTGGACAAGAGGAACACCTACGTGAGAATGCTTTTCATTGACTACAGCTCAGCATTCAACACCATAGTGCCCTCAAAGCTCATCACTAAGCTAAGGAGCCTGGGACTAAACACCTCCCTCTGCAACTGGATCCTGGACTTCCTGACGGGCCGCCCCCAGGTGGTAAGGGTAGGTAACAACACATCTGCCACACTGATCCTCAACACGGGGGCCCCTCAGGGGTGCGTGCTCAGTCCCCTCCTGTACTCCCTGTTCACCCATGACTGCATGGCCAGGCACGACTCCAACACCATCATTAAGTTTGCAGACGACACAACAGTGGTAGGCCTGATCACCGACAACGATGAGACAGCCTATAGGGAGGAGGTCAGAGACCTGGCCGTGTGGTGCCAGGATAACAACCTCTCCCTCAACGTGACCAAGACAAAGGAGATGATTGTGGACTACAGGAAAAAAAAGAGGACTGAGCACGCCCCCATTCTCATCGACGGGGCTGTAGTGGAACAGGTTGAGAGCTTCAAGTTCCTTGGTGTCCACATCATCAACAAACTATCATGGTCCAAACACACCGAGACAGTCGTGAAGAGGGCATGACAAAGCCTATTCCTCCTCAGGAGACTGAAAAGATTTGGCATGGGTCCTCAGATCCTCAAAAAATTATACAGCTGCACCATCGAGAGCATCCTGACTGGCAACTGCTCGGCCTCCAACCGCAAGGCACTACAGAGGGTAGTGCATATTGCCCAGTACACCACTGGGGCCAAGCTTCTTGCCATCCAGGACCTCTATACCAGGCGGTGTCAGAGGAAGGCCCTCAAAATTGTCAAAGACTCCAGCCACCCTAGTCATAGACTGTTCTCTCTGCTACCGCACGGCAAGCGGTACCGGAGTGCCAAGTCTAGGTCCAAAAGACTTCTCAACAGCTTCTACCCCAAGCCATAAGACTCCCTGAACAGCTAATCATGGCTACCCGGACTATTTGCACTGCCCCCCCCACCCCCACCCCCACTCCATCTTTTTACGCTGCTGCTACTCTGTTAATTATTTATGCATAGTCACTTTAACTCTACCCACATGTACATATTATTTCAACTACCTCAACTAGCCAGTGCCCCCACACATTGACTCTGCACCAGTACCCCCCTGTATATATAGCCTCCCTACTGTTATTTTATTTTACTTCTGCTCTTTTTTTCTCAACTCTTTTTTGTTGTTGTTTAATTTTACTTTTTTATTAAAAAATAAATGCATTGTTGGTTAAGGGCTGTAAGTAAGCATTTCACTGTAATGTCTGTGTCAAGATCGTTATACGGAGTAGACCAATGCGCAGCGTTAGTTGCAAACATATTTATTTATTTAATGAATGCACGAGCAAAACAACAAAACGAAAACGTGACGTCCTCGGTATAACACAACCGACACGGCAACAAACCAAAACGGAACAAGATCCCACAAACACGAATGGAAAACAGACTGTTTAAATATGGTTCCCAATCAGAGACAACCAGCCACAGCTGACACTCGTTGCCTCTGATTGAGAACCACACTGGCCAACATAGAAATAGAACACATAGACCTACAACACAGATCTAGAATACATAGAATCTACACACCCTGGCTCAACATATAGAGTCCCCAGAGCCAGGGTGTGACAGTCTGCACCTGTTGTATTCGGCGCATGTGGCCAATAAAATTTGATTTGATTTTATATGGGTGCAAGCGCTCTGAGCAGTTAACTGCTAAATTAATGGTAACACTTGACTTCACACCCAGCGTCATAACACTTTATGACACGGTCATAACCATGTCATAATATTTCATAACAGCTGACATAACTTGTCAAAATATGGTCATAACACTGTCATGATCCATATATTTACACCTGTTGTGACATACAGAACATTGGGTTATTTTATGGCTGGTTATGACACATACATAAGAGTGTCAAAACCCACATTTATTCAGATTCCTTTCGTTTGAAAGTTTGTTTCTTAAGTCCTTTGTTGTTGTTGTTGTATTACATTCTTTAGTCATGTTTTTTTCCATCATATTTTAAATAACTTGCAGAAGATACACTTTATGACACTGTCAAGAAGCATTATGACCATCCTGTGTGACTTTACTTGGACTAAGAAAATACACTTTATGACAATGTCAAGAAGCATTATGACCATCATAATCATATAAGCCAAAGCTAGATAGGCCTGTCAAGTACATGCCCTTATGTCAATCATCAGTCAAAAAGAGTGTGTCTTGTCCTCCTGAAATCTGCTCCTGCATTCATCCCAGTCATCAGCAACAGAGCATTGGGGTAGGTGCATGTCTGACATCAATGTGTGCGCAATTACAATTATAATTTAATAAGGTCAATTTCAGAAAATGTTATGTAACATAAACATACTGTTGAAAAGTAGGCTATGGTGTAATGGAATGTTTTACCTTGTGTGGTAGGTTTTGACACTCTTATGTAGGTGTCATAACCAGCCATAAAGTAACGCAATATATGTCACAACAGTCTAAATATATGACAGTGTTATGATCATATTATGACAGGTTATGACAAGTTGTGTCAGCTGTTATGATGTCAAGTAAAGTGTTACCAAATTGGTAAACTAATCCAACTTGTGCTCAGACTCAATTATGTAAATGCTTGTACAAACTATGTAAACAAATACAGTCTTCACTTCTCTTCAACTAATTAACTTCAATTTCATACAAAGACTGGGGGTACAATACATCACAATTGGTGTTTGGAACATCCTTCAGTTAATGCAACTTGAGAAATAGACCAAATATAAGTAAGTTAGCTAGTAACACAAAAGTCGACACAAATACACTGATATTCACAAATACACTTTTTCCCCAGTGTGCCTGAACTGATGGCGTTTTAGATCACCTTTTAATGTAAAACATTTCCCACACAATGGGCACTAACACGATTTCTCCCCTGTGTGAGTCATCATATCCTTTGCCAGAGATGAATTCCAGATGAAGCATTTGACACATTCTTTGCATGGATGTGATTTCTTCCCTGTGTGAATCTACATATGCTTTATCAAGCTTGCCTGCAGAGTGAAGCGTTTGCCACATTATTTGCAACAATATGGTCCCTCTCTTGTGTGAACAGTCACATACTTTTTCAGGTTTCCCTTATAATATAATAATAATAATAATATGCCATTTAGCAGACGCTTTTATCCAAAGCGACTTCAAATCAAAATCAAATCAAATCAAATCAAATTTTATTGGTCACATGCGCCGAATACAACAGGTGCAGACATTACAGTGAAATGCTTACTTACAGCCCTTAACCAACAGTGCATTTATTTTAAACAAAAAAGTAAGAATAAAACAACAACAAAAAAGTGTTGAGAAAAAAAGAGCAGAAGTAAAATAAAGTGACAGTAGGGAGGCTATATATACAGTAAAATAAAGTGACAGTAGGGAGGCTATATATACAGGGGGTACCGTTGCATAGTCAATGTGCGGGGGGCACCGGCTAGTTGAGGTAGTTGAGGTAATATGTACATGTGGGTAGAGTTAAAGTGACTATGCATAAATACTTAACAGAGTAGCAGCAGCGTAAAAAGGATGGGGTGGGGGGCAGTGCAAATAGTCCGGGTAGCCATGATTAGCTGTTCAGGAGTCTTATGGCTTGGGGGTAGAAGCTGTTGAGAAGTCTTTTGGACCTAGACTTGGCACTCCGGTACCGCTTGCCGTGCGGTAGCAGAGAGAACAGTCTATGACTAGGGTGGCTGGAGTCTTTGACAATTTTGAGGGCCTTCCTCTGACACCGCCTGGTATAGAGGTCCTGGATAGCAGGGAGCTTTGCCCCAGTGATGTACTGGGCCGTACGCACTACCCTCTGTAGTGCCTTGCGGTCAGAGGCCAAGCAGTTGCCATACCAGGCGGTGATGCAACCAGTCAGGATGCTCTCGATGGTGCAGCTGTAGAATTTTTGAGGATCTGAGGACCCATGCCAAATCTTTTTAGTCTCCTGAGGGGGAATAGGCTTTGTCGTGCCCTCTTCACGACTGTCTTGGTGTGTTTGGACCATGATAGTTCGTTGGTGATGTGGACACCAAGGAACTTGAAGCTCTCAACCTGTTCCACTACAGCCCCGTCGATGAGAATGGGGGCGTGCTCAGTCCTCTTTTTTTCCTGTAGTCCACAATCATCTCCTTTGTCTTGGTCACGTTGAGGGAGAGGTTGTTGTCCTGGCACCACACGGCCAGATCTCTGACCTCCTCCCTATAGGCTGTCTCATCGTTGTCGGTGATCAGGCCTACCACGTCGGCAAACTTAATGATGGTGTTGGAGTCGTGCCTGGCCATGCAGTCATGGGTGAACAGAGAGTACAGGAGGGGACTGAGCACGCACCCCTGAGGGGCCCCCGTGTTGAGGATCAGTGTGGCAGATGTGTTGTTACCTACCCTTACCACCTGGGGGCGGCCCGTCAGGAAGTCCAGGATCCAGTTGCAGAGGGAGGTGTTTAGTCCCAGGATCCTTAGCTTAGTGATGAGCTTAGAGGGCACTATGGTGTTGAATGCTGAGCTGTAGTCAATGAATAGCATTCTCACGTAGGTGTTCCTCTTGTCCAGGTGGGAAAGGGCAGTGTGGAGTGCGATAGAGATTGCATCATCTGTGGATCTGTTGGGGCGTGTATGCAAATTGGAGTGGGTCTAGGGTTTCTGGGATTATGCTGTTGATGTGAGCCATGACCAGTCTTTCAAAGCACTTCATGGCTACAGACGTCAGTGCTACGGGTCGGTAGTCATTTAGGCAGGTTATCTTAGAGTTCTTGGGCACGGGGACTATGGTGGTCTGCTTGAAACATGTTGGTATTACAGACTCAGTCAGGGACATGTTGAAAATGTCAGTGAAGACACTTGCCAGTTGGTCAGCACATGCTCGGAGTACACGTCCTGGTAATCCGTCTGGCCCTGCGGCCTTGTGAATGTTGACCTGCTTAAAAAGTCTTACTCACATCGGCTACGGAGAGCGTGATCACATAGTCGTCCGGAACAGCTGGTGCTCTCATGCATGCTTCAGTGTTGCTTGCCTCGAAGCGAGCATAGAAGTGGTTTAGCTCGTCTGGTAGGCTTGTGTCACTGGGCAGCTCGCGGCTGTGCTTCCCTTTGTAGTCTGTAATAGTTTTCAAGCCCTGCCACATCCGACGAGCGTCAGAGCCAGTGTAGTATGATTCAATCTTAGACCTGTATTGACTCTTTGCCTGTTTGATGGTTCGTCGGAGGTCATAGCGGGATTTCTTATAAGCGTCCGGGTTAGAGTCCCGTTCCTTGAAAGCGGCAGCTCTACCCTTTAGCTCAGTGCGGATGTTTCCTGTAATCCATGGCTTCTGGTTGGGGTATGTACGTACGGTCACTGTGGGGGACGACATCATCGATGCACTTATTGATGAAGCCAGTGACTGATGTGGTGTACTCCTCAATGCTGTCTGAAGAATCCCGGAACATGTTCCAGTCTGTGCTAGCAAAACAGTCCTGTAGCTTAGCATCTGCGTCATCTGACCACTTTTTATTAGCCGAATCACTGGTGCTTCCTGCTTCAGTTTTTGCTTATAAGCAGGAATCAGGAGGATAGAGTTATGGTCAGATTTGCCAAATGGAGGGCGAGGGAGAGCTTTGTATGAGTCTCTGTGTGTGGAGTAAAGGTGGTCTAGAGTTTTTTCCCTCTGGTTGCACATTTAACATGCTGGTAGAAATGAGGTAGAACGGATTTAAGTTTCCCTGCATTAAAGTCCCCGGCTACTAGGAGCGCTGCATCTGGATGAGCGTTTTCCTGTTGATTAATGGCCTTGTACAACTCATTCAGTGCAATCTTAATGCCAGCATTGGTTTGTGGTGGTAAATAGACAGCTATGAAAAAATATAGATGAAAACTCTCTTGGTAAATAGTGTGGTCTACAGCTTATCATAAGATACTCTACCTCAGGCGAGCAAAACCTCGAGACTTCCTTAGTATTTGATTTTGTGCACCAGCTGTTGTTTACAAATATACAGAGACCGCCACCCTCGTCTTACCGGAGCCTGCCGTTCTGTCCTGCCGATGTAGCGTATAGCCTGCTAGCTGAATGTTGTCATTGTTGTCGTTCAGCCACGACTCCGTGAAACATAAGATATTACAGTTTTTAATGTCCCGTTGGTAGGATAACCGTAATCTTAAATCGTCAATTTTATTCTCAAAAGATTGAACATTGGCTAATAGGATTGATGGGAGAGGCAGTTTACTCGTTCGCCGTCGGATCCTTACAAGGCACCCGGATCTGCGTCCACGATATCTCCGTCTCTTCCTCACGCGAATGACGGGGATCTGGGCCTTGTTGGGTGTCTGTAGAATATCCTTCGCGAACGCCTCGTTGAAGAAAAAGTCTTCGTCCAACGCGAGGTGAGTAATCGCTGTCCTGATATCCAGAAGCTCTCTTTGGTTATAAGAGAAGACAGCATTGAGGAGTACACCACATCAGTCACTGGCTTCATCAATAAGTGCATCGATGATGTCGTCCCCACAGTGACCGTACGTACATACCCCAACCAGAAGAAATGGATTACAGGAAACATCCGCACTGAGCTAAAGGGTAGAGCTGCCGCTTTCAAGGAACGGGACTCTAACCCGGACGCTTATAAGAAATCCCGCTATGACCTCCGACGAACCATCAAACAGGCAAAGAGTCAATACAGGTCTAAGATTGAATCATACTACACTGGCTCTGACGCTCGTCGGATGTGGCAGGGCTTGAAAACTATTACAGACTACAAAGGGAAGCACAGCCGCGAGCTGCCCAGTGACACAAGCCTACCAGACGAGCTAAACCACTTCTATGCTCGCTTCGAGGCAAGCGTGTGCATACATTTTTACGTATGGGTGGTCCCGGGGATCGAACCCACTACCCTGGCGTTACAAGCGCCGTGCTCTACCAATTGAGCTACAGAGGACCTTATTGTCGAAGTATTTTCCACAATCATTGCAATAGTTTAGTTTGTTCGCAGTATGGACTATTTGATGCTTTTGTAAAAGACTTGCTTCCATAAAGCATTTATTGCATTTATTGTGTGTGTGGTCCCTCACTTGAACAGTCTGGAATTACTGCAGGAATTTGGGGCTGAGAGTGGTTGGTTTTGATTCTCCATTGGACTCTCCATAGTGTTCTGTTTTGATTTGTACAATTGTATTAGTGGGTAGAGTCCCTCTCTCTGTTCTCCTCAGTATAGGTTTGGTGAAGACGTAATGGTGCTGGGGTGGATCCCTTTTCACACAGGGAGGAGTGAATATGAATTCTATTATATCAGACACCAGTCCTTGAAGCTGCTCTTCCTCCTGACTGGTTCTGAGCTCATGTTCCTCCTCATGCGCTCTATGATGCGCTCTGGGTCCTCCTGCCCCAGACTGGGTCTCCAGTTCTGCTCACAGTGCTGATGCTCAGGGGGAACCTCAGCCTCATCTTCAGGGATGCCCCATCTGGGGTAATGGAGAGAGTGAAAATAGATAGCTAATATGCTTGCAGAAGATGTGCAATAATAATGTTAGGTTTGTTGGCAAGACAATAACAAACAGCTAACAATTACACATATGGGCTAGTATTTGGAAGCTACATTTGGAAGTTCAAGAACCAATGTACATCCTGATGGGCACCAATTTCTCCCCTAGCAGGGATAGGGGAGTTTTATTTGTAGGTGGGTTATATGTGGGTTCTTTAGGATAAATTGTGTGTGTGTACATAAAGAGGTAACAATACATCACAATACGTAACACAAAGTCAACGGAAACTAACATTAATGTGCACAATCTCTCATTCTCAAAGGCAGTTCGCTATACGAAAAGATGACAGAGGCACAAATGGTCTGTGTATAATTTCATAAAGATTCCCTCCAGGTTAGAAATACACTCATAGCTGTCTGTTAGACACAGCACTGTAGGTTTTCTACAATACTCTATTTAATTCATTCATAACTTGTACCTTATTCAACCAAAAGGGTATGTCCTTCTACTGGTGTCAGTTACACTCTTAATATCTCCTGACTGAAGCACGTTCCTCACAGAGCACTTGTCACGTTCGTTTAAGGACGGGTCAGACCAAGGCGCAGCGTGAAATGCGTACATGTTTATTTAAATAATAAACACACGACAAAACAACAAACCAACGAAATGTGAAGTCCTAAGGCTGAACACAAAACAAGCCTACTCACGGAACAAGATCCCACAACTAACGAGTGCCAATAGGCTGCCTAAATATGATCCCCAATCAGAGACAACGAGCTACAGCTGTCTCTGATTGGGAATCACACCCGGCCAAACACAGAACTACAACACCTAGACTGAAACATAGAAAACACAACATAGAACACCACACCCTGACTCAACATATAAGAGTCCCCTGAGTCAGGGCGTGACAGTACCCCCCAAAGGTGCGGACTCCGACCGCACAACCTTTACATAACAGGGTAGGGACCGGGTGGGCATTCCGCCTCGGAGGCGGATCCGGCTCCGGGCGTGACGACCACATACTCTCCGCCTCCCTATTGCGCCCCTAGTCTGGTCTGGACCTCAGCGCGCTGCTTCCCCTCTCCTTCCTCCCACGATACTCCAAGCCCTGTCTGGACCCTGGTGTGGGAGACCCCGAACCTGGAGAGGTGCTGACATCTGGGTCTGGACTGGAGCCGCTGACCGGAGCTGGACTGGGCACCGGTGGAGCGGACTGCTCTGGCTCCGGACTGGAGCCGCTGACCGGAGCTGGACTCGGCACCGGTGGAGCGGACTGCTCTGGCTCCGGAGTAGAGCTGCTGACCGGAGCTGGACTTGGCACCGGTGGAGCGGACTGCTCTGGCTCCGGACTGGAGCCGCTGACCGGAGCTGGACTCGGCACCGGTGGAGCGGACTGCTCTGGCTCGGAGTAGAGCTGCTGACCGGAGCTGGACTTGGCACCGGTGGAGCGGACTACTCTGGCTCCCGGACTGGAGCCGCTGACCGGAGCTGGACTCGGCACCGGTGGAGCGGACTGCTCTGGCTCCGGAGTAGAGCTGCTGACCGGAGCTGGACTTGGCACCGGTGGAGCGGACTGCTCTGGCTCCGGACTGGAGCCGCTGACCGGAGCTGGACTCGGCACCGGTGGAGCGGACTGCTCTGGCTCCGGAGTAGAGCTGCTGACCGGAGCTGGACTTGGCACCGGTGGAGCGGACTGCTCTGGCTCCGGAGTGGAGCCGCTGACCGGAGCTGGACAGGGCACCGGTGGAACGGACTGCTCTAGCTCCGGAGTGGAGCAGCTGACCGGTGCCGGACCAGGCACCGGTGGAACGGGCACGGGCCGTGCCGGACTGGACACACGCACCACTGGTCTGTGCGAGGAGCAGGCATGGACCGGACGAGGAACACACACCACTGGCTTGGTGCGAGGAGCAGGTATGGGGCGTACCGGGCTGGCGACACGCACCCCTGGCTTGGTGCGGGGAGCAGGCACGGGCCGTACCGGACTGGGAACACGCACCACTGGCTTGGTGCGAGGAACAGGAACGGGTCGGGCCGGACTGGGAACATGCACCACTGGCTTGGTGCGGGGAGCAGGAACGGGTCGGGCCGGACTGGGAACACGCACCACTGGCCTGGTGCGGGGAGCAGGAACGGGCCGGGCCGGACTGGGAACACGCACCACTGGCTTGGTGCGAGGAGCAGGAAGGAGCCGGGCCGGACTGGGAACACGCACCACTGGCCTGGTGCGGGGAGCAGGAACGGGCCGGGCCGGATTGGGAACACGCACCACTGGCTTGGGAACACGCACCACTGGCTTGGTGCGAGGAGTAGGAACGGGCCGGGCCGGACTGGCGACACGCACCACTGGCCTGGTGCGAGGAGCAGGAACGGGCCGGGCCGGACTGGGAACACGCACCACTGGCCTGGTGCGAGGAGCAGGAACGGGCCAGGCCGGACTGGGAACACGCACCACTGGCTTGATGCGAGGAGCAGGAACGGGCCGGGCCGGACTGGCGACACGCACCACTGGCTTGGTGCGAGGAGCAGGAACAGGCCTGGCCGGCCTGGGAACACGCACCACTGGCTTGGTGCGAGGAGCAGGAACAGGCCGGACCGGACTGGGAACACGCACCACTGACTTGGTGCGAGGAGCTGGAACGGGCCGGGCCGGACTGGCGACACGCACCACTGGACTGGTGCGAGGAGCAGGAACGGGCCGGGCCGGACTGGGAACACGCACCACTGGCCTGGTGCGAGGAGCAGGAACGGACCGGACCGGACTGGGAAGGTGCACTGGTGACACGTATCTCCGCATACCTGGGTTCCTTTATTAACCCCCGCTCCTTATGCTGCCTAACCAGCTCCTCTCTCCGTGCCTCTACTTCCTCCTTTTCCCTACGAGCCTCCTGCAGTCCCTCCTCTTGAATGGATCTCTCCCGCTCTATTCCATCTATCAGCCCCGTAATATGGTGGCCTCCTCTCTCCTCCAGTGAGGACTCCTCCGGGAGCCCCCACGAGTTAGGGAACAGAAACTCATCGTCGTCGTCATCCTCCGACTCCTCAGTATAATACTGTTCCCACTCTTCTTCCCATGGTCGTAGAGACTCAATCTGGAAACCCACCGGGTGCAGTGGTCGGGGCTCTTATCTCTCGCTCCCCGACCACCCCTTTAGCCCCCCCCAAAAAATGTATTGGGGCTGCTTCTCGGGCTTCCTCCTCGGCCGGCTTCTGTCTTGCCGTTGCTCCTCTCCTGCCTGGGCTTCCTTCTTCGCCCAGGGTCCTTTTTCCGTAAAATATCTCCTCCCAAGACCAAATCTTCCCCACCTGTGACCAGGGTGTTCGGTCCTCCTGGGCACGCTGCTTGGTCCGTGTTTGGTGGGATCTTCTGTCACGTTCGTTTAAGGACGGGTCAGACCAAGGCGCAGCGTGAAATGCGTACATGTTTATTTAAATAATAAACACACGACAAAACAACAAACCAACGAAACGTGAAGTCCTAAGGCTAAACACAAAACAAGCCTACTCACGGAACAAGATCCCACAACTAACGAGTGCCAATAGGCTGCCTAGGTATGATCCCCAATCAGAGACAACGAGCGACAGCTGTCTCTGATTGGGAATCACACCCGGCCAAACACAGAACTACAACACCTAGACTGAAACATAGAAAACACAACATAGAACACCACACCCTGACTCAACATATAAGAGTCCCCTGAGTCAGGGCGTGACAGCATTGTTATGTTTCCCCCTGTGTCTCCTTACATGAGCTGTCCTCTTACGAGTGAATCCTTTACCACAAATACAACAAATATATTATTTTCCCCCAGTGTGGGTCAACTGATGGCTTTTTAGTTAATTCGCTGATCTAGATTATTTCTGTCAAGGTGCCGTTGTGGGTCATGCATTTGCCACATTCTTTGCAATTATATGATTTCTCTCCAGTGTGCATTCGCTGGTGATCTTTTCGTTCACCTTTTGTTAGAAAGATATTTCCACAAAAATAGCACTTGTGGTCTTTCCCTTTTGTGAATCATCATATGCAATGTCAGGCTCTCGTTTGAGGTATTTACCACATTCTTCACACATATTGTTTCTCTACAGTATGAACTCGCTGGTGGGATGCTTGTTTATTGGTTGATTTAAAGCATTTTCCACACAATGTGCACTTGTATGGTCTCTGCCCTGTGTGTCTCCTCATATGCACTATTAGGCTTGGATGTTGAGTAAAGCTTTGGCCACATACTTCACACTGATATGGTTTCTCTCTAGTGTGAATTATCTGGTGGATGATTGGTTGATCTAAATCATTTTCCACAGCATGTGCACTTAAATTATTTATCCCCTGTGTGTCTTCATATGCCACGCCAAATGCGATTTCGGTTTAAACATTTGCCACAAACATTGCACCCATATGATTTCTCCCCTGTGTGAATCATTATGTGCGTTTTTAAGCCTCCTTGTTGTCTGAAGCATTTGCCACATTCTTTGCACCGATATGGTCTCTTCCGTGTCAATCAACACATGCTTTTGCAGGTTTCCTGTAAAAAACTTGCTTGCATAAAGCATTTACTGCATACAGGACACCTGTGCGATCCATCCCCTGTGTAAGCCTAGAATGGCACATTAGGCCTACTGCTTTTCCAGACGTCAGAAGACGTGTTTACCCATGTTCTCTTTGATTTGAGAAGCTTTAACCCTAACATTTCCACCTCATCTTTAATTTCACTTTTTTACTATGAACTTCAGAACAGTCTGGATTTACTGCAGAGAGGGGCTGGGAGACACTGGTTGGTTCTAATTCTCCACTTTGCATCAGGTTCTGTTTGATAGTTGTATTAGTGGGTAGAGAGTTCCTCTCTCTGTTCTCCATAGTTTGGGTTTGGTATTGATGTGAGGGCTGTGGTGGGTCCTGGTCAGTCACTTTTCACACAGTGAGGCGTGAATATGAACTCTATGGCAGTGTTTCCCAATCCTGGTCCTCGAGTACCCCCAACAGTACACATTTTTATTGTAACCCTGGCCAAGCACACCTGATTCAACTTGTCAACTAATCATCAAGCCCTCAATGAGTTGAATGAGGTGTGTTTGGCCAGTGCTACAATGAAAATGTGTACTGTTGGGGGTACTCGAGGACCAGGGTTGGGAAACACTGCTCTTCCTCCTGACTAGTCCTGAGCTCCTGTTCCTTTTAATTCTCTATGGGCTCTGGGTCCTCCTGCCCCAGACTGGGGCTCCACTACTGTTCACAGTGCTGCTGCTCAGGGGGAACCTCCTCTGCAGGCAGAGCGCAACTGAGCTGCTGAGGGTCTGGAGGGAGAGGATGGAATAGATAATTATGATGATACAAGGGCGGCAGGTAGCTTAATGGTTAAGAGCATTGTGCCAGTAACCGAAAGGTTGCTGGTTCTAATCCCCGAGCCGACTAGGTGAAAAATCTGTCAATGTGCCCTTGAGCAAGGCACTTAACCCTAATTGCTCCTGTAAGTCGCTCTGGATAAGAGCGTCTGCTAAATGACCAATTTATTTATACAAGATGCACAAGAATGTATTCTAAATCACCGTAGGCTTGTGGTTTGATACTAGTTAAGATGTATGCAAAATAACAGCTAGCTATAGTGACACTTGCTAGGCCTAATTTATCCAATAAGAAGGAAAGCAACCAATGGTACACAGAAACAAACTAATCTGTAGTTTTGCTTCACTGTTTCATCAACCATACACTCTGTACACAAACCATTCACATGCTTGCTAACCAAATATAATGACGAGTTCAATGTACAATGTCCTAGACGCAACCGAGCAAACACCACCTCTTCCTTCCTAATCTGACCCTTGGTCCACGAACCTTTCTTAGGAGGGCATATAAATGCCCCCACTTGCGCTCTGAGTCCCACCTCTTCTGCCACACATCTATCATAATGGCTCTAATCTTACATTAGGCCTCACCTCTACCCAATAATAATAATATGAAATGCCATTTAGCAGACGCTTTTATCCAAAGCGATTTACAGTCATGTGTGCATACATTTTTACGTATGGGTGGTCCCGGGGCTCGAACCCACTACGCTGGCGTTACAAGCGCCATGCTCTACCAATTGAGCTACAGAGGACCACAATGGAGCAATGACTATAAATTATATCTCGTTTTAAAGCCCTTTTGGCTACCTGGTCTACTATTTCATTCCCACTCACTCCCGAATGGGCTGGGACACAGCAGAATCTCACTCACTACTACAGCCTTTCGATTCTCGCGGAGTTTCCAAACAACCATTGCTGTATATATGGGGCTCGTCAGTAGTTACCACAGCCACAAAGTCATAAACCCCGCCACTTTCAACAATTGATCTTAAAATAAAATGTGATTTTAAACCTAACCTTAACCCTAACCACACTGCTAACATTAACTCTAACCTTAAATTTAGACCAAAGAGCACTTTTTTGTTTTCATGAATTTTTACGACATAGACCATTTTGACTTTGCGACTGTGCTATCTAGTGGAAACCCCTTGGTACGTATGGTCAGAGAGGAAAAGACGAAGCGACAGGTTTCACTCTCGACAAAATCTGTACAAAATAAGCCCAATGCGTTTCCATGGTCTTATTTTGGACCTACATTTGTCGCCTGCCTTCCCGCCTTTGAGACAACGACTCAGGGCGGAGACATGAGCATCTTGTCATTAAATACTTATCTCTGATATGGTGCACAACATGTGGTGCAGATGTAAACAACACCATAGAGAATGATAGAGGCCTCCAGTGGCCAAAAGGCATATTAAAATGGGCAGCGCAATTGAGGGCTTACGTCATTTTAATGTAGTCAACTTGGTGGGACTTCCAACTTCATTGGCTGATCCCTCCTGGTGACCATGTTGAAGTCTTGTCCAACCGGGTCTTCAGGAGGGATCAGCCTATCGTGGAGAAGAAAATGGACTACTTCAAAATGGAGATAGCCTCAATGGCGCTGCCCATGCTGTCACAGACTCTACAGTGGTACAGATATAAAGATTAGTCCTCTATCTAACTCTATGAAACAACACAGCGACCTATTTCCGCTGTCTGACCGGAAAATTGCATTTCTGCCACCTACTGGACTGGAGTGTTTATTTTATTTTACTTTTAGTATGAAGGCACATTTAGTCATAAAATATTTTGATAACCAAATCAAACAGCATATGGAAATAAAATATGGAGATGGAATATTCTGGTTAAAATTAGTATTTTAGATGGGTTATTCTCTCTGTCTCTCTGTCTCTCTCTGTCTGGCTGTCTCTCTCTCTCTCTCTCTCTCTATCTGTGTGTGTTATGAGTATTTGCTTAGTTATAGACCTCTGTCAATCAGCAAGCAGGATCAGAAGAACTATCAAGAGAGACACTGTAAACATCAACGGTAAAACTTTACACAATAGTTTATGTTGCAGTCACTGTGTCCCAGATTGTAGAAGTGTTGGTTGGATAATGGTCAGGTAACCGTGTTGAGGACATAGTCCTGAGAGGGGAGACAGTGTTGTAATGCGTTTTGCATCTTATTCCAAGAACCCAGTTATGGGGTTGCAAATGGTGGAAATAGTGGTCATCATGCGGACACAGTCAGAGCTTAGTGTTTAATGTAGCTAACACAAAATTGTATATTTTTTCTATAGTGATCTTTTGGTCTCAATTCCATGCTTATCTGTCCATATGAAAGACACTGATTAAATGGCCGGTATATATTTTTGGTGACACTTCACAGCAAAGATACAATCAGTTTTCAAACCACTATATTGATTCTCTTTGATATAGTACTCTGCCATCTAAGGGCATTTACATTTTAGTTATTTTGCAGACACTCTTTTCCAGAGCGACTTACATGAACATAGTACTATATTAAAGAGAATCAATATAGTGGTTTGAAAAATGATTGTATCTTTGCTGTGAAGTGTCCCCAAAACATATTCTGGCCATCTAATCAGTATCTTCCATATGGACAGATAAGCATGGAATTGAGACTAAAAGATCACTATAGAAAAAATATACAATTTTGTGTTAGCTACAGTAAACACTAAGGGGCACAGAGATTTTTCACCTTGTCAGCTCGGGGATTCGAACCAGTGAACTTCAGTTACTGGCCCAACGCTCTTAATCGCTAAGCTACCTACTATTGTATTGGAGCCCTTTGAGTAGTGGAGTAAAAATAATAATGATGGTCAAAATAATGCTCTTGTGTGAAGGCAATATTACTGTAAACACAGCTGTCCATATTCTCCCAATCACTATAGCAGGTGATTGCGAAAAGATGTAAAAGTCAGGTCTTCTCATAATTTGCATTACCACAGAGTAAGATAATACCAGTATTGTACTGCACTATTCTTACTAGGGAATATATTCATGTTCACTGTTATTGAAATGTAAGTCATTTGGAGTCAATCAATCAATTTTGCTATAAGTGATTTCTTATTAGCATGTCACGTATTACGTTCTACGCACGTGCCCCTGTACTTTTGACTAGAAAGCCCCTAGTGCGAACCTGCCAACGCCCGGCGCAGAGACACAAATAGAGAGGCTACGGTACGGAAAATGACTATTTTTTCATAAATTCTTTCTTCTCGTATAGTAGCTAGTTACTATCTGTGTTATTACTAACATGTCACTATCAACGTATGTATCTGGTTGTTTACTTCATTGGAGATAAAATGTTTGATTTTGTAATCTCATTCAACAACAGCATCCGCTTGCTAGCCAATCTAACGTCGTTAACTATGTATGGTAGCTACTGCAAACTAGCTAGCAAGAGGAAGCTGCTAGCCAATCTAGCTAGTTAAGTCAACGCTAATCAGACATTTTCAATTAAATGATAGCTAACGTTATCTAAATGAGCTAGGGGATTAACGTACTTTACATAAAGTAATCGATCTATCTGACAGGGTTTGTATGAAAACAATTAACGTAAATATGATTGACACTATTACTAGCTGTTAGCTAGCTAGAATGGCGATGTTCGCTCACTGCTGAAAACCGCCAGGGAGGGTTGGTAACGTTACTGCTGGGAGGAAGCCAGGAGGAAAGACTGAACGATGGTAGCCAGCTCAGAATGTTCCATTACTTCACAACGTAGCGTGTAATGTTCATTTACCTAGTTAGGTGTGTTATTATTTTCACCAGTTATTTTGATTGTCGACCATTTCCCTACCAATGTTTTAGAATTGTCAGACAGATAGATTAGGCCATCGATTAGTAGCTACGAGTCATCATTAATTAGCTAGCTGGCTAGCTCGTAGCTAGTTATTAAATGGATAGCTGTACATCGGGTATATGGTTGTGTAGAGCTGATTTCCCCCTTCCACAGTGCCATTGTCAGTGCTGATAGAAAAGCAATTAAACTGTTGACTTTCTGTGGTACATTGATTTCATTTGTTTGGTGTACTGTATTTATTGACAGACTAACGTTACACTCAGAAGAAGTCATATACCTTTGAATGAAGTGTTTAAGGTTATGTGGGTTGGCTAGCAGTGCGTGAGTCAGTGTGTTTTCTATATAGGCTGTAGGAAGGAAACAGGGAGGCTGTGAATGATCACTAAAGCCTTTCAGAGTGCGTAAATCCGATGTAATACCAGACACTGCCTTGCAGATAGAGCTGCTTTTGGTAGATTATACTGCACAACATTGTACTGTAAACCCAGATGGGAAAGTCCCTGAAAGTCATTGCACAGCTGCATTCTGTGTCTCCCTGCCCCTTCTGTAAAAGTGTCCTAGGTGGGAGAACAGATTTCACCTTTCTACTACATTTCCTGATGTTTCTCTTTACTACAGAGAACACCTGAATCTGCGAAGGGGTGGGATGGTGAATCTTCTTTTGACATTCTTGGAATATCTGGGCACCCGCTAGCATTAGTTCAACATTAGACATGTGTATGTGTGCGTGTTTGGAGATGGAGACAGCGCTTTACAGTTGTAATAATGACTGCATCAGCCTTGATCCACTCATTTGTGTTTGTAGGCCAGCCAGCACTCTGAAACAAGGCCAGCCAGGCAGTGAAAGTAGCTGACAGACAGAATCAATACTGCCCGAGCGGTGTAATCTGAGTCCACATTGCTAGGTATTGGTTGGCAACTATTGAAGTTGTTTCCTTTTAAGTCCAGAGGCCTACAGAAAATGATGACATTATGGAGAGATGTGTGTGTAACATATGCGATCCCATGTTCTCACGGGCATACATGCAACAAAGGTGGTGGCTGTAACCGCTACATGGACCAAACCCCACGGTGTTGTGGCTCGTTTGAGGGTCCATCCGGTTTGACTTGGCCGGTGCATTGGCCTTGGCAGAATTCGCTGTGTCTGTTTTATTGAAAACCATGACATCTGGGTTTGTCATGCATGTCCCCCATCTGGAAGCATCATAATTGTAGTAGGCATTAACAGTGTTGAGTCACAGTGTCAGTGCTGATTTAAAAGATGGAAAGATGGACGTACGGCTAGCAGTAGGCTTGGAGGGGCTGGATGTGGCAATGTTTGGACCACTGTCAGTTATTGTCAGGCAGACGACCTAAACAGTGCTATCACTCTTTAACTTTGTCTCAGCATCACCCCAGCCAGTGTCCAGCTGCCTGGAGCCAGTGTAGGAGGAATACACCCTGATCAGGCTGGTGTGTGTGTGCTGGAACGGGGATGGTCAGCCCCTCATCCTCAGGTTGTTGGTGTGTGGAAGGAAGATGTCCATCTGTGCATTAGTTTATGTTCTCTCACTCCCCCTTGCTCTCTTTCTCCCTTTCACTCGCTTCTTCCTCATTGCTGCAGAGCTCTGCGGAGGCTGCACACACACACCCATCTAGGGTCCCTCTGCCTGTTTTGCCAGCCCCCCACTCCCTTGCCTGGGGAAGCTGTGGCCTAACCTCTATGATGAATAGGCTGGAACAAGGGGTTCCGGAAGTGGATTCTCAATCCTAGTAACTCGTGGTGATATCAAATATATGCGATAGCGATATTACTGTGCAACATAAACGTTCAATTTTTTTGCAGAGATTGCATGTGCCGTCATGTGTTCACTAACAGATCACGTGACTTGTTTCTGATACAGACCGCAATGTTGTATGGAATAATTTGTTTGTTTACCCCCAAACTCTGGTATGTACACAGTCTTGTACCCTTGATGGTATTTTCCTCATATCACAGTTTTTGTAGTCCTTTTAGTCCCTGTCATCCCGTATACGGGTTGAAAATAGCAGATTTTGTCATTGATAAGCCTAAATTGGAACGCAGTGGCTGTACAGTAATATTCTACACGTCAGAGCTCAGGTTCTCTGCTTCACAGCGCTTTATAGGTTTTGACTGACAGCAGTTCTGAATGACAAGCTTATTCCCCCATCCCTCCCGCTAATTGTGCTACTTTTGCACATTTGTTGTTTGACTGAGGGAAATGCAGTAAATTGAGGAGTCGATGTGTTCTGAACGATGAGAGGTTGAGGATTATAATAAATACAGCTTTGATGTCATACAAGCTAACCACACACCCATGAGTCCAAATGTGCACTTCACATTTCCATATTTGAAAACTCATGTAATTTACAGTATCAACGTTTTATGATCGCTAAATTTGTTCCACAGTTCCAAGGATGACGTGTTATAACCTGGGTTGTCCTAAACAGAATGAGCCTATGTTTGTCGAATTGTGATGAACATTTGCCACGGAACACGCACTTGAATGCACTCATGACTCCATTCTATGTGCACCAAAATCTGTTTGCAAGTGTGCTTGCTTCAGTTCCTCAATGGCAAAGCTAGGAGAGCTAAAAAAAAAAGAGCACCTTTTAATTGGGTAGTCGCTAAAAATACATTTGACTGGTCATGCTTATCGGTCTATAGGTTAATTAGCATAATTTAGTGGAATTAAATTGTTGCGTGTGTATTTTCGTTAGCCATGTATCTCATTTATCACACGTGCACAGCATACAGAGCCTAGTTTGAGGAGCGGAATAGCGATCACCTGTCAGACAGCGCGAGAGCAGCTCCTCAAAAAGCTGGTACTGGAGTGAAACGTGCTTTTGTAAGCCCAGACATTGCGCAACAAACAATTAAAAAGAGCGACTATTTTTATTTTTCAGTGTCAACTCGTAATTAAAGCTGGCCTCCCAGTGCATAGGCTATAGTCAACAGTAGGCAGACGATCAGCGCGTCACCCACCACTTTGCAATGTGAGTTTGAAGCAGTATAATTGTTTGAAACCTGAACGTTTGTCTTTACTTCAAATAATGAGGCGAGGCATGTCTTACCTTGCTTCAAGGTAACCTAGCCAAAATCCAACCATAAAAGCATGGAGGCAATTATTTTATAAAAACTTCCTCATGCCATTACCCGGAATTTCTCTCCTGTTCTATTGGTTTTCATATCAACTTTCTTTCGTTGTCCAGAAGCCGAAGGCACAATCCTAGTCATATTAGCAACCCATCCTAGTTATTGCTATTAGATTCCCCCTCTTTCTAAGTTTTGTAACAGAGGTTTTCATCTCTCACATATGGAACCGCTCGCATTAGGTGCAGTGTTTAGAACATTTTGGCAAATGTTTGAATATGACGTTTTATTAGCTGCTTCATTACAGGAGGTGCATGTTCAATAATAGACTATAGCCTTTTGACTGTAAGACAATGTTTCCATTAAGCTTTTAATGAAAAATGTAAGTTCTTTGTATGGATGCATAGTACATTCTGTTGGTCATGTAATCTTACTGTTTAGAATTTTTATTTACAGTTTGTTGACCCGTTAATGAGGGTTGGTTAGTCGGCAGCAAAATTGACTGAAATGTGCATTCCTACACCTTATAGTTGAAGGCTCTTTCCTTGAGTCATAAAAAGCGCATTGAAATTGCTTAGGAACTGGGTACAGTTTGGAGAAGTGTGTGGACACCAGTTAGACCTCTTATTCAAACCCTTGTAATAGTTTTTTCTTATCTTGCACCTAGTCCAACATTTCAATGAATATTGTTATGTTACTGAATATATCCAGAGTATTTTCAGATTTTGTTATTGACAAATCCTGTGAAAAGTTTTATAAAATAAAAAAGGTAAAATGCACATGAAATCAAGTGTAATGTTTGGATTCAGTCTTGTGAGGTGAACTGTTGTGTCCTAACCTTTTGGTCTGATAATTTTCCCATATCCAAAGTGTTCTCTTTCAATTGCTACCATGGTCATTTAAATTAACTTTTTATAGTTCTTCTGTTAGGGCCAAATTGAAATGTTTCTATTTACACTGAACAGAAATACCCAACATGTCTAGTGTTGGTCCCATGTTTCATGAGCTGAAATAAAACATCCCAAAAAGCTTATTCCTCTCATTGTGTGCACAAATTTGTTTACATCCCTGTTAGTGAGCATTTCTCCTTTGCCAAGAAAATCCATCAACCTGACAGGTGTGTTATATCAAGGAGCTGATTAAACAGCATGATCATTACACAGGTACACCTTGTGCCAAGACAATAAAAGGCTACTCGAAAATGTGCAGTTTTGTCACATAACACAATAGATTTCTCAAGTTTTGAGGGAGCGTGCAGTTGGCATGCTGACTGCAGGAATGTCCACCAGAGCTGTTGCCAGTTAATTGAATGTTCATTTCTCTACCATAATCCGCCTCCAATGTTGTTTTAGATCATTTGGCAGTACGTCCAACCGGCTTCACAACCTCAGACCACATGTATGGCGTCATGTGGGCGAGCGGTTTGCTGATGTCAACAGTGTGCCCCAGGGTGGCGGGGGGTTATGGTATGGGCAAGCATAAGCTACGGACAACGAACACAATTGCAATTTAAATGCACAGAGATACCGTGACAAGATCCTGAGGCCCATTGTCGTGCCATTCATCTGCCGCCATCAGCTCATGTTTCAGCAGGATAATGCACAGCCCCATGTCGATAGGATCTGTACACAATCCTGGAAGCTGAAAATGTCCCAGTTCTTCCATGGCCTGCATACTCACCAGACATGTCACCCATTGAGCATGTTTGGGATGCTCTGCATCGACGTGTATGACAGCGTGTTCCAGTTACCGCCGATATCCAGCAACTTCGCACAGGCATTGAAGAGGAGTGGGACAACATTTCACAGGCCACAATTGACAGCCCGATCAACTCCATGCAAAGGAGATGTCGCACTGCATCAGACAAATGGTCACACCAGATAAATGGTCACACCAGATAAATGGTCACACCAGATACTAACACATTTTCTGATCCACGCCTCATACTTTATTTTCAAGCTATCTGTGACCAACAGATGCAGATCTGTATACCCAGTCATCAAATCCATAGATTAGGGCCTAATGAATTTATTCCAATTCACTGATTTCCTTATGAACTGTAACTCAGTAAAATCTTTGAGATTGTTGCATGTTGTGTTTTTTTATATTTTTGTTCAGTGTATACAGTGCATTCGGAAAGTATTCAGACCTCTTTACTTTTTCTACATTTTGTTACGTTACAGCCTTATTCTAAAATGGATTAAATAGTTTCCCCACCTCATCAATCTACACACAATACCCCACAATTACAAAGCAAAAACTGGTTTTTAGAAATGTTTGCTAATTTATAAAAAATAAAAAACATTAAATTTACATAAGTATTCAGACCCTTCACTCAGTACTTTGTTGAAGCACCTTTGGCAGCGATTACAGCATCGAGTCTTCATGGGTATGACGCTACAAATTTTGCACACCTGCATTTGGGGAGTTTCTCCCATTCTTCTTCTCTGCCGATCCTCTCAAGCTCTGTCAGGTTTGATGGGGAGCGTTGCAGCACAGCTATTTTCAGGTCTATCCAGAGATGTACGATGGGATTCAAGTCCGGGCTCTGGCTGGGCCACTCAAGGACATTCAGAGACTTGTCCTGAAGCCACTCCTGCGTTGTCTTGGCTGTGTGCTTAGGGTCGTTGTCCTGTTGAAAGGTGAACCTTCGCCCCAGTCAGAGGACCTGAGCGCTCTGGAGCTTGGTTTCAACAAGGATCTCTCAGTACTTTGCACCGTTCATCTTTTCCTCGATCCTGTCTCGTCTCCCAGTCCCTGCCGCTGAAAAACATCCCGACAGCATGATGCTGCCACCAACATGCTTCACTGTAGGGATGGTACAAGGTTTCCTCCAGACGTGACACTTAACATTCATTCAATCTTGGTTTCATCAGACCAGAGAATCTTGTTTCTCATGGTCTGAGAGTCCTTTAGGTGCCTTTTGACAAACTCCAAGCGGGCTGTCATGTGCCTTTTACTGAGCACTGGCTTCTGTCTGGCCACTCTACCATAAAGGCCTGATTGGTGGAGTGCTGCAGAGATGGTTGTTCTTCTGGAAGGTTCTCCTATCTCCACAGAGGAACTCTGTGGCTCTGTCAGAGTGACCATCGGGTTCTTGGTCACCTCCCTGACCAAGGCCCTTCTCCCCCGATTGCTCAGTTTGGCCGGGTGGCCAGCTCTAGGAAGAGTCTTGGTGGTTCCAAACTTCTTCCATATAAGAATGGTGGAGGCCACTGTGTTCTTGGGGACCTTCAATGCTGCAGA
Organism: Coregonus clupeaformis; assembly: GCF_020615455.1. Taxonomy (NCBI): domain Eukaryota; kingdom Metazoa; phylum Chordata; class Actinopteri; order Salmoniformes; family Salmonidae; genus Coregonus; species Coregonus clupeaformis. The sequence goes on along the minus strand of NC_059203.1, from coordinate 53,603,127 downwards.
CATTTTATGTATGCACTCACTAACTGTGTAACTGTAAGTCGCTCTGGATAAGAGAGTTTGCTAAATGACTAAAATGTAAATGTACCCTTCCCCAGAACTGTGCCTCGACACAATCCTGTATCTGAGCTCTACAGACAATTCCTTCGACCTCATGGCTTGGTTTTGCTCTGACATGCACTGTCAACTGTGGGTCCTTTGTATAGACGTGTGCCTTTCCAAATCATGTCCAATCAATTGAATTTACCACAGGTGGACTCGAATCAAGTTGTACAAACATCTCAAGGATGATCAATGGAAACAGGATGCACTTAAGTTCAATTTCGAGTCTCATAGCAAAGGGTCTGAATACTTATGTAAATAAGGTATTTCTAAGAACCTGTTTTCACTTTGTCATTATGGAGTGTTGTGAGTAGATTGCTGAGGAAATGTTTTTAATCCATTTTAGAATAAGGCTGTAATGTAACAATGTGGAAAAAGTCAAGGGGTCTGACTACTTTCCCAAGGCTGTATATGTACAGTACCAGTCAAAAGTTTGGACACCTACTCATTCAAGGGTTTCTTTATTTTTACTATTTTCTTTACATTGTAGAATAATAGTGAAGTCCTCAACTATGAAATAACACATATGGAATCATGTAGTAACCAAAAAAGTGTTAAACAAATATATTTGAGATTCATCAAATAGCCACCCTTTGCCTTGATGACAGATTTGCACACTCTTGGTATTCTCTCAACCAGCTTAACCTGGAATGCTTTTCCAACAGTCTTGAAGGAGTTCCCACATATGCTGAGCACTTGTTGGCTGCTTTTCCTTCACTCTGCCGTCCAACTCATCCCAAACCATCTCAATTGGGTTGAGGTCGGGGGATTGTGGAGGCCAGGTCAACTGATGCAGCACACCACCACTCTCCTTCATGGTAAAATATCCCTTACACAGCCTGGAGGTGTGTTGGGTCATTGTCCTGTTGAAAAACAAATGATAGTCCCACTAAGCCCAAACCAGATGGGATGGTGTATCGCTGCAGAATGCTGTGGTAGCCATGCTGGTTAAGTGTGCCTTGAATTCTAAATAAATCACAGACAGTGTCACCAGCAAAGCACACCCTCACCATAACACCACCTCCATGCTTTACGGTGGGAACTACACATGTGGAAATCATCCGTTCACCCACACCGCGTCTCACAAAGACACGGCGGTTGGAACCAAAAATCACAAACTTTGACTCCAGACAAAGGACCAAATATCCACCGGTCTAATGTCCATTGCTTGTGTTTCTTGGCCCAAGCAGGTCTCTTCTTATTGGTGTCCTTTAGTAGTGGTTTCTTTGCAGCAATTCGACCATGAAGGCCTGATTCACACAGTCCCCTCTGAACAGTTGATGTTGAGATGTGTCTGTGACTTGAACTCTGAAGCATTTATTTGGGCTGCAATTTCTGAGGCTGGTAACTCTAATGAACTTATCCTCTGCAGCAGAGGTAATTCTGGGTCTTCCATTCCTGTGGCGGTCCTCATGATAGCCCTTTCATTATAGCGCTTGATGGTTTTTGTGACTGCACTTGAAGAAACGTTCAAAGTTCTTGAAATGTGCCGTATTGACTGACCTTCACGTCTTAAAGTAATGATGGACTGTCGTTTCTCTTTGCTTATTTGATTGGTTCTTGCCATAATATGGTATTTTACCAAAAAGGGCTGTCTTCTGTATACCCCCCCTACCTTGTCACAACACAACTGATTGGTTCAAAAGCATTAAGAAGGAAAGAAATTCCCCAAATTAACTTTTAACAAGGCACACCTGTTAATTGAAATGCATTCCAGGTGACTACCTCATGAAGCTGGTTGAGAGAATGCCAAGAGTGTGCAAAGCTGTCATCAAGGCAAAGGGTGGCTACTTTGAAGAATCTCACATATAAAATATATTTTGATTTAACACTTTGTTTGGTTACTACAAGAAAAAATAAACTTCCTCTCACTGTCAACTGCGTTTATTTTCAGCAAACTTAACATGTGTAAATATTTGTATGATACAGACCAATATTGTCACTGGGGGTTATCCGTGCTTACTCAGGAAGTAAACAAACTCAGCATGGCCGCTGAAAGTTAAAAAAAAAAAATGCATTGATAATGTTTAAGAATTTAAGACCTTTTATTATGCCATGTGATGTGATCACATGCAACACTCTGGTTAGCAGAGCAGATTTTTCACCTAGTCTGCTCAGGGATTCAGACCAGTGACCTTTCGGTTACTGGCCCAACACTCTTAACCACTAGGCTACCTACTGCCAGGAAAATCAGGTTTTTATCTGCACTGGGCCTTTTAAGAGTCCATGTTACTGCAGAAACAGACAACCACAATGCCTGGCAGTCCCGTCTTCAGTCAGCTGTTCACCGTTATGCTGGTTATTTTATTTTCATGACTGTCTTCAACCATAACCCTTTGTTATACGGTCATTGTGCCAGCCCTATTAGGAGTTGTTGGTGGCAGTGTCTGTTATGAGCTGCTGCTGGGTGCTCTGAATCACTTGTGAGTTGTCAGTGAGTGGCTTTGTGAGTTCTAAGCTGTGCGTTGTTGTGATCTAGCTGTGTGTGCCACATGTGTGCTGACTGAGCTGTGCTATGCTGTGCATCACTTCTAAACAGATGACGTTATGCCTCAGCTTAAAGCCGCAGTGACCCACTGTCTGCATGTGGAGCGCGAGGGGGAGGGGAAGGCTGGCTGGTCAGTGGGCGAATGGAGGGAGAGCAATAGAGGGAGGGGGGGTGTAAAGGGTCGTCTGTCACACTGTTAATGCAGCTTGGCTGAGGATTCAGCCTGTTTCCCTGGGCTAGAGGACAGCCTGGCTCTCAAAGGGAGAGAGTGAGAATTTAGGCTAATTCAAATGTGTTGTGCCAATAACCTCAGACAGTCTAGTACTCTGTGCGTGTGTGGATATGAGCAATTGATTTGCTGCTGATGTTAGTGTGCTAATGAAAAGCGTAATTTAGGCCTAGCTGTCAAATCAGTGTCTTACGTTTAGTTTGATCCGGGTTTTTTTCTCTAAAAGAAAACTGTCGTTGCTTACTGGTTTCCTCACAGTTTCTCTCTGTGTGTACTGATCCGCCTCCAGTAAAACAAATGTCAGCCATATTGTGACCTTGGTCTTGTTCAGTCTATGGGTACAGAGTAGATGGTTAAACTAAAGATAAGTGTGAGCTGAGAGGGATGTGCTGGATCAGTGTGAGGTGTGTGTGTGTGTTTAAAAAAAATATTTTCTAGCCTCACAAAACCCAGCGTTCTCCCTCTCACTGACCGAGCCCATTTATCTATGCCAGCAGCCCAGCTCTGCTGTATGTGTGACCCTGCACAGCCCTGCTGTGTATGTGTGGAGAACACTACTCTATTTAAACGACCCAAATGTCCTTCCCTCTGTCTGCAGTTCTCTCCATTAGGGCAGTGTCTGGAGGTGTGATGTATAGTTACTGTACAGGCCCCTGTCCTTTCCCATCACCCAGATCTATCAGATGAGTGGATAAGTAATATTCCTGATGCGCCATTCAACCCATTTGAAGGCTATTGAAGCCATCCCCATAATGCAGAAGGGTTTGTCCTGGGAAAGGTGTTGTTTTACAGACCGGGCCTGCCTTGGCTATGGAACCAGAGATGTCTTGGTGTTGGCCCTTCTATAGTCACTGTTGCACTCCTTAACCAAAATGTATTTCTCACTGTACTGAGACGTGGTGTCTGTGGCTAGATAAAGATGATGAGAGGGGGACAGAGCGTGTGTGTGTGTGTGTGTGTGTGTGTAATTAAAGCAGTGTTTATGTAATGAGCAAGTGTGTAATGACCGGGAGAGAAGGTGTGTGTGTAATGAGAGATGGAGTGTGTATTCAGAGAGGTTGTGTGTGAGGGTAGCGAAATAGAGGGAGGGAGATGGTGTCTGTTGTTTTAATAGAGGTAGGTACAGTGGGGAGAACAAGTGTTTGATGCACTGCCAATTTTGCAGGTTTTCCTACTTACAAAGCATGTAGAGGTCTGTAATTTTTTATCATAGGTACACTTCAACTGTAAGAGACGGAATCTAAAACAAAAATCCAGAAAATCACATTGTATGATTTTTAAAGTAATTAATTTGCATTTTATTGTATGACATAAGTATTTGATACATCAGAAAAGCAGAACTTAATATTTGGTACAGAAACCTTTGTTTGCAATTACAGAGATCATATGTTTCCTGTAGGTCTTGACCAGGTTTGCACACACTGCAGCAGGGATTTTGGCCCACTCCTCCATACCTTCTCCAGATCCTTCAGGTTTCGGGGCTGTCGCTGGGCAATACGGACTTTCAGCTCCCTCCAAAGATTTTCAATTGGGTTCAGGTCTGGAGACTGGCTAGGCCACTCCAGGACCTTGAGATGCTTCTTACAGAGCCACTCCTTAGTTGCCCTGGCTGTGTGTTTGGGGTCGTTGTCATGCTGGAAGACCCAGCCACGACCCATCTTCAATGCTCTTACTGAGGGAAGGAGGTTGTTGGCCAAGATCTCGCGATACATGGCCCCATCCATCCTCCCCTCAATACGGTGCAGTCGTCCTGTCCCCTTTGCAGAAAAGCATCCCCAAAGAATGATGTTTCCACCTCCATGCTTCACAGTTGGGATGGTGTTCTTGGGGTTGTACTCATCCTTCTTCCTCCAAACACAGCGAGTGGAGTTTAGACCAAAAAGCTCTATTTTTGTCTGTTCAGACCACATGACCTTCTCCCATTCCTCCTCTGGATCATCCAGATGGTCATTGGCAAACTTCAGACGGGCCTGGACATGCGCTGGCTTGAGCAGGGGGACCTTGCGTGCGCTGCAGGATTTTAATCCATGATGGCGTAGTGTGTTACTAATGGTTTTCTTTGAGACTGTGGTCCCAGCTCTCTTCAGGTCATTGACCACGTCCTGCCGTGTAGTTCTGGGCTGATCCCTCACCTTCCGCATGATCATTGATGCCCCACGAGGTGAGATCTTGCATGGAGCCCCAGACCGAGGGTGATTGACCGTCATCTTGAACTTCTTCCATTTTCTAATAATTGCGCCAACAGTTGTTGCCTTCTCACCAAGCTGCTTGCCTATTGTCCTGTAGCCCATCCCAGCCTTGTGCAGGTCTACAATTTTATCCCTGATGTCCTTACACAGCTCTCTGGTCTTGGCCATTGTGGAGAGGTTGGAGTCTGTTTGATTGAGTGTGTGGACAGGTGTCTTTTATACAGGTAACAAGTTCAAACAGGTGCAGTTAATACAGGTAATGAGTGGAGAACAGGAGGGCTTCTTAAAGAAAAACTAACAGGTCTGTGAGAGCCGGAATTCTTACTGGTTGGTAGGTGATCAAATACTTATGTCATGCAATAAAATGCAAATTAATTACTTTAAAATCATACAATGTGATTTTCTGGATTTTTGTTTTAGATTCCGTCTCTCACAGTTGAAGTGTACCTATGATAAAAATGACAGACCTCTACATGCTTTGTAAGTAGGAAAACCTGCAAAATCGGCAGTGTATCAAATACTTGTTCTCCCCACTGTAGTTTGTGTGTAACAAGCATGAGTGGTTGTTCAGAAGAAAATGGAGGGGGTGTTGTGTAATATAGGCTTGGGTGGTATCCAAATTGTCATACCTTCATACCAATCTTGTGCCATACCGGGATATTTGGTAATACCTGCACTGAACACAAGGGGCGCCATTTTCAAATCCCACTCCGCCTTTGTGATCCAAAAGTTAGCAATGCTAATAAGTACATGTCAAATCCCATAGAGAATGCTAATTCAATGCTAACGAGCGCATTGGGAACATTTTATACAATCTCTGACCTAAACTATTTTCAGGATCGTAATCTCAGCTCATAAAGTTATACAAGTAACACAAACATGTTACTCACAGTTTGCTGCACACACAAAATAAATATTAAAAAACAAGGCTCTTGATCCGGGAGAGGATTCTCTGCTGTCATAATGCGAAGCTTGATTTTTGGAAGAACCTAACCACTTAGCTAGATGGCTAACTAGCTACTAAATTAGCAAACCAAATGCACAACTACAGAGCGTTTAGCACATTTTAGACAGTTAACTTAATAGTTAAGATATCTAGCTGGCAAACATTTGGTTGTGAATTCCATACTGTAACTAAATCACCTGGCGCGTGCTGAATAAAAGTAAGTGACTCACAAGGCTCTGGTCACTTACCAGTAATCCCCAGTCACAATGACAAGTGTCATAATTAAAAATTGTGACCGGTGAAATGAAGAACATGATCTTTATCTCCTAGCGTATTGCACAAGTTGACTTCAGATATTTACTTAAAGTAGCTACAAATATTCAAATTGATAAAACAATTCTAAGAAATAGTTTCAACTGTATTGACTGTATTGAAAAACCATCTTGTGGCTATTTCCAAATACCCCGGTATACACCCAAGCTTAGTTTAATAGTGACTGGCAGGTAGGGATGGGGATTTGAAATAATTTGACTATTCGAATAGTATCATTACTTTTTGTGAGAGATTCCCCCCAAAAAAATGTGTAAGTATCTTTTTAAACTGAGCACTACCGCGCGAAGGAGGGAGGCTTGTGCACTATTGCTACAGCTGCGGAGGGTATTGGTCGGTGTGTGTGTGTGGCGAGCAGACGGAGAGAGAGAGAGACTCTAAGGGAACTTGGCTACTACCAAGACTAGCTAACTCGTAGCAACCACAATGTTTATCATCCCATATAACAGTGCCTGTCTTGAGTGGAGTAGCCTAGAGAAGCTAGCTAATTGAGGCCACATGCTGTGCTTTCTTCCCAATCCCATTCAGATAAAACAACAGCCTACCTGTTGGGTTGCTCATTGTAGCCTACTCCTTCTCATTTCGCGAACTTTTAATTCTGTAATTGTATTGCATTAGTGAACTCACTCCACTTTCTACACATTGAGCCTCTTTTCCGCTTTGATTGGCCAACATAAACAACAAGCTACACATGTGAAGGCAACCGGTCATCTACCTGTCTTTTTTATGGGGCACGCGGAGCTAGTCAAAGTTTGTTTTATTAAATTAATAATTTATAATAATTTATAATGGTATATCCTTATGTAAGAATCACCTTTTTCACAAAAATGAATACTACAAGTATTTGAATACTAACATCCGTTCAGATATTTAAATAACTGTGCACATCCCAACTGGCAGGCAGACTCCATGTTATCTGCAATAGTCAAGCAGAGCTCTGTCTCACCTTTTTAACTGGGTGAACATCAGCACATCATGATCCCAACTTGTCGTCTTCTACAACTCTGGTTCTCGCGTTCATTTAGGGGACATTATGCTGTCACTACCTCAGTTGCAGTCCAACCACAGTGCTTGGCATGAATGCGAATGAAGACAATTGACAGTGTTTTCCACTAGTGCCAGCAGTTGGCTATACAGCCGATTTAGTCATTTTCAGCCGGGTACTTTTTCTACTTAAATTATTTAGGATACTTTTCAGTTCGCTAGTCTGAAAAAAGTCTGCAGAGCCCTCTTCATCTGGAATGAACGATATGCATCTTCTAGCAAGCTATTGATATGAGAGGTGCCTGTCAGTCACAAAGTGAGGGATGACAGGGAACACTGCTGGTTTGTCTGCTGTCTATCCAGCCTCTCTGTACCTGGGTGTGTGTTGTGTGAGCTGTGGTTGCAGTCAAATTTCTAAACTGAGGGAGAACGCATTCATTTGCACGTCCCATATAATGTGAATGAATTTGCACATCCCATATAATGTGGTAATGGTGAGTCGAAATCCGCTTAGCCTATTTGTTTTCTGGCACATGTATTTTATTTTGTGTGCAGAATCTGACATTAACGATGGCCCGCCGTGGCCAGTGGATCTCGTCAGTCACTGGCCTGATAGGGCCAGTACCTTTTTCAGTGCCTTTTTCCATTCCAGTTCAACATTTACCTTGGCCCGGTTTCCCGATAGTGATGGAATTTAGGCTTACGAGTGTTTTTTAACGATATCTTTCCTACAACCGCCGAAGATGAAACATGCGTTTCCCCAAAACACCAAGCAGAGAGAATGTTCGCTAAGTGCGTCGATACTGATAGGATCGAAAAAAACTGACTGCTTGCTCGGATCAGCTTTCTACATTCAAATCTTACCTTAACGTTAGAATTATTTCATAATACTGACGACGGATCTACTCCTAGAGAGATTACCAGCCACGGCTGCAAATATTGACGCGGCTTATTCTAAGCACTGATTTTGGCACATTGCGCACATGTTAGGCTACACGTCATTAAATATATTGTGACAAATTAGACAGTAGCCTACAAGTAGCAAAATATAACTAAATTGAGTAGCAAAATATAACAATTGATTGAACATTAAATGTATTTCAATATGATTGAAATAGGCCTATAGCCTATACGGTTTATATTTTAATGCAGTCATTTCGGTTTTGATTTTAAGTACATTTTTATACGTCGCTTGTTTATCAATTGCAAAGGCATTGTCGACTATTTGTAGTCAGCTTTGTGCTGAAGTTATCAGCGGTCACAGACGGATAAACCATGTGTTTATGATTAGCGGAGGTTTGTGTATAAAGTGACGCTGGTGCGCAAAAAAGCAACTAACGACACACTTAGCTGTTCTAAGTTAGTTTCCAAACATTTTCAAGTGCAACATTAATAACAATGGTTTTGGGAAACCGCTTGGAGATTTAAAGATTGCTCCTACGAAGGTTCCAACAATGAACTTAGCCTTAAGATGCTTTTGGGTAACCGGGCCCTGCTCTATCGTCTACGGTTGAAGACTATGCGCGTGAATGTCATGCTATTTGTATTTGAGCAATATGATTGGCTGTTCATTCAAGCACAATCACGCTCCCGCGAGTCAACTTCTCCAGCAGTACATAAGTTGATGCCTTCACACCGCACACACGAGCTGTCGAGCAAAAATAAGCGCCCATCAATCTACTCGCTGAGCTTATTTATTTTAGGGTAAGTGATTTACAAATGTAAACCTTTAATAGTGAACATGCTAGCAATATGCTGGCTACTGTTGATAGTCTGCAAAAAGAAAGCTACAAAAGACACCTAGCATTCGTCTTGGTTAGCCTACTGTAGCCATATCTATCTCTTTTGGAACTTTTGTCTTAAAGGGGCAGCATCCTATTTTCAAATCTTGTCAAAATGACATACTTTAGAAACAAATAAATGCAATTAAAACAATGCAAGTGCTTGTCAAATTATGAATGAGACACTGATGAAGTGTGTACAGCCTGCGCAAAAAAACTAAGCAGAGCTCATGCCTTTCATGTGACTTTTCAAATCATCATTAGTCATGCAGCCTAAGAATGTATAAAAAATCAAAACATATAGCCCAACATTTGTATCAGAACTAAAGTTAAATTAACTCTAAATTAAGCATATAGGAGTACCGGTTTCTTTGTTAACCGCTCAACACAGAATAGCTGCATGTGCGCACTCCCTCAAATCGTTTGGAGAAAATATTCTTTCTATTTTATTCAGCTTTGTTCAATTGTATTCTTGATACTATAAAATAATTTGATGGAATTCTAAGCAAACCTTGTCTGCTAAATGAACTAGTGTAGCCCAGAACCATATGGCATAGCCAGATCAGGGCCTAACATAAGGACAACTCAGAGTATGCTATTCTGTTCTTCTGAAGTAGACGATATTTTCTTCATATGTTTCTTTAGACCTGTCTAAAATATATAATGGATTTATTGTGATTGTGTAGGCTATATTACATGGATTTATTAGACTTTTTAAAATGTAGATGTTTCATATGCAGCTACGGAGTGGTGGCGCATAGGTTATTTTCCTGTGTTTTGATTGACGAACAGCAAGCTTGACTACATTATAAAAGGTGTGGAACTGACTGAATAGAGTAAATCTCCTATATCCCTTTGCTATTCATAAATCATACAACGTTGTTATGTCCAGGGTATCGCATCGGGACAAGTAAGCTAAAGATCTTGTTTGTATTTTCAATATGAAGTCCATCAGGACTTGCCAGACAGTGACGTTGAAGTGAGTGACTTGTCAGTAGCCTACCGAATTGCATCAGTAAGAGAGCTGTTCATTTAGCTCCCTAATTTGCATAATGGTAGGCTTTTTGGCGATTATCTGCAGATTAAATTATGAAAACATTTGATGAAGATGGTGAATCTTCCTCAATGCAGGAACAATATGTAGGCTAGTGGAGAGAGCTTCACTCTGGACCAAAATATGAAAGAAAACGATTAATTTTTTTTTTAAAGCTAATGATACTTGAATGGTATTTTCAAAGATATCAATATAGGTGTACTGATTTTAATCAGTGTTGACAATGGAGTGTTGCTTTCTGTCTAGCAAAGCCCATGTTTAACACCTGCTTCATTCTTCAATCATACCTGTATTGCAGATACAGTGCATTCGGAAAGTATTCAGACCTCTTCACTTTTTCCACATTTTGTTACGTTACAGCCTTATTCTAAAATGGATTACATGTTTTTTTCCCCCTCATCAATCTACACACAATACCCCATAATAACAAAGCAAAAACTGGTATTTAGACATTTTTGCAAATGTGTGTATGTGTATATGTGTGTGTATATATGTATATATGAAAAATATCTGATTTACATAAGTATTCAGACCCTTTACTCAGTACTTTGTTGAAGCACCTTTGGCAGCGATTACAGCCTTGAGTCTTCTTGGGTATGACGCTAAAAGCTTGGCACACATGTATTTGGGGAGTTTCTCCCATTCTTCTCTGCAAATTCTCGCAAGCTCTGTCTGGTTAGATGGGGACTGTCACTGCACAGCTATTGTCAGTTCTCTCTAGAGATGTTCGATTGGGTTCAAGTCCGGGCTCAGGCTGGGCCACTCAAGGACATTGAGACTTGTCCTGAAGGCACTCCTGCGTTGTCTTTGCTGTGTGCTTAGGGTCGTTGTCCTGTTGGAAGGTGAACCTTCGCCCCAGTCAGAGGACCTGAGCGCTCTGGAGCAGGTTTTCATCAAGGATCTCTCTGTACTTTGCTCCGTTCATCTTTCCGTCGATCCAGACTTGTCTCCCAGTCCCGGCCGCTGAAAAACATCCCCACAGCATGATGCTGCCACCACCATGCTTCACCGTAGGGGTGGTGCCAGGTTTCCTCCAGACCTGACGCTTGGCATTCAGGCCAAAGAGTTCAATCTTTGTTTCATCAGACCAGAGAATCTTTGCTTTAGTTGCCTTTTGGCAAACTCCAAGTTGGCTGTCATGTGCCTTTTTACTGAAGAGTGGCTTCCGCCTGGCCACTCTACCATAAAGGCCTGATTTTGGTGGAGTGCTGCAGAGATGGTTGACCTTCTGGAAGGTTCTCCCATCTCCACAGAGGAACTCTGGAGCTCTGTCAGAGTGACCATCGGGCTCTTGGTCACGTCCCTGACCAAGGCCCTTCTTCCCCAATTGCTCAGTTTGGCCGGACAGCCAGCTCTAGGAAGAGTCTTGGTGGTTCCAAACTTCTTCGATTTAAGAGTGATGTAGGCCACCGTGTTCTTGGGGACCTTCAGTGCTGCAGAACTGTTTGGTACACAATCCTGTCGAAGCTCTACAGACAATTCCTTCAACCTCATTGCTTGGTTTTTGCTTTGACATGCACTGTCAACTGTGGGACCTTATATAGACAGGTGTGTACCTTTCCAAATCATGTCCAATCAATTGAATTTACCACAGGTGGACTCAAGTTGTAGAAACATCTCAAGGATGATCAATGGAAACAGGATGCACCTGAGCTCAATTTCGAGTCTCATAGCAAAGGGTCTGAATTCTTATGTAAATCAGGTATTTGTTTTATTTTTAATACATTTGAAAAATATTCTAAAAACCTGTTTTTGCTTTGCCATTATGGGGTATTGTGTGTAGATTGAGGGGGGAGGGGGGAACAATTTAAATCATTTTAGAATACGGCTGTAACATAACAAAATTTACATTTTACATTTACATTTTACATTTAAGTCATTTAGCAGACGCTCTTATCCAGAGCGACTTACAGGAGCAATTAGGGTTAAGTGCCTTGCTCAAGGGCACATTTACGTCATTTAGCAGACGCTCTAGTCCAGAGCGACTCACAAATTGATGCATTCACCCCTATAGCCAGTGGGATAACCACTTTACAATTTTTTTTGGGGGGGGTAGAAGGATTACTTTATCCTATCCCAGGTATTCCTTAAAGAGGTGGGGTTTCAAATGTCTCCGGAAGGTGGTGAGCGACTCCGCTGTGTGTGGGGGGGGTAGAAGGATTACTTTATCCTATCCCAGGTATTCCTTAAAGAGGTGGGGTTTCAAATGTCTCCGGAAGGTGGTGAGTGACTCCGCTGTGGGGGGTAGAAGGATTACTTTATCCTATCCCAGGTATTCCTTAAAGAGGTGGGGTTTCAAATGTCTCCGGAAGGTGGTGAGCGACTCCGCTGTGTGTGTGGGGGGGTAGAAGGATTGCTTTATCCTATCCCAGGTATTCCTTAAAGAGGTGGGGTTTCAAATGTCTCCGGAAGGTGGTGAGTGACTCCGCTGTGGGGGGTAGAAGGATTACTTTATCCTATCCCAGGTATTCCTTAAAGAGGTGGGGTTTCAAATGTCTCCGGAAGGTGGTGAGCGACTCCGCTGTGTGTGTGGGGGGGGTAGAAGGATTGCTTTATCCTATCCCAGGTATTCCTTAAAGAGGTGGGGTTTCAAATGTCTCCGGAAGGTGGTGAGTGACTCCGCTGTGGGGGGGTAGAAGGATTACTTTATCCTATCCCAGGTATTCCTTAAAGAGGTGGGGTTTCAAATGTCTCCGGAAGGTGGTGAGCGACTCCGCTGTGTGTGTGGGGGGTAGAAGGATTGCTTTATCCTATCCCAGGTATTCCTTAAAGAGGTGGGGTTTCAAATGTCTCCGGAAGGTGGTGAGTCTTAAATCCAGTATTCCTTAAAGAGGTGGGGTTTCAAATGTCTCGGAAGGTGGTGACGACTCCGCTGTGTGTGTGGGGGGGGGGTAGAAGGATTGCTTTATCCTATCCCAGGTATTCCTTAAAGAGGTGGGGTTTCAAATGTCTCCGGAAGGTGGTGAGTGACTCCGCTGTCCTGGCGTCGTGAGGGAGCTTGTTCCACCATTGGGGTGCCAGAGCAGCGAACAGTTTTGACTGGGCTGAGCGGGAAGAGGTCTGAATACTTTCCGAATGCACTGTAGCTGAGAAAGTGCTTCTTAAAAGGAAGCTTAACCACTACGGGATCGGTGTCCCATATACGGGACTGTTGAGCTAACGTGCGCTAATGTGATTAGCATGACTGTTGTAAGTAACAGCAAACTTTCCAGGACAATAACATGTCTTATAAAGCTTAAATTCTGGTTAATCAAACGGCACTGTTCAATTTACAGTAGCTATTACAATGAAGAAATACCATGCTATTGTTTGAGGAGAGTGCACAACAACAAAAAACGTATCACGGCAACTGGTTTGATACATTCAAAAAAGTATTTAGTCAGCCACCAATTGTGCAAGTTCTCCCACTTAAAAAGATGAGAGACCTGTCATTTTCATCATAGATACACGTCAACTATGACAGACAAATTGAGGAGAAACATTTCCAGAAAATCACATTGTAGAATTTTTTATGAATTTATTTGCAAATTATGGTGGAAAATAAGTATTTGGTCACCTACAAACAAGCAAGATTTCTGGCTCTCACAGACCTGTAACTTCTTCTTTAAGAGGCTCCTCTGTCCTCCACTCGTTACCTGTATTAATGGCACCTGTTTGAACTTGTTATCAGTATAAAAGACACCTGTCCACAACCTCAAACAGTCACACTCCAAACTCCACTATGGCCAAGACCAAAGAGCTGTCAAAGGACACCAGAAACAAAACTGTAGACCTGCACCAGGCTGGGAAGACTGAATCTGCAATAGGTAAGCAGCTTGGTTTGAAGAAATCAACTGTGGGAGCAATTATTAGGAAATGGAAGACATACAAGACCACTGATAATCTCCCTCGATCTGGGGCTCCACGCAAGATCTCACCCCGTGGTGTCAAAATGATCACAAGAACGGTGAGCAAAAATCCCAGAACCACACGGGGGACCTAGTGAATGACCTGCAGAGAGCTGGGACCAAAGTAACAAAGCCTACCATCAGTAACACACTACGCCGCCAGGGACTCAAATCCTGCAGTGCCAGACGTGTCCCCTGCTTAAGCCAGTACATGTCCAGGCCCGTCTGAAGTTTGCTAGAGTGCATTTGGATGATCCAGAAGAGGATTGGGAGAATGTCATATGGTCAGATGAAACCAAAATAGAACTTTTTTGGTAAAAACTCAACTCGTCGTGTTTGGAGGACAAAGAGTGCTGAGTTGCATCCAAAGAACACCATACCTACTGTGAAGCATGGGGGTGGAAACATCATGCTTTGGGGCTGTTTTTCTGCAAAGGGACCAGGACGACTGATCCGTGTAAAGGAAAGAATGAATGGGGCCATGTATCGTGAGATTTTGAGTGAAAACCTCCTTCCATCAGCAAGGGCATTGAAGATGAAACGTGGCTGGGTCTTTCTGCATGACAATGATCCCAAACACACCGCCCGGGCAACGAAGGAGTGGCTTCGTAGGAAGCATTTCAAGGTCCTGGAGTGGCCTAGCCAGTCTCCAGATCTCAACCCCATAGAAAATCTTTGGAGGGAGTTGAAAGTCCGTGTTGCCCAGCGACAGCCCCAAAACATCACTGCTCTAGAGGAGATCTGCATGGAGGAATGGGCCAAAATACCAGCAACAGTGTGTGAAAACCTTGTGAAGACTTACAGAAAATGTTTGACCTGTATCATTGCCAACAAAGGGTATATAACAAATTATTGAGAAACTTTTGTTATTGACCAAATACTTTTTTCCACCATAATTTGCAAATAAATTCATAAAAAATCCTACAATGTGATTTTCTGGATTTTTTTTCCTCATTTTGTCTGTCATAGTTGACATGTACCTATGATGAACATTACAGGCCTCTCTCATCTTTTTAAGTGGGAGAACTTGCACAATTGGTGGCTGACTAAATGCTTTTTTCCCCCACTGTAAATAATGTACCTTCAGTAATCTTGCTCTGATTTGTCATCCTAAGGGTCCCAGAGATAAAATGTAGTGTAGTTTTGTTTGATAAAATCAATTTTTATATTCAAATGTAGGAACTGGTTTCTACAGTTTGAACCCCTGCTGTCTCTGGCTCCTCACCCACCACGCCTGGCCATCTAGATGTGTGAAAATTAGTGTATAAGCTAATGATCCATCATGTATGGCATTCCTGGGAGTGTGTAAATATTTTGTATTACCATATCATGTTTGTATGTTCTCTATAGTTATGTACTTGAAAATGTATCAATTCAGCACATTTGGGCAGACTTGATACAAAATAGTCCAGTATTGCAATGCTTCACTGGATCAATTTGAAACTTTGCATACACACTGCTGCCATCTAGTGGCCAACATCTAAATTGCGCCTAAACTGCAATATTATATTGTGGCCTTTCTCCTGCATTTGAAAGATGATGGAACAAAAATAAATATAAAATGCATGTCTTTTTTTGTTTGTATTATCTTATACCAGATCTAATGTGTTAAATTGTCCTACATTAATTTCACATTTCCACAAACTTCAAAGTGTTTCCTTTCAAATGGTATCAAGAATATGCATATCCTTGCTTCAGGCCCTGAGATAAAGGCAGTTAGATTTGGGTATGTCATTTTAGGCGAAAATTGAAAAAAAAGGGTCCGATCCTTAAGATGTTAAAGCCTGTGTAAGTCAGCAGACTCTTACAGGATTCTTTAAAGGCCCAGTGCAGCCAAAACAAATGTGTTCCTTTTTTATATCATATTGTAAAACAGCAGATGAAACTAACACTGTAAATGTGTGATAAAAAATAAAAATTATCAGTGTTATTTCCTGATAGTTGCTGGTTGAAAATACAATCTAGCATTAGAATGTACCAGAGGCCACTAAACTAGAGCTTGTTCGGTCAAAAAAACGTAATACCCCTCCCCCCAGCCCGGGGGAGCCTGGCCGGCTACTTTTTCTATTTGGCTGGCTACTCCATGTGCTTGTGGAAAACATTGCAATTGAATTTTCATTGAAGTTTAATCTTATTTTAGAATAGTTTCAACAGGGTGCTCAGGAGTGCTCATGTTAGCCTGTCGTTTTGACACTACTAGCTATCCCAACGGCTCTAAATCTGACTGTCACTAATCTTTCTCTCCCCCTTTCTCTCAGGATCTTGAATGAGTAAAGAGGATTCTAAAGCACAGCTATGCAGACGATCAAATGTGTTGTGGTGGGGGATGGAGCTGTGGGTAAAACCTGTCTGCTCATCTCCTACACCACTAACAAATTCCCCTCTGAATACGTACCCACGGTAAGTACCTTATGTTCACACTCACACTCACACTGACACTCACTCAGTCTCTAACCCCCTCCCTGTCTCTCTCTCTCTCGCTCTCTCTTTGTGTTGCAGGTGTTTGACAACTATGCTGTAACTGTAATGATAGGAGGGGAGCCCTACACCCTGGGCTTGTTTGACACTGCAGGTACAGTATGCTCATCTTCAGTGCCCTGTCTCATCGTGTGTGTTGTGCTGATGAGTAAGGGTAGCTAGGTTCACTAAGCAGTAGTAAAGGGACTGGTATTGTTACAGAAACAGCCTCCCATCAGCTGTATTCCACACGTGTGTCCTTGCTATTTTAGACTGGAGTGTGTCCTGGTTTCTATACAGTGGAGAGTTTTGGCTCTGCCTCAGTCTGCTCAGAGACACACCCTGCCTTCTCTGGACAGCCTGAATGCTGATGCTAAAGTCCCTTAGTGTGTGTGTGTCTGTGTGTGCGTATTTGTGTCGGTGTGTGCATGGAAGTGCTTGTGTGTTTAGAGTGTACTTAACAAAAGTTTAAACCCATGTTGCGTTCCAGGTGTGTGTGTGTGTAACGTTGTGTGTTTTCTCTCCAGGTCAGGAGGACTACGACAGGTTACGGCCTCTGAGTTATCCCCAGACAGACGTCTTCCTTGTCTGTTTCTCCGTCGTATCCCCCTCCTCCTTCGAAAACGTCAAAGAAAAGGTGGGTCTCCTCTCATCCTCTTCTCTCCTCCTTCCCATATCACTCACACACACTCTAACCCATGTGTGTTCCAGTGGGTACCAGAGATCACCCATCACTGTCCAAAGACCCCGTTCCTGTTGGTGGGGACTCAGATAGATCTGCGAGATGACCCATCCACCATAGAAAAGCTGGCCAAGAACAAGCAGAAGCCCATCACTCCTGAAACGGCAGAGAAACTGGCCAGAGACCTCAAGGCCGTCAAATACGTGGAGTGCTCAGCTCTCACGCAGGTAAGACCACAGACTCGCATGCAAACCCACACACGATCCCCACACAGCTACGAGCAGAGAGAGAGATGCGTACGCAACACGCCCTAGCCTAGCACATAGGGGTGTAACGATCCATCTACTACATCGATGTATCGATTTATATTCCTATGATCCAACTACATCGATCTGTGCTCGGCGAGTTGGCCTTTTGGACAACATATATCAATCTAACATCGTTTTAAAATGTAATAAATCGATTGTATCGATACTAGGAAATAACCCATTGGATTTAAGCACGTCAGACTTTATATGGATGTTTTTTCTTAGCACTTTTAATGATAAAGGCTTTAAACATTACTCGATTCAGTCTGCCTATCCGTGACGTCATCGCCCCGCGCCAGCAGCAGCGCAAAGGCGCAAAGACAACAAAACATAGCATGGTGGACGACAGAGGAGAAGCCGACGAGCGAGAAATTATCAAGCCACCATTGCGGTCCTTACAAGAAACAGGAATCTAGGAAACTTCACCCGCACTGTCCAGTATCCAGGTATTTATTTCAGTCACACTGGTTGAATTTTTGGCTAAAAGGTTACTGAATCAATTTCAAGTCACTGAATCGTTTCGGATCGTATCGTTCTAAATGAACCAATATCGTCCTTGAATCGTATCGACAACCACGAATCGTAATACAAATCGAATCTTTGTTAAAACGAATCGTTACACCCCTACTAGCACATGTAAGTCACTTCCACACACACACAAACATTGTCTTCACCGAGGTAAGACAGCCTGAGACACTCCCACACGTCTTCACTCAATCTTGAAATGACACATGCCACCTGCAGGTAAGTGTTCTCTCTGCTCAGCTGAATAGATGCCCTATCTGTTAAATGCTTCATATCATCTGTCACGGCTCAAAGAAACAAGAAAGTGGAGGAGACTGCATGCTCTGGTCTGTGTGTTCATCTGATACGTTGTGTTTGATCTACCCAGACCTTTATGGAACAGGAGGTACGAGTACCCTGGAACCACATGGTCTCTGATTCAAGTCCCACTCTGGCTGTTCCCTTTGAATCGCTACAGTTGTAGAAACAGTGGTGAAATCTGTCAATATGTATATCGTTTTGCGATAAGTATTGATCCACGTATATGGCCTAGCCTGACTGAAGTGTTTAGTAGCTGCTGTCTGCAGTCTATCAGTTGTTGGGCTCATTCAGGAAGCGCAATATTCTGTTTTAAGTTTTTTGTAGGTGTTGTTTTACGCCCAAAATTCAACATTTCCATCAGCTTGTGGTACAGGGGTCTGCTTGAGCTGCACCAACAACAAACATAGAACTCTTGGCAGTCAAACAAAGCGTATTGGCAAACAGTATGTTATAATAACGGGCTGTCCTTCACCCTGTTGAGCTCATAAGAGATAGATGTCCATTTCTAAGATGGAAAGAGAAGGAGAAAAGCTATCACCTCCATCTCAGACGGCCATCTTGTGTCTGATGGTGTTACTCAGTGGGAGTTGGGCTGTACTGTGTCTGGAAACAATGGGCCCAAGTGAATGTGAGCTGTGGCCCAGTTTAGTTTAGGTCCCCTGCTCCCTCCCCATCTTGTCTTTCTTTCTCTCCTACACTGGCCTGGCGTCTTGCCGCCTTCCTTCCTCTCTCTAGACCAGCTTCCACTGGTGTAACAGATGCTGATGCAATATCCTGTTTCCTGTGTGACTGACTGGCTCCCCTGTAGGCACAACAGAAGTTTCCCCTAACCACTGGACCTGGGTCAGATGTTTTATCCACATGATGGTGAAGGTTGGAACAGGGGGAGGTAGGGTAATCTGATCCTAGATCTGTGGGTCAGGGAAACTTCTATCTCAAGCTCTTCAGCTCCTATTTCGCAGGGTGGTATCTCTCTAGTCTAGAGGCTTCCTCTCCTCATCTCCTCTACCACCTTTAATGTTTTACAGTAGATCCATCTTCTAATCCTCTCTCTAGTCTCCTAATGCTCTGTCCTTAGAATTTCTAAACAATGTTGCCTGCACTCCTCTCTCTTTCTCCCACCCTCACTCGCCCTCATCTGTATTTTGCCCTTTCAATTACTTCTTGCCTCTACTGCTATCTCTCCTCCACTGCCTCTTTCGCACTCCTCTTCTCTTCTCTCTGCTCATCTCCCCCCTCTTTCTCTCTCTGTTTGCTGTGCTAACTGTGATGTCATTTTCTCCCCTCCCCTTTGTCGTTATAGCGAGGGCTGAAGAATGTATTTGATGAAGCTATCCTAGCCGCCCTAGAGCCACCAGAGACGCAAAGAAAGAGGAAGTGCTGTATATTCTAAAGTTTCCCCTCCTCCTTTCTCTCCAATTGTCTGCTGTTAACTTTTAGTTTAAACCTGTCGTTGTTTTACCCAATCAACCCAGCACCTCTTAAAGCAATCCCCTGTATCCACTCCCCCTTTACGACAGTGTTACTTTCTAGTGTGTGCCATGGCTCTTCCTTCCCTCCCTTTTTTGTTTACTTGTCCTCATGGGCCTTATTGTGCCTGAAGGACTGTGTCCGTTGCTCATGTGTTTTCTCAGATGTAACTGCTAATATTGGACTTGGTTTGGTTAATCCCATCACTTATCTTCCCTGGGCAAATCTCAAATGACATCCTGTTACCTATAGAGTGGGCAAAGTAGTGTACTTTGTGGGAATTGGGATGTGATTTGAGACACAGCCCATGTCTCTCTTCTCCTTTGGTTAGTGTTTCTCCTCCTCCTCCCCATGTTATGATATTTTTTTGGAGAGTCCAGATCGAAGGGAGTGTCTTATTTACTTGGCTCCACAGCATTGTGATTTAAGCACCAATTCTACGAGCTTACATGATTCCTAATGTTCATGTATTTTTTGTACTACTACTGATGTATGACAAAGACTAAGGTCTGACCATAATTTACATTTAGGGCTGTCTAGTGCCTGAGCGACATACAGAGACTTTGACTATTACGGTTTCAACCAAAAAGCATTACAACAATGCTCTTCCAGTAAATCACGGCAGCCATGTTGGAACCTTTTGGGCAGTACTGACCGATGAAAGACCATGGAGTTAAACCATTTTTTCAAAACAAACTTGTAAAGGCGACCATTAGAGCTAGAACCCAAATAGTAGGGGTGTAACTGTACACGTATTCGTACTGAACCGTTTGGCACGAGAACCTCGGTTCCGTCCGCACTGTGAACACGAATGAATACATCAAGTATATTTACAAAATAAAACCCTAGGCCTATAGGCTATGCCTACGCTGCGTTGTAGGCATATGCATCTT
Organism: Coregonus clupeaformis; assembly: GCF_020615455.1. Lineage (NCBI taxonomy): Eukaryota > Metazoa > Chordata > Actinopteri > Salmoniformes > Salmonidae > Coregonus > Coregonus clupeaformis. The sequence continues at coordinate 53,582,505 of NC_059203.1, read as the reverse complement.
AAGTAAATCTGAGCTGAAAAAAACATTTGTCTTCCATTAAATCAACTAAAGCTTATGCGCACGTTGTAATAAAAATTATAATCTTAATTGCCACATTTCAAACTGTCCTTTTTGTGAGGCACAGCCAGGAACTAATTGGGTACGATGGCGAGTGGTGTGGTCGATTTAAAACCGAATTGGAGGATCCTCCATCATTTAAATCTCCAGTGTGGGAACATTTTGGCTTCCCAGTAGATTACAACAGCGTTGGACAGAGATAAAACGTTAACGGTATGTCGCCACGCTCAACGAGAATATCCTATACAGCTGCCAACACCTCAAATACAGTGGCTTGCGAAAGTATTCACCCCCCTTGGCATTTTTCCTATTTTGTTGCCTTACAACCTGGAATTAAATAATGTTGGGCGTTTATAATTTGATTTACACAACATGCCTACCACTTTGAAGATGCAAAATATTTTTGGGGGGTGAAAAACAAGAAATAAGACAAAGAAACTGAACTTGAGCGTGCATAACTATTCACCCCCCCCCCCAAAGTCAATACATTGTAGAGCCACCTTTTGCAGCAATTTCAGCTGCAAGTCTCTTGGTGTATGTCTCTACGCTTGGCACAGCTAGCCACTGGGATTTCTGCCCATTCTTCAAGGCAGAACTGCTCCAGCTCCTTCAAGTTGGATGGGTTCCGCTGGTGTACAGCAATCTTTAAGTCATACCACAGATTCTCAATTGGATTGAGGTCTGGGCTTTGACTAGGCCATTCCAAGACATTTAAATGTTTCCCCTTAAACCACTCGAGTGTTGCTTTAGCAGTATGCTTAGGGTCATTGTCCTGCTGGAAGGTGAACCTCCGTCCCAGTCTCAAATCTCTGGAAGACTGAAACAGGTTTCCCTCAAGAATTTCCCTGTATTTAGCGCTGTTAATCATTCCTTCAATTCTGACCAGTTTCCCAGTCCCTGCCGATGGAAAAACATCCCCACAGCATGATGCTGCCACCACCATGCTTCACTGTGGGGATGGTGTTCTCGGGGTGATGAGAGGTGTTGGGTTTGCGCCAGACATAGCGTTTTCCTTGATTGCCAAAAAGCTCAATTTTAGTCTAATCTGACCAGAGTACCTTCTTCCATATGTTTGGGGAGTATTCCACAAACGTGTTTGCTTATTTATTTCTTTAAGCAATGGCTTTTTTCAGGCCACTCTTCCGTAAAGCCCAGTGTACGGCTTAAATTGGTCATATGGACAGATACTCCAATCTCAGCTGTGGAGCTTTGCAGCTCCTTCAGGGTTATCTTTGGTCTCTTTGTTGCCTCTCTGATTAATGCCCTCCTTGCCTGGTCTGTGAGTTTTGGTGGGCGGCCCTCTCTTGGCAGGTTTGTGGTGCCATATTCTTTCCATTTTTTAATAATGGATTTAATGGTGCTGTTCAAAGTTTCTGATCTTTTTTTATAACCCAACCCTGATCTGTACTTCTCCACAACTTTGTCCCTGACCTGTTTGGAGAGCTCCTTAGTCTTCATGGTGCCGCTTGCTTGGTGGTGCCCCTTGCTTAGTGGTGTTGCAGACTCTGTGGCCTTTCAGAACAGGTGTGTGTATATATATATATATATATATATATATATATATATATATATATATATATATATATATATATATACATACTGAGATCATGTGACACTTAGATTGCACACAGGTGGACTTTATTTAACTAATTATGTGACTTATGAAGGTAATTGGTTGCACCAGATCTTATTTAGGGGCTTCATAGCAAAGGGGGTGAATACATATGCACACACCACTTTTCCGTTATTAATTTTGTATAATTTCACTTCACCAATTTTGACTATTTTGTGTATGTCCATTAAAAATCAATTTAAATTACAGGTTGTAATGCAACAAAATAGGAAAAACGCCAAGGGGGATGAATACTATTTCTAGGCACTGTATGTTGACACATTTACACCGACATCACCACAGTGTATACCGGAGCAAGACTGAAACACAAACAAAAAACAACATCTTATCCCTTCTGCATTCAAGCAACCCTTGGCAGCTGATTCTGACCAGCCCAAAGAAATTACAAGAGCGATAGGTAGGCTATGTTTTTTTTACAGTCTTTAGTTTATAGCCGTGGATATGCACCCATTCTCGGTGGTTGAGAATAGTTTTTTTTTGCAGCTCCATGAAAGTGCTCGAGACACGTTACCAACTTCCCTTTTGCACCGATTTCAGCAAATGTGTAGTACCCGCTCTATATAAGCAAACCAAAGCCGACGTTTTCAATGAATTGGCCAATGCACCCTGTGTTGCGCTTACTTAACGGCCCTCAAACTGGTAATTACCAGTGGGGAAACTCGTCTATCATCCTGAGCACCCACTTCTCCCACATGGTGACCTCTGACGTCACCTACTAATGAAATGACCTCTAACTGCATTTTCGGCAGTTAAATGCAACAACAAAGCATTATTTATAAAGTGCAATCTATTCATGTGGTTTTTGAACTCTAAAATATGTTTACAAGAATGATCGCTGTACTTTTAGTTTATGGTTGACACAGATTATTGACCATAATCCAATCGGCGTTTCTCAAGTTCAAATCACATGAATGCATCCAACTTATATTTACGACTTCACAACGGGTTAATTCACACCTCCCACATGGTTAAAAACGCAGCATCAGAGTGGAAACTTGAGACCCCTAACAAAACAATCCAGTCACAACAAACAAATCAAGGAATATTGTGATTGCTGAACGTTGTGAATGGCATTTAATTTTCCCGCTGTACCGCAACCAAACCGTGACCCCAAAACCACAATATGTACCGAACCGTGGGGTTGGTGAACCGTTACACCCCTACCAAATAGTCATCCTGAATGGAAACCTCAGAGGCAGCACCATGGCATCCAGCTCTAAAACTGGCCAAAATCTCTATGTACCGCTCTGTAATGTGCCGTTTTGCTGCAGTTCAAATCTAGCCGTCTTGGAGTTTAAAAAAAACTAAAAGCTAAAATAATCATGTGAAATGAATAAATAAAGGACAACTGAAATTGCTATCCTTTTTCTCCGCCTCTCTTTTCCTCTATCTACGGGGACAGATGGAAAGCAGCTCGAGTGCTACGTCGTATTTCTACATAGCCTCCTAGACCAATTGTAATAGTTGTTTGTTCCATATATAGAGCCTGATCTCTGGGTAAAACATGTCTTGCCATAGGTTGTTTCTACAGGGTTCCTAGAGTTTCCTTAAACAGAGGGATACAGGGGTTTCCTGCTCTGTTCATAGAGCTGTGCTGTACCACTCTTCCCTCACATGACATGGCCTGAGGCAATCATTCCTATCCTAAGCTGCTCTACAAACAAACAACAATGAGAGCAGAAACACGCTGCTCGGACTAATTAGATGTTAATCAGCAAAAGCCATGGGAAGTTCCAGCTAACAGTAGGCTCTTTAGTGATCTGGTGAAACCAGTTTGTGTCAACACTTTTGATTTGTGTGGTCTGGCTTGGTGTAGTTGTTTAATTTGACTTCCCTTGCACTCTGTGTGTGTGTATGTGTGTGTGTGTGTGTGTGTGTGTGTGTGTGAGAGAGTGAGTGATGCGGTATGTGTGTCTCTGAGCCCATGTTCTCTCGTACCTCCACTTTCTTGTTTGCCCGGCCTTTGTTTTGAACGCTCCTCACTTTGATATGAATGAATGCAGGTTGATTATATCCCTAGCTGCTCTTGACTTTATTTTCACCTCTGTCTGTGAAGATGAAGTATCCTGGGTTTTCATTTCCGCCAATGCTATGTATTTGTTTGATCATTGAACCCTTTGTTGTTTTTTCGCTTTCATTGAGCCTGTGTGTGTATCTGTGTTGCCCCTTCATTGATCCTGTGTGTGAATGCTGCCCCTTCATTGAGCCTGTGTGTTTGTATCCACAGAAAGGCCTAAAGAATGTGTTCGATGAGGCGATACTGGCTGCGCTGGAGCCTCCTGAGCCCAAGAAGAAACGCAAATGTGTGCTGCTATGAGTGACCCCACCCCTCACACATGTACACACATCCTCCCCCTTTGCCCCCCCATCCGCTCCCTTGCTCTGCTAAGGCTGATTGATAGCCATTTACTCTAAAGCAAAATATAGAAACAAACATAACGAGTTTCCGATTAGATTGCAATAAACCAGCGGACTGACGGATGGAGAGACAGAAGAGAACCTAACCCAGCTTGTAACCGTGACTACCATGGCCACACTCCCATTTCAGTTAAAACAGTAAGTCAGAGCTTTTAGATGTGTTTCAGAGACAGCCCAGTCCTGTGTGATCAGTGCATCTCAGTAGGCTAAAGTTGCTTCCTCTCCTCATCTTATCTTAATCTAAACTGATCTCACAGTAAAGTTAGTGAAAGCAATATGATGGATGCCCGCTGGGCTTTGACTTTTAACATTAGTGAAGATGAAAGGGAAGGAGACAAGGAGAGGCAGTAACTATAGACTATTGAGATTCAGCCCTGCACTCAAGGGAAGGCCAAGACCATGTCCCTTTTTACTCTCCAAGGGGTTTGAACCATGCCGGTGGTTAAATAAAAGGGGCGACATACAGGTGACATAGGCTCTCATAAAAGTGTCGTCATCTCTCATTGGTGATTTAGGAAATCAGGCTCATTTAAACTTTGACTTTTAAAATGTCTTTGACAGATTGCCCTGTCAGTGATGTCGATTTGCTCTTAGTCACCCAGCTTCTTTGTGGCCATTGGCCAGTTAGCAGTTCTGATAGACCTATGCTCCACCCCCAAATGAAATGGCTGCCTGAGTGACAGCTAGTCACGCTGCTGCATTATTAAGCCCCACCCCTCTTGATGAGCACATCAAGCGCCCAATCTCGCTGCTCCACCTCCAAAACCACCTGAAGAAGTGCTGATAGTAGCCATTTTTCTTGTTTTCTTTGCCATTGTCTCCCCTCCACGTGACAGAACAGAAGTCTGAAGCTTTTTATGATCAACCTCAAATCTGCCCCTATCCCCGGGGCACTTTTGTAGATCTTAATAAACTGGATAGGGAAACATTCTATTACCATTACTAAATATCTAAACTAAAGGCATCCCGTAGCAATGGGTCTTGATGCAGGAATTGGCCTTTTGAAGCAGGGAACATAAACAGTGTTAACAAGTGGTGTGTTCTTAATGCGTTGCTAAGGTCCAAGGGAGCGGTAGCCGATCATTGTCAAAACGTTATGGTAACCATAGAACTAGAATTAGTAGAGCTGACATTCCCTGAACAAAGCAACGTTCTGTAGTAGGTATACCGGCGGCCATATTTTATGTCCCATTTGGATTGTTAATGAATTGATGCTTATCGCATCAGAATTCTGTGCCACATCAGAATTCTGTGCCTTTCTCAGTGTTCCATACTGTCACGCTGCAATGGCAATGCTATGGTGCCGCCATGCTATGTCTACCTCCTCAAAAAAAATCTGTGGTCTGAGGAATTGTCTGTTCTATACTTTTAATTCTATGGATTTAACGTTGTGGTAATGCATGTAGGTAAGCCCCTGGTCTCTGAGATGATTGGTTAACAGATTTAATAATAATGTAAGATGGCACACATGTTGATATAGGCTCCAGATATTTTTACCAAAATCTGTTTTATTGTATTTTTTTTTTCTGTTGTGCGGTGTTTGATTTTATAAAAAGGTTATTTCCTCTCCTTTTACATTTTAGGGGCAGGAACTCAGCTGAACTTTGACCCACCAGCTAGAAACGTTCATTGGTGGAGTGAATTTAAACCCTCCAATGTCAAACCTGGATCGTAATTGGTTGATTTGACTGGTGGCTCAGAGTTGGGTTGACATCCAGCCCAAGTCATTTATTATTATTATTATTATTATTATGATTGTTATTATTATTATAACAATTTGTTTTGGTGCAAAACCAAATGCTTTGTCTGACGTCTCTGTTCTTTGTATATGCATTCTTAAAAAAAAAAAAAAAATTAAACTTATACCTTAATTGCCTTTATTCCTTTTTCCTTGGCCATTCTTATTTATCAGGCAGTTTACAGAAAACAAGGTGGTGCTCAAGGGACAAATGGCTGCAAATACCCATTGCTGCTCTGTGGTTTACATAGTAAAACTATACTACCCTCATCTCACAGTCAACCATGATGTAGGAGATATCCATTCCCTTTTGGAGGAAAACATTAAAACGTTTTTTACTTTATCATAAAAAATCTATAACTAAAGTGATGTCACTACCTAAAGGGTGGGCTGAGAGTGCAGGAGGTACATGTGTGTGGCATGTCAACACATCTCTGGTGGAGTGACTGATGATCTACCACAGCAAATGTGATACTATGTGATCCCCATGGATACTAAATAGAAGAAAGGAAAATTAGTGCAGTCTCAAGTGAAGAGGAAATTCAGTAACTCTTGGAGGACCGTGGATGTTGATAAGAGCTTAAGTCCACTGACCTCTATGGCTGCTTTTACAAAGGCAGCCCAATTCTAATCTTGTTTTCATTAATTGGTCTTTTGATTAATCAGATCACCTTTGAAAAAGATCTGATTGGTCAAAAGACCAATTAGTGGAAAAAACGTCAGAATTGGTTGGAGAGCGAGGTAGTGTGTTCCCTTACAGATGCAGTCTCAGCCAGATCACATATTTTCTTAGCGAGTGTATTCCTTCAACCACCAGGGAGCGCTATTTGATCACAGGTGACCTACTGCTTCCATCTGCTGGAGAAGGACAGGACAGACATCCAGATAACTGACTTGTCGTCTTTCTATTATGGATCCATACTTCTAATACATTGAAATAATTTTCAGAAAGATTTAAGTATCAGGTTCTATGGTCTTGGTGATTTATGGTGATATACACACACACACTCATTCACACATGCACACGGATCATCTGCCCCTGAGGGGGGTTGAAATATGCCCCCTACGCACACCTCCACCCCTGCGAGGCCTTCACACATTCCGTGCGTTTCTGGAGTGCTGTCTGTCGGTGCCTTCTTACACTAAAGAGCTGCTGAGACCCATTAATTATCCCACAGGCTGAACTAAGGGCATTCCTGTGCGTGTGTTCGCTAGGGGTAACCACCTGCAGAAGAGAAATTCAGCTAACACTGTCACTATCCAAGCATTTCCATACAAGCACACAGCTTAGTGGGCAAATGGCTGTACAGTGGTCATACCAAAAGCTGCTGATATGCGCACTAGCTACCATGCTGTTTTTCAAGTTCCAGGCCTGTTACACTTCACATTGCACAGACAAACTAGAAAAATAAGTATTTTCTCCGTTACTCTCTATGATATACTGTGGACTGTTTGCCAGCACAAGTATAATCTACTCTCCAACTCTCCCATAACTCATAAGATCAGAGCCCAATGGGCACCATTACTCCACAGCCGGATTAAAGCTGAGCTGGTGGTCTGTCTGAGCCAGGCTCTCTCTCTCCATGTTAGTGCGGTGTGTGTCTGTGGGGAGTATGTCAATGTGTTAGCAGAGAGCTGAGAAACTGTCTACAGAGAGAGAGAGTGTGTATTCAGCACTCTGTGTTAATGTAAAGTTGAGTGAAGAGTCCCACTAGACTACATCGCTCCTCATTGACAGACTGGCTCTCCCAGAGGAGATACTGAAACCAATCAAGATCAAGTCTGTTTAAATGGCCTCTTAGGGACAGCCAATCACTATCGAGCATGTTTAAACATCTCCTCTGGGACAACCAATCATAACTGGGAAGAACAAAAGGAACCCTTCAACTTGGGACACACACACTATATATACAAAAGTGTGTGGACACCCCTTCAAATGAGTGGATTTGTCTATTTCAGCAACACCCGTTGCTGACAGGTGTATAAAATCGAGCACACAGCCATGCAATCTCCATAGTCAAACATTGGCAGTAGAATGGCCTTACTGAAGAGCTCAGTGACTTTCAACATGGCACCGTCATCGGATGCCACCTTTCCAACAAGTCAGTTGGTAAAATTTCTGCCCTGCTAGAGCTGCCCCGGTCAACTGTAAGTGCTGTTATTGTGAAGTGGAAATGTCTAGGATCAACAATGGCTCAGCTGCGAAGTGGTAGGCCACACAAGCTCACAGAACGGGACGGCCGACTGCTGAAGCGCGTAGCGCGTGAAAATCGTCTGTCCTCGTTTGCAACACTCACTACAGAGTTTCAAACTGCCTCTGGAAGCAACGTCAGCACAATAACTGTTCGTCGGGAGCTTCATGAAATGGGTTTCCATGGCCGAGCAGCTGCACACAAGCCTAAGATCACCATGCGCAATTTCAAGCGTCGGCTGGAGTGGTGTAAAGCTAGCTGCCATTGGACTCTGGGACAGTGGAAACGTATTCTCTGGAGTGATGAATCACGCTTCACCATATGGCAGTACGACGGACGAATCTGGGTTTGGCGGATGCCAGGAGAATGCTACCTGCCCGAATGCATAGTGCCAACTGTAAAGTTTGGTGGATGAGGAATAATGGTCTGGGGCTGCTTTTCATGGTTCGGGCTAGGCCCCTTAGTTCCAGTGAAGGGAAATCTTAACGCTACAGCATACAATGACATTCTAAACGATTCTGTGCTTCCGACTTTGTGGCAACAGTTTGGCGAAGGCCCTTTCCTGTTTCAGCATGACAATGCCCCTGTGCACAAAGCGAGGTCCATACAGAAATGGTTTGTCGGTGTGTAAGAACTTGACTGGTCTGCACAGAGCCCTGACCTCAACCCCATCGAACACCTTTGGGATGAATTGTAACGCCGACTGCGAGCCAGGCCTAATCGCCCAACATCAGTGCTCGACCTCACTAATGCTCTTGTGGCTGAATGGAAGCAAGTCCCTGCAGCAATGTTCCAACATCTAGTGGAAAGCCTTCCCAGAAGAGTGGAGGCTGTTAAAGCAGCAAATGGGGGACCAACTCCATATTAATGCCCATGATTTTGGAATTAGATGTTCGACGAGCAGCTGTCCACATACTTTTGGTCATGTAGTGTACACCCACACACACACACAGCTGGTGGAGAGCCATGTCCCAGGACATGAATACTGAGAGAAGTGCAGTGCTGAACACTAGAACTGCATGTGCTATACAGCGTTATATGACCTGAGCGTTTTATGATGATCTCCACAGAAGATGACTTATGATGAAAAGCACAGTCAAGGTTTTAACAGTTTATTAAAGCCTTACAGTAAATCACTCTACAGATGTCTAGGAGACGCGTGGGCATGCCAGCTCAACCTTGTGTGTGCGTGTGACGTGTGTACGCGTGCACAACTGCGTATTTATCTCTGCCTGTCTGTCTCTATTGCATTAATTGACTGTCATTAAACAATCCCATGTCATATCTGAGCCTCCAGGTGTCAGGGTTATTCATTTAGCCATTATGGTATTCAGCCCTCTATCTCTTTACTGTCTTTTGCCAGACACTCCTGCCAACATAGGGAAGACAATGTGTTTTTCATCAAGGGGGAGGATAGAAACATGCGTGTAGGTATGCTGACTGTGGTGTCTAGGTGCGTGCACTGCCCATGTTGCCATGGTAAAGATGGCTGCAGGGATGGCAAAGGGAAAGGAAAGATTCGGACTTGTGACGCTATATTTCATCTGGAGTCTGAATTCTTTTACAATCCTTGTACAATCCTTCTTTGGTTGCTTGAAGTAATCACATCTCATAATCTCACTATCTCACAGGTCAGTGACCACCTCAACAAATGGAGGGAGGGAGTATTGAAGTACTTGAACAGGTCCAGCATGTCTCTATCTGTATATCAATATTTCTGCATATTGGTTCTCTTTAATTGACCTGGTTTTGGGTTTAGGCACCAGGTTGTTGAGTGTATTCCAGGAAATAAATATACCAAGACAAAACATCCCCACCACACTTGATGTCATTTCCTGTCAATTCCATTACTAACTCAGAATTTTGGCAATAATATTTTTTTGTTTGCCTGTGAGAGAGAGAGAGAGATATGTGGCTGAGGTGTGGGTTGGCAGCTTGGAGACCATGGATACCACGCTCCTGGCAAAGCACAGCTTGTTGTGACACGGTAAGTCACCACCGACTAACAGATTCATGTAACACACTCATGGTACGTCTCCCCTCAGCTGTACTACACGCACGCACGTACACACAAACACACACACACACACAGTCCATCTCACCTGCCGCACCACAGATAAATTCCCACAGGTGCTAGCACTGTCCAGGTGTGAGGAACATCTCACACGTCTCTCCTCCACCCATATGATGTGCCGACAAACCGTCCTGCCTGAGATGGTCGTCACAAATTCACTGTGTCCACAGCTGTATGTGTGTACATGTGTGAGAGGGAGAGGGGGAAAGAGAGGTGGTCGTCATGCAGGCCAAGGGGAGCCAACACTGAGTCCAAACCCCCATAGATAGATCTACCAGCATTAAGAGCTAGTGCAGCTGAACCCATATAAACAGTGCTGGCCAAGCCAACAGCCGGCAGCCCACATGAACACAGTGCCTGGAACGCTCTGGCCCACCACACGCCTGTCACTTTCACTCCCTATCTGATCCATGCTGTTCTCCTTATCGGATTTATCCAGTCAGGGATGAGATGATGTTATCAGTGAGGTCACTCACCATCTGCCACACTGATGCAGTATGTCCTCTCTTGCTCTCTCTTTTCTTCTCCTCTCTTCCTTGTTCTCCTCTCCATTCCCTCGCTCTCCTCATCTCCTGGTTGATTCCCTGAGTTCATGGAAAGAGTGAGGTCAGCAGTACTGTCCCTTTAGAACATCGCTTCCCTAATGTACAGGGGCTGTGACCCATTTAAAGCCCTCTAGAGATTCTTGAGGCCCAGCAAATAGACAGAACCATGTTTCTAACTAACCCAACAGGGACTCGTTACAATCCAAATCCATGATCTACAATGATCAATCAATTTGTCCATGCAGCCTCGGCCTCAGACTTTATATTCTTTATCATAGCACTGTGTGTGTGCACGTGCACGTGCACATGCGTGCACACGCGTGTATGCATCCAGAGGAGTTTACCAGGTAAGGCTACGTCACATCCCATATGCCTCATGGCAGGAGCTAGGTGGAGCTATTGCTTATACATGTATAGATCAGTGAAGCTGGAATGAACAAGGGCAAAGAGATTGAGACTCAGCCCCTCACACTCCAACCTGTTGGTCCAGACAAGGGTATAGCTTTCTCTCTAAATGGAATGAGTATGTCTCTCTACCTGTGGGTCTAGTGCAGGCTGCTCCCTGTGAGGAGAATTGGGTCAGAGGGGCAGCTGTAGGCCTTAGGCTGTAGAGGGAAACAAACCTAACCCAGCCTTAGCCTCAGAGGGTACAGTATAACACAGAGCAGACTAAAGGGAACATTAGAGCATTGCTAGGCTACTACCTTCTATGATAGGAAGAGACAATATGGTGGTGTGAGTATTTATATTTGGAGGATATATATCCATCATTCGTGGCAGACCTGGTCAATTTTAATTTATTTGAACATTATTTATGGTTCTTGTAAAGATACTGTATTATAAATATATAATCAATGGACAATGTTCTTTGTGACTTCTTACATAATATTTCTGGTGAGAATCCATACTGATCCTTAGGCCTTGATTCAATCCGTATCCGTACATTTAAAGGCAATGTTCCCATGTTCGCGGCGACTGCATTCACGGTAAACGCTGCATATGACAGCTCAATCAGAAATTACCTTTACATTTCAATCATAATATACCGCGGACCTTTCGCAATATGAATTGAATAGAGCTCTTAGTTTACTACCCAAATAGATTAATTGAAATACAGATACAGAAATCTAAAAACCAGGTCTGCTAGGTGTTGCATCCTCGAGGTGTGGGGTTCAGCGCTGGGTTTTTGTCAGTCTCTGTGTGTTGCACAACTTGGTGCTCCTCAAACAAAAAAATTGCAACTGTCATCACAAACAAGAACCATCTGTCTCATTTGTGTAACTTGTTTTCTTTTAATATGAGAAGTATGCTGGTGAGATGTGAGTTAGAGAGAGGCCTGGGAGGGCATGGCTGAGAACTAAAGCCTCCATACTCTCTTTCTCACTCACAGAGCATGGCCTTTGCCTGGTTATCCCCCAAACCTGACCTGTTAACCCCTCACACACAAACACACATACTCACGCACGCATGCACAAGCACACAGGTGTATGTGCATGTGTATGTGTGTGAAACCTAGTAGGCACAGAGAAACAGGTGAAAGAGAAAAGGGCTGTATCCTAGACGTACATATGTAACGTAACCTAAACATGCACATCATGACATCAGTCCATGATTTATGTGACAGGTTGAATTACATATGTGTGATTTAGCCCTGAGTGTACAGTAGCATGTATTCTTGATACTCCTGTCGTTCACACTGCTTAACTCCTAATGTGCCAAAGGCAGCATTCCAATGAACTATCCAGTATAGCAGGTTAAACACCATGGATACCCAACCTATAACTGTGTAGCTGTAAACTTTCTGGGCTGATCCAATAGATGCTGTAGTGTCCTCTCGAGTGCCCAGGTTAGTCACTAGACGGCCATGTTGGAGAGGACTAAACAGCTCAGAGCCTAGGTTAGTCACTAGACGGCCATGTTGGAGAGGACCAAACAGCTCAGAGCCTAGGTTAGTCACTAGACGGCCATGTTGGAGAGGACTAAACAGCTCAGAGCCCAGGTTAGTCACTAGACGGCCATGCTGGAGAGGACCAGGTGCCCAGGGCTTGCCGGCCCCCATATTAAGCCCAGCTGAAAGCCGAAACCTCCCACCTGTAAACTCAGAGCCCTCTCACTGGGCTGGGGTCCATGGTTACGGTATGTCCCAGAGAAGCCTGTCAAAATGTGAAATTGCAGGCAAGTATTTTCATCAGGCAGGCGGTGTCACACCCTGATCTGTTTCACCTGTCTTGTGCTTGTCTCCATCCCCCTCCAGGTGTCGCCCATTTTCCACATTATCTCCTGTGCATATATACCTGTGTTTTCTGTTTGTCTGTTGCCAGTTCGTCTTGTCTTGTCAAGCCTACCAGCGGTTTTCCCCATACTCCTGTTTTCGCTCTAGTCCCTGTTTTCTAGGTTTCCCGGTTTTGACCATTCTGCCTGCCCTGACCCTGATCCTGCCTGTCGTTTTGTACCTTGTGACACTGCCCCTAATTACTGACCTCTGCCTGACCCTGAGCTTGCCTGCCATTCTGTACATTTCGGACTCTGCTCTGGATTACTGACCTCTGCCTGCCCTTGACCTGTTGCTTGCCTGCCCCTGTTGTTGTAATCAACTTTTGTTACTTCGAACTGTCTGCATCTGGGTCTTATCCTGAGGTCTGATAGGCGGTGAGAGGGAAGCACAGGGAAGCATTTGTCCCTGGGAACATTGTAGGAACGCTGTGGGAACACCAAGCCCCGCGGCCCACTCATCTTGCAAAACCGGAATATTTACTGGAATATTTTCACACCTCAGATGGTTCTCAGATGGAGTGACCAGGGGGCCTGCCTGAACCCTCTCACAGTGTCACACAGGTACAAACAGGTATGCTGAGTAAGTACTACTAGAACCAGCCAAGTCCTAAACTGTTTCTCTCTTCACCATTGCTCTGCTCCTCCACACACAACACACACACATGCACAAATGCCCACAGCCCCCCCCACCCCTCCCCCTAGTGAACACAGCACTACAGCTCTTAGGCCTCAATATCTCTGCCTCCACAAACACAGGAAGGAGAGGTTTTACTGATACCCCTCTCCTCCCCGTCTCCTCCTCTCTCTTCCCCCTTTTCTCCCTAGCTGACTGTGTACGGACAGGAGCCCTAAGAAATGCCCCGGTTTCATTGAGGAAAATTATCAGCCAATCACTGTGGACACCCACTCCCCTCTCTCCAAATCATCTGGGACATCAGAGGGCCTGCCTTATTGGAGGCAGACGAGAGAGAGAGAGTGAGATCAGTGATGCCATGTGGTCTGCATTTCAGGGTAATCCCTGCTCTCTGGTATGCTGGCCTTCTTACCGTCTGATTTGAGAAGAATCAGAGAAGCAGGGAAACACGAGCCTCTGTGCTGTTTCTTCCCAAACCCACTGTGACTGCTCCCATCATCAGGGGATATGTGCCCTGAGTTCTGGGATGATAGATATGCTGATCTATGGCACATAAATTGTGTTTATATGTGTCAGTGGTGGATGGAAGACCCTGGGGGTGTAATGTACCTAACACACACAGACAGTTTCCATAGAAATGTGTGTCCTGTGGCGACGGTGTGGGTGGAGGGTGAGGGGTGTCAGACTGCAGGGAGGGTCCCGTTGTTAAGGCTTATCTCTGGAGATCCAGTGACAGTAAAGACAAAAACTCATTGTATAGATTAGATGCCCCAAGTACTAGCCTTCTCTTTTCTATATGTGTAGGTTTAACGTAGAAGTTCTGTTCCATGTATACTGTGTCTCTGTATTTCTCACAAACCGATAAGGTAAAGTCTCCATATAAGTGTTAGCGTTTACTCCATACCTGTATTTTCTTTCCTCTTTAGTACTTCTAGTCTATGTATTTGACAACGTGGAAATCAACACAGAGAAGCTCTCCCCCTCTCCCTCTCTCTGGGCATGGGTACAGACAGACTGTAGCAGGACTCTGGAGCTCTCCCTGGTGACACGTCTACACATGTGGGCAGCCAGCCCCTGGTCCATGCCATTCATCCTACCTGCCTGCCACTACTAAACACACACCTGGAAGGAATCATGCCTGGGTTTGGCTTCAGGGCACAACTAGCTGGACTCAGGATATTGACAGGATATTTAAAACATTTTATGTTGGTACCTAGTCAGCTGCAATTATTTTAATGAATGATATTAAGCCACACGCTCTGTCTCACACACACACACACACAGACAGGCAGACAAAGAAAGAAAGAAAGAAAGAAAGAAAGAAAGAAAGAAAGAAAGAAAGAAAGAAATATGCAACCCTCTTATCTATCTGAGTTATTTTCTTTTGTCCAAAAGAGACATGTCAAAAGAAATATGACAAACAAGAGTATAATCTTTGACACAGCATATATTTCATTTTAACATACATTCATACTCAGAATAGTCTTCTTCAGTGTATAAGTCTTTACAGATCTATGTTTCTATAATGAATAGCATGTTACTATAGAAAAGCTTAGGTTTATGTGGTTGTACATGGTAGCCATACATAGGTCAGTCCCTGTGCCCTGGCAGTAGCGTATGGTACACTGTGTGTGGAATATGGTTCAGTGAGTGTGTGGCTAGTGTGTGTTGTATGTTATCGATTTAGTGTGTGTGCGTGTGGTGTATGATTTGTGTGTGTTGGCTTCTTTGTGTGTGGTAAGGTGTAGGGACGGTGATGTGTGTGTGTGGTACATGCATGTTTGTGTAATAAGGTGTAGGGATGGTAATGTGTGTGTGTAGACTTCGTTGTATGTGGTAAGCTGTAGGGACGGTGGTTTGTGGTGTGGTATGTGGTAAGCTGTAGGGACGGTGGTTTGTGGTGTGGTAAGCTGTAGGGACGGTGGTTTGTGGTGTGGTATGTGGTAAGCTGTAGGGACGGTGGTTTGTGGTGTGGTAAGCTGTAGGGACGGTGGTTTGTGGTGTGGTAAGCTGTAGGGACGGTGGTTTGTGGTGTGGTATGTAGTAAGCTGTAGGGACGGTGGTTTGTGGTGTGGTATGTGGTAAGCTGTAGGGACGGTGGTTTGTGGTGTGGTATGTGGTAAGCTGTAGGGACGGTGGTTTGTGGTGTGGTATGTGGTAAGCTGTAGGGACGGTGGTTTGTGGTGTGGTATGTGGTAAGCTGTAGGGACGGTGGTTTGTGGTGTGGTATGTGGTAAGCTGTAGGGACGGTGGTTTGTGGTGTGGTAAGCTGTAGGGACGGTGGTTTGTGGTGTGGTAAGCTGTAGGGACGGTGGTTTGTGGTGTGGTATGTAGTAAGCTGTAGGGACGGTGGTTTGTGGTGTGGTATGTAGTAAGCTGTAGGGACGGTGGTTTGTGGTGTGGTATGTGGTAAGCTGTAGGGACGGTGGTTTGTGGTGTGGTAAGCTGTAGGGACGGTGGTTTGTGGTGTGGTATGTGGTAAGCTGTAGGGACGGTGGTTTGTGGTGTGGTATGTGCGCTCGGAGAGAAAAGTGCTTAAGTCATCTTGCACAGCATCCCTGCTCCACCCAGCCCTGTCTGTCTGTCTGTCTGTCTGTCTGTCTGTCTGTCTGTCTGTCTGTCTGTCTGTATCTGTATGGGCAAACTCCCCCTTGGTCTGACACAGACTAAGGATGGGATTCAATCCTATTTCTGATTGAGCCAACATATGCAGCGTTTACCGTGAATTGGATCTTGGCGAACATGGAAACATTGCCTTTAAAAGCCACAATGCCTATAACTCGCGATCGGGCAGAATCCCGGCCTGTGAGTGATTCTGTGAGTGATTTTGTGAGTAATTATTTGACTTGGTGAGTAATTCTGTGAATCTGTGACTGATTTGATGAGTGGAGCAGTATCAGGGCTTTACGGGGACAAATGGCCACACAACTAAACCGCTACTCAACCCCAACACAACATGGTCATGTACACCTGGACCGCAAATAATAATGTCTGTCTGTCTGTCTGTCGGTCAGCGTTCCTCCTCTGGGCGGTTCTCTCAGACTGACAGACAGGCGTGTCTCTCCCTTTACATCCAGCACTCTAGATGAGTCCCTAAAGCAGCAGCAAAGACAGAGGGCAAACTCAGCCCCCCCAAAAAAAAAACCTCCACCCCCCTTTCCCCACCACGCCATCCCCTTTTCCCCGGGTCCAATGTACCCCACCCTCAGTCCACTCTCCCCCTCACCGACCCAACCCCCGATTCACTCACAACAATGTCAAATAAGTTAAAAAACAAAACGAAAGTAAATGAAAAAAAGATATAACAAAAGCAACCAAAACAATGAGAACCAACTGCGAGTGAGACAAGAGGAAGAGAGTGAAAATACTCTGTTGTGACTTGGAAAACATATATATGTCTTTTTAGTTGTATACATCCTGTGCATGTGTATCATTTTCCTTTAACATTGTATGAACTGACTGGGAGCGCCCATGTCCTCTGTCCGTCTCAGTCTGTCTGTTCCCGTGGTCTGTTGTGAAAGGACTAGGGGTGGTTTTGAAACAGGGGAAAGGTAAACCACAAACACCCTCCCCCTCTCCCTCCCTCCCACCCTTCTGTGCAGGTGAGAAGGGAGGGATTGGGGTGTTTGTTTGGGTCTCCATTGGGGATTTCCATGGTGATCACCGGCAGGTGTGCATCTCCACCATCTTGCGGCACTGTTTGCACTTGACGTAGCAGCACCAGTGGAACTTACAGCTGCACCTGTCTACCACCTCCACCTCCTCTGTCTGGAAGCCCCGGCCGCAGCACATCAGCTCACAGCCGTCGATGGCCTTCGATGTCCGGTTACACTGCCGCCCCGCCGTACCCAGCATGCCTGGTGTGTGCGGGTCGTGGTCACAGAAGTCAGGGCTGGGGTCAAGGTAGACCAGGTCTTCGTCTGTGTGAGGTTTGAACTGGGAGTTCCGTGGCACCAGGACCTTGGTGGTGCCCACCTTGCGCTGCTCCACCTCTGTGGCGCCGTCAAATTTCTCCTTGATGGCGTTGCCCACCTTGCGGAATGGGGGCATGGCCTTCCAGCAGGTCTTCACCTCACAGGAACCTGACACGCCATGACACTTACACTCCACACGCATGTGGCTCAAGATGGCCTGCAGGGAGACAGAAAGAATCCATGTTTTTATCTCATATCTTTTTCTTTGCTGTTGACTTTGCTATGACATAGTTGATGGTTGTTATATGTCATACCTTCCTCCCGGCCTCATTGTTGTGTAGGTTCATGAGTGCTCTGCTAGGGGACTGTCCTTTACTCCTCTCCCTTACATCAACAAAGGATTGAGAGAAGGCCACTCCATAAGCTATGTTATCACTACAGCCTGACCACTGGAACCCTGAGAGAGAGAGAGAGAGAGAGAGAGAGAGAGAGAGAGAGAGAGAGAGAGAGAGAGAGAGAGAGAGAGAGAGAGAGAGAGAGAGAGAGAGAGAGAGAGAGAGAGAGAGGGGAGAGAGAGAGAGAGAGGAGAGAGGGGAGAGAGAGAGAGAGAGAGAGAGAGGAGGAGGGAGAGAGAGAGAGAGAGAGAGAGAGAGAGAGAGAGAGAGAGAGAGAGAGAGAGAGAGAGAGAGAGAGAGAGAGAGAGAGAGAGAGAGAGAGAGAGAGAGAGAGAGAGAGAGAGAGAGAGAGAGAGAGAGAGAGAGAGAGAGAGAGAGAGAGAGAGAGAGAGAGAGAGAGAGAGAGAGAGAGAGAGAGAGAGAGAGAGAGAGAGAGAGAGAGAGAGAGAGAGGTCAGCAGTCAAACAGTGTGTACCTACCGTGTGTGTGTCCGTGTCCTACCTTCTGGACTGACTCCGTGGACGTTGTGGTCACAGCCACATTTCTCCAGCTCTCCGCTGCTGCAGGCCCGGGTCACAGCGAACGCCACACTGGCTGCTGAGATGGCATAAACAAAGGCTGCCTCCCGAGTGCCTGTCAAAAACACACAGGCCAACGTTAAACACACTGACTATCTGTCAGTCACCGTCTGCATGATGACCCTGAAATGCCAATGTTTTTATCCTGAGAAGTTATTAAGTAGATTTATTCTCAAATGAGTTCTTGATACTGAGCCGTACCCTGTGTGACAACCTTGCCGAAGACAGGCATGGTTTCAAGGGTGGAGCAGTTCCATCGGCGGTTCCGGAACTGAAACTGGCACTCGTCTATGGCTAGCTGAGCCCCACGCCGAACAGCATCCATCACTTCCACATTGCGCTTACAGATCTGCACCTGGTTAGAATAATGATCATAATATTACAGATCTGTATCTGGTTAGAATAATGATCATAACATTACAGATCTGCACCTGGTTAGAATAATGATCATAACATTACAGATCTGTGCCTGTTTAGAAGAATGATCATAACATTACAGACCTGTACCTGGTTAGAATAATGATCATAACATTACAGATCTGCACCTGGTTAGAATAATGATCATAACATTACAGATCTGTGCCTGTTTAGAATAATGATCATAACATTACAGATCTGTACCTGCCCATACAGAGAAAAAAATACATTTCAATATATTTAACGTCACGTAAAATGTATTTCAAATACATGTATACTGAACAAAAATATAAACGCAACTTGCGACAATTTCAACGATTTTACTGAGTTACAGTTCATATTCAGAAATCAGTCAATTGAAATAAATTCATTAGGCCTTAATCTATGGATTTCACATCACTGGGCAGGCATGGGTGGGCCTGGGAGGGCATAGGCCCACCTGCTTGGGAGCCAGGCCCAGCCAATCAGAATGACTTTTTCCACCGAAAAGGGCTTTATTACAGACAGAAGTAGTCATCAGTTTCATCAGCTGTCTGGGTGGCTGGTCTCAGACGATCCCGCTGGTGAAGAAGCTGGACGTGGAGGTCCTGGGCTGGCATGGTTACACGTGGTCTGCGGTTGTGAGGCCGGTTGGATGTAATGCCAAATTCTCTAAAACGATTTTGGAGGCGGCTTATGGTAAAGAAATGAACATTGTGTCATGTATAGTAACCCTAGGTGTAAAATAGTAAATAATGGCTATTTCTCAGAAAGTTTTAAACTGTCAAGAGGAGTGAAACAAGGTTGTCCACTATCGGCATATCTATTTACTGTGGCCATCGAGATGTTAGCTATTAAAATCAGATCCAATAATAATATCAGAGGATTAGAAATACAGGGCTTAAAAACAAAGGTGTCATTGTACGCTGATGATTCATGTTTTCTTTTAAATCCACAACTAGAATCCCTCCACAGCCTCATAGAGGATCTAGATACATTTTCTAACCTCTCTGGATTACAACCAAATTATGACAAATGTACTATATTACGTATTGGATCACTAAAAAATAAAAATTTTACATTACCATGTAGTTTACCAATAAAATGGTCTGATGGTGATGTGGATATACTCAGAATACATATCCCAAAGGAAATAAATGATCTCACTTCAACACATTTTAATAGAAAGTTAGCAAAAATGGATAAGATCTTACTACCATGGAAAGGAAAATACCTGTCAATTTGTGGAAAAATCACCCTGATTAACTCTTTAGTATTATCCCAGTTTACCTATTTGCTTATGGTCTTGCCTACGCCTAGCGAACAGTTTTTTAAATTATATGAGAAAAAAATATTCAATTATATTTGGAACGGCAAGCCAGACAAAATTAAAAGGGCATATTTATATAATGAATATGAATTCGGAGGACAGAAATTATTAAATATTAAAGCATTAGACCTATCACTAAAAGCTTCAGTCATACAAAAGTTATACTTAAATCCGAACTGGTTCTCAAGCAAATTAGTAAGATTGTCTCACCCAATGTTCAAGAAAGGCCTTTTTCCCTTTATTCAGATTACAACAACTCATTTGCAGTTATTTGAAAAGGAAATCATCTCCCAAATATCACTATTTCTAAAACAAGCCATAGAAAGTTGGTTGCAATTTCAATGTAATCCTCCAGAAACGACAGAACAAATATTGTGGTTAAATTCAAATATACTAATTGACAAAAAACTGAATGTTTAAAAAAGGTATAATCTTCGTAAATGATATCATCGGTAGGACTGGTGGAGTTATGTCGGACATGCAGCTAACAAAAACATATGGAAATGTCTGCTCTACCCAAAATTACAACCAAATAATTGCAGCCTTACCGCAAAAGTGGAAGAGGAAAGTGGAAGGGGGAGAAAGTAAGGAACTTGTCTGTCGGCCTTGCATTAAAGAACATAATTGGTTAAGGAAAACTGTGATAAATAAAAAAGTATATCAGTTTCACTTAACCCTCCCATTGTCCTAGGGTCAAAATGACCCGCCACTGTGTTGAACCAACTTTATTTAATTTTTATATTTTTGGGATCATTTGTGAGAAGGAGGCAGTGAGACTTTAAAGAAAGTATCACTGCCTCCTTCTCACAAATGATCCAAAAAAACATTTTTTTTAAATAAAGTTGGTTCAACAAAGTGGCGGGTCATTTTGACCCTAGGACAACGGGAGGGTTAAGGACCAAAGGATTGACAGCCGTCCCATATAGATTGCAAAATAGTTGGGAAGAGATCTTTGACGTACCGATCCCATGGCATAGTGTTTATGAACTGACACGCAAAACGACACCGGATTAAAAAATTAGAATCTTTCAATTTAAATTATTATATAAAATTCTTGCTACCAATAGAATGTTATTTATATGGGGGATACAATCTTCCCAGCTCTGCAGATTTTGCTGTGAAGAGACAGAATCATTAGATCATTTGTTTTGGTTCTGTCCATTTGTAGCTTGTTTTTGGACACAGGTCCAGGAATGGCTGAAGGATTGCAATATTTACCTGGAGCTAACCTTGCAGATAGCATTACTGGGTGATCTGAAAAGTCATAGCCAATCGATCAATAATATAATAATACTTTTAGCAATCTGTAGAAGCAATGAGAATAGAAAGGTTCAGAACTTTTGTAAAACATCACAGTATGGTTGAAATATATATGGCAAATAGAAATCCTATATGGATGGTGTTAAGAGATAGATGGGAGGTATTGAATAGAGTTGAAGGATGGGACTAATAACAAATAACAACAAATAATAACAAAGATAGCTAATAATGTAAGCATACTGTGTCCATAATAAGTATATAGGTTGTATGTTGGGAGCTTTTGGGAAAGAGCACAGTTAGAAAGATATGGCATATAGAAGCAAACCGGATGGACATCATGAAAATGATCGGAGAGGTTGAGAGTAGAAGTAGTTCAGGAGCAAAAAAATAAATAAAAAAAAAATATATAATAGAATTATTGTAAAATTAACTGTGTCCATAAGGTGTAGATAGTAAGTATAGACCGGAAGTAGAGGCCTGGGCATTGTTGTTCACTAATTTACTCCAAGTAGGGAAAGAATGGCGGGGTTGAAAAGTAATAAAGGGGAGTATATATATAAAAAACATGGGGGATTGGAAGTGATGCAGACAATTACATTGATAGAAGATACAATCTATCTGCAATATTAAGCTGATCCATCAAAAAATTTGAAAGAAAAAAAAAGAAAAAAAAAGAAATGAACATTAAATTATCTGGCAACAGCTCTGGTGGACATTCCTGCTGTCAGCATGCCAATTGCACACTCCCTCAAAACTTGAGACATCTGTGGCATTGTGTTGTGTGACAAAACTGCATATTTTAGACTGGCCTTTTATTGTCCCCAGCACAAGATGCACCTGTGTAATGATCATGCTGTTTAATCAGCTTCTTGATATGCCACACCTGTCAGATGGATGGATAACTTGGCAAAGGAGAAATGCTCACTAACAGGGATGTAAACAAATTTGTGCACAACATTTGAGAGAAATCAGCTTTTTGTGCATATGGAACATTTCTGGGAACTTTTATTTCAGCTCATGAAACATGGGACCAACACTTTACATGTTGCGTTTATATTTGTGTTCAGTATAGATACATTTGCATCTTTGCTAAACTTCATGTAATGCCTGACAATATTCCAGAAATGCATAGCTATGACATCTAGTCTACAGGGTGGCCAAAGTGGTTCCTAGTTCAGCTTCTTAAATTACTCTTTACGTACTGATCAATGGAGATAATTTTTGGGCCACCAAGCCAAAACTTTGGCAGTGATATAATTTTAATTGTGATGGTGAGTAAAAAAAACAGTTTGATTTCACCTCATTTTAACATTCTGTCATAAAGAGAACAAGTTCAACTTCATAGAAAACATGTTTTCCATCTCAAGAGGGGAAAAAAAGACTAAGTGTCTCTCTACAGCTTAATGAAATGATGAAAATAATCTAGTGCTCAAGATCAGGCACTAGGCTGTTTTTTAAAATGATTTTATTTGTGTTTTTATCGATTTAACCCCAAAACAATACATTCTACAACGCTCCACAATATATCAACGTGTAGGTCTAGGTCTTGTGCTGCCAGTGAGGGGTATTATACAGTGGATGTTTCTTTTGAAATAAATCTTTAAAAAGGAATAGTTTTACCATATTAAAACAAGAGTTCAGTTCACATAACAGGATTGACCTTAAAATGAGGGACAGACGTAAATGGATCACTAATCACATGAAATAAATAATAATATTCAGGAATAACTTAGTCAAAGCAACAAAATAACTAGGGCTTTACAATGATGGTGGAAACTTAGAGTATTTTGGGGGGTTATTGGGTTAAAATCTTCCTAGAAGTCAAAGAGGGTGCACGGAAGGACATGGTAAAATGCTGAATTTTGGCACTTTAGCAAGTCTTTATTAATATTGAAAATCAGATTTATTGAATTCTCCACGTGGTCTATATAAAAGGGCACTTCATTTAATATAACAGGCTTTTAAAATAAATGTGTGCCTAATTTCTACTTAACGCAAAAGGCACTCAATTCGTGGAACGACCCAGTACACATTAAGTTCTGCCGTTGGACATTGGTTACAATGTTCTCCTCAAGTTCGTTTGTTTATTTTGCATGGAGTCACTCACTACATGACCGATAATGTATCATGTTTGTAGTCATTTGTGTAGTCATTTAAATGTATTTAAATGCATGTTAGCGCTTTTGGTATGTGTCAAGTACAAATAAAAATGCATTTTGACCAAATGTATTGTAGCGGCGGCAGCCTATTAGAATACTTGGAGGCGTGGCTTGTTTGTGGCGTGGCCTCCCATGAGATGGATTGTCACGCCAGTTAATCAGTTATGTTGTGTTCTATGGTTAAAGTTTAAGGTTGTACACTGCCAGTTCTGGTTCTGTAGTCTTAAAGAGCCTATTAAAGTCTCATTATTAATACAGTCACTGTTTTGTTACAATATGGTATGGCCAGTTTTTTGTATTTGCCATACATTTTACTTACATGTGAAAATATATTCTAAAATACGTTCCTTAATGTATTTCAGAATGTCTTTTGAAAAGCATTTTCTGATTCATTTAACATATATTGTGAGATACATTTTACATAAATGTATATATACAGTTGAAGTCGGAAGTTTACATACACTTAGGTTGGAGTCATTAAAACTAGTTTTTCAACCACTCCACAAATTTCTTGTTAACAAACTATAGTTTTGGCAATTGGTTAGGACATCTACTTTGTGCATGACACAAGTAATCTTTCCAACAATTGTTTACAGACAGATTATTTAATTTATAATTCACTGTATCACAATTCCAGTGGATCAGAAGTTTATATACACTAAGTTGACTGTGCCTTTAAACAGCTTGGAAAATTCCATAAAATTATGTCATGGCTTTAGAAGCTTCTGATAGGCTAATTGACATCATTTTAGTCAATTGGAGGTGTACCTGTGGATGTATTTCAAGGCCTACTTTCAAACTCAGTGCCTCTTTGCTTGACATCATGGGAAAATCAAAAGAAATCAGCCAAGACCTCATAAAAATAATTGTAGACCTCCACAAGTCTGGTTCATCCTTGGGAGCAATTTCCAAATGCCTGAAGGTACCACATTCATCTGTACAAACAATAGTACACAAGTATAAACACCATGGGACCACGCAGCCGTCATACCGCTCAGGAAGGAGACGCGTTCTGTCTCCTAGAGATGAATGTAATCCTTCTACCCCCCCTTACCCCACCCCAAAAAACAAAAAACAAAAAAACATATTGTAAAGTGGTTATCCCACTGGCTATAAGGTGAATGCACCAATTTGTAAGTCGCTCTGGATAAGAGCGTCTGCTAAATGACGTAAATGTAATGTACTTTGGTGCGAAAAGTGCAAATCAATCCCAGAACAACAGCAAAGGACCTTGTGAAGATGCTGGAGGAAACAGGTACAAAAGTATCTATATCCACAGTAAAACGAGTCCTATATCGACATAACCTGAAAGGCCGCTCAGCAAGGAAGAAGCCACTGCTCCAAAACCACCATAAAAAAGCCAGACTACGGTTTGCAACTGCACATGGGGACAAAGATCGTACTTTTAGGAAAAATGTCCTCTGGTCTGATGAAACAAAAATATAACTGTTTGACCATAATGACCATCGTTATGTTTGGAGGAAAAAGGGGAATGCTTGCAAGCCGAAGAACACCATCCCAACCGTGAAGCACGGGGGTGGCAGCATCATGCTGTGGGGGTGCTTTGCTGCAGGAGGGACTGGTGCACTTCACAAATAGATGGCATCATGAGGAAGGAAAATTATGTGGATATATTGAAGAGACATCTCAAGACATCAGTCAGGAAGTTAAAGCTTGGTCGCAAATGGGTCTTCCAAATGGACAATGACCCCAAGCATACTTCCAAAGTTGTGGCAAAATGGCTTAAGGACAACAAAGTCAAGGTATTGGAGAGGGCATCACAAAGCCCTGACCTCAATCCTATAGAAAATGTGTGGGCAGAACTGAAAAAGCGTGTGCGAGCAAGGAGGCCTACAAACCTGACTCAGTTACACCAGCTCTGTCAGGAGGAATGGGCCAAAATTCACCCAACTTATTGTGGGAAGCTTGTGGAAGGCTACCCGAAACGTCTGACCCAAGTTAAACAATTTAAAGGCAATGCTACCAAATACTAATTGAGTGTATGTAAACTTCTGACCCACTGGGAATGTAATTAAATAAATAAAGCTGAAATAAATCATTCTCTCTACTATTATTATGACATTTCACATTCTTAAAATAAAGTGGTGATCCTAACTGACCTAAGACAGGGAATTTTTACTAGGATTAAATGTCAGGAATTGTGAAAAACGGAACTTAAATGTATTTGGCTAAGGTGTATGTAAACTTCCGACTTCAACTGTACATTCCTTAATACAGTGGCTTGCGAAAGTATTCACCCCCCTTGGGATTTTTCCTACATTGTTGCCTTTCAACCTGGAATTAAAATGGATTTTTGGGGGGTTTGTATCATTTGATTTACACAACATGCCTACCCATTTGAAGATGCAAAATATTTTTTATTGTGAAATAAACAAGAAATAAGACAAAAAAACAGAAAACTTGAGCGTGCATAACTATTCATCCCTCCAAAGTCAATACTTTGTAGAGACACCTTTTGCAGCAATTACAGCTGAAAGTCTCCCGGGGTATTTCTCTATAAGCTTGGCACATCTAGCCACTGGGATTTTTGCCCATTCTTCAAGGCAAAAATGCTCCAGCTCCTTCAAGTTGGATGGGTTCCGCTGGTGTACAGCAATCTTTAAGTCATACCACAGATTCTCAATTGGATTGAGGTCTGGGCTTTGACTAGGCCATTCCAAGACATTTAAATGTTTACCCTTAAACATTTTACATTTTAGTCATTTAGCAGACGCTCTTATCCAGAGCGACCTACAGTTAGTGAGTGCATACATTTTCATACATTTTCCTATTTTCAACCACTCGAGTGTTGCTTTAGCAGTATGCTTAGGGTCATTCTCCTGCTGGAAGGTGAACCTCCGTCCCAGTCTCAAATCTCTGGAAGACTGAAACAGGTTTACCTCAAGAATTTCCCTGTATTTAGCACCATCCATCATTCCTTCAATTCTGACCAGTTTCCTAGTCCCTGCCGATGAAAAACATCCCCACAGCATGATGCTGCCACCACCATGCTTCACTGTGGGGATGGTGTTCTTGGGGTGATGAGGTGTTGGGTTTGCACCAGACATAGCGTTTTCCTTGATGGC
This sequence comes from Coregonus clupeaformis, assembly GCF_020615455.1. Classification (NCBI taxonomy): domain Eukaryota; kingdom Metazoa; phylum Chordata; class Actinopteri; order Salmoniformes; family Salmonidae; genus Coregonus; species Coregonus clupeaformis. The sequence continues at coordinate 53,555,822 of NC_059203.1, read as the reverse complement.
CAAAAAGCTCAATTTTAGTCTCATCTGACCAGAGTACCTTCCTCCATATGTTTGGGAAGTCTCCCACATGCCTTTTGGTGAACACCAAATGTGTTTGCTTATTTTTTTCTTTAAGCAATGGCTTTTTTCTGGCCACTCTTCTGTATAGCCCAGCTCTGTGGAGTGTACGGCTTAAAGTGGTCCTATGGACAGATACTCCAATCTCCGCTGTGGATCTTTGCAGCTCCTTCAGGGTTTTCTTTGGTCTCTTTGTTGCCTCTCTGATTAATGCCCTCCTTGTCTGGTCCTTGAGTTTTGGTGGGCGGCCCTCTCTTGGCAGGTTTGTTGTGGTGCCATATTCTTTCCATTTTCTAATAATGGATTTAATGGTGCTCCGTGGGATGTTCAAAGTTTCAGATATTTTTTTATAACCCAACCCTGATCTGTACTTCTCCACAACTTTGTCCCTGACCTGTTTGGAGATCTCCTTGGTCTTCATGGTGCCGCTTGCTTGGTGGTGCCCCTTGCTTAGGGGTGTTGCAGACTCTGGGGCTTTTCAGAACAGGTGTATATATACTGAGATCATGTGACAGATCATGTGACACTTAGATTGCACACAGGTGGACGTTATTTAACAATTATGTGACTTCTGAAGGTAATCGGTTGCACCAGATCTTATTTAGGGGCTTCATAGCAAAGGGGGTGAATACATATCCATGCACCACTTTTCCGTTATTAATTTTTTTGAATTTTTTGAAACAAGTTATTTTTTTCATTTCACTTCACCAATTTGGACTATTTTGTGTAAGTCCATTACATGAAAACCAAATAAAAATCCATTTAAATTACAGGTTGTAATGCAACAAAATAGGAAAAACGCCAAGGGGGATGAATACCTTTGCAAGGCACTCTATATTTTGGAATGCATTTAAAATGTATTAAATAAAAATACATTATCTGGCCAATTTTTAATATTTCACATGTATCCAAAAGAAAGTCTCTAAAAATACATTTTTCCATATGGCTGGTTAGAATAATGATAATTATATTACAGATCTGCCCCTGTTTAGAGAAATTATCATAAGATTACAGATCCGCCCCTTTTTAGAAGAATGATCATAGCATTACAGATCTATACCTGGTTCAAGGGAAATGACTATGGCTTGTATCTTGAATTTAAAGACTTGGACATAACTTTTATAACTTATGTACCATCCTGTCATACCCTGCCAACCTTGAAACCTGAAAATATTGCCAATGTTTGTCATGGTAGATGTGTACCTGTTTATGGATGAGTCCTCGCAGGCGTTCACACGTCTCCTCATCACTGATACTGCCCACGGACGACAGCTTAGCCAGGTACCTGACAGAGACACAGAGGGGGGGGGTTAATATCAAATATGCAATTAGACAGATAACAACACAATGACCCCTCCAATAATGTTGATGAGATGAAAGTGACAGACACAGATGCCTCAGTATGGGCTCGGTGCGGGTTTAGTTCTACAGCCTAATAGTGAGAAGTTTGGCAGTGAGAGTTGGGCTCCCATGACGTTGTGGGAACGTTTTGGTCATCATGTTGAGAAGAAGGAAAGAGTTTTATCATCTAAACCACCTCCAGGACACACAGGTCACTCCTCACCCCATCAGTCACATATCTCTTTGGCTAAAAGCACCTTACAGAAATAGGCCCATCTCATACGCTCATCACAGACATACTCTACACCAGAACTTCCCATGGAGGGGCTGTCTGGGTCTTGTCTGTGGCCCTCCCTCACCTCTCTCTCCTTCCCTCTCTCCCTTCCTTCCTCTCTCTCTTAATCTGTCCCTCACCTCCCTCTCCTCCCTCCCTCTCTCTCTGTCCTTCTCTCTCTCTCTCTCTCTCTCTCTCTCTCTCTCTCTCTCTCTCTCTCTCAATTAAATTTTCAATTTAAGGGCTTTATTGGCATGGGAAACATATGTTAACATTGCCAAAGCAGGTGAAGTAGATAGTAAACATTACACTCAGAAGTTCCAAAAGAATAAAGACATTTCAAATGTCATATTATGTATATATACAGTGTTGTAACAATGTGCAAATAGTTAAAGTACAAATGGGAAAATAAATAAACATAAATATGGGTTGTATTTACAATGGTGTTTGTTCTTCACTGGTTGCCCTTTTCTTGTGGCAACAGGTCACAAATATTGCTGCTGTGATGGCACACTGTGGTATTTCACCCAGTAGATAAGGGAGTTTATCAAAATTGGGTTTGTTTTCGAATTCTTTGTGGATCTCTGTAATCTGAGGGAATATGTGTCTCTAATATGGTCATACATTTGGCAGGAGGTTAGGAAGTGCAGCTCAGTTTCCACCTCATTTTGTGGGCAGTGTGCACATAGCCTGTCTTCTCTTGAGAGCCAGGTCTGCCTACGGCGGCCTTTCTCAATAGCAAGGCTATGCTCACTGAGTCTGTACAGTCAAAGCTTTCCTTAAGTTTGGGTCAGTCACAGTGGTCAGTTATTCTGCCACTGTGTACTCTCTGTTTAGAGCCAAATGAGAGACCTGAGCCCTAGGACCATACGTCGGGACTACCGGCCGTGGTGACTCCTTGCTGTCCCCAGTCCGCCTGGCCTTGCTGCTATTCCAGTTTCAACTGTTCTGCCTGCGGTTATGGAACCCCTACCTGTCCCAGACCTGCTGTTTTCAACTCTTAATGATCGGCTATGAAAAGCCAACTGAGATTTATTCCTGATTATTATTTGACCATGCTTGTCACTTATGAACATTTTTGAACATCTTGGCATGGTTCTGTTATAATCTCCACCCGGCACAGCCAGAAGAGGACTGGCCACCCCTCATAGCCTGGTTCCTCTCTAGGTTTCTTCCTAGGCTTTCGCCTTTCTAGGGAGTTTTTCCTAGCCACCGTGCTTCTACACCTGCATTACTAGCTGTTTGGGGTTTTAGGCTGGGTTTCTGTACAGCACTTCGAGATATTAGCTGATGTAAGAAGGGCTATATAAAATAAAATTGAAAATTGATTGAAATAGCATTCTAGTTTGCTGTGTTTTTTTGTTAATTCTTTCCAATGTGTCAAGTAATTCTCTTTTTGTTTTCTCATGATTTGGTTGGGTCTAATTGTGTTGTTGTTGTTGTCCTGGGGCTCTGTGGGGTCTGTTTATGTTTGTGAACAGAGCCCCAGGACCAGCTTACATTGACATTTTAATCATTTAGCAGACGCTCTTATCCAGAGCGACTTACAGGAGCAATTAGGGTTAAGTGCCTTGCTCAAGGGCACATCGACAGATTTTTCACCTAGTCGGCTCGGGGATTAGAACCAGCGACCTTTCGCTCTTACTTAGGGGACTTCTCAAAGTGAATCTCTCTGTAGGTGATGGCTTTGTTATGAAAGGTTTGGGAATCGCTTTCTTTTAAGTGGTTATAGAATTTAACGGCTCTTTTCTGGATTTTGATCATTAGCGGGTATCGGCATAATTCTGCTCTGCATGCATTATTTGGGGTTTTTCGTTGTACACGGAGGATATTTTTGCAGAATTCTCAATTTGGTGTTTGTCCCATTTTGTGAATTCTTGGTTGGTGAGCGGACCCCAGACCCCACAACCATAAAGGGCAATGGGTTCTATAACTGATTCAAGTATTTTTAGCCAGATCCTAATTGGTATGTCAAATTGTATGTTCCTTTTGATCTCTCTCTCTCTCTCTCTCTCTCTCTCTCTCTCTCTCTCTCTCTTTCACAGGCACCTCCTCTCCTCCATGCAGATAACCCCCAATATCCCTTTCTCTCTCAATCTCAGTCTCTCTCTTTCTCTCTCACGGTCATCTCCTCTCCACTCAACGGTCAGATAAACTTGACCGTGACCACTCGACCTCATCCTCCCCCCGACAGTCTTGTCTATACAGCAGGGGGACTTCACTATCAGACCACTGCTGCCGTTCTCCCTCAGTCTGTCTGAATGCTTGTCTGACAACAACAATCAATCACTTTTTATTAATGAAATGGTACAGGCTCAGTTCATAACCAACTGTCTTCACCAACAGAGAAGATGGTAAATGCTAAACAAATGTCTCAACTTATACTGTATAATCTGAACATATACTGTATAATCTGAACATATACTGTATAATCTGAACATATACTGTATAATCTTGCTTCTCTTTTCTGTTCTTTCACGCACCTCAAAATAATGGATGCATTATTCTCTTTCTTTTAAATTTTCAGTTAACCCTCCCATTGTCCTAGGGTCAAAATGACCCGCCACTGTGTTGAACCAACTTTATTTAATTTTTATATTTTTGGGATCATTTGTGAGAAGGAGGCAGTGAGACTTTAAAGAAAGTATCACTGCCTCCTTCTCACAAATGATCCCCAAAATATAAAAATTAAATAAAGTTGGTTCAACACAGTGGCGGGTCATTTTGACCCTAGGACAACGGGAGGGTTAATAATTATCCTTCCTCAATTTGTACATACCCATCTTCCCCTCAATAAAATACATTGAAGTTCAAATACAGCTATACAAGAAAAAGACCTACAACCTTGAGCTGTGTGCTCTGTCTGTTTGGGTACACAGTCTCCACACATCCAGCTGTGATACTCAGTGTGATAAAGTCACCTTGAGACTATCAGGCCTCTTCTGAACACTGGAGAACCACTGTCTGTCTGCACTGCAGCTGGTGAGGCTCAGCATCTCTCCTATCACATAAACCTGTCCCCCTCAGCATTCAATACCCCTGCACACACACAGGCACGCACACACATGCACGCAGACACACACATGCACGCACACACACACATGCACGCATGGACACGCACACACACACTAACACACACACAGAGATGAAAGTACTCATAAAGCACCAGTTGCTGTTGCTGGCATGCCACTGGCCCAGCCCTGACCCTGGAAACATTTAATAAACATTGGAGAAAGCACATGGGAAGGACAGATAAGCTCTACGCAGGTGTGGCTCTGTCTATGTGTTTGTGAGACGCTACCGCATGGGAAAAGACTAGCCCAGACATTTGGGGAGTGTGTGTTGGTGTGTGTTAGTGTGTGTGTGTGTGTGTGTGTGTGTGTGTGTGTGTGTATTCAGTCCTTCCATCTTTATCTCTTTATTTGGCTGTGTACCCTCTGTTTCCACTCGTTCCCCTTGCTCTCATTCTTCTTCCTCTCTCTCCCCCACACTCACACCATCTCTCTCTCTCCCCCTCTTTCTCTCTCACTCTCTCTCACTCTCTATCTCTCTCTCTCTCTCTCTCTGTCTCTCTCTGTCTCTCTCTCTCTCTCTCTCTCTCTCTCCTTCTCTACCTCCACTAATTTCTTTATTTCATGTATTTTAAATTCCCAATATTTATTGCTCTCCCTCCTGTGCTAATTCTCTCTCTCTTACCCCCTCTCTCTTACCCCCTCTCTCACGCTCTCTCTCTCTCTGAGAGGTATAGTCAGAGGGTTCATGGGTGCATTCCACCTGGCTACTGTGTGTTTGTGTTGCATTGCGCATCGCAGCCCTTACAACACTGCTGGCTCCAACAGGCTTAGCCCAACGCAACTTATCATGCAACCACTCCACTACAGCCCTACCGCAGAAACAGAAACAGAGACAGACATTAACCACTGCAGTTCTACATTGAGAGAGAGAGAGAGAGAGAGAGAGAGAGAGAGAGAGAGAGAGAGAGAGAGAGAGAGAGAGAGAGAGAGAGAGAGAGAGAGAGAGAGAGAGAGAGAGAGAGAGAGAGAGAGAGAGAGAGAGAGAGAGAGAGAGAGAGAGAGAGAGAGAGAGAGAGAGAGAGAGAGAGAGAGAGAGAGAGAGAGAGAGAGAGAGAGAGAGAGAGAGAGAGAGAGAGAGAGAGAGAGAGAGAGAGAGAGAGAGAGAGAGAGAGAGAGAGAGAGAGAGAGAAAAAGAGAGAAAGAGAGGTTATCTGGTCTGTAGAGGAAGGGTGGTGAGGGTGAAGTGGAGACTGAGAGATAGATAGGAGAGAGAAAGCCCCCCTGGCTAAACAAGTCTGATGCTCTAAAGATGCCACGCTGTACACCATATCTGAGGTAGATAGGTCTGTATCTGAGCTCTGGCTGTATCAACTACCCCTTCCTCTGAGGACAGATCAAACCCCAGATGTATCTCTACTTACACAGAGGAGGACGTCACAGAGACCAGCCCTCACACACTCTTACAGACACCTCTCTCTGTCTCTGTTTCTCCCAGGGTATTTATATCAGTTGATTAAACTTGCACTGCTTACCTTTCCTCTGCTGAGTACACAGGAGAGGTAAACAGGTGGAGGTATATATAGGAGCTTAGGGAGCTCCTCACAGAAATTAATACATAGTAACAGATGCTGTTTATCTGTGTTCACTGCAATATTCAGCTATAGTTTTATCCTATAGTAACTTATCATTGCTTCACGGTGCATGTAATGTAAGTAAAATGTTTTTTTTCTGACCACACAGCTAGTGGAGGACAAAGTTTAGCCAGCCAACAGGACAACCACAGACATTCCGGAAGCATGATTGGGAAAGTAAGTGGAAAGGTTTGTGGCAAGGCACGCGCACATACTCAAACACACACAAACAGCAGTGAGGGGTCTGTAGAGATTACCAGTCCCAGATTGCAATCTTTGGATTCCTGCATGATGTGGTATGCCCCAGCACATTGATGAACCCCTCACCTAGATATATGGCCATATAAAATAGAGCAAATCATTAGTACCTACGGTGCTGCACCACGGCTGGCTACCAACCTCTGTGTGTGTGTGTGTGTGTGTGTGTTTTTCGTGGGTTGAGTTAATATGCATTTCCATGATCGGAAAAGAAAACGGACAATAAATGATTATTCTTGTCTAGAGAAACTCCAAGCCCCATGTATATACCAGCAGCATGGATGACTCTGTACCACCACTTTCTGAGCTAGTATGATATGATGACCTTGGATAACCTCTGCTGGACTGGAGTCAGATCAGCAAACACAGCTGCAGTACCCAGTTTGGCCTGCAGAGGGCAGCCTGATCTCAGTCTCCTCTCAGGAGTCTCCCCTGAGGCACAGCCCAAGGCCCAGACCATCAACAGCCAGACAGAAAAAGTTGATCCTTTCAGGTTTCAAGCAAGAAGCTTAGGCTGCTCTTAGACATAGACAACATCACATAATTTCATGGCAGCCATGTTAGTGCCTTCCAGGCAATGTTCTTAAAGGACTCTGACAAAAACAAACTCACGGTCTGCACTCGAAAGCAAATGTGTTACATCAGAAAACTATGTCAACATTTTACAGAAAGGGGCAAAGATACATTTGACAAGCAGTAATTTAGAGCCTGATTGTCAGTAGAGAAAATGGGTGCGTCTCAATAGTGTAGTGTTTCTTTCTCCTAATCTCCTTTCTTCCATTTGCAGTGAAATTAAAGAACTGGTTCTGGTTGGCTTCTTTCATGTTGGTTTCACTTTTCTTTTGTTATCAGATCAGTGTAAATTTAGACTATTGAGATGTACTCCATAGGAGTCTATGGGAATCTGTGCAGCTGTTGTGGCTACAGTATATTACAATACTGTACAAATTAAATATACAGCAAGGACATATTTCAAGAGTAATTGAAATTACCATGATAACAATATCAGCAATATGATGCAGATGAGGAGGAAAATGTAAAGGAAATGAAAGAGGAGGAGGAGAAGGAGATAGGAGTGTGATGCTGTTTACCGTTTACTTTTTTGCAGCTATATATTCATTTTGAAGGGGGATTGCCCATTCTTGCTTTGACTATTTATCTTGAACTGTTCTTGGATTGGATTGTGACTTCCTTATTAACATTGGACATTGAGACTTTGGTTAGGATTATATATGAACTTTATTGTTTATTTTGATTGAAATCTAATTGGTTACAATTTACTAATCTTTGCTCACGTCATATTAATGTGTCTGCTTTGCTTATGTTGCTCTCATATTGACACAGTATTTCTTTGAACTTTAAAATGGTAACTTAGTTTGTGATCCAAGCTGATTGTTGCTGGAGAAGTGTATAAAGAATATGGAAAGGGAAGAGGAAGACAAGGTGGATGAGGAGGTTAGTAGAGGGAGGAGAGGAGAAAGAGGGGGGGAGGGAGGGAAAAGAGGGAGAGGAGATAGTTGGATAGATGCAAAGGAGACGGGCTGAGCTGAGGAGAGGAGATAAGGAGGAGGAAAAGAAGAGAGGCGAGAGGAGGTGGAGGAATGAGGAGTGAGACAGAGGAGGAGAGAGAGGAAAGAGGAAGTTCTTCCAGTCAGAACATAAACTGTCTCAGCCCAGTAGTCGGGTCAAACCAACAAACAGCAACACTCACTCAGACTGACCCTACAAATGAACTCTAACCCTAACACCTGAACCCTGGCCTTCACTCTCAGCTGCTGATGTTTGTATACACAGTCTGACTCAAGCTAAACCCAGACCCCATTATGGCCCCTGTAGAGCAGGGAAATTGTGTACAGTGGGGTCCGGAATTATTGACACCCTTGATATAGATGAGCAAAAATGACTGTATCAAATAAATAATTCAAATACTGAGGTATATTACGTGGGGGAAAAATGGGGAAATGATATTATTTTATACTAATACAATTGCTCAGAGAAATATACACTGCTCAAAAAAATAAAGGGAACACTTAAACAACACAATGTAACTCCAAGTCAATCACACTTCTGTGAAATCAAACTGTCCACTTAGGAAGCAACACTGATTGACAATACATTTCACATGCTGTTGTGCAAATGGAATAGACAACAGGTGGAAATTATAGGCAATTAGCAAGACACCCCCAATAAAGGACAGGTTTTGCAGGTGGTGACCACAGACACTTCTCAGTTCCTATGCTTCCTGGCTGATGTTTTAGTCACTTTTGAATGCTGGCGGTGCTTTCACTCTAGTGGTAGCATGAGACGGAGTCTACAACCCACACAAGTGGCTCAGGTAGTGCAGCACATCCAGGATGGCACATCAATGCGAGCTGTGGCAAGAAGGTTTGCTGTGTCTGTCAGCGTAGTGTCCAGAGCATGGAGGCGCTACCAGGAGACAGGCCAGTACATCAGGAGACGTGGAGGAGGCTGTAGGAGGGCAACAACCCAGCAGCAGGACCGCTACCTCCGCCTTTGTGCAAGGAGGAGCAGGAGGAGCACTGCCAGAGCCCTGCAAAATGATCTCCAGCAGGCCACAAATGTGCATGTGTCTGCTCAAACGGTCAGAAACAGACTCCATGAGGGTGGTAAGAGGGCCCGACGTCCACAGGTGGGGGTTGTGCTTACAGCCCAACACCGTGCAGGACGTTTGGCATTTGCCAGAGAACACCAACATTGGCAAATTCGCCACTGGCGCCCTGTGCTCTTCACAGATGAAAGCAGGTTCACACTGAGCACATGTGACAGACGTGACAGAGTCTGGAGATGCCGTGGAGAATGTTCTGCTGCCTGCAACATCCTCCAGCATGACCGGTTTGGCGGTGGGTCAGTCATGGTGTGGGGTGGCATTTCTTTGGGGGGCTGCACAGCACTCCATGTGCTCGCCAGAGTTAGCCTGACTGCCATTAGGTACCGAGATGAGATCCTCAGACCCCTTGTGAGACCATATGCTGGTGCGGTTGGCCCTTGGTTCGTCCTAATGCAAGACAATGCTAGACCTCATGTGGCTGGAGTGTGTCAGCTGTTCCTGCAAGAGGAAGGCTTTGATGCACATCTGGGACATCATGTCTCGCTCCATCCACCAACGCCACGTTGCACCACAGACTGTCCAGGAGTTGGCGGATGCTTTAGTCCAGGTCTGGGAGGAGATCCCTCAGGAGACCATCCGCCACCTCATCAGGAGCATGCCCAGGCGTTGTAGGGAGGTCATACGGGCACGTGGAGGCCACACACACTACTGAGCCTCATTTTGACTTGTTTTAAGGACATTACATTAAAGTTGGATCAGCCTGTTGTGTGGTTTTCCACATAAATTTTGAGGGTGACTCCAAATCCAGACCTCCATGGGTTGATAAATTTGATTTCCATTGATAATTTTTGTGTGATTTTGTTGTCAGCACATTCAACTATGTAAAGAAAAAAGTATTTAATAAGATTATTTCATTCATTCAGATCTAGGATGTGTTATTTTAGTGTTCCCTTAATTTTTTTAGCAGTGTATTTTGTTTAACAACTAATAACTTATTTTCTCTAATTATTGACACTCCTTTTTCAGGACATTTTAATAGCTCATCTTGCGAGGATAACGGCACTGAGCCGTTTTCTAAAATGTTTTATGAATTGGGCAACACATTGGGAGGGATCTTAGACCATTCCTCCATACAGAATCCTTCCAGATCCTTGATATCCTTAACGGGTTTCGAGTCTGGAGACTGAGACAGTCATTGCAAAATGTTGATTTTGTGGCGAATTAACCATTTCTTTGTGGATTTTGATGTGTGCTTGGGTTATTGTCTTGCGGCCAAGTTGCAGTGTCCTGGCAGAGGCATGCTCTGACCAGCTGGCAAGTGTCTTTACTGACATCTTCAACCTCTCTCTGACCCAGTCTGTAATACCTACATGTTTCAAGCAAACCACAATAGTCCCTGTGTCCAAGAATGCCAAGGTAACCTGTCTAAATGACTACCGCCCCGTAGCACTTACATCTGTAGCCATGAAGTGTTTTGAAAGGTTTGTAATGGTTGACATCAACACCATCATTACATAAACCCTAGACCAACTCCAATTTGCATACCGCCCCAAAAGGAACACCTACGTGAGAATGCTGTTCATTGACTACTGCTCAGTGTTCAACACCATAGTGCCTCCAAGCTCACCACTAAGCTAAGAACCCTGGGACTGAACATCTCCCTCTGCAACTGGATCCTGGACTTGAGGGTAGTCAACAACACATCTGCCATGCTGACCCTCAACACAGGGTTCCCTCAGGGGTGCGTGCTCAGTCGTGGGTGAACTCCCTGTTTCCCCGACGACATCGTGGCCGCACACGACTCCAACACCGTCATTAAGTTTGCCGATGACACGATGGTAGTAGGCCTGAACACCAACAATGATGAGGCAGCCTATAGGGAGAAGGTCAGAGACCTGGCAGTGTGGTGCCAGGATGACAACCTCGTCGTCAACGTAACTCGGCCACTCAGGAACATTCACTGTCTTCTTGGTAACCAACTCCAGTGTAGATTTGGCCTTGTGGTTTAGGTTATTGTACTGCTGAAAAGTGAATTAATCTCCCAGTGTCTGGTCGAAAGCAGACTGAACCAGGTTTTCCTCTATGAGTTTTGCCTGTACTTAGCTCCATTCTGTTTATTTTTTGTCCTGAAAAACTCCTTAATGATTACAAGCATACCCATAACATTATGCAGCCACCACTATGCTTGAAAATATGGAGAGTGGTACTCAGCAATTTGTTGTATTGGATTTGTCCCCGGGACCACCCATACGTAAAAATGTATGCACACATGACTGTAAGTCGCTTTGGATAAAAGCGTCTGCTAAATGGCATATTATTATATTATTATTATAACACTTTGTATTCAGGACAAAAAGTGAATTGCTTTGCCACATTTTTTGCAGTATTACTTTAGTGCCTTGTTGTAAACAGGATGCATGTTTTGGAATATTTTGTATTATGTACAGGCTTCCTTCTTTTCACTCTGTCAATTAGGTTAGTATTGTGGAGTTACTACAATGTTGTTGTTGATCCATCCTCAGTTTTCTCCTATGACAGCTATTCAACTCTGAGTCAAGAAGGACGCCTGTATTTTTGTAGTGACTGGGTGTATTGATACAACATCCAAAGTGTAATTAATAACTTCACCATGCTCAAAGAGATATTCAATGTCTGCTTATTGAATTTTTTTTAACCTATCTATCAATAGGTGCCCTTTTTGCGAGGCATTGGAAAACCTCCCTGGTCTTTGTGGTTGAATCTGTGTTTGAAATTCACTGCTCAACTGAGGGACCTTACATATAACTGTATGTGTGGGGTACAGATGAGGTAGTGAAGATATTTATAATAAGGGTTACATGGAGAAAATCGGACCTCTCTGAAATGAAAATAGATGGCCCTCCCTTTAGCAAAATATATTTTACCTAAACCCTCCCTGAACGCTTAAAACAAAAAGTGACCCTCCCCTATACCCAAAATAATAATTAAAACAAAGTGGATATCAGAGAACATGTCTGCCATTTACCCTCACTTCTTGGACAGACCAGAGTCTTAGATATGCAGTTTTAGAAATAGTTATTAGTCCAGTAAGCATTACATGTCAACGCGGGAATTTTTTATAGTGCACAAGGATGCGGGCCAGAAGGTTGTGGGATCACAGACAACCATGGTCAAGAATAGGCGTAGAAAGATCTCTTTTATAGTAAAAGTATTGCATGAATCTATCATCCTATTTGCAGGTCCGAGAAAAAATTGCCTTTTATAAACATTTCATGCAATTATACGTCATTTTACATATTAGCGGAATATTTTTTAAATACCACACAAATTACTGAAATTACAGGCTAAGAATGGACAGAGCGATAGGCCTGTGTTCATCTTATCATATTTATCCAATGCCAAGTCAGTGTGTTTTTTTGCAATGAAACTGTCCCTGTTGCAATGAAACTGTCCCAAATAATTAAATCTGAGACGCCATTAGGAATCTGAGCATGGTACTTTCAAAAGTTAGGCCTACCTTTCCACCCCAGACAGAGTAGGCCTACTGACGCAGAAAAATGTAAGCTTTCACTGCTGGCTACTCTTCTACCGTGGCTTAACCCAACGAGAGAAGGTCACAAGTGTTTCGCTAAAAGCTGTCTGGGTTTAAACATCTTCTATTGTACAGAAAGTGAAAAGCTTAATCAATTGATAGTGACATAATTAGATTACTTCCCAAGCAAAGTCAGCCTCTGAATGTCAAAGAAACTAAACAATGATAACCCCATATGCATCAGTCACGTCTTTCCCGGGTATTTTACAGCTTGTTTCTAGCATAAAGCATCACGGACCAAAGCGCTGTTATAGCCTAGACCAATTTATATAATTTTATCCGTTTTATTTTCTCCAAAATCTTAAGCTAACAAGGGGTAGGTCTGTGCTTTTTGCCAATTTCTTTAATAAAAGGTAGGCCTATAGTATACCCTCTCATACCCCCTCAATTCGAGTCTTGGTTTTAAAGGAAAACTCCACTCAAAAGCTATCTTTTGGTGTTTGTTTCATTAGTCCATTGTTGATATAGTCCTAAAATGTTTTGCATGTCAGCAATCAAGTTTTCTAGATACGTAACTTTCAAAATACAGAAATCTGGCCCGTATTATGCATTTTGCATCATATGATGCGTTTGCATCATAAAATGCAAAATGCATCAAACGGGCCAGATTTCTTGAAAACTTGACTCCTGACATGCAAAACTTTTTGGGACTACAGTGCCTTCGGAAAGTATTCAGACCTCTTGACTTTTTCCAAATTTTGTTACGTTACAGCCTTCTTCTAAAATTGATGAAATAAAAAAAGGTCCTCATCAATCTACACACAATACCCCATAATGACAAAGCGAAAACAGTTTTTTAGAAACTTTTGCCAATTTCTTAAAAATGCAAAACAGAAATACCTTATTTACATAAGTATTCAGACCCTTCACTATGAGACTCGAAATTGAGTTCAGGTGCATTCTGTTTCCATTGATCATCCTTGAGATGTTTCTACAACTTGATTGGAGTCCACCTGTGGTGAATTCAACTGATTGGACATGATTTGGAAAGGCACACACCTGTCTATATAAGGTCCCACAGTTGACAGTGTATGTCAGAGCAAAAGCCAAGCCTGAACTTGAAGGACTTGCCCGTAGAGCTCCGAGACAGGATTGTGTTGAGGCACAGATCTGGGGAAGTGTACCAATACATTTCTGCAGCATTGAAGGTCCCCAAGAACACAGTGGCCTCCATCATTCTTACATGGAAGAAGTTTGGAATCACCAAGACTCTTTCTAGAGCTGGCCGCCCGGCCAAACTGAGCAATCGGGGGAGAAGGGCCTTGGTCAGGGAGGTGACCAAGAACCCGATGGTCACGCTGACAGAGCTCCAGAGTTCCTCTGTGGAGATGGGAGAACATTCCGGAAGGACAACCATCTCTGCAGCACTCCACCAATCAGGCCTTCATGCTAGAGTAGCAAGACGGAAGCCACTCCTCGGTAAAAGGCACATGAAAGCCCGCTTGGAGTTTGCCAAAAGTCACTTAAAGACTCTCAGACCATGAGAAACAAGATTCTCTGGTCTGATGAAACCAAGATTGAACTCTTTGGCCTGAATGCCAAGCATCACGTCTGGCGGAAACCTGGCACCATCCCTACGGTGAAGCATGGTGGTGTAAGCATCATGCTGTGGGGATGTTTTTCAGCGGCAGGGACTGGGAGACTTGTCAGGATCGAGGGAAAGATGAACGGAGCAAAGTACAGCGATACCCTTGATGAAAACCTGCTCCAGAGCGCTCAGGACCTCAGACTGGGGCGAAGGTTCACCTTCCAACAGGACAACGACCCTAAGCACACAGCCAAGACAACACAGGAATGGCTTTGGGACAAGTCTCTGGGATGTCCTTAAGTGGCCCAGCCAGAGCCCAGACATGAACCGGATCAAACATCTCTGGAGAGACCTGAAAATAGCTGTGCAGCAATGCTCCCCATCCAACCTGACAGAGCTTGAGAGGATCTGCAGAGAAGAATGGGAGAAACTCCCCAAATACAGGTGTGCTAAGCTTGTAGCGTCATACCCAAGAAGACTCAAGGCTGTAATCGCTGCCAAAGGTGCTTTAACAAAGTACTGAGTAAAGGGTCTGAATACTTATGTAAATGTGATATATTTTTTTTTTTATACATTTGGAACAAAAATCAAAAAAATCAAAAATCCTGGTTTTGCTTTGTCATTGTGGGGTATTGTGTGTAGATTGATGACGGAAAAAAACACACAATTTCATCCATCTTAGAATAAGGCTGTAACATAACAAAATGTGGAGAAAGTCAAGGGGTCTGAATACTTTCCGAATGCACTGTATATCAGCAATGGACTAATGAAACAAATACCAAAAGATAGTTTTGAGGTGGAGTTTTCCTTTAACTTAACAGTCTTTCATTGACACGGAGGTAGACTATTTAAAGAGTGCATGGTGGGTGGAGGAATTGATTGACAAATCTATGGATATAGCATCCTATAGCCTAATGTTGTCTGTCAAACAGGTAGGCCTACCTCTTATTTCTTAAATAGGAAGAAATAGGCTCCAACACAAAGCCCCCTTGTTGTTAGTAAAGTCTAATTAAAATGAAGACTGTTGAAATGAGTTATGCCTACTCTAATTTGCCTACTTTCAGCACCATAAGCTGTCCATTTCCGATTGATTGTGGCACGGCTGCTCCTTCAAGTTTCAGCACCACAATGTAAGTTATTCGAATCTGTCTTATTGTGAGGTCAATAACTCTGATAAATACATCATGGGCAGGCTTATAGTAGAAGCAAGCTATCGAAGTTGACCTCCGGTCCTCCTTCTCATCTTCGCGCTCTCCTTCTCAAACTGAAAAGAACATAGGCTATAGGCTAGTCCACGTGCAAGATTAGGCCTAATCAAAAATTGTTTTCAGAATAAACCTTTGACTCTTCTCCTGAAATGCTACTGTAGCCCCACACAGCACAGCCATTGGTTAAGCAGCACACAAAAACGTTTAAGATCAGCAAGAGCAGAGCAGGTTGGGGCTCAGGGTTGGAATATCAATTGCAGTGTGTATTGCAGCCTAGTTTTATTTATACAATCCTATCAGCTATCTTAGAAATATAACTTTGCTCTGTGCTTCTCTGAGCATGCACTTCGTAGCTATGGATAATTTTTTTGAGACCACACTAAATAGCCTATAGTAGCAATTGATATTGCACGCCCAGCGGAAAATCAGAGATGAGGGGCGGCATCGGGCACACATCTATATATAGCATAATAATCAACTAATTCTAAAACACTGTGAAATATTGAAATTTCATCAATTACAAATTACATGACCCTCCCCTGGACTAGATTTAAAAAATACTAAACCCTCCCATTGACTGAAATTGAAAAAGCATGACCCTCCCCCAGGTAACGATTCTGTACATTTTTATCCGTCCCTAATCACTGCATTATTTTTGTTTGTCCAAATTGGAGTTTGTCTTTGACAGAATCGGCAATTTATGACTTAGGAGTCATTTGTTCTATTCTATTCTTCTCCCGGAAGACAGAACTCTATTCTAGTTCAGCATTGGATGCATGTTGAGATCCACGATCCTCTTACTTAAACCATACAGAGCGAGCAGGAGGGTGGCGACAGTCTATTGTTTAAGTCCCTATCTAAATTTGTGACCAATCATGCTTAAAATAGCTCTCATGCATTTTACCATACACACCATGTGCCAAGCTAGCCCCTTACTGCAAATCTGTATGATGCATGATGCATACAGGCACACACAAGCAAGTACGCAAGCACAGACAAGCACACAGACAGACAGACAGACAGACAGACAGACACGTACACGCGTAGAAAGAGAGACGAAGAAAGAAAGCATGCAAAAGAGGGCAAGAATTACACTAATTGCTAATGAGGGCTGGGGTTTGGTGGTCTAATGTGCAGCCAGGTCACCCATGATACAAGTCAGTATTCGACGTCCATCCATGTCTGAGGACGTCTGGAGATTATGTGGAAACCGGCCACTAGGGGCAACAGTGAGCGCTCTTACCTTCGAGTAGGTTTCAGTTTTGCTTGGGCATTGTGGATGGCAATGGCCAAGGGGCGCAAGCATCTGCATCTGCCTCTGATTCCAAAGGTTGCAAGTTCAAATCCAGTTATAGTTTTAAGCTTATCCCAAACCTTAACGCTTACCTTAACCATTCGGAGTCAATGCCTAACCTTAACATTTCGGAGTTAATACCTGAACTTAACCTTAAACACTTTGAAATTTGACATTTGAAAGAACTTCGAAATTTGATTTTTGAGAAACATGGATGAATGTCTAATTCTGACGTGAGACTGCGAGAGCTAGTTGCTAATGTGTGTGTGTGTGTGTGTGTGTGTGTGTGTGTGTGTGTGCTTGCGTGTATGTGTATGTGTTATCGATGGGGTCATGGTGTTGGCAGTCTGTTATTTTTAGGGTGAAATGAGCTCTAGTGGAGACAGCAGCAGAGCAGGCACCAGACAACACATTAAAATACACTCAAAAACTCACTTACACACGCATTTTGACACAAACACACACACACACACAACCACAGAGAGAGAGAAGAGGCAATACAAGCGACCTCCCACCTGGTGCGTTAATCCTCTGGTCCCAACAGGTCAAGACCACTGTGTGTGTTTCATCAGACATCCACCTTTCGCCATTTCCTTTTCTATTATTTTCCCTCCTCTTCTCTCTCTCTCTCTCTCTCTCTCTCTCTCTCTCTCTCTGTCTTTCTCCCTCTCTCTCTCTCTCTCTCTTTCTCCCTCTCTCTCTCTCTCTCTCTCTCTGTCTTTCTCCCTCTCTCTCTCTCTCTCTCTCTGTCTTCTCTCTCTCTCTCTCTCTCTCTCTCTCTCTCTCTCTCTCTCTCTCTCTCTCTCTCTCTCTCATTTTCTTCTTCTCTCTCTGTCTCACTCTCTCTCATTTTCTCCTTCTCTCTCTCTCTGTCTCTCTCTCTCTCTCATTTTCTTCTTCTCTTTCTCTCTCTCTCTCATTTTCTTCTTCTCTCTCTCTCTCTCTCTTCTCCTCCCTCCTTTGTTTTTTAGTCATTGCAGTTGTGCTTTTCCTCTGGTATTATTAGGGCTCTATGTTAGCCTGTGTTAGCCGTAGTGTAGTAGTGTGAGCGGCAGGGTGTCTGGGGACAGGATGCTGACAGGAGGACATGAATGTGACAACATGACTACAGTTTCATCACCACTTCGTCACCGCTGATATTTGTGTTTGCAGTGTGTGGGGGGTTTGTGTGCGGTGTGTGTGTGTGTGTGCAGTGCAAGGCGCCACAGTGTAGCGCAACGCCAAGGTCCCTGCTTTCTCTGGTTACTCTACAGCTGCCATCTCTTTATCGCCTGCCTGACACACTGACCATGCCCTTATAGTCTATTTAACACACACACACCAATACTGCTCAAAGCTGCCACTGCTCACAGATTTGAAACCCTGGGCAGACAAGCTAGAGAATCCTGAACAGTTTTGTCATTTGACAGAGCTAATATTGGTGGTGCAAAGTAAAATAAAAACATATTTTTTTTATCATGACAGACTAAGTTCAATATTTATTACTTTGAATGTATAAGTAGGCCTATCGATATATCAGCTTTAACAGACAACCATATATTCTCATATTTATTTATGACAGCATATAATTTCAAATACATTTATAAAACATTAGCAGGTTCATGGTCCGCATGGTTCAATCATCACTGACGTTGGTCCTCAAAGGCTAATGCCCTTTACTCAGTTAATATGTAGCTAGGCCTATTCCTTAAAACTAGCAGATCCTGTCAAGCAATTGTCTATGAAAACACTGTATGGGTGTTAAAAAACAATTATTCAACGGGCTTGACGTTTCAAATGCGATGAGCAATCTAAAACAAATAGGCGAGGATTCTGATATTCTCCCCAGGGCCAATCAATTCACGGGGTTTATGCTGAGTAAATAAATGAAACTGAAGCAACAAACACATGTAGGCCGAACCCCTGCTTTCCCTTTGACAAATGCCAGAATTCTGTCAGTTAGGCTATTTAATGAAGCGTCTAATCCCCCCCCTTCGAGCCGCGCGCAGGTGCATCGGGGAAATCGCTCGCGCCATAGGATAGGAGAAAGAGCAGGAGAGGAGGGCGAAAAGGTGTTGAAGGACAAACTAATGAACAGTAGTAGTCTACTGCAGGCCAGTCAGCCCCGATTCTAGAGAGGCCTTAGGAGTATGACTCAGCGCTCAGTACCCGATGAGTGGTTTAGAGAGGGAAACCGAAATTCACACGGGATATTAGGCAATAAGAAAATGATTTAGGCCAAAAACAAATAGTTCGCCCAACAGTGCTTGATCGAACTGGGAATAGCATCATCGCTTATCCAAAATTCGATAGATCATTTTAAACATTCATGAGATTTGGCAAGCATATTATAGCCTAAACAAAATGTATCCTAATTTGGAATCAGCTGATTTTCTCTTTTTAAATTTTTTATTTTTTTTGCCATGGTGCTATGTTGTTTTAAAGAGCCAAAAAAGCATGCAATTACGGTATAGGCTACCTATCCAAAAATATTTTTCGGTTTATCTTCCATCAGCTGACAATGTTCAATAGAATGACAATGTTAGAATAGCCTATATTGCAAATCATTGGCTGTCACCCGTGATGAAATGAATCAGCATATCTAAAAACAGAAGCACTACTTGGAAATCATGATGACATTAGTCCAGTTATGCATTAGACCATTATGCATTAGACCATTATGCATTTTGCCATAGCACTATACAGCTGATTCAAATAATCAACTAATCATCAAGCTTTGATAATTTAAATCAGCTGTGTAGTGTTAGTGCAAAAAACAAAACGTGCACCCCTTGGGGTCCCGAGGACCGAGTTTGGTAAAAGCTGCATTAGACCATTCTATGATCTATCATCTGCATGTGGCTACAGGCCTTTTAGATTTCAGCAAAGAACAAAACGAGTGTTTAAAAGATAATTCAAATCACCAAGAGAAAAAAATGATGCTTCAGCCGAAACAATTTGTAGATAAATAGGCCTATGCGGTGAGCCATTACAAGTTTAACAAAAAACGAAATGAATCTGGAAGTCTACTACAAAAACATGGTAACATAATCTAAATCGACCATTTTATCGAAAACATCTGTTTTTCGTTAAATAATGGCTAAATACGATGCTCTTATTCAACGAACCTGCATACCAGACATTGATACGAATATAACTATTTGGAAAATAATAATTCCAGCATTATGCTCAGTAGCTCGATATAATCTATGCGATCATATTCGATTCATTCATTAGATATATCTATGGATAGCTTTGTGTGAATACAGATCCATAAAGTTATATGCCCATGATATCGACGCCAAAATTAGACGATTACCTTCGAATTGAAAAACTCTAATAAAATCTATAGATTAATGAACATATTGTCCATATACTCTCAAAATGTACTTGACCTACACAAATATTTGCAATATAGGCTAGGCCTATACACAGGCTTTTTAAAAACACTTATCTTCAGTGAATTTTCACATGATCTGACCTATAGAGAATTTTCCTCCGCAGTATTTTTTCGGAGAACCTGTTTACCCTCTCGTCTACTTGTGCTGCTCCCAGCTGACAGGTCTCCTATACCGGTGCCGGGAGAATGGAGAGGGGGTTGAGGCTGCTTGGTTCAGGGCTGAGGGGGAGAAGTGCACATGCTCCGGGTCGATCCCTCAGACAGAATAATCATATTTAGCAGACTAGCAGAGAGGGTTTTCGCTACGCGTGGAACATGCCTGCACACGCCCGCGTTGCGTTCTGCTCTCTCGCCACACCTTGAGTCCAAAAACACGAGCTGCCATCAAACCCTATAGCACAATTAATAATCCACTATCTATGTTTAATATAATAACACAGGTTCAATGTATGTATAATTTGAAGACATTGTAATGAATTTGGCTACTAAATGCACTCATCAATGTATTAGCAATTTATCAATGCATAATGCAAGATTGAATCGTGGCTTAGTCTATATAAACTCTAATAATCATAATCATTTGATAAGGCTATCCTCCTGTCCACAGAGCCCATTTCTGTCAACATATACGACATGATATTCACCAGTTGTACGATACAAACACTAATCATTGAAATAAAAATGCTAGTCACACGGTCTTTTAAACGTAAAAAATAAGGACAGTAAAACACAGATTTGTTGCTTAGCTCTCTCTCTCTCGCTCTCCCTTGAGGTATGCAGACCCACCTAACCACCTCCCACCTCTGAGAGCAAGCACGCACTTGCGACCGAACAGCGAGGCTCGTGCAGCAGGGAGAAACGGGCAATAATGTACAATGTGCCCATAGTGGAGTTAGTCTAGCCCTAGTCACTTACTCGGTGTAGGCTACCCTATACATTGCAGGTCCCAGGGGACTGAGACTGAAAACGAATGGTGTTTTTACACTGACAAATAGCCTATAATGGAGTTGGGCCTTGCACACTCAGATGCACTAACACTGGCTACTTCATCGAGGTAACAGGCAAAGTGAGAGATTATTTTTATTTGACTGACAGGTGCAGAAGACCAATTATAATATTGGTATAACATTGTTAGCCTATAGCCTAACCGTCGAGTGGATGAGTGGAGTGGTCGGATTAACAACGACAGGGCATTGAGCTTTGACCCTACCGACACACAGAGATCACAGAGACAGAGATCACAGAGACAAGGACAGAAACAGGGGCAGCGTTTATGATAATGACAGGAACAGGTGAAATGTGAGAAAAATAGGTTTGGGATGTTTGAAGAGAGATGGAGGAAGATATTTTGGGAAGAGGGGAGAGAGTAGAGAAAGTGCAGACTGGCCAGGTTTAGGGATGGGATGTGGAGGCGAGTGAGAGGAGATGGGCAGAGAGTGGATGGAGGCAGAGAGGGGAAGATGCAAAGAGGTGAGAGAGAGAGTTGGAGTCCGTAAACTTAACTTACAGCCAGTTACTGGCGTTGGCCGAGAGCAGCGCGAGGAAGAGCATCAGCAGGGACCGTAAAACATATTCCGCGGTCATCGCGAACGCTACCAGGAGAGAAAGATCCCAAAGAGAGTTGAAATAATCCACACAAGGTATGGCAAGGATCTCTGCTACGCGCTCCCAGGGGAAGGGACGAGAGGTGGCGGCGGTGGTCTCGTGAATTACCGGAGATACGTAGGACCCCGTTAAATACAGTTAATCCATCATCACACATCCACAGAGATCAACCGGAGAGGCGTGAGACTCGCAGCTGTGTCACCCGGTCCGTTCGTCTCCTGCTCTCTCTCCACACAGAGAGAGAGGAAAAGATGGGAGGATAGGGAAAAGAGAGGATGCTAAAAATACACTGAAATCGTTTTTTCTGTGTCACGGCGCCAAACTCGGGAAAGCTGGAACTGAATTGGACCCTTCTTATTTCACGTGTTTACTCTCGTTCCTGTTTTCGCGTTAACACCACCGGGCGCGCAATGAGAGGGGCACTAAAAACCTTAACGACTTCTTCCCGAGTTGGAGTTTTAATCCCTCAGGTGCTCTCGAGACGCTCCTCGATTGCGGTGTTATTGCTGCTGTAGTCCATTCCAACCGATGGGCTTTGGTTCTCTCCACGTTGTCACACACACATTCACGTAGAAACACACGCTTTACACAATATTTCACACACACAGCCTGTCACTGTGCGTTAACTCTGTGGATGGCACTGCGAGGGGAGAGAGGGTGAAAGCTGACTTTAGTGGAGGGGCGGCGCAAGGCTGAGGGGAGGTATGGGAGTGAGTTTGGAGATGAAGGCGGGTTTAGTGCGTTATGAAGGTATAGTGTATCTCTCTCTCTCTCTCTCTCTCTCTCTCTCTCTCTCTCTCTCTCTCTTGTGTGTATTCTGTGCCGTTTTAGAGCTCTCCCGGGAGGATGCAATAGCGCAGCCATTCACACACACACACACACACACACACACACACACACACACACACACACACACACACACACACACACACACACACACACACACACACTTCTTGGCAAAGTCTTGCTCAACCCTGTCCCATGCCAAATATTCTGTGGTCAGAAGGCTATTTAAAGCCTCACTGAAAATCACTGCATTTTAGACTGGTGTAATAATGGTGATAATGGTACAAATAGTAAGCCTGAAAGGTATAATACTACCATGACTACTACTACTATAAGGCCTACTGCTACTGCTACTACTATTAATAATATTAATACAAATATGAATAATACAAATAATAATAGGGCATTGTTTAATAGGCCTAATGATGTAGCCTAACTCGTGTTCATCACAGCAATGTCCAGAACCCTATCCGGAATGGTTTTGTGTGGGGAAATGTCAGTCAAGTTCCGACGAATTATCACACCAGAAATGTCCATGTAAAAAGTATTTTAGTATTCGTTTCATTAGTCAACTGCTGCTACAATCCCCAAATGTTTTACATGTCAGCAATCAAGTTTTCAAGATGTATAACTATCAAAATACAGAAAGTGTCACAGTATGACGCTTGATTACACGCACAATTGGCCCAGCGTTGTCCGGGTTAGGGCAGGGAGTGCGGCTTGGCAGGGTCGTGTTTCGGGGGACGCATGGCGCTACGCCTCTCCTGAGTCCGTATGGGAGTTGCAGCGATGAGACAAGACTGTAACTACCAATTGAATACCACAAAAATAAATAACAGAATGGACAAATACCAAAATAATGGTTTTTGAGTGGTATTTTCCTTTAATAAGCCATTTCTGGGTACATCAGAGTTTGGCGTTCAAATCTCATTTCACTTATTGGGTTTTAGAATACACCTCGTAGACGCGAAACGCTGCATCCACAGCACCAGTTGTGTGCATTGTGTATTTTGCAGTCGAGACACAAACTGTTGGGGAGTAGTGAACTACATGTAGTTCCAGCCAGGTCACCCGTGATACAAGTCAGTATTCCACGTCCATCCATGTCTGAGGAGGTCTGGAGATGACGTGGAAACCGGCCACTCAACAGCGCTGTTACCTTCAAGTAGGTTTCGATTTTGCTAGGGTGTTGTGGACGGAGATGGCTGATGGCTGTAAGCATCTGCCTCTGATTCCTAAAGTTGAAAGTTTGAATCCAGCGATAGAAAGTTATTTTTGTTTTAAGCCTATCCCAAACCTTAACCCTTACCATAACCATTCGGAGTTAATGCCTAACCTTAAGATTTCAGAGTTAATGCCTGAACTTAACCCTAATCTTCAAAATTCAGAGTAAATATCTCAACTTAATTCAGAGTAAATATCTCAACTTAACCTTAAACACTTTGAAATTTGAAATTTACAACAACTTCGAAATTTGATGTTTGAGAAACATGGATGAACATCTTATTCTGATGTGAGACTGAGAGCTAGTTGTGTAGTTCAACTAGTAATTTAACTACATTTTGCAGTAGCTGGTAGTTGAACTAAATTCAAATCTTGGTATTTTTTTGTTGTAGTTAATAACTTTTTTTTGCCATGTAGCGGTGTAGCTAACTACTGGAACTACACATTACTTATTTTGCTAAATAAAATATGTGTGAAGTTGGCAAGCATTTACTTTCTTTTCCGGCATCAGACCTGCCTAATTCACACTTGAAACATAGTATTTGTGTTTAATAGGCAAAATTACACATTCTGTTAACATCTCCACTCCAGAGTGATCAGTTCTTGCAATTTGTAGTCTGTGACATTTCAGATTTAGATATTATAATTTATCACGAAGTAGTTTGGATTTAGTGAACAATTTTTTCAAATTAACATTTATTTCTTAAGGGTAGCTGTAGTGTTGCTTAGCTTACTTTCAGTGTGAAGTAATTGGTAGCTTGGAAACTATATTTTCTCCAACACTACACACCTACACACACACACTCTCTTTCTTTCTCTCTCTCTCTCTCTCTCTCTCTCTCTCTCTCTCTCTCACACACACACACACACACACACACACACACACACACACACACACACACACACACACACACACACACACACACACACACACACAGAGGAGAGTGCACCAGTGTATTTTTGGAACTTTGCATTTAGGCTACAACAAGCATCATGTGGATGGCCTGCTATTACGAACACCTGGTCTTTCCATGACATAGACTGACCAGGTGAAAGCTATGATCCCTTATTGATGGCACCTGTTAAATCCACTTCTATCAATGTAGATGAAGGGGAGGAGACAGGTTAAATAATGATTTTTTAAGCCTTGAGTCAAGGATTGTGTATGTGTGCCATTCAGAGGGTGAATGGGCAAGACAAAATATTTAAGTGCCTTTGAACTGGGTATGGTAGTAGGTACCAGGGGCACTGGTTTTGAGTGTGCGAAGAACTGCAACGCTGCTGGGATTTTCACACTTAACAGTTTCCCGTGTGTATCAAGAATTGTCCACCACCCAAAGGACATCTAGCCAACTTGACACAACTGTGGGAAGAATTGGAGTCAACACGGTCCAGCATCCCTGTGGAATGCTTTTGATACCTTGTAAAGTCCATGCCCCCACGAATTGAGGTTGTTCTGAGGGCAAAAGGGTGTGCAACTCAATATTAGGAAGGTGTTCTTAACATTTTGTACACTCAGTGTACATCCCATAGTGATCAGGAGTTTTTCCTGATCAGGTTACATTGTTAGAAAAAAACTCATACCCATGTGCAGCACCTGGGGTGTGAGAAGGTGCAGTAACTGAGTCAGACTGAAAGATCATCATTGAGCTTCTGAACAGACTGGCCAACAGAGGGGGACAGTGAGTAACGTTGGGAGGTGCGTGAAGATCAGGATCGGCACTATGGACTGGAGCACACACACACTCACTCAGCTACCCAGAGTTCTATTGCGCTGATCTGATTTACTGGTCTTTGGCCGTGGGACAATCCCACAATCCCACAGGAACAATAGACATGTGATTGGTTTTCCTGCAGACGCCAGGGACGAGGTGTGTTTGTGAAAGTGTCTGTGTGTGTGTGTTATTTATCTCCTCTTCTAGTAGGCTGTCAACCAGAGCCAAAACGTACAACTATCCTCTATATGGTACATTCTTATTGCCATTCTTATGAGGACATGACTGTGTTTGAACATTGGTGCCAACATGGCTTCCATGAAAACTGTAAAACCCAAACAGTACAGTACCATTAGGCCGAGGGAGACTCTACCCAAGAGAACTCAAATGTGTGTGTGTGTGTGTGTGTGTGTGTCCTTGCGTCCCTCTTCGGTGCCCCCTGGGGTGTTTCCAGACAGTCCCATTACCCTTAAATCACCTCCCCTCCAGTACAGTGTGTGTGATTGTGTCTGTGTACATGTGTAAGTATGTTGTAAGTGGCTGCCAGTCTCCTGCTGTGTTTAAGTGAAAATAAACCATTTTCCTCTAAGGACCCCCACTATACCCAGCATGCAGCCCACACACTCACATGTCTCTCTCTGTGTGTGTGTGTGTGTGTGTGTGTGTATGAGAGAAAGAGAGAGCGAGCCAGAGAGAGAGAGAGAGATAACAATAGAGAGAAAGA